>NC_090929.1:1327662606-1328308046 GCF_040938575.1 Ambystoma mexicanum
TTCTTCTGGGTGGGGCAGGCACCACTCCCTGGATCATTGATGCTGGAATCCTTCTGGAAGCAGGAACTCTTTTTTCCTGGGCGTGGCTGACGAAGGAGACACCTAAGCACTCCTGTGGGCTATTTAAACCACACCCGATTGGTGCAACGTGCTTCGCGTTATTCTGCATCTGCAGCAGGACGCTCACCATGTCAGCTCCAGGGAATCTTCAGCTCCGGATCCTGTGAATAAGAAAATGACCTGCTGGAACCAATCTGCAGTCTTCAGCAACTCCTGCAAAAACAAAAGGCACAGGTTAGGCAAAAGCAAGGTTGGCGCTTCAACTTACCCGATCCATCGGCAGCATCCAAGGCGTTTTTTCTGCATTTCTCGTCCGGCATCGGGCCTGCAAAGACAAAGAACATCGGTTACTAACGCTTAGTTGCAAAAACGACTTACCTGCATTACGCTCGCCTCAACTCTGCTCGCGCCGCATTCCATCACCTGTAAAGACAAAAATAGACATTAAGGTGCATTCTACAGCCCTAGAGCAGCCTTTCTTCTTACGTGCCATCCTATTCTCCATCTTCTTGCTTTATTCATTGCCACGAACCGGGAGGGCATCTTCTTTGGCACCGGCAGCAACTGAAAAGGAAAAAGACATAGACATTATAAGAGAGCAATCTAAAAAGAACTTTAATACTTACAAGTCACGCTCGTGCAGCAAACGGCGGCATCGCTCTCAAATCACCCTCTGCAATCAAGAGGCTGAACTCGAATCCAGTGAAGTAACTGGACCCAGCGCCCCTGCACAAGACGCAGGATGGAGAGCCCGGCATTCACCTATTTAAGGTGAGCGCGACTACAACCCAGTACCACGGGGAGAGAGGGAGAGAGGGGCTTGGAACTTCTCCCAACCTTCCAGCCACTAATACCTAGATTTTCTACTTGCAGACACCTCACCCTTCGGGTCAAATTTTCAGTGAAGAAGGGGCCTAATCCGGGAGCCAAACGAATCCTACGCCTAACGCTGAAGACGGTTTCACCGCCCAGTCAAGACCCGCGCCTCCGAGGGAATCAGGTGAGCGTTACATCATGTCCCCCAGCACCCCCAATCCCCAGCAGTCAGGGGCACCTGCCAGCAGGCCCCCACTCATGTCCCACTCATGTCCCCCTGCACACCCACCACCCAGCAGTGCAGGGTACCTGCCAGCAGGCCCCCACTCATGTCCCCTTGCACACCCAACCCCCAGCAGTGTGGGGCACCTGCCAACAGGCCTCCACTCATGTCCCCTTGCACCCCCAGCACTGAGGGGCACCTGCCAGCAGGCCCCCACTCATGTCCCCTTGCACCCCCAGCATTGAGGGGCACCTGCCAGAAGGCCCCCACTCATGGCCCCTTGCACCTCCACCACCCAGCATTGAGGGGCACCTGCCAGCAGGCCCCCACTCATGTCCCACTAATGTCCCCTTGCACCCCGAGCCCCCAGCAGTGCAGGGCACCTGCCAACAGGCCCCAACACATGTCCCCTGCACCCCCACCCCCCAGCAGTGCAGGGCACCTGCCAGCAGGCCCTGACACATGTCCCCCAGCCAACACGTCATCACAATCTCGATCCCTGGCCCTTATGGCCAGCCTCCACCTGCCAAACACCCACCCAAGTATTTCATCCACCCACATAGAAATGCCAATTACATGACACAACCCCAATGGCAAGTATGTAAATGAAGACATGTCCCTCACACACACACAATGGGTGCAAGTGAATCTCAAAACCCATATCATGACATGCATGAAACCAATGAGATAATACCACACAACGAAGTTGGAAGAAAGAAATGTATTAAAAGCAACATGAATGGAATTAAAATCAAACAAACGACAATGGAAATTAAAAAAGAAAAGCTGCATGTCTGTAAAATAATGAAAAACAATAAATCATAATCCAAAGGAAAGGTGTCCAAAGTCACAGTTCCAAAAATGAAATCCAAGGGCAAAACCGGAGGCGGTCCTCTTCCATGGCCCCGAGGGTTCACAGGGACGATGACATCTGGAACTCCAGGTCCCTGCGAATGGCCTCGAGGTACTCGGCCCGCCTCAGGGCCCTACGCATGGAGTTCTCCGTCCTGACAATTGTGAGCCGTGCCTCTTCCGCCCGCTGCCGCTCCACATCTATCGCATGGCCCAACCGCTGCCACACGGAAGACACTTCCCATCCAGGGTCCTCCTGCCTTCCGGCCGATGCCTGCCCCTCCGATTATGAAGGCCCCGAGCCATCATGGCTCCCACCTTGTTGCTGCTGCTGCTGTGCCGCTGCCTGTGCCCTGGCTCCTGCTGCCTGCACATCCTCCTCCAGCTGGGGTGCAGTTGTTGAGGTGGCCACCCCTGCTGGACGTCCGACTCCCGACTGTGGCAGGGATCTGTTGTCCACCAGCCTGGCCGCAGGGTCAGAGGCAGCTCCACAGGGCACCCAGGTGATACATGGGTGGGAAGATGGCATGGAGGATGACTGAGGCATAGTGGGTTCAGTTGAGCAGGGGGTCAGAACAAGGTCCAGGAAACGGAGGAATCCAGCCCTGGTGAGCTGTCCCAGTGGGTCACCGCGGTCAACGAGCCATGCGAGAAGACGTGCAGTCTCCTCATGAAAAGACTGCTGGTCACCTCGCATGGCACGTTGATGCAACGCCACCCCACCCAGGACAGGCTCAACCCGGTGCTGGATAGCCACATCCTCAGGGAGAGAAAGGCCAGTTGGTGTAAGCCAATCCCCTCCCTGAGAGCGGGTCTGGACGTAGGCATCCCTGCTGGTGCAAGATGATGCAGTGACAGGATCAGGGACAGGATTGCACACAGGCACCTCCACGGTGGCCTGTGCTGCCTCCTGTCCCTGGTCCTGCACTGCACCACTAGCACCAGTGGAATCCCCACCTCCAGACCCCATCTCTGTCCCTTGAACGGCCTCCTCCTCCACCAAACCCCCCACAAACCTGGATGACTCCATGCCATCTTCATCCGTTGGGCCCTGTGGGGTCTCAGTTGCCCTTTCTGCTGCCGAGGAGTCCAACTCCGACCTCCGCCTCTTGGACCTCCCCTTGGCAGCTGCGGCCTGGGACACGGCACCGGACTCCTCACTCCCCGACGAGATGAAAACCTGGGAGGGGAGCCGGGCCTTGCGTCTCCGGCTGGCGGTGCGATCCTTGCCGCAGTGCTTCACAGCACCTTCTGCGCCCTCTTCATCAGTTGATGCTGCAGACAGGGAGAAATAAAACACAGGCATCAGGGCACTGTACAATGGACTCATACACACATGACTGTTGTACATGAGTGGCATTGTCAAACTTCAGACATGGCATCACAATCCCCAACACACATGTCATTTCGACTCACACACATGAGCTATTCCACTGCCAAATTGCAACAGCCAGCACCATCCATACACATACAACAGCATGAGCAGCCAAAGGTGAGCCAGACATCACATGAAACACAGGGAGTGCACTACACATGCACACACGCCACCACACTTACATGCATGTGTACACCTCCGCCAAGGACCTGGATGTGAAGCGCTGGGCATATGCGTTCCAGGACCCTCATCTGATGTTCCGACAGGTGGCCCCGGCGCCCCTTAGCACTGCTGCCTTCAAGAGGCACCGGGCCTTGTTCAGGGTCCTGGAGCTGAAGTCCTCCCACCGCTTCTTGACATGTTGGAAGTCGCGGACTGCCACCCCCTCCGCGTTGATGGCAGTCACGATGTCCGTCCAGATCCGAGTCCGTCCTTCCTTGTTGGCGCATCTTGTTCCAAAGAGGGCATCATACTGCCTCAGGACTTGCTCCACCAGGACACCAACTTCGGTGGCAGTGAAGCTGGTGGCCCTCTGCCTCTCTTGCCAGTGGTGCCAGATGGTGTAGTGCTCGACATGGCAACCCCAGAGGCAGGAGTGGGTGGGCAACTGGGTCCTGGGGCTGGGCTGTGGAGTGATGGTATCCCAGTCGGGAGTCTTCCGTTCCAGCAGGGGTGGTCACAGCAACTGCACCCCTGGCTGATGTGCAGACAGCAAATAGCAGGGCACGTGGGCAGCAGGCAGTCAGGCAGCAGCAGATGGCAGGTGGGAGCGTGCTCGGGGCTCTGGGAGGCAGTGATTCAGCCTTTTGGGCAGGAGCGTGGTCTTCCGTGTGTTTTCGCGTGGCCAGCTTGATACGGAGTGATTTGGCACGTGAAAAATGTGCACGTCAGTGTGTGATTCAAGGAAAGGCCCCTAGCGCGTAAGCGCGTCAGCACTCGTACGCGCTTTGTGACGTTAGCATAGTGGTTCAGCGCACGTGAAAAAACTGCACGTCTGAGTATGAATGCGTGTAATCCGAGGAAAGGGCCCATGCGCGTAAGTGACGTGATGCGCTCAGGCGTTTCCCTCAGCACGGGTTAAAGGTGAGCGGGGCAGAAGTTCGCTGTACGTGCATTTCGTGGAGACTGACGTGCGTTGCTGCTTCCTGTTGTTTCGCGCACCATCACAACTTCACAGCTATCAAGGACGTATCTCTTCTTTTGGCGGGGGTATTGGCTACGCGTGTTTTTCTGCATCGCGCTAGTCAGACGGTGAGTCGCACACGCTATTTTTCCCACTGCGGGTGCCCCTGTGTATCGCACCCATTTTCGAGGTCATAGTAGCCTGCATGTCCCACGCGTACATGTTATTCGTGTTACTGGGTGCCACCGCGTACTGCGGGAGGTTGATTCCACGCACATAGGCTGCAGGGTTGCGTGCACGGTTTTACTGCAGTTTTGGGGTGCCTGAGCATTGCGTGCCCCGTCACTACACCACCGGGGTCACATACAGCCTTGCAGGTGCAGCGGGGCTGTTAACATCTTGCTTCCCACCCCCTTTACCCCAATTGCTCAGGTCAATTGTGCCGTACACCTCCCATTGGCACTACTCCATCTTTGCCAGCACTACTACATCTGTGCCATGGTTGGGAGGCCAGCAAAGGTGAGGGGCACCTCAGCTGGACATACTCCTCGTGGCGGGCGTGGTTGGGGACGTGGCCGTGGTGACCCGGGAGTAGGGTGAGTCCAGGGTGTCCAAGGCGGCCACAGAGGGGGAAGAGGCAGGGGTGCGCCACTTGAGCACAATGTTGTGCCATGTGTCGGTGCAGTCATGCCACCACCCCCTGTGGTTCTGGGAGATGCAGCTTCTGCATCTGGCACTGGCGCCCGTGTGACCCGGCAGTCCGTTCCATCGACTGCCATGGGCCCAAGGGTAGTGGTAGCTGCAGGTGCAGCTGTGGACACCACCACCCAGGCTCAGGGTCTGCCAGCGCAGGCTGCGTTGGCACTTGAGGAGCCCTTGGAAGATTTCCAACAGGCCAGGAGGGAAACCGTAGGTGCATGCAGGGCTGCTCTGACCAAGACACGTGTCCCTGGGGCAGTTATGTCATCTGCTGCCCCGAACAGCTGGGTGTTGGCAAGTGCAGGGGCAGATGCACCCAACAACACCCCGGTTGTGAGTCTGCCAACCAGGACCGTTGCAGTCAATGACCCTGCCACAGCGGATGTTGCTGCGCATGGTCCATTAGATGGCACCCAGCTGCCACTGACACAAGTCAGGCCTTTGGTCGTCCCTCCACCTGCCACTCCCTTGGCTCAATCCACCGAACCCACTGGCCATACTGGTCAGGGCGGCATTAGCCAGCCAGGGTCTGCGCCTCAGTCCAAGAGGAGGAAGGTTGCACCTGCAGCACAGGCTGGGACCCCACACACAGCCACAACCTCCTGCACGTCGAGGAAGAAGTCTTTCTGCAAGCAGCAACTGGACTTCCTCGTGGACTACGTGCAGGGCCACAGCCGTGATATGGTAGTGGGTGCCAATAGTCAGACTACGGCTGCCCACCGTGACACCCACTGGAAGCAAGTTGCGGAACATGTCAGTTAATTCGGCCATGAGGTGCGCACGGCGCAAGAGTGCAAAAAGCGTTGGAAAGACCTCAAACGCAGCACTAAGGCTATGCGTGCCTCAAATTACAACTTGACTCGGGTGACTGGTGGTGGGCCTGCACCAGAGGAGGAAGAGCTCACTCCGCATGAGTCACTCGTTGCGGAGTTCATACCACCTGAATTGGTCGAAGGAGTGGGAGGGATGCTGGACTTTGATGCCCAGTCCAGTGAGTATTGATGCGTGTTTGTTGAGGACGTGTGCCTTTTACTTGTGGGATGTGTTGTGCATGATTGCCACTACATGTGACATGTACATGGTTCTGATGTGCAAGTAATGCAATGCTTCCGTGATGCATGTCTGCTCTGCTGGATGGTGGACATGTGGAGCAGACAGGGACTACCCGCATCACCACTATTGCACCCTACTCACATGCTGGTTACCAGTATACCCCTCCGGTCCATGTTCCATCTCACTGGCCCTTCTGCATGTGGCGTGGGGTGACCTTCCTCTCAGCCCAGGCACAATGTCATAGCATGACTGACGTGCATGTGTCCTCTGCCTGCATGCGGGTACTCCATGTAGGCATGCTCCCTTGCCCCTCCTCTGCCACTCTGCACCCTAGTTCCACCTTTGCACTGGTCTGCTTCAATCTTGCCATTGGGTACTTTCCTGTTCATGTGTCCGGTGTACATGCTAACTTCCAGCGGACAATCTGCCAGACATATGCTGTGTGGTACAGCCTTAGTACTTCATGCAGGGTATCTCACTTGTACTGTGCATAGGTCAGATGCCCCGCAGAGACATGAGTGCCCATTCATGCTCCATGTGCATTGCACACATGCCCCTATGTGTCCTTGACTGGATGATCACTGTAATACAAGTCCTGGGTGACATACATTGCACGGTATCTCATCAGCCTTCCCATGTCAACTGTGGCTCAGTACTGCGTTGCACACATATTTAGGGTCTGACAATCTGTGTGGGTCACAGGCCTCAGCCTGTTTAATGGCCAATGACTCTGTCCGACTGTTGTAGTGTCTTCTTCAGACGTGGGCGGCCTCCAGAGTTTTCATCATGTGTCCTGCTTACTGTCCCATCATCATTTGCAGTGTTGTCACTTGAATCACATTAAGCTGTTGATGCCATTCAACACTGCCTGTCAATACACAGGTCTATGGTCAGATTTTTGATACCATGCTAGGCATCCCTGCTTTTGCACTTGGGTGGAGGGGTGCTTTGCTTGTAGATATGCTACCCATTGAATGCACATTGCACGTGATGCCTGAATTTGACCTTGCACTGTATTCACATTTCCTGACAAACACCATGGAGTCCTTGTACATGTAGGTAGTGAGTGACATACACATTTGCTGCACTGCATAGACCCACTTCTATGCAAACTGCCACCTTTCAACAGGTCTGATCACAGAAGCAATTCAAATTTGACCCAGCATTCATGCCAGGTTCTATTTTGTGTGTCACATGTCTGCCTGATGTGTTTGTTGTCGGTGTGTGTGTGTGTGTGTGTTGTGTGCTTCTGACAAGTGCAGTGACCTTTATTCTCTCTATTTTTCAGATGATGACGCAACGGAGCCGGAGGATGGTGTTGTCATGCCAGACACAGGGTTTTTACCACTACATCAACCCGGCACAAGTGGGGGTCGTGGGGTGGTAGGCCACGAAAACCCCCAAGTGCTATAGTCCATCTTGTCTCTGGCTGCCTTTGAGTCCAGCCCTGATGACGACTCTCACGTCCATGTCGAGTTGGATGAGCATCAAGTCCATGTGTCAGGGGTGAGTGATTCTGATGTGGACACTCCTCTGTCCGCCACACCTGCACTGAGGGGTCAGACAGTCTTGGTACCTCCGCCCATGGTGGATCGGGACGCAGGGTCACCCTCCACACCAGTCACTGATGTGCCTGGGACATCATGTCGACGGGGGCATGTAGTCATGCAGTCGCGGGCGGTGCCAACACAGCGAGGACACCCGGTCCTTGGGTCCCGCAGGGGTCAAGCCCAGCAACGCGGTCACCGCGCGCAACCGCAGTATACTGAGTGGGAGCAAGACATGACTGCCAATTCAGAACGACAGGGGGCAGCAATGAAGAACAGCGCTGAGAGCATGGAGCGTGTGGCCCGATCTGTGCTCCCCCCTGCTAGGCAGGTGCTTCTCCAGCAGCAGGCGGCACGGTCCATGGCCCGCTCGCTCAGGCTGGGCATGGCGGCCTCAGACAGGGCACGCCAGGCTGAAATGTCGTCTCTGCGTCAAGCAATTGCTGCTCACGCAGAGGCGCACATGGATGCCCTGAGGGAGGAGTATGCTCCCCTCAAATCTACTTTGGGTGTCCTTCTGATGTCCCAGAGGCAGCGGGCAGAGGAGAGGTTTGTACGGCTTGAGCGTACCATCTCGGCTGAGCTACAGGCTTGCCGGGAGGTGCAGCGGTTGTCCAGCCAGGCCTTGCAGGAGGAACTCCGTGTTACACGTGCTACCTTGCAAGAGGAAGCACGTGTATCACGTGAGGTTCTGCATGCAGACCTACGTCACATCGCCACACAGACCAGGCTCACCCGCCCGGCAGACTTGCTGCTGTCGGGGGGCAAGCTGCAGCTAGGCGTGGCCAGGCTTCTGTGCAATGTCCTCCTTTCCAGGATGAGCCAGACTCGGACGACCATCTATCTCCCACATAGGTTGGGCTGTGCAGGCGTTGAGCACGTGGAGTTTTTGTTTTTTTGGCTCAGCATCATCGCATGTGGGTGTTGAGGAGCACCCTGTACCTCCCCCCTCCTGGGTGCCTCCCCCCCGGGTCGTATGTGGCCATTTCTTTTAGTTTAGTTAGTTAAGTTTCTGTTTGATAGTTGGTTTAATTAGGTAATGTAGGTTTTTCATAGTTAGTGTAATTAGTTAATATAGTTTAAAATTGCGTGTCTATTGTGCTTTCATGTGACGGTGCGGTGCTTTGTGGCTTTTGAAAAAATCCACTGCCTGTTCCAGCTGGGCCCTTCAGGCTTGTCTTGTGTATGTGTTTGCTGCTTGGGGTCCTTGACTCACATATGCCACTCCTGCTTCCCTTATCCATGGGCTCGCAAAAATGGTTCGGTGTGACAGCCTATTACACAAGGGCTTTGGACTGTCATATCTGTGGCATGTCTGGTGCTGTGTAACTTGTGTTAACACCCCTAGTGGGGATGATTGTGGTGTTATTGACCACTGTTCTGCTTTTGCTAGATGGGGTGTTTCATGATTAATGTGTACATTCATTGCTATACATTGTGTAGTATGTTTCTTATCTTTACTGTACACGTGCTTGTTGCAATTCATGCCGTAGATAGTGTGTCCCACACTTTGGATGTGAAAGATGGACTGATGGTGTGATTTCTGATGTACGTCTCTTACATGGTCCAGTAATGAGATGCCTGAAGAGACACACACAGATGACTCTAAAGCATTAATCATGTGTTTCATGCCCTTTCTGCAGGGGCATGAGCCTCCAGACCACCTTTGCCAGCATACATGGCCTATTGGACGTCTGGATTCTGGACACGTTTGTTGGTGCCCACATGCACATGTGTGCGCAAACAGAGGCACAGGGATTTGAGACATACATCCTAGAACTGCTGACGTGTTTCAAGGAACTCCAGGCAAGGTGAGCAGCACAGGGGGGCCACAACACAGCAAAGCTTCCGCCAGGCCAGTTGCACATGCAGGCTTAGTAGCAGCACTGACAGTGAGCTTGGACGAATATTGGTGTTGAAGGGCACAATACAGCTCAGATGTGTTGGTGGACTGATGGCTAGTTGATTGTAAGGTTGTCTGGGCACCTGCAGGGACAGTGGCACATACCCTCCCATCCACCATGGGCCATTGAGGCACTTGTATCACCCATGTAGCCTTTAGAGACATGGAAAGGAGCAGCTCACAGGGACATACAGCAAGGGACAGACTCGGGTGCAGTGCATTTCATTTCCATGTACATTTTGAAACATGCACTGCCTATTTTTTTACGGTCATGGTGGGACACGACTTTTTCTGAAGTCTTACCTTGCTATATGCGTCTGTCTGCTTACTCAGGGAACATTGCATTTTGTGTGAATCGTGACACATTAGTGTTCCATTTGCCACGCACCCACCGGCGCCTAACTTATTGCATTGACTGTGTATGAACCATCACAGGGGGAATGTTACGTATGGGTACGAAGCATCCACACCAGATTGTCTGTTTGTAGAGTAGTTTCTTGCTATGGGGCATATTTGGTGATGTGTTTGTGTGTTATGGGCACGCACAGATTATTAACTTTGGCTCTCTTTGCAGCATTGAAGTGCTCCTGTAACCGGACCTGAGAGTGCCCAGGCAGGAGGCCAGCACTCAAAACCAGAGCTGAGTGTCTTGTTTTTCTTTCAAACTGCTCTACATAGGCTTGCTAGGGGGTGCACTGATGCATGGATGAATGTGTAATTCAATTTGGTATGTTTTTTTTCTCCATAATCACCCGAGACCTATCCAATTCTAATCCCTGTACCCTCTACCCAGTGTTCCTGCTTCCCGTACCTATCCAACCAACGTTCCCTAACTCTCTTTCCCCGCTGTGGTTGCGGATGCCTGTGTAAGCCCCAAGCTTGCAGGCTCCAACACCCTAGAGGGGGTGGTTGGTTCGTGCCACTCCTGCGCCTGGACTCCGGAAGGCCCTGACAATGATGTACAAGTTTGTTATGATTGTGTATGTGTTAATGCAAGTACTCCATTTTAGTGCATTCCCTACTTACACGTGTCATTCCTACTCCCCTCTCCTGCCCCTCATTCCAGTTATCCAGTATGCCAACGGCTGTCCCAACTGCATATCCCTGACCCTCCTTCCCCACCAGGGTCTCAGAGGCCTGTGTGAGTTTGACCTTGCAGGCACCCAGGCCACGGTGGGGGTGGTTGGTTCGTGCCACTCCTGCACCTGTACATGGGAGCTGTGACAGTACACATCCGTTCGTGGTGCATCATTCTATGTTATGTACCACACATGGTTCACATCCTGTTGTGACATTGTTTTACTGTGCTACCTTGGTTGTTACATCATTGTGGTAGTACTTGGACTTTGTGAGGTACTGCTACTCCAAGTCATCTACTGGAGGCTGTTCTGGTTCATTTTTCTGCCTTGGATTTTGTATCTTTGCAAATGAAGGTGAACTCTGAGGGTGCAGGCAACTTTTAACACACAAGGTGGGAGATGGTGATGAAGGGGAAGGGTGATCCTGTGGCCAGGTGAAATTGAGGGTTGAAGGCTCCATGACCCAGGTACAGTTGTTCAGTGGGTCATGGTCATTTGTGAGGGAGGGGGGGTGTTTTGTTGTTGATAGTTGCCTTGCCCTGCAGTGTGATGGGAACCCTGACATTGTAATTGTGGTATCCTATGTACATGATGTGTTCTGCTGATCAATGCATGTTCATGTGTTGTGTTTACCTTTCAGGTGTGAGGGGATAGTTGTGGTTTGACATACTGGGGTGTACACATGGTGAATGTTCACATGTGATGTGTAGAGGACACTGATGGTCAATTGATTGCACATGCATATGTTGAGTGCATGTCCTTGCTGACCCGCACACTCGCACTATGATGCACTACATGTAGAACCACCCTTCGATATCCACATGTACACTCTGTTTGCCTTCTGCTGCCCACTGTGTCCCTGCAGCACATGTTCTGTGACCAATTATGGATCCTGTAATGCCTATTTTGCTTTTTGATGTGGTTTGTCGCTTAGATGTGATGCTCAGGGTGTGCATCACACACAATGGCTGTTCACTGTGCTGTGCGCTGAGCAGTGTGTTGCAGAAGTTGGACACAGCACACAGAAGCTGCAGTGTTGATTTTGCAATGCACAATGTGCATGTAGCCAGGCATTCTTTGTTATGTTGCGGCTACTAGTTTTGTGATGCATTTGGGAATGACTTATTTTGGGTGGGAGGTTGTTGGTCAGTCATTTCATATGATTCCATGTCAGGCATCATTGTCTGATGCCAATTTACATTTTTCACATGGCAATGTGTACCTTATTGGTACTGTGTTGGTGTATGGCTATTGCTTGCCATGTCATGTTGTGGTTTGCGAGGGTTTGAGTGACATAACAGTGATGGTCATGGCCTGTTTTGAAGGTGTGTGTGATTCACACCTTGCCTGTCAGGGTCAGCCACTTCTCGAAGCAACGAGCTGGGGGTGGATCTCTCTCCGCGGCAGGGGCCTCCCTCTGGAACAGCCTTCCTGCCTCCCTGAAACTTGAGGAGAACCATCTCCGGTTCAGGAAGCACCTCAACACCTTCCTCTTTGCTTCTGCTTTCTCTCTCCCTCTCCCTTGCTAATTTCTTCACTGAATCTGCAACTGGGCCACTCTCACCGACCTCGGTCCCTGGCCCAGCCACTCTCCAATTTCACTGCCTCCCTGGCAACCCCTGCACTGCGGGACTGTCTCTGTATCCCTACAGCCCCCCCTTCCCAGCACTTATCTGCACTTACCTTTGTACTTGCCACCAGCGGGCCTATTTATTTATTTTTTATTCTACTTAACCTGTACTGCACTCCCCCCCTCCCCTTCCCCTTGCACTTTTCCCTTCCACCTATCCCTGCATTTGCGCGATCTAAATGACACCTGGCCTAGTAGGATCGTTGTCTGTCTTCCCTTGTTCCCCCCTCCCTGCCTCGTCGCGCCTTGCAACACTTGTGTATAGGTACGTTACAAATGCCATATCATATCATATCATATATCATATGTGTGCCTTTTGGTCACACAGGATAGCTTGTGTTTAAGTAGCTAGGGATGCACATAATGTGGCACTTCCATGGCAACAATCTCAGGGTGGTAAGGTTGTGACACTTGACTGTCTCTTTGTCATCATCGATTGTCACCTGGTATGTGCCAGGCCTGTGTGCACTCCGCAGGGGTGGGAGTTTAGGTGAAAAATGTGGCCACAAGCTGGGTCCGGGCTTCGTCGCCACATAACCTATCCCCTCCCATGGGCAGCGCCTGTGCCTGTAGTTGGAGATGTGGGGGCACCACAATGTCCATCGGTACGCCCTACCGTGTTGCAACATTGTGCAGGACACATGCTGCCACAATGATCCTGCACACTACTGGGGGTGCATAGAGTAGCTGCCCACCAGAGCGGTCAAGGGAGCGGAAGCGTGACTTGAGCACTCCGAATGTGCGCTCCACTATGGCCTTGGTTGCAATATGGGCCGCGTTGTATCTTACCTGAGGTGGTGTGGTGGGGTTCCGGGTTGGCGTCATCATGTGGTTGCTCAGAGGGTAGGCACTGTCCCCTGGGGAGGTGATAATAGTTGAGATTATTAGGGTTTGGGTATTCGTCTCTGTGTGACTTGCATGCATGTGCACAGGCATTTGTACTCACCTAGGAGCCATGTATCACCATGCTGCCTAGCTTCCAGGGCCCGGCTCAGGGCGGACATTCTGTATATGAAACTGTCATGGGTGGAGCCAGGGTAGTTTGAATAGACAGAGGTGATGATTCCCTTTGCATCGCATACCACCTGTACGTTGATGGAATGCCAGTGCTTGCGGTTTCGGTAGATGTGCTCAGTGGCCCTAGGTGGACGTAGGGCCACATGGTTGCAATCTATGGCACCAAGCACTTTGGGGAAGTGTGCCACCCTGTAAAAATCCAGGACAACGGCCTGCCTTTCTGAGGGTGTTCGGGGCATGTATATGTGCCTGCGGACTGAGGGGCGCGCAGTCATGATTGCCAAGACTTGGTGTAGGCAGCGTGACTGCGTGGCTGTGAGACCCCCCCCACTATCGCAGTGGTCCGCTGAAATGACCCAGTGGCCAAAAAATGCAGGACATTGAGCCCCTTCTCCAAGGGGCTCAATGCTCGGGAGCAAAGGGTGGGGGATGTAAGTTCATCTTCCCACTCCCTGACCAGGTCTAGGATGATATGGGGTGAAAACCTATACCTGCTGTAGACCTGGTCGTCAGGAATCCCAAAAAGGCTTGTCCGTGGTGATAAAATGCGTGCCCTGGCTATTCTCCTCCTCCTGCGGTGTCCCACGATCAGTGCTGCGACAAATGGGGCATTCATCGTAGCTTATATACGTGTTTGTTGTTTGCGTGCACTTTTATACTGTGCACGGGGACGCTTCCGCCTGCCTTCGTGTGGTGGACGCGTTGACGCCTGTGCGCGTCTTTTGCCATGCGTGGGTTTCCTGTATTCGAATCCATGAATACGAGTTGTTCGCGTGCGTGTGGGCGTTCTGTGTAGTTCCCTGCAGTACTTCCCCAGTTACGCCTTCTTTTTCACGCGTTGTTCCCCATTCCGCGTGTTACGCCCACTGTTCCGCCCACTTTTGTTGTGTGTGCCGCGCCATGTGCGCTTTTGCTGTGCGCGTTGCGCACGCCGTTTGATGATGTGTGGCCCGTGTGCGACATGCATGGATCTGGCGCACGACCAGTGGGAAACTAGCGCAGCGCCTTCCTTGTATCGCACGCTTGCGCAACATTGCGCCTGCTTGCGCTGGGATTTTCGGCG
Organism: Ambystoma mexicanum; assembly: GCF_040938575.1. NCBI lineage: Eukaryota > Metazoa > Chordata > Amphibia > Caudata > Ambystomatidae > Ambystoma > Ambystoma mexicanum. Next base: position 1,327,677,047 of record NC_090929.1, read on the forward strand.
CACGTTTGTTCCATGAATCGACCCCCAAATGTTTAGAGGATATTCAGCGATTTGCATTTGTCTTTGCTGTCAATCCGCAAAAGTTCATCTTGAGTCACGCGCTGTTCCTTTGCGCTACACAGGGTGTTGGTTTATGATAAAAGAAGGACTGTGGTCGCACTGATAATCGGAAGGCTGTTCCAACAACGAGGCATTAGACCACCATAACGGTTGGTATGTTGCTTCTAGCCGCTAGTACCGCGTAAGGGCCTATTGGTCCTTGGCGCTTGTCCCATAAAATGGTGAGGTTCATTAAGTTGTTTACTAGGAGCTGCACCTGGCAGTTAAAAAATCCGTCAGCCGGGGTCTGAAAATCGTGGCATTGACAGTAGGGAAGGATGTACCTGTTTTAAAAACATAAATTAGTCTCACCAGCTGATCTTCATTAAAAATATTCATTTTATTTATTAGGGCGTGAAACTATTTGCTAGCGAGGATAGTGCAACTGAGTATGTTAACTTATTCCCAATAACCCACCCTCTCTTCTCTGCCTTTTTCAGAGCCGTCTGAGCGCCAGGGGACCACTTCGGCGGTGATAGTATGCGGTACAACACAATATGCCACATTGAACAAACAAGTACAACTTAACCGGGCTTTAACGCCACGCTATTGTTATTATATTCCGTTATAAAATAATCTAAAGGGTTACTTACATTATATTGGCATTTTCCATTGTCTACGCGTAATGCAGTCCCTAAATACGACTCCGTCTGTGCCAACGATCTTTCTCATAGTGATATAATATATAAAAGTGGTTTAGTTTCAGAAATGTAATCCTTATCGTCTCTTACGTTACTGCACCCCTACTTCAAAAGAAGTCTTTTGGCATGATCCCTGTCTGTCAAGGTAAAAAAAAACAATAGAACCTTATAGTGCGAGTCATGGGCCACTCCACCCCGTGAGCAAAACATGGAAGCAGCTGACCTTCACTGTGAACAAGCATACATTCTTACTTTGCAACATTCTGTGTAAAGCCATCCCTCAGAAGTTGCTTTTTACACTCCATCTTTGTATATTGTCTGCGTGCTAATGAAAAAAGTTTGTTAAAGCGAGGTTATGGTTAAGTTGCGCAACTAAAAACCTATGAAATTCAGTAAAAAAACTTTGTTAAAGGGACGTTATGGTTAAGTTGCGCTACTAAAAACCTATGAAATTCAGTGAAAAAACTTTGTTAAAGGGACGTTATGGTTCCAAGTAAAATCGAAAAACCCCTGAAATTCGCCAGTTATGGTAAGCTAAGCAACCATAACGCGAGCCACCACCGTGCACTGCTAAGACTAACACCCAGGACATCAGAGATGACATCACAAATGTCATTGATGACATCACTGATGACATCACATGAGTATTTACTTTTCATGAAATTTCTGAACAAGGGATTCTTAATATAATGTTGAGAAAAAAGTGTCAAGGATCATTGCAATAAATATCATAAGCTAATTAGTGCATTAAATAATGCATTGATATAAATAGCATTATATTATGAGGTTTTATCTAGTATGCTCAGCTACTCATGCAGAAACATAGCATTGTGTCCAGCATACATGATGAAGGTATAATATTCATAATGTTGATATGTTGAATAATGAAATGATAAATGTTTTCTTATTAGTGTTTGCGTACTGTGAAATATGTAATAAGTAGCTAATAAAACACATGTATTACATAATTGCATTACTACAGACAAAACACAAAGAGACAAGAAAGTGAAGTAAGCAAAAAAGCAGAAGTAGTAGCAGAAACAATTCATAACCTAACTGATTATTTTCATGCAAATAAATGATTGCTCTGTTTCAAAGCTGCTATTTACCCTATGTATATGTATCACATGATGTGACTGAACCCTAAGGAAAGTAGTGTGAGTACAATGTATACAAATATGAGCATATACAGGGAAAGTACAGCCATAAAAAAACAACAGAACTATCAGAAAGTGCTGATAAGGCTATTGATTATCTTCATGCACAGAAAGGATTGCTGTCTTTCAAGCTTGTGTTTTCCCCTATGTAAATGTTTCATATGATGTGACTGGACTCTAAGGGAATTACTGTAAGAACCTACTTGAAGCATAAGTCTACAAATATAGTATGTTTACAATTTTTAGTTCCTGACTGTTACTGAAGAAAACCATGTGGCCTAGATATGACAGTAAAGGAAAAAAGAGGGAGCCAGACATGTGATGTCATCAGTGATGTCATCAATGACATTTGTGATGTCATCTTTGATGTCCTGGGTGTTAGTCTTAGCAGTGCACAGTGGTAGTGCGAGTTATGGTTGCTTAGCTTACCATAACTGGCGAATTTCAGGGGTTTTTCGGTTTTACTTGGAACCATAACGTCCCTTTAACAAAGTTTTTTCACTAAATTTCATAGGTTTCTAGTAGCGCAACTTAACCGTAACGTCCCTTTAACAAAGTATTTTTTACTGAACATATATATATATATATATATATGAATATATATATATATATATTCACTGACAAAAAACATTGTTAGCAGGACGTTATGGTTAAGTTTCACTGGTAAACACCTATGCAATTAGCTCACACAAAACATTGTTAAAGGGACGTTATGGGTAATTTCCACTACTAAAAAGCTATGATGTTCACTGACAAAAAGCGTAGTTAAAGGAACAATATGTTTCCGTTGCCCTAAGAAAAACCTATCAAATTCAGTGAAACAAGTACTTGAGAGTAACATTACACTTACTTCGCACTAATAACAACCTATCCATATTATGGTTATAAGTAAAAATAAAAAAATAAAAACAAATTTGCCAGTTATGGTAACCTAAGCAATCATAACTCGCCCCACCACTGTGCACTGCTAAGACTAACACCCATGACATCAAACATGACATCACAAATATCATTGATGACATCACTGATCACATCACAAGTGCATTTTCATCAAAATCCTCAACACACATCCTTAGGCCCCCATCCTGTTTGCACACTAAAACCACAGTCGACAACTACTCTGAGGACTCAATCTCCTCTATTCTCCATGCCTCCTTAAGCTTGGTAAATTCATATTGTATCCATTTTCCGGGCAACACTTGTGCCTTTCTGACCTTATGGGTCTTAGGCACTGCCCCTCTGTTCAGTACAATCTCATGAGACAAGCCACACAACATGTCTCCGTTTATCCGTAAAAATGGTGGGGTAGCTGTACCTCAAATGATCTGCTGATACACGACTCTCTAGACACATTTGTTCCCCATCCGCCACAGACAGCACGAGAACAGGCTTACCAGGGCGTCTTTCCATTTCCAAAACTACTTGCTTGCCCATCCCAGGACACTCTCCCCCTTTTGCACCACATACAACTTCCCTTCTGTACTGCACCCTTTGAATTCTATTCAAGCCCACTCATACCCCAGAACATGTATTGACACATCCTTGCCACAACTTTTTTGTACTGGTCTGGCAAGATAATAGAGTATGGTGATCAAGAATCTACTAGCATTTCACTTTGAACCCCATTTATAGTTAACATGTCCCACAACCCTTTATTGGATGCCCCTTCAAAATGTAACAGAACCCCTTCATGCACCACACTGCTCACATATCCCACCACTCTGTCTGCACCACCTTCCTGCTCCGCCATCCTGACAGCTTGTGTTCCTTGCATACAATTACTGTCACCATTCAGCCTGCACATCCTGGCAGAATGCTCCTTGGTATTGCACTTTCTGCACTCCACACCTGAGGCAGGATACTCCTTGTATTATTTGTATGCTTCATCCCCTTTGCTAGTGAGAACCCGAGTACTTGTTGCTGAATGTATGGACCCTTTTCTTTTAACCCTGAATGAGTGGAGCCTTTATCCACTCATTCATTCTTGTGGACTCTTTCTTGTGGAACTCTATTCATTGTATTCTACCTGTACTGTGGAGTTTGTCTGCTCCATAGCTCTTAAAGACATCTGTGTTTTTACTGCTGCAGCACACTGCTCCTTATGGGCAGTGATGCTGGGGGCCCTTAGGGTCCTCATTTAAGGTTATTTTTCTATATCCTCGAGTAACTACAGTTAAGGATAGGGATACATTTGGTATCTCTCCTAAAACTCTGTCGTCTGAGTGATTGGCACACAACACCTTCAGTGGAGTGCCAAAGGGATACTTAGTACCCCCTTCTCTCTGCTACTGTGACTTTTTACTCACATAGACAATTGCCTAGTTATGGCTGGTAGCAGTGGATATGTTCTACCAACTATTGTGTCATTTTTTATTTGACAGGCTATGTCCATAGCCTCGTCAGTGCACAATAGGGGCACCCAAGTACCAACTTGGGGCCTCCCTTATTGTTTCACCATTACTAGCATGGTTGTTCATTGTTAGACCTTCTTCTACCATTCTTGGAGTGGAGGTCATTGTGATATGATATGATATGGCATTTATAACACACCTGTACATATGTTTTTCTACATGTGTGTGTGTGTTTTGCCTTTGGTGGGAAACCTTGGGTGTCCCTGCCTAGGCTCCAAAATGTATGGGCAGGCAGGAAGTAGGTGAGGAGTCTTATACTCCCCTGTCCTTTGTCTGCAAGAGTACCTGAATAGGACCAGCTCCCAAGGGGGTCTGGCTGTCTTGATTGGACAGTCAAATGCCCCTTTCTGTAAAATGCTGAGAGAGATTGCAGAGGAGTGTGTGCTGGAATTGTATAAAAGGTGAGGCTTCTAGAGTTAAAAGCAAGTTGACCGCTGGAAACTAAATTAACTGAAGAAGACATCCAGAGATGCATGCAGACCCTTTGCAACATTCTGAAGCCACCACTGCAATTTTTTATTTTTATTTTTTTAGATTGGAGGAAATGGGAAGGGGCAGCTCACAGGGTCAGACTGGGCCGTAAGACAGTCTTAGGCACCAATGAAAAAATGGCCAGCAGTTGCAAATGGATATTCAGTGTTTCGTCAAAAACTGTTTGAATAGTACCCAATGGGTTTTTTCTTGTTCAAATGTAAACAAATGGTGATATTTAAAGAATATTTATTCAGCAACAACGATCAAAACTACTAGCTGCATACTGAAGTAACTCCTCAAACTGGCCCACATTGGGCAAAAAAGTGGCCCATTTTTACTGGCCTACACTTGCATTTTTGGTACGGTCAATGCCCTATTGCCCTATAGGCCAGTCCAAGCCTGCCGGCTCATCCATAATGGGTGAGGGGGCATCCACCCACTGGCCACCTCACCCATTATGGAGGAGCCAAGGAGCCAGCCCAGTGAAACACTGAGCACTCCCCCCAGCTGGTTTTTCCAGCTGAGGGAGTGATGCTGGGTTGGCTGAACTGTCAAAGGGAAACTGTTTGCTTTTGACAGTTCATTTCCCCAGCCGCACATGATCACTGAGCCATGCAACGCTGGGGGTGTTTTGCTTCGCCAGTCTTGCATAGCTCATTGGAAATGCTGGCTGGGGCACTGCATGTATGTATGTGCGAGGATGTGCTCCTGCGCCTCCTCGCACATAAGGGCAGAGCAACCTGAGCGGGGCATTTTAGCAACCATGCAAGGTACGTTTATGGTGATTTATTTTTTATTTAAATGTGTATGGATGTGTGTATGCTTGTGTTATGGGACTGTGGTGGGAGCAGGGTGGGTGGCAGCACTGGGATTGTGGTGGGAGTAGGGTGTGGAGAGCCCAGGGTCTGTACTGGGAGTAGGGTGCAGTGACGGCACGCAAAAATTCATAGCGATTTCTACATACTGTCCATCTGGCACTTTTGGGGGGGCCCGGCCTGCCCAAACTTTGCTCAGGGGGGGCCCAGGCCAAAAAAGTTTGAAGACCACTGCTCTATGAGCTGATTTCATAGATTCCCAGTGGAGGTCTACTGTGCCCACCAGCGCAAAAGTGATACATGTGTGCTGTTAGCAAAATCTACAAAATCACCAATGAAAATTTGAATACATCTATTCTTCAAGGTGATTCCTGTTAAGTCAATTGTGATTAAACTTTTAAAAAGAAGGAATAGATCATTTAAGAGTCAGAAAGCAAACAGACAAAAAAGGAGGCACTCAGGACAGGTGCGGTGATGGGCTTTCTGATCTGCATCTCTGAGGGCTGACCGGCTGCAGCTAGCAACCAGGGAAGAGGGCGTTTTGACAGCTGCCTCGGGCTCTGTGATGAGAAAGGCCGCTCGACACGTCAAATAATTAAACAGAGAAGCAACACTGAATGTTCTCATGTTGCCCTGTCCCATTCTTTGCCATCATTAGGTCTGTGTTTCCGTGTATTGCTTCATAGAAGTATTTTATTGTTGACACGTGCCAATTGATTTCCCAGATAGTGAATGCCAACTGAGAGCAAAGTTCAAAATGAAACCTTCTAATAGGCATCCACAGTAACTCCTGGTCACAGAGTACACTTGTAGTAGGGCCCACACGACCTAAACTGAACTAAGGTTCAAACAAGTACGGTCGAATCGACACCTTTGGAAATGTAATAACGAGGTGATGAAAAGGAAACTGCATTCCATAGAAGAGCTTTATTTCATCTTGATGCTTGTGAATCATTCTAATTTGCATAGCATATAACAGAGCTTCATAATCCCTATGTTTTATTTGATGTGCGTTAGTGTTATTGGGTACGAATCACATGCTCATTATGCCTTTTGCACATACTTGCTTACACTATTGCTGTGTCAACTAGTATAGGAATTAACTTCATTTCAGTAATGCGCTGCCAGAATACACCTGGGGCCTGACGCCTTTTGCCATGGCATTCTGCTCTTGCAAAACGCTTTTGTGAATCAGGCCCCACATCTTATATAGGATGGATAAAGCATGCCTCTCTAATAGCAAGCCTAGAACACCATTATAATCAACAACTAGAAGGAATGTATTTGCTTTTCACTGACGATAAGAGGTTTCTGGCAAAAAAGAATGTAAAGTCAATATAAATCTTGAATTTCAAAACGGAGGACGACAAAATGAATTTATCAGTAGTAGTATTTCAATAAAAAGCAGGTGAGCTACCTGGAACTTCAATGACATTTGTGATGTCATCTTTGATGTCCTGGGTGTTAGTCTTAGCAGTGCACGGTGGTGGTGTGAGTTATGGTTGCTTAGCTTACCATAACTGGCGAATTTCAGGGGTTTTTCGGTTTTACTTGGAACCATAACGTCCCTTTAACAAAGTTTTTTTACTGAATCTGATAGGTTTTTAGTAGCGCAACTTAACCATAACGTCCCTTTAACAAAGCTTTTTTACTGAATATATATATATAGATAGACCCACACAGATAACAGCATCAGAATATCGCTCTCTTCGAATGTATTCTGACAACCCCAGATTCAGACAAAACATGGAATACATATTCCACCTTCTCTTTGAAAGTGAACTAGCAACTCCATGCTACGGAGTTACACACACATTAAAATCATGTACCCATTTAAAAAATATGTCAGCTATGCAATTATTACAAAAAAGTGCAAGAAAAATATGAGGTTTTACAGTCAAGTATTACAAATCTTTTATTAAACATGCATGGCACAATAGAATACTGGTTCCAAAGTCACAGAGATGTACGCTGTATGATAAGAAACCTTTCCACACCCACTTGGTTTGTAACATTAAGTTGTGCAGAATATGCATGGGAAGATTTTCACGATTTCCTACGCATTCCTAGCAAACAAAAACAAAACAAACATAGATATAAAAACACCAGGAGAACTCTGCTCTCTAGATCTTGTAAATGTATCAAGATATTTCCATCATTGCTTCATTGCTATGCTACACTTTATTTGCAATAAGACTGTTCCTCCCATCGGAGAAGTTCAACACTTATTTTGGGGGAAAGAATACCAAGCCAGAGGAGCACCACACATCCACATGCTATTATGAATTAAAGATGCTCCTAAATTTGGTCACAACAGTGATGCCACTGTTTTGCTGTTCATCCAAAGATATGTCACTTGTGAAATCCCTTTACAAACAACACATAGTGACCTTCATGCACACATTTTACAACTTCAAACAAACAAATGTGGGAAAAATTGTTGACGCAAATATAAAAAAAGGGACATATTACACCAAATGCCGCTTTGGTTTCCCTAGAGAAGTTTTAACAACAGGTCAAGTAAACAACTTCATGTCTTCAGTCAGACATAGGGCCTCATCACGAGTTGGGCGGTAGCGCTGGCGCTGGAGCTAATAGCGCTGGCGCTATCTGCCCTACTGCCAAACCCACAGGCGCTATCAGCACCGGATCACGGGTTTGGAGGATTTGGAATTCCCCATTCCCATTTGCGCCCATTCGGGAATGCCCCATTCCCCATTGAGCTCAATGGGGAAATTTTGCGCTCATACCACCGGCAGATTTCCCGCCGGTGGTATAAGTGCGAACCTTCAGCGGATTTACCCCCAGCTCAGAGCTGGGGAGAAATCCACCAAAGCCCTGATTTGGTGGACACTTAAATCTGACGGTAACAGCGCTACCGCCGGATTTAAGCGTTACAGCCAAACTTGTGATAAGGCCCATAGTGTCAAAGGTAAATCACCTAAGAACACCTAATACATAAAAATAACCAGAGAATCAAAAAACATCAATGATTACAATGCAATCATTGCCCTCATATGGAAGGCAAACATAGATGTGCAGTACATTACAGACAATTCCACGGCAGTTGCACAATATACCACAGTGAACTTAACCAAAGCAGAGAAAACAAAGCTTCAGGACCTCTGGGATGACATATCATCTGACAAAACACTATCACAGAAATTGTACAGCTTATGCATAAAAATGCTTTCTCGTAGAGAATGTGGCTGCTCTGAAGCTGCAGACCGCTTAACCAACAATATAGTATGGCTAAGTTTTGGTCCTGCTAAATCTAGCGTTTTCAAATCATATCAGGACATGGAAACAATAGCCAAAATTGATCCCAACAGCCAAGACATTTTGAAAAAAAATTTACTAGACCCAAACAGGAGTAAAACTTTGGAAACCATGTGTCTCTACCACGTAGCCCAAAACTTCACATACAAAAATAATGTTAAACCAGATGAAAAAGAAAGCTTGATACAGAGTGGTAAATTGTGAAGGCAGCTTATTGAAACTTACCAAACACAGCTTAATTAATCATATCAAATTGTCATTAAAAACTCCTCAACATAAAGAAATGTATAACATCTCCCTGCTACAACTTTTTAAACCATGAAAAAAAGAAGAAGAGTTACTGGATACATATGACTCCTATGAAGAAGCTTTCAAAGCAAATGAAAGCACTATAACAAACGTAAACTTTAGAAGTAGAAAACACCATGTGTCAGTATGAACATTCTACGGAAGACTTTGCTATACTAAAATCACTACTGAACAATGAGCAGCGTAGAATTTTCCAAGTAATAACAAAACAAATTGAACATGGTGTGCAACGTGAAAATAAATCTGTACTTGCCAAGATTACAAACCAATACTGCTATACGTGACTGGTGAAGCTGGTTCAGGCAAAACATTCTTAATCAAAATCATCAGCAAGTTCCTCCAACAATTGACAAACAAGAAACTGTCCGCTGTTGTAACTGCCCCCAAAGGTTTAGCTACCTACAACATAGGCATTGTCACTTTACACGGATTACTACTCCTTCCAGTAGAACGCCAAAACAAATTAGACTATTAAAAACTTTCAACTTAAGCTGCAATGGAACTATGCAGAGTTTTCAAACACATGAACATGCTGCTAGTAGATGAAGTGAGCATGGTCTCAACCTAATGTTGGTTTTGGTTCACCTCAGATTACAAGAGGTCCTCAAAACAGACTACAACGAGCTCTTTGAATGAAAACACATTATTGTTTTCGGAGATCTTCTTCAATTGACACCAGTGAAAGCTGAACCTATTTTTAAAACTTAAGGGCACAAACTATGCCGTAAAACTCTTGGCAGCATAGGAAATGTAAACCTTTGTCAAAATGTCCAATACAGAGAATTAACTCAAAACATGTGCCAGTCTGCAGACCTCACATATGCCAACATTTTAAAAAGTATTAGAGTTGGTGTACTATCTCAAGAAGCAGAATCATTATTAAAAACCAGGCATATCCATATACTCTAGGGCCATAACTCGTGTGCTACTGATGTCATGCAACAATTAGCACACAAAAATGTCACTTGTATGGCCTTGAAGCCAACTGTTGCATGCTGTTCCAAATTCAATGAAACAATGTTGAAAAAAGAAATGCAACCAATAACTGAAATTTGTTCCACATATAAACTAGGCATACATAGTATGACACTACCCATGTGTCATCAAGCCAAAACAAGACTAAATACCCTAGAAAACTCTATCTACAACACAGCTGGTTTGGAGAAAATATTAAAATTATCTTTAAACTCTAGAGTAATGCTTAATCGTAACCTTGATGTGGAGCAAGAACTAGTTAATGGAGCACTTGGTACAGTTTTTGGCTTTCAACCATACCCACGTGGCAACAACATTCAATTTGTCAATATTCTCTTTGACAAACTATCAGAAGTTAAAAGGATAGGACGCTCAACAGCCCATTTCCTTCTTTTCAAAGACATATATGAATGCAGAGAACAATTTTCACTAGCTCTAGCATACGCAGTGACCATTCACAAATCAAAAGGTCTTACCCTAGATAAAGCATTAATAGATATTGGTAGCACAGTCTTTAAAGAAGGCATGAGCTAGATAGCACTATCATGCTTACGTACACATGACAGGCTATTTCTAATCAACTTTGATGTAAGTTAAGTAAATGCTGATATTCCTTGCATTCTAGAATGCAATAGGCTGCGTTCACTCCACACCCCCATCTGAAAACCTATCCTTTTCCAAAACAAGCAAAACATTGTAAAAGAAAACTACTTCAAACTGAAATGATACAGGATATCACTACAATTCCTCCAAAGAAAAAAAAATGAATACTTCTTCAAGTACCACAAACAAACAAGAATCTATTGGTCAAAGTAACTCAACTACTTCTTCAAAGAATCAACACAAACTCCAAACAAATGTCTTCCACACAGAACTATCAGGTCCATTAAAATGCTCAAGTGTAACTGCTGTAAATTGCTACGCAAATGTAGCAATAAATATTCTATTCCAATTGCCACCAATTATTGAGAAAATTTACTCACACAGTACAGACCAATTGTGTTTGCAAATGTTAGTCCTTCATAAAAATGCAACCAACAATCCTAACAACACTTACAGTGTCCATGGAATAAGACAAGAATTGGACTACTGTTATGGAATTGTCAAATTCTCTATAAACTCACAAGAAGATCGACAGAATGTCTAATGTACCAACTACAAGTACTGGAAAATAAAAACATAATTACATTCAGATTTCATACATTTGGAAACATACATGCACTCTCTGCAACCATGTGGCACTAATGAATGCTTTGTGTATGTATCTATACCTAAATGTGAAACCATTCCATTTCAGCAACTTGTAGAAAATGCAAACCATGGCAGATTATGTACTACGTGCAGTTCAGATAATCGCTCCACCTTACAAATACAGACACATAGTAAATACGTAATAGTAATGCTTTTACGTTACAATGCAGATGGTACCGAAAACAACGGTAAGCTGACTGGATTCATACATGATCAAGTATCACTTGGTAAGAAAAACTTCACAACAATAGGTTTAATCTACCACACAGGAGCCACAATCAATGCAGGTCACTAGAATGCATATACAAAAAATAATTGTGGATGGTTTGAATGTAATGATAGTACCATTACTCTAAAGCAAAGATTTCCAGCAAATCTTGTAAACTCTTACGTAATATTTTTAAAACCAACATTTTTTACGTAATCTGTGCATGAACATAAGCAAAACTCCAACTTCAAAACTGTGCACAGTTAGAGTACACCAACATGTATCTAACTGGCCCAAGATTCTGCAACAAGCAAACAGACAAATAAATACCACTAAAATGTAGCAAAAAATACACAGTTAGAATACGCAAACAGGTATCTAACTGCCCTAAGATTCTGCAATAAGCAAACACATAAATAAATACCACTAAAATCAAACAAGGAATATACAATTAGAATATGCCAACAGGTATCTAATTACCCCACAAATGTACAACAAGCCAAAGATAGAAGATTAGCATTAGCAAGAAACAAGAAATAAACAGTAGAACAACAAAAGACATTTTTTTATACTACGCCATAGATGTTTTATTTTTTAATGCAACTTTTTCTTTTCGCACAGACCAAATGATTTGGAAAACAAACACAACAACTGAGCAGATTTCACAGTACACTGGTTTGAACTATAGTACTTGTAAAGTAATAAACATGAGGGACACAAATATCTATTATGTAATGCAATAACTCATTATGAACTACCTGCTCTAACATATGATCTTTTCTTTTATCGCAGAGATCGAAAAAGTATGTTCTGGTCCAGTTACCCATGTCATGAAAAAACTGCATACAACCACAAAAAACTCAACCAGTAAGTATCCAAAAAAGAAAATAAGAAACACTGCACTCCTTGTTACAAACTCTACAATCTTAATTGCATTACCTAGCCAAAACTTCACATACAAATTCTACAAATGAAACAGTAAACAAACTTTTGGGTTGTGGATATTTGATAGGTGTTTGATTCTATGGGTGTATTTTGTATTTGTATTTGTTTTATTTGTAGCGCGCTCCCTCAGGCCTGGAGGCATCAGGGCGCAACTTGGACGAGGTTACATAGCAAGCATACATATATTCAAACTATAGGTACAAAGCAAAGTATTCAGAACATACAGCTATATACATCAATAACAGAGTAGAAATTAGTGCAGGCACATTACAGACACATAAGCAGTCAAGGTTTCAGGACTGATTGAAGAGCCAGGCTTTTGTTTTGGCCTTGAAGGCACTGAAGCATTCTTCCGATCTAGTGGTGAGGGGGAGAGCATTCCAAAGCTTGGAAGCTAGGACAGGGAAACTTGATCCGCCCGCATTTTGTAGTTTGAACCTGGGGATAGTTAGACAGTGGGTCTGGGCGGTTCTTTGAGGGCAGGTAGGCGCGTGGCGGGATAACCGGCTGCAGAGATCCGGGGGTGCTTGGTTGGCTAGGCATTTGTGGGTAAGGCCTAAAGCTTTCAGTGAGATTCTCTGTTTGACAGGTAGCCAGTGTAGATTGGATCTGGATTCTGAAATGTGGTGGTTTCGTGGGATATTTAGAGCCACTCTAATGGCTTTGTTCTGAGAGATTTGCAATTTGTTCAGATTCTCTTGGCTAGTTCCTAGGTAGAGGGCGCTACCATAGTCGATTTTGGCCATGATGAGGTTTCTGGCCAGTGTGACCGTGTTTGGCGTGGTCAGACATGGCCTGCAGGCTGCAATGAGTTTGCAGGTGTATGCTGAGGCAGCTCTGACTGCATTTGTTTGTCGGGATAGGGATAAGGTGGCGTCAAGGTAAACGACTAATGTTTTCATGTCTTTCAAGACTTGGATGGTGTTGCCATCGATGATGAACGATTGGTAAAACGGTTCAAGTTCACTAAGACGTTGCGTATTGCCCAAGATGAGGAGCTCAGTCTTGTCATCGTTGAGGCATAGTTGGTGTTGTGCCATCCAAGCTTGGATGACTAAGTAGACATCATTCAGGGCCTTGGCGTCAGCCAAGTAGTCTCCAGTGATGGGAATGAGTATCTGGGTGTCGTCAGCGTAATTCGTATAGGAGACACCCAGATAATCAAGCACATCAAAGAGCGGTTTTGTAAATACATTATAGAGAGTTGGCGACACGCAAGAGCCCTGGGGACGCCACAATGAATAGGGGAAGGATCAGCAGCTGCAGATTGAGAAAAGACCCGCATAGATCTATTACTCAAAAAAGATTTGATCCAAGCTGTAGCTGACGGGGAGAAATGGGCGGCAGAGTGCAGATGCTTGCATACGATTTGGTGATTGACCAGATCGAATGCCGCGAAGAAGTCGAGTAGGATTAACAGGGCCAGTTTGCCGTTGTCCTTTAGAACTTCAATTTGAGTTTTTAAGTTTAGTAGAGCTGTCTCAGTTCCGTGTCTGGGGCGGAAGCCAGATTGTCTGAGACCTAGGAGATTATTGGCTTCCAAGTACTCTTGGATTTGCAGGTATGCTGCGCAGTCTAGGATTTTTAGCAAGAACAGGACAGTAGTAATGGGTCAGTAGTTGGTGGGTATGCTCGGGTCCAGGGAAGGTTTTTTGAGCAGGGGGATCACCCATGCGTCCTTGAGGTTGTCAGGGACAGTTCCTGTTTTAAAGGAGGCGTTAATGAAGGATGTAATGAATGGGGCCAAATCATGTGCCGAATCCTTAATGATTGGGGCAGGACAGGGATCACCCTAGCAGTTGGATGGTTTGAGCCTCAGGATAATGTTTTCCACATCTGCAATGGTGGGCGAAGCAAAGGCAAACCGTTTGAGATTCGGCAAGTCAGGGGAGAGGGCCCCAGCTGGAGTGGGAGGGCGATTGTCCAGTTTCAGACTGTCTTGCTTAGCTATAATTTTAGATTGGAGCGTGGTGATTTTGTTCAGTAACGCTGCCTGAATGTTAGAACACCATTTGCTATCTTTGATGCAGGTGTCAGGGGGGGGAACCGGAGTTTCAAGCTCTTTTAGGATCTTAAAGAGTTCCTTGGAATTGGAGTCCGCTTGCAGGATGCGATTATTGAGGGACTCTTTTCATTTGCTACGGCCTTCGGCCATGCACCCAAGACTCAAGGCCCTGGCCACAACCATTGCAGCATAACACACCTATAATACCAAACATTTTGACTCTGGTATGTGGGCTGATCATAGATGATATTAATTATAATCAGTGCTGTACTAACAATCCAAAACCAACAATATACTAAAGTAAAATAGCTAGCAGTGCATTAATTATTTCCACGGACAGCTGCTATGACCACGGGCATGAGAGCTTCACAAACTCTACAAATGAAACAGTACACAAACTTTTGGGTTATGGATATTAGATGGGTGTTTGATTCTACGGGTGTGTTATACTGTGGTGGTTGTGGCCAGGGCCTAGAGTCTTGGGTGTATGCCCACGGCCTACAGCCTTTGGCCATGCACGGCCTTCAGCCATGCACCCAAGACTCTAGGCCCTGGCTACAACCACCGCAGCATAACACACCTATAATACCAAACATTTTGACTGTGGTATGTGGGCTGCTTATAGATTATATTAATTATAATCAATTCTGTGCTAACAACCCAAAACCAACATCATACTAAAGTAAAATAGCTAGCAGTGCATTCATTATGTCCGCGGACAGCTGCTATGACTGTGGGCATGACGAACACATAAAGGGCACCTGCCACCTAAACAAATACAATATTTGACCCATCTCTTACTCCTCAACCCTCCCCAAGCACTCCTGCACACCAACACACTCCCCAAAATTGAATTTTTCCTCTGTTCGCTGCTACGCTGTCGGTGGATCCAAGATGTCGGGTGCATCGAAACAATGTGACGCGCCTCACGCCTCACTCCAGCCAATCGGTGAAAACGTTGCATGTCCGCGGACATGACGCAAGCTGATGAACCAATCGGTGTCCTGTCCATGACGCGAACAGGGGAGTGTGTCCGCGGAGCGGACATAGATATCACTAATATTGTTGCCTTATGATTTGACCATTTTAAAAAAACTACTGGACGGATTTACACCAAATTAACAAAAGCATGCTTTTGGGACTAAGCCGCCTCTCTTGCCGCAAAGTTGGTGGAAATCCGTCTAGCGGTTTGAGCTATAACCGTGCACAGTTTTTTCCCATTATGTCTATGGGAAAAAAAGACATTTTGGGACCCCTCCTATAACTTTGCCCCCCCCCGAACCAAACCGTACTAAAATTTGCAAAGTTTGTTGAGGATTTGTCGAGGGGGAGCGAAGTTGTAAGCCACCAAAAAAGTGCTCTTCCTATGGGATTACTACCGTGCTGTGTAATATATATATATATATATATATATATATATATATATATATATATATATATATATATATATTATATATATATATGTATATATATATATATATATATATATATATATATTACATTGCCACGGTAGTGGCCATGTAGTTATGGTTAAGTTGGTGTTTCCATAGGAAGAGCACTTTTTGGGTGGCTTATAACTTCGCTCCCCCTGGACGAATCCTCACCAAACTTTGCAAAATAGGTATATGGCCCACTCTGATTATTTTTGCATAGTTTGGTGAGGATTCGTCCAGGGGTGGAAAAGTTATAGGGGGGGTCCCAAAACTTTTTTTTTCCCCATAGACTGAATGGGAAAAAATTTGCGCACGGCTACAGCCCGACCGCTGGACGGATTTACACCAAATTTGCGGCAGGAGCGGCGGCCTGGTCCCGAAAGCGTGGTTTTGCAAATTTGGTGTAAATCCGTCCAGTAGTTTTTTTAAAAATGACAAAAACGTAAGGTAAAAAAATGTGTGATATCTGTGTTCGCTTCGCGGACGGACTTGCCTATTCACTCCGCGGACAGCACTCCGATTGGCCCATAGCCATGCATCATGTCCGCGGACATGCAACGTGTTCGCTGATTGGACGGCGAGGGGCGTGGAGCGCGTCAGATTTTCTGTGGCGCCCGCCATCTTGTATTCGCCGTCGGCCGCGTACAGCGCGGTGAAACGTGGATAAAAAATTGTATTTAGTGCCGTGTGTTGGTGTGTAAGAGTGTTTGGGGAGGGTGGGGGAGTATGAGATAGGTTCAATGTTTTGTTTTATTATGTGCTAGATGTTTTTGTTGCGTTCGATTTGTCTGCGGAGAACACGGCTGTTCTGACATTTTGTAAATAAACTAAATGGTGGGGTGTTTAGAGGACGGAGTATGTGTCATTTTTGTTTGCAAGGAAGGTAAAAATGAGCTACGAACACTCGCGGTGTACTTAATTGTTTGTAAATACACAAACTGGGGGTGTCCTCAGGACGCTGCCCGTATTGTAATCTGTCTAGTTAAATGTGTTCTAAGAACACTCGCGGTGTCCCGAAATGGTTGCAATTACACAAAATGGAGGTGTTCTGAGAACATTGTTTGTATTGTTCGTTGTCAGGGTGAAAGTGTTTTAAGACCACTCCTTTTGTCCGCTAATAGTACAATTTCCTATGGGCATCAACCGACTTTTTGTCCACTAAAGAAACGATAAATCCGGCTGGTGTGCGCCGACATTATGTGATAATCCTATGACTGGCGCTATTGACCTGGCTGACTTGCTTTTGCGACACTAAATCATATCTCCCGCCCCTAAGCCTGATATTATCAAAGCATTCATATTCCCTGCCTCTGTCCGTGACGTTACAGGGTGCGTCATCAAACGCGCCCAGTCCTCTGCAGTCCTAAGTGACTTTACACAGAACCCGGAAGACAACACATATTATGTCATAACACAGCACACCACAATTCGGAATATGAAACAGTGATTTAAAAGCAAACAGCAAGATTGTAAATATTGTAAAGTACATTTATTTGACATCAAGGGGTCGATTCATGGAGCAAACGTGCGCCGAAAATCCCAGCGCAAGCAAGCGCAAGGTAGCGCAAGCGTGAGAAACGCAGCGCACGCGTGCGATTCAAGGAAGACGCTGCGCGTGCTTCCCGCTGTCCGTGCGCCCTATCCTGCCATGGAGCACGCAGGCACACACGGCGTGCGCTACGCGCACAGCAAAAGCGCACATAGCGTGGCACACACAACCAAAGTGGGCGGAACAGTGGGCGTAACACGCAGAATGGGGAATAACGCATGAAAAAGAAGGCGTAACTGGGGAAGTACTGCAGGGAACTACACGGAACGCCCACACGCACGCCAAAAACCCGTATTCATGGATTCAAATACGGGAAACCCGCGCATGGCAAAAGACGCACACAGGCGTCAACTCGTCCGCCACACGAAGGCAGGCGGAAGCGTCCCCACGCACAGTATAAAAGTGCGCGCAAACAACAAACATGTATATACAGCTACGATGAATGCCCCATTTGTCGCAGCACTGATCGTGGGACACCGCAGGAGGAGGAGAATAGCCAGGGCACGCATTTTCGCACCACGGACAAGCCTTTTTGGGATGCCTGATGACCAGGTCTACGGCAGGTATAGGTTTCCACCCCATATCATCCTAGACCTGGTCAGGGAGTGGGAAGATGACCTTACATTCCCCACCCTTTGCTCCCAAGCATTGAGCCCCTTGGAGAAGGTGCTCAATGTCCTGGATTTTTTGGCCACTGGGTCATTTCAGCGGACTACTGCCATAGTGGGGGGGGGTCTCACAGGCCACGCAGTCACACTGCCTACACCAGGTACTGGCAATCATGACAGCGCGCCCCTCAGTCCGCAGGCACATATACATGCCCAGAACACCCGCAGAAAGGCAGGCCGTTGTCCTGGATTTTTTCAGGGTGGCACACTTCCCCAAAGTGCTCGGTGCCATAGATTGCACCCATGTGGCCCTACGTCCACCTAGGGCCACTGAGCACATCTACCGAAACCGCACGCACTGCCATTCCATCAATGTACAGGTGATATGCGATGCAAAGGGAATCATCACCTCTGTCTATGCAAACTACCCTGGCTCCACCCATGACAGTTTCATAAACAGAATGTCCGCCCTGAGCCGGGCCCTGGAAGCTGGCCAGCATGGCGACACCTGGCTCCTAGGTGAGTACAAATGCCCTTGCACATGCATGCATGTCACACACACACACACAAATACACAAACCCCAATAATCTCAACCATTTAGACCTCCCCAGGGGACAGTGCCTACCCTCTGAGCAACCACATGATGACGCCAATCCGGAACCCCACCACACCATCCCAGGTAAGATACAACGCCGCCCATATTGCAACCAGGGCCATAGTGGAGCGCACATTCGGAGTGTTCAAGTCACGTTTCCGCTCCCTTGACCGCTCTGGCGGCAGCTACTCTATGCACCACCAGTAGTGTGCAGTATCATTGTGGCAGCATGTGTCGTGCACAATGTTGCAACATGGCAGGGCGTACCGGTGGACATGGTGGTGCCCCCACATCCCCAACCACAGGCACAGGTGCTGCCCATGGGAGGGGACAGGGCACGTGGCGAGGAAGCCCGCACCCAGCTTGTGGCCACATTTTTCACCTAAACTCCCACCCCTGCGGAGTGGATACAGGCCTGGCACATACCAGGTGACAATCGATGATGACAAAGAGACAGTCAACTGTCACAACCCTACCACCCTGAGAATGTTGCCATGGAAGTGCCACATTGTCTGCATCCCTAGCTACTTAAACACAAGCTATCCTGTGTGACCAAAAGGCACACATATGACATGACATGATATGGCCTATACACAAGTATTTCAAGGTGCGATGAGGCAGGGAGGGGGGAACAAGGGAAGACAGACAGCGATACTACTAGGCCAGGTGTCATTTAGATTGTGCAAGTGCAGGGGTAGTGGGAAGGGAAAAGTGCAAGGGGAAGGGGGGGGGGGAGTGCAGTACAGGGTAAGTAGACTAAAAAACAAATACATAGGCCAGCTGGTGGCAACTGCAAAGGTAAGTGCAGACAAGTGCTGGGAAGGGGGGGCTGTAGGAATAGAGAGACAGTCCCGCAGTGCAGGGGTTGCCAGGGGGGCAGTGCAAGTGGAGAGTGGCTGGGCCAGGGACCTAGGTCGTTGAGAGTGGCCCAGTTGCAGATCCAGTGCAGTTCCAGTGAAGAATTTTGCAAGGGAGAGGCAGAGAGAAAGCAGAAGCAAAGAGGAAGGTCTTGAGGTGCTTCCCAAACCGGAGATGGGTCTCCTCAAGTTCCAGTGAGGCAGGAAGGCTGTTCCAGAGGGAGGCCCCTGCCGCGGAGAGAGATCTACCCCCAGCTAGTTGCTTTGAGAAGCGGATGACCCTGACATGCAAGGTGTGAATCACACACACCTGCAAAACAGGCCATTGCCATCACTGTTATGTCACTCAAACCCTCCCAAAGCACAACATGACATGGCAAGCAATACCCATACACCAACACAGTAACAATAAGGTACACAATGTCATGTCCAAAATGTACAGTGGCATCAGACAATGATGCCTGACATGGAATCAGATGAAATGACTGACCAACAACCTCCCACCCAAAATAAGTCATTTCCAAATGCATTACAAGAGTTAAAGACGTAACATAACAATGAATGCCTGTCTACATGCACATTGTGCATTGCAAAATCAACACTGCAGCTTCTGTGTG
The DNA here is from genome assembly GCF_040938575.1 of Ambystoma mexicanum. Classification (NCBI taxonomy): domain Eukaryota; kingdom Metazoa; phylum Chordata; class Amphibia; order Caudata; family Ambystomatidae; genus Ambystoma; species Ambystoma mexicanum. Next base: position 1,327,697,276 of record NC_090929.1, read on the forward strand.
CTGTGTCCAACTCCTGCAACACACTGCTCAGCGCACTGCACAGTGAACAGCCATTGTGTGTGATGCACACGCTGAGCATCACATCTAAGCGACAGACCACATCAAAAAGCAAATTAGGCATGTACAGAATCCATAATTTGTCACAGAACATGTGCTGCAGGGACACAGTGGGCACCAGAAGGCAAACAGTGTACACGTGGATATGCAAGGGTGGTTGTACATGTAGTGCATCAGAGTGCAAGTGTGTGGGTCAGTAAGGACATGCACTCAACATATGCATGTGCAATCAAGTGACCATCAGTGTCCTCTACACATCACATGTGAACATTCACCATGTGTACACCCCAGCATGTCAAACCACAACTATCCCCTCGCACCTGAAAGGCAAACACAACACATGAACAGGTATTGATCAGCAGAACACAACTTGTACATAGGATACCACCATTACAATGTCAGGGTTCCCATCACACTGCAGGGCAAGGCAACTATCAACAACAACCCCCCCTCCCTCACAAATGATCATGACCCACTGAACAACTGCACCTGGGTCATGGAGCCTTCAACCCTCAAATCCACCTGGCCACAGGATCACCTTTCCCCTTCGTCACCATCTCCCACCTTGTGTGTAAAAAGGTGCCTGCACCCTCAGAGTCCACACTCATTTCCAAAATCACAAAATCCAAGCCAGAAAAACGAACCAGAACACCCTCCAGTAGATGACTTGACGTAGCAGTACCTCACAAAGGCCAAGTACTACCACAATGATGTAACAACCAAGGTAGCACAGTAAAACAATGTCACGACAGGATGTGAACCATGTGTGGTACATAACATAGAATGATGCACCATGAACGGATGTGTACTGTCACAGGTCCCGTGTACAGGCGCGGGAGTGTCACGAAACAACCAACCTCACCGTGTCCCAGTTGCCTGCAAGGTCAAACTCACACAGGCCTCTGAGACCCTGGTGGGGAAGGAGGGTCAGGGATATGCAGTCGGGACAGGTGTTGGCACACTGGATAACTGGAATGAGTGGCAGGAGAGGGGAGGAGGAATGACACATGAAAGTAGGGAATGCACGAAAATGTACAACCTGCATGAACGTATACACAATCCAAACAAACTTGGACATCATTGTCATGGCCTTCTGTAGTCCAGGCTTAGGAGTGGAACGAACCAACCACCCCCTCTAGGGTTTTGGCGCCTGCAAGTTTGGGGCTTACACAGGCATCCACAACCCCAGCGGGGAAAGAGGGTTAGGGAATGTTGCTTGGATAGGTACGGGAAGCAGGAACACCGGGTAGAGGGTACAGGGTTCAGAATTGCATAGGATTCCGGGTGATTAGGGGGAAAAAACATACCAAATTGAATTACACATTCATCCATGCATTAGTGCACCCCCCAGCAAGCCTATGCAGAGCAGTTTGAAAGAAAAACAAGACACTTTGCTCTGGTTTTGAGTGCTGGCCTCCTGCCTGCGCACTCTCAGGTCCGGTTACAGGAGCACTGCAATGCTGCAAAGAGAGCCACAGTCAACAACCTGTACGTGCCCATTACACAAAAACACACCACCAAACATGCCCCATAGCAACAAATTACTCTACAAACAGACAATCTGGTGTAGATGCTTCGTACCCATATATAACATTACCCCTGTGATGGGTCATACACAGTCAATGCAGTAAGTCAGCCGCCGGTGGGTGCATGGCAAATGGAACACCAATGTGTCACAATTCACACAACATGCAATGTTCTCTGGGTAAGCAGACAGACCCATATAGCAAGGCATGACTTCAGAGCAAGTTGTGTACCACCATGACCGAAACAAAGTTGGCAGTGCATTTATCAAAATGAACATGGAAATGAAATGCACTGCACCCGAGTATGTCCCTTGCTGTATGTCCCTGTGAGCTGCCCCTTTCCATGTCTCGGAAGGCTACATGGTTGATACAAGTGCCTCAATGGACCTTGGTGTACCGGAGGGTATGTGCCACTGCCCCTGCAGGTGTCCCAGACAACCTTACAATCAACAGCCATCAGTCCACCAACACATCTGACCTGCATTGTGTGCTTCAACACCAATATTCGTCCAAGCTCACCCTCAGTGCTGCGACTAAGCCTGCATGTGCAACTCGCCCGGTGCAAGCTTTGCTGTGTTGTGGCCCCCCTGTGCTGCTCACCTTGCCTGGAGTTCCTTGGAACATGTCAGCAGTTCTAGGATGTAGGTCTGCAATCCCTGTGCCTCTGCTTGTGCACACATGTGCATGTGGGCACCAACAAATGTGTCCAGAATTCTGATGTCCAATGGGCCATGTCTGCTGGCAAAGGTGCTCTGGAGGCTCATCCCCCTGCACAAAGGGCATGAAACACATGATTAATGCTTTAGAGTCATCTGTGTGTGTCTCTTCAGGCATCTCATTACTTGACCATGTCAGAGAGTTACATCAGAAATCACACCATACGTCCGTCTTTCACATCCAAAGTGTGGAACACTATCTACGGCATGAATTGCAACAAGCACGTGTACAGTAAAGCTAAGAAACATACTACACAATGCATAGCAATGAATGTACACATTAATCATGAGACACCCCATCTAGCAAAAGCTGAACAGTGGACAATAACACCGAAATCATCCCCACTAGGGGTGTAAACACAAGTCACACAGCACCAGACATGCCACAGATATGACAGTCCAAAGCCCTTGTGTAGTAGGTTGTGACACCGAACCATCCTACGAGCCCATGGATAAGGGAGGCAGGAGTGGCATATGTGAGTCAAGGACCCCAAGCAGCAAACACATACACAAGACAAGCCTGAAGGGCCCAGCTGGAACAGGCAGTGGATGCCTTCGAAAGCCACAAAGCACCGCACCATCACAGGAAAGCACAATAGACAAGCAATTTTAAACTATATTAACTAATTACACTAACTATGGAAAACCTACATTACCTAATTAAACTAACTATCAAACAGAAACTTAACTAACTAAACTAAAAGAAAAATCAAAAATGGCCACATATGACCCGGGGGGAGGGGAGGCACCCAGGAGGGGGGAGGTACAGGGTGCTTCTCAACACCCACATGCGATGATGTTGAGCCAAAAAAAAAACCTCCATGGGCTCAACGCCTGCACAGCCCGACCTATGTGGGAGATAGATGGTCATCCGAGTCTGGCTCATCCTGGAAAGGAGGACGTGGCACAGTAGCATGGCCACGCCTAGCCGCAGCTTGCCCCTCATTGGCAGCAAGTCTGCCGGACGGGTGAGCCTGGTTCTGTGTGGCCATGTGACGTAGGTCTGCATGCAGAACCACACGTAATGCACGTGCTTCCTCTTGCAAGGTAGCACGTGTAACACGGAGTTCCTCCTGCAAGGCCTGGCTGGACAACCGCTGCACCTCCCGGCAAGCCTGTAGCTCAGCCGAGATGGTACGCTCAAGCTGTGCAAACCTCTCCTCTGCCCGCTGCCTCTGGGACATCATAAGGACACCCAGAGTGGATTTGAGGAAAGCATACTCCTCCCTCAGGGCATCCATGTGCGCCTCTGCGTGAGCAGCAATTGCTTGATGCAGAGACGACATTTCAGCCTGGCGTGCCCTGTCTGAGGCCGCCATGCCCAGTCTGAGTGAGCGGGCCGTGGACTGTGCCGCCTGCTGCTGGAGAAGCACCTGCCTAGCAGGGGGGAGCACAGATCGGGCCACACGCTCCATGCTCTCAGCGATGTTCTCCATTGCTGCCCCCTGCCTTTCTGAATTGGCAGTCATGTCTTGCTCCCACTCAGTATACTGCGGTTGCTCGCGGCGACCGCGTTGCCGGGCTTGACCCCTGCGGGACCCAAGGACCGGGGGTCCTCGCTGTGTTGGCACCGCCCGTGGCTGCACGACTACATGCCCCCGTCGACGTGATGTCCCAGGCACATCAGTGACTGGTGTGGAGGGTGACCCTGTGCCCCGATCCACCACGGGCGGAGGAACCAAGACTGTCTGATCCCTCAGTGCAGGTGTCGCAGACAGAGGAGTGTCCCCATCAGAATCACTCACCCCTGACACATGGACTGATGCTCATCCGACTCAACATGGACGTCAGAGTCGTCATCAAAGCTGGACTCATAGGCAGCCAGAGACAAGATGGACTGTAGCACTTGGGGGTTTTCGTGGCCTACCACCCAACGACCCCCACTAGTACCGGGTTGATGTAGTGGTAACAACCCTGTGTCTGGCATGACAACACCATCCTCCGCCTCCATTGCGTTATCACCTGAAAAATATAGAGAAAAAAGGTCACTACACATGTCAGAAGCACACAACACACACACACACCGACAGCAAACGCATCAGGCAGACATGTGACACACAACATTTAACCTGGCATGCATGCTGGGTCAACTTTGAATTGCTTCTGTGATCAGACCTGTTGAAAGGTGGCAGTTTCCATGGAAGTGGGTCTATGCAGTGCAGAAAATGTGTACGCAACTCACTACCTACATGTACAAGGACTCCATGGTGTGTGCCAGGAAATGTGAAGGCAGTGCAATGTGAAATTCAGGCATCATGTGCATTATGCATTCAATGTGTACCATATCTAGAAGCCAAGCACTCCTCCACCCCAGTACCAAAGCAGGGATGCCTAGCATGGTATCAAAAGGCTGACCATACACCTGTGTATTGACAGGCAGTGTTGACTGGCATCAACAGCTTAATGTGATTCAAGTGACAACACTGAAAATGATGATGGGACAGTAAGCAGGACACATGATGAAAACTCTGGATGCCGCCCATGTGTGAAGAAGACACAACAACAGTTGGACAGAGTCATTGGCCATTGAACAGGCTGAGGCCTGTGAGCCACACAGATTGTCAGACCCTAAACAGGTGTGCAACACAGTACTGAGCCACAGTTGACATGGGAAGGCTGATGAGATGCCATGCAATGTATGTAACCAAGGACTTGTATTACAGTGATCATCCAGTCAAGGACACATAGGGGCATGCGTGCAATGCACATGGAGCATGAATGGGCACTCATGTCCCTGCGGGACATCTTACCTATGCACAGTACAAGTGAGATACCCTGCATCAAGTACTAAGGCTGTACCACACGGCATAAGTCTGGCAGATTCTGCGCTGGAAGTTAGCATCTACACAGGACGCATGAACAAGAAAGTACACATTGGCAAGATTGAAGCAGACCAGTGCAAAGGTGGAACTGGGGTGCAGAGTGGCGGAGGAGGGGTAAGGGAGCATGCCTACATGGAGTCCCCACATGCAGGCAGAGGAGACATGCATCACACATGCATCCATTACTTACACATCAGAAGCATGTACACGTCACATGTAGTGGCAATCATGCACAACACATCCCACAAGTGAAACACACACGTCCTCAACAAACACGCATCAACACTCACTGGACTGGGCATCAAAGTCCAGCATCTCTCCCACTCCTTCGACCAATTCAGGTGGTATGAACTCCGCAACGAGTGCCTCATGCGGAGTGAGCTCTTCCTCCTCTGGTGCAGGCCCACCGCCAGTGACCAGAGTCAAGTTGTAATTAGAGGCACGCTTAGCCTTAGTGCTGCGTTTGATGTCATTCCAACGCTTTTTGCACTCTTGCGCCGTGCGCACCTCATGGCCGAATGAACTGACATGTTCCGCGACATGCTTCCAGTGGGTGTCACGTTGGGCAGCCGTAGTCTGACTATTGGCACCCACTAGCATGTCACGGCTGTGGCCCCGCACGTAGTCCACGAGGAAGTCCAGTTCCTGCTTGTAGAAAGGCTTCTTCCTCGACGTGCAGGAGGTCGTGGCTGTGTGTGGGGTCCCAGCCTGTGCTGCAGGTGCAACCTTCCTCCTCTTGGACTGTGGCGCAGACCCTGGCTGGCTAATGCCGCCCTGACCAGTATGGCCAGTGGGTTCGGTGGATTGAGCCGAGGGAGTGGCAGGTGGAGGGACGACCAAAGGCCTGACTTGTGTCAGTGGCAGCTGGGTGCCCTCTAATGGACCCTGCGCAGCAACATCAGCTGTGGCAGCGTCATTGACCGCAACGGTCCTGGTTGGCAGACACACAACCGGGGTGTTGTTGGGTGCATCTGCCCCTGCACTTGCCAACACCCGGCTGTTCGGGGCAGCAGATGACATGACTGCCCCAGGGACACGTGTCTTGGTCTGAGCAGCCTGGCCTGCCCATATGGTTTCCCTACTGGCCTGTTGGATATCTACAAAGGGCTCCTCAAGTGCCAACACAGCCTGCGCTGGCAGACCCTGAGCCTGGGTGGCGGTGTCCACAGCTGCACCTGCAGCTACCACTACCCTTGGGCCCATGGCAGTCAATGGAACGGACTGCCGGGTCACATGGGCGCCAGTGCCAGATGCAGAAGCTGCATCCCCCGGAACCACAGGGGGTGGTGGCATGACTGCACCGACACATGGCACAACATTGTTCTCAAGTGGCGCACCCCTGCCTCTTCCACCTCTGTGGCCGCCCTGGACACCCTGGAGTCCCCCTACTCCCTGGTCACCACGGCCACGTCCCCGACCACGCCCGCCACGAGGAGTACGCCCAGCTGAGGCGCCCCTCACCTTTGGTGGCCTCCATAACCATGGCACAGATGTAGTAGTGCCGGCACAGATGGAGTGGTGCCAATGGGAGGTGTACACCACAGTTGACCTGGGCAATTGGGGTGAAGGGTGTGGGAAGCAAGATGTTAACAGCCCCCCTGCACCTGCAAGGCTGTATGTGACCCCGGTGATGTAGTGACGGGTCACGCAACGCTCAGGCACCCCAAAACTGCAGTAAAACCGTGCACGCAACCCTGCAGCCTACGTGCATGGATTCAACCTCCCGCAGTACGCGGTGGCACCCAGTAACACGAATAACGCGTACGCGTGGGTCACGCAGGCTACTATGACATCGAAAATGGGTGCGATACACAGGGGCACCCGCAGTGGGAAAAAGAGCGTGTGCGACTCACCGTCTAACTAGCGCGATGCAGAAAAACACGCGTAGCCAATACCCCCGCCAAAAGAAGAGATACGTCCTTGATAGCTGTGAAGTTGTGATGGCGCGCGAAACAACAGGAAGCAGCAACACGGTCTCCACGCAATGCGCGTACAGCAAACTACTGGGCCCGCTCACCTTTAACCTGTGCTGAGGGAAACGCCCACGCGCGTCACGTCACTTACGCGCCTGGGCCCTTTCCTCGGATTACACGCGGACGCGCAGTTTTTCACGTGCGCCGAAATGCCCATGCACGTCTGCACGCGTCACGTCACAGGGGCGCTTGCGCTTGAGGGGCCTTCTGTCCAATGAAATTGTGTGTGGGTGCAGACGCGCTTACGCGCTAAGGGCCTTTCCTCGAATTACATGCTGACGTGTTGAATTTTCACGTGCCAAATCACTCTGTATCAAGCTGGCCACGTGTAAGCACACGGAAGACCACGCTCCTGCCCAGAAGGCCGAATTACTGCCCCCCAGAGCCCCGAGCACGCTCCCACCTGCCATCTGCTGCTGCCTGACTGCCTGCTGCCCACGTGCCCTGCCATTTGCTGCCTGCACATCAGCCAGGGGTGCTGTTTCTATGACCACCCTGCTGTAACCGAAGACTCCCGACTGGGATTCCATCGCTCCACAGCCCAGCCCCAGGACCCAGTTGCCCACCCACTCCTGCCTCTGGGGTTGTCATGTCGGGCACTGCAACATCTGGAACCACTGACAACCCCGGCCAGAGAGGCAGAGGGGCACCAGCTAATGCCAGGGAAGTTGGTGTCCTGGTGGAGCAAGTCCTGGGGCAGTATGATGCCCTCTTCGGAAGTTCCCGCGCCGACAAGGAAGGACGGACTCGGATCTGGACGGACATCGTGACTGCCATCAACGCGGAGGGGGTGGCAGTCTGCGAGGGAGAAGAAGAAGCGCTGGGAGGACTTCAGGTCCAGGACCCTGAACAAGGCCCGGCGCCTCTTGAAGGCAGCGGATGCTAAGGGGCGCCGGGGCCACTTGTCGGAAGATCAGATGAGGGTCCTGGAACGCATATCCCCAGCGCTCCACGTCCAGGTCCTTGAGAGGCAGACCCGCCTGGAGTTGAGTGGTAAGTGTACATGCATCCTGATTGTGAACTGTGCGTGTGGTGAAGTTTCAGTAGTGTGCAGGTTGCACATCTGTTTGTATGGGGTCGAGTATGGGTGGGGGTGTACAGGGCTGTGAGGCTAACACATGCGAGGGCTGTAATGTGTGAGACATGGATGGTGCTTGTGTGTGTAGGCTTGCATGCCAAATGCAGTTATGTGGGCACACATGTTTGGATGTATGTGTATGTAAGTAGACATGTTTGTGATGTCACGCATGTATGTTGTTTTCAGCTGCATGTATCGGCACTGTGTACATTTGCATGTGTGTGTATTTGACAAAGGTGCAACAGTGATGCAACATGGATGCATGTGACAGCGGGATGTGGAAGCCTGATTGGCAGATGTGACATGGATGCCCATCTGAACACTGCGACACTTGGCAGAGGTGTACACATGCATGCAAGTGTGGTGGTGTGTGTACATGTGTAGTGCACTCCCTGTGTTACATGTGATGTCTGGCTCACCATTGCCTGCTCATGCTGTTGTATGTGTATGGATGGTGCTGGCAGTTGCGATATGGCTGTGCTATGGCTCATGTGTGCAAGTTGAAATGACATGTGTGTTGGGGATTGTGATGGCATGTCTGAGGTTTGCCAATGCCACTCATGTACAACTGTCATGTGTGTATGTGTCCATTGTACAGTGCCCTGATGCCTGTGTTTTATTTCTCACTGTCTGCAGCGTCAACTGATGAAGAGGGCGGAGAAGGTGCTGTGGAGCACAGCAGCGGGGATCCCACCGCCAGCCAGAGACGCAAGGCCCGGCTTCCCTCCCATGTTGTGATCTCGTCGGGGAGTGAGGAGTCCGGTGCCGCATCCCAGGCCGCAGCTGCAGGGGGAGGTCCAAGAGGCGGAGGTTGGTGTTGGACTCCTCGGCAGCAGAAGGGGCAGCTGGGACCCCACAGGGCCCAACGGAGAAGATGGCACGGAGTCATCCAGGTTGGTGGGGGGTTTGATGGAGGAGGAGGCCGTGCAAGCAACAGAGACGGGGTCTGGAGGTAGGGATTCCACTGGTGCTAGTGGTGCAGTGCAGGACCGGGGACAGGAGGCAGCACAGGCCGCCGCGGAGGTGCCTGTGTGCAATCCTGTCCCTGATCATGTCCCTGCATCATCTTGCACCAGCAGGGATGCCTACGTCCAGACCCGTTTTCAGGCAGGTGATTAGCTCACGACAACTGCCCTTCCTCTGCCTGCGGACGTAGCTATCCGGGTCCGGGTTGAGCCTGTCCTGACTGGTGTGGTGTTGCGTCAACGGGCCATGCAAGGTGACCTGCAGTCTTTTCATGAGGAGACTGCATGTCATCTCGAATGGCTCGTTCACCACATCGGCCTACTGGGACAGGTCACCCGGGCCGGATTCCTCCGTTTGATGGGGCTTGCTGCGACCCCCTCCTCAACTGAACCCCCTATGCGCCAGTTGTCCTCCGTGCCATCTTCCCACACATCAGTCACCTGGGTGCCCTGTGGAGCTGCCTCTGACGGTGCGGCCAGGCTGGTGGAGGAGGCATCCCTGCCACAGTCGGGAGTCGGACGTCCAGCAGGGGTGGCCACATCAACGACTGCACCCCAGCCAGCGGAGGATGTGCAGGCAGCAGGAGGCAGTGCACGGGCAGAGGCACAGCAGCAGCAGCAACGTGGTGGGAGCCATAATGGCTCGGGGCCTTCGACATCGGAGGGGCAGGCATCGGCCGGAGGGCAGGAGGACCCAGGACAGAAAGTGTCTTCCGTGTGGCAGCAGTTGGGCCACGCCATAGATGCGGAGCGGCAGCGGGCGGAAGAGGCACGGCTCAAGATGGTCAGGGCGGAGAACTACATGCGGAGGGCCCTGAGGCGGGCCGAGTGCCTCGAGGCAATCCGCAGGGGGTTGGAGGTGGACACGTCGACGGCCCTGCGGACCCTCGGGGCCATAGAGGAGGACCGCCTCCGGGACATTGAGCAGGAGTTCGATGATGCCCTGGCCCGGGACATCCAAAAGTGAGCCGTCGGACTAGCCCGCTGCCCTTGTAAATAGCTCTGTAGTTAGTGTTAGGTTTCCTTTGGTTTTGCATTTTTTTTGGACCTTTTGGACAATGGGCCACATTTTCGTATATAGTTTTTTTTTATTAGGTAGTGTTATTATATAGGTTTCATTTCTTCTGTTGGGATCATGGACCCTGGCTTGTTCATCTGTATATAGTTGACTGTTGGATTTTTTTTTTTTTTACAGTTTACCCATGGAGCAATGGCTTTCAATTATAATTTTCCATTGGATTTTCTTTTGTGGAATGTGACTTTGGACACCATTCCTTTGGATTATGATTTTTGGTTTTGCATTATTTCACGGACATGCTGCTTTTTATTTTTTTAAATTCCCATTTCTGTTTGTTTATTTTTGATTCAATTTATGTTTCCTTTAATACATATTTTTTGTTCAAACTTCAATGTGTAGTATCATCTCATTGGTTTCATGCATATCATGATATGGGTTTTGAGATTCACTGACACCCATTGGGTGTATGTGAGGGACATGTGTTCATTTCCAAACTTGCAATTGGGGTTCTATCATGTTATTGCGATTTCTAAGTGGGTGGATGCAATACTCGGGTGGGTGTTTGGCATTTGGAGGCTGACCATAGGGACCAGGAATCTAGATTGTGATGACATGTTGGCTGGGGAACATGAGTTGGGGCCTGGTGGAGGGTGCCCCACAGCGCTGGGGGGTGGGGGTGCAGGGGAACATGAGTTGGGGGCCTGGTGGAGGGTGCCCCACAGTGCTGTGGGCTGGGGGTGCAGTGGAACATGAGTTGGACATGAGTGGGGGCCTGCTGGCAGGTGCCCCACAGTGCTGGGGGGTGGGGGTACAGGGGAACATGAGTTGGACATGAGTGGGGGCCTGCTGGCAGGTGCCCCACAGTGCTGGGGGGTGGGGGTGCAGGGGAACATGAGTTGGGGGCCTCCTGGCAGGTGCCCCACAGTGCTGGGGGTGTCGGTGCAGGGGAACATGAGTTGGACATGAGTGGGGGCCTGCTGGCAGGTGCCCCACAGTGCTGGGGGGTGGGGGTGCAGGGGAACATGAGTTGGACATGAGTGGGGGCCTGCTGGCAGGTGCCCCACAGTGCTGGGGGGTGGGGGTGCAGGGGAACATGAGTTGGGGGCCTGCTGGCAGGTGCCCCACAGTGCTGGGGGGTGTGGGTGCAGGGAAACATGAGTTGGGGGCCTGGTGGAGGGTGCCCCACAGCGCTGGGGGGTGGGGGTGCAGGGGAACATGAGTTGGGGGCCTGGTGGAGGGTGCCCCACAGTGCTGGGGGGCGGGGGTGCAGGGGAACATGAGTTGGACATGAGTGGGGGCCTGGTGGAGGGTGCCCCACAGTGCTGGGGGGTGGGGGTGCAGGGGGACATGAGTTGGACATGAGCGGGGGCCTGGTGGAGGGTGCCCCACAGTGCTGGGGGGTGGGGGTGCAGGGGGACATGAGTTGGACATGAGTGGGGGCCTGGTGGAGGGTGCCCCACAGTGCTGGGGGGTGGGGGTGCAGGGAGACATGAGTTAGACATGAGTGGGGACCTGGTGGAGGGTGCCCCACAGTGCTGGGGGGTGGGGGTGCAGGGGGACATGAGTGGGACATGAGTGGGGGCCTGGTGGAGGGTGCCCCACCATGCTGGGGGGTGGGGGTACAGGGGGACATGAGTTGGGGGCCTGGTGGAGGGTGGCCCACAGTGCTGGGGGGTGGGGGTGCTGGGGGACATGAGTGGGGGTGCAGGCTAGTCCCCCGTGGTGTGGGCTGCCTGCAGGGGTCGTGGAGGTTGTGGAGCGAACACCTGGGTGGACCCACACTGCCAATTCACGTGTAGTACTCCACGGAACCCCTGAAATACACATACCCTGCTGATATCGCGTGTGAAACTTCCCGCGCACCCCAAGATACACGTACCCAGGACATTTGCGTGTGGAACTTCCAGCTCACCCCAGTAATACACGTACCCTGCTGATATCACGTGTGAAACTTCCCGCGCACCCCAAGATACACGTCCCCAGGACATTCGCGTGTGGAACTTCCAGTGCACCCCTGATATACACGAACCCTGCTGAATTCACGTGTGAAACTTCCCGCGCACCCCTGATGTACACGTACCCTGATGGAATCGCGTGTGGAACTTCCCGCGCACCCCTGAAAAACACGTACCCAGCCGAAATAACGTGAGGTACTTCCCGCGCACCCCAGTGATACACGTACCCCGCTTGCCGTGCTTTTACAGGGTTAGCGCAGCCCTTTGCGCTGGATTGGGGATTTTGATGGCTTTTTCCTGCGCAAAGAGCATTCTTAGGGGCGTAACTGGCGCTGCTGCAGGGTCGCTGCGCCACTGTGCGCTACGGCTGGTTTTGGTGGCTGGAATCCATGAATACGCTGTGCGCAGAAATGTATTTTGGCGCACGCGGCTGGCACAGGGATTCGCACGCGCACACTGTGCGCCAGCCGCGTGCGCCACTTGTGCGCTGAATTCTATGAATTACCCCCTAAATGTTTAGAGAATATTCAGCAATTTGCATTTGTCTTTGTTGTCGATCCGCAAAAGTTCATGTTGAGGCACGTGATGTTCCTTTGCGGTACAGAGGGTGTTAGATCAGCTTACAACTCAGTGCGCCACAATTCGGAATATGAAACTGTGGTTTAAAAGTAAAAAGCAGGATTGTACATTTGCTAAAGTACATTTATATCACATTAAATGTTTAGTGAATATTCAGCGATTTGCTATTGTCTCTGCTGTCGATCAGCAAAAGTTTATTTTGAGCCACGCGTTGTTCCTTTGCGGTAGATAGGCTGTTGGTTTATGATAAAAGCAGTAAACGGTCGCTCTGATAATCGGAAGGTTGCGCCAACAACGAGCCATTAGACCACCCTATTGGTTGGTATGTTGTTTCTAGCCGCTAGTACTGCGTAAGGGCATATTGGTTCTTGGCGATTGTCCCATAAAATGGTGAGGGTCATGAAGTTGCATATTTGGACCTGCACCTGGCAGTTGAAGACCCCATCCGCTGGAGTCTGTAAATCGTGACATAGGCAAAATGGGGCCACATACCTGTTTTAAAAAACATAAATTAGTCTCACCAGCCGATCTTCATTAAAATCATCATTTTATTTATTAGGGTGCGAAACTATTTGCTATCGAAGATAGTGCAACGGAGTATGTTAATAATAAAATAATAATATTTTCCCATTCATATAGCGCTAAGAACCATGAGGTATCTAAGCGGTGCTTATTATTAACCATGGTGTGTGGTGCTCATTTATCGACCACGGAAGGATGAAAGGCTGAGTATGGCCTTGCCGGGATTCGAACTTGCGTTAGCAAGCTGTGCACGGATGTCAAAGCGAGCGTTGTACTCGCTGTGCCACTTGACAGGCTACAGTGAAGTGGCACAGCGAGTAGAGCGCTTGACCGCCTATAGACCGGTTAAATTATTTCTATTAACCCACCCTGTGTCGTCTGCCTTTTTCAGAGCCCTCTAAACGACAGCGGATCAATTTGGAGGTGATAGTGCGCGGTAGAAAACATTATGCCACTTTCAACAAACAAGTTCAACTTGAGCGGTCTTTAATGCTACGCTATTGTAATTATATTTGGTATAAAATAATATAAAGGGTTACTTACAGTACAATTGCAATTTCCATTGTCTACGAGTAGTGCAGTCCCAAAATACGACTCCGCGTGTGCGAACGATCTTTCGCATAGTGATATAATATATAAAAGTAGTTTCGTTTCAGAAATGTCATCCTTATCTTCTCTTACGTTTTAGCAACACTCCTTCAAGAGAAGTCTTTCATCACAATCTTTGTCTGTCAAGGTCAAAACACAATGCAACCTTATAGTCCGCTTCGTGAGCCTCTCTGGGGCCCGAGAAAAAAATGGAAGCAGCTGACCTTCACTGTGAACGAGCATAAATTCTTACTTTGCAACATTCTGTGTAAAGCCATCTGTGAGAAGTTGGTTTTTGCACGCCATGTTTGTATATTGTTTGCATGATATTAAAAAAAGTTTGTTTAAGGGGCGTTATGGTTCTAAGTACAGCCGAAAGACCCCTGAAAATCGCAAGTTATGGTAAGCTATGAAAAATAACTCACGCCACCACCGTGCACTGCTAACACTAACACCCAGGACATCAAAGATGACTTCGCAAATGTCATTGATGAAATCACTGATGACATCACATGTGTATGTACTTTTCATGGAATTTGTGTACTAGGGATTTTTATTATAATGTTGCGAAAAAAGTGTCAAGGATATTGCAATAAATATCATACCGTTATTAGTGCTTTGAACGATGCATTGATATAAATAGCATTGTATTATGGGATTCTATCTAGTATACTGAGCTACTAATGGAGAAACCTAGCATTGTGTGCAGAGTACAAGATGAAAGTATAATATTTGTAATGTTAATATGTTGAATAATTAAATGATAATTGTCGTGAAATGTTCGAAAATTCACAAAATGGGGGTGTTCTGAGGACGTTATTTGTATTGTGTGATTGCTTAGCTGTATGCAATGAAGGAATGGCACAGAGAGTAAAGTGGACGCCGTCCGCGGACACCGCGGCTGTTCGTGGACAGGGCGTGCTACATCCGGGTTTTTCCAGGAAATCCAACATGGAAAGAAGACTGTACGGATCAGCCAATCAGATGTCGAGGTTGCGGATTTGTGTTGAAAGAGACTGTGTGTGGTTAAGATGGCAGAAGTAGAGAAAGTCAGGGTGTTGGTGCTTGGAGATATGGTTGTGTATGGTTCACAACAGTACACTCAATGCAGGCATGTTGCAAAGAACTTTGATGTGAAAGGAGTGGAGATGGTTTGGAGCACTGCGCCTGATTGCAATGTACAGGGAATTGTACAAGTTTGTGAGGATATGGCCACGATGAACAGTCCGCATGTGGTAGTTTTGCACTATGGTGCTTTCCATTTGGGCAACGTCAGTGCCCCTACTTTGTTGGCTGATTTGGAATGCTTGGTTCAAGACGTAATGAAGATCCTTCCAAATGTGAAAGTAATTTTTTCTGGATTACTACTTAGGGCAATATGGGACAATAGTTCAGTTTTTTGTCCTCAGCAAAACATTGCTAGGTGTGTCATCAACCGAGGCATGTGTGCCTTCATGCTTAGAGCTGGTATGTTCTTCTGTAATAATGAGAATATTGATGCCAGTAATGCTGTTAATTTTAAAGAAGATGGCATTTCTTTATCTTTTACGGGAAATGCCTTTCTTTTTTGGAATGTAAGGGTTGCTTTGGAGAAGGTTATGTGAAGATTTTAGGAGTAAAGTAAGAAAAAAAAACAAGAAAAAAAATACAAAATAACAGGTGTCTGTCAAGCATCTGTAAAAAAAACAAAAAAAAACTGCTCCTTTCAGAGCCAACTTCAAAGGGGAAATGGGGCACGCTATTTAAATTTACATTCACCACGCTCAGATTTTCGATATGTCCGCGGACATGGCGGTAGTCCGCCTGCATGAAAATCACTACGAGGGGGTTAGTATGTTCTATGTTACATGTATATGAAGTCAGGGATATTATGGTTAAGTTGTGCTACTAAAAACCTATGAAATTCAGTGAAAAAACTTTGTTAAAGGGACGTTATGGTTAAGTTGCGCTACTAAAAACCTATGAAATTCAGTAAAAAAATGTGTTAAAGGGACGTTATGGTTAAGTTGAGCTACTAAAAACCTATGAAATTCAGTGAAAAAACTTAGTTAAAGAGACGTTATGGTTCAAAGTAAAACCGAAAAACCCCTGAAATTCGACAGTTATGGTAACATAAGCAACCATAACTCGCGCCACCGTGCACTGCTAACACTAACACCCAGGACATCAGAGATGACATCACAAATGTCATTGATGACATCACTGATGACATCACATGGCTGGCTCTCCCTTTTTATCCTTTACTGACATATCAAAGCCACATAGTTTTCTTCAGTAACAGTCAGGAAGTAAAAATTGAAAAGGTACTATATTTGTAGACTTAGGGTCAAGTCACATCATATGAAACATATACATAGCGGAAGACTTGAAAGAGAGCAATCCTTTCTGTGCATGAAGATAATCATTAGGGTTATCAGCACTTTCTTATAGTTTTATTTTTATTACTCTACCTTCCCTGTATATGCTCATATTTGTATACATTATACTCACTTTGCTTTCCTTTGGGTGCAGTCACATCATGTGATACACATACATATGGTAAGTAGCAGCTTTGAAACAGAGCAAAGGTTTCTCTGCATAAAGACAATCAGTTAGGTTATGAACTCTTTCTGCTACTACTTCTGCTTTTTTGTTTACTTCACTCTCCCTGTATATACTCATATTTGTATGTGTTGTTGTCTCTTTGTGTTTTGTCTGTAATAATTATGTATTAAGTGGGTTTTATTATCTACTTATTACATGTTTCACAATACGCAAAACTCTAATAAGAAAGCAGTTATCATTTCAGTATTCAACATGGCAAGATTATGAATATGGCACCTTCATCATGTATGCTGCACACACTGCCTATGTTTCTGCATGAGTAGCTTAGTATACTGGATAGAACTTCATAATAGAATACTATTTATATCAATGCATTGCTTAATGCACTAATTAGCTCATGATATTTATCCCAATGACCCTTGACAGTTTTTGGTCAGCATTATAAGAATCCCTTGTACAGAGTTTTTATGAAAAGTAAATGCACATGTGATGTCATCAGTGATGTCATCAATGACATTTGTGATGTCATCTTTGATGTCCTGGGTGTTAGTGTTAGCAGTGCACAGTGGCGCGAGTTATGGTTGCTTATGTTACCATAACTGCCGAATTTCAGGGGTTTTTCGGTTTTACTTTGAACCATAACGTCCCTTTAACAATGTTTTTTCACTGAATTTCATAGGTTTTTAGTAGCGCAACTTAACTATAACGTCCCTTTAACAAAGTTTTTTTACTGAATATATATATATATATAAATGGCCACGGTAGTTGTCATGTCATCTTTGATATCGTGGGTGTTAGTTTTAGCAGTGCACGGTGGTGGTGCGAGTTATGGTTGCTTAGTTGACATAAAAGAAAGGTGCTAAAGATGTGATGGCGTCAGTGATGGCATCAATGACATGTGTTCTGGCATCTTTTCTGTTTGGGGTGGTAGAGGTAGCTGTGGAGAGTGCTGATGGGAAACATGGGATATTAGCCTACCATAACTTCTGAATTTCAGGGGTTTTTAGATGTTACTTGTAATCATAAGGTGTTTTTGTACAAAGTTTTTGTGCAGAATGGCATAGGTTTTTAATAGGGCAACTTAACCATAATGTCCCTTTAACAAAGTGTTTTTTGTAGTGAGATATATATATACATATATATATATATATATATATATATATATATATATATATACGCGGTAGCATCCATGTAGTTATGGTTAAGTTGGTGTTTCCATAGGAAGAGCATTTTTTGGGTGGCTTATAACTTCGCTCCCTCTGGACGAATCCTCACCAAACATAGACATAATGGTCAAAAACATTGCGCACGCCTACAGCCCAAACCGCTGTATGGATTTACACCAAATTTGCGGCAAGAGTGGGGGCGTGGTCCCGAAAGCGTGCTTTTGCAAATTTGGTGTAAATCCGTCCAGTATTTTTTTTTTAAAATGAGCAAAATGTAAGGCAAAAAAATGAGTGATATCTCTGTTCGCTCCGCGGACGGACTTCCCTGTTCGCTCCACGGACAGCGCCCCGATTGGCCAAGTGGCTTGCGTGATGTCCGCGGACATGCGACGTGTTCGCTGATTGGACGGCGTGGTGCGTGAAGCGCGTCAGATTTTTTGTGGTGTCCGCCATCTTGCATTCGCCGATGACCGCGGACAGCACGGTGAAACTTGGATTAAAAATTGTATTTAGTGGAGTGTGTTGGTGTGTAAGAGTGTTTGGGGAGGGTGGGGGAGTATGAGATAGGTTCAATGTTCTGTTTTTTTATGTTCTAGATGCTTTTGTTGTGTTCGATTTGTCTGCGGACAACACGGCTGTTCTGAAATTTTCTATATAAACTAAATGGTGGGATATTCTGAGGACAGAGTATGTGTCCGTTTTGTTCGCAAGCAAGCTAAAACTGATCCAAGAACACTTGCGGTGTCCTTAAATGTTCATACATAAGCAAAATGGGGGTGTCCTGAGGACGCTGTCCGTATTGTACTCTGGCAAGTTGAATGTGTTCTAAGAACACTCGCAGTGTCCTGAAATGTTTGCAATTAAACAAAATGGGGGTGTTCTGAGAACGCTGTTCGTATTGTTCGTTGTCAGGTTGAAAGTGTTCTAAGAACCCTCCTTATGTCCGCTGACATTACAATTTCCGATGGGCCTTACCCGACTTTTTGTCCACTAAACAAATGATAAATCAGGCTGCTGTGCGCTGACATTATGTGATAATACTATCACTTGCCCCATCGACCTGGCTGACCTGCTTTTGTGACAAAAAATCATATCTCCCGCCCCTAAGCCTGACATTATCAAAGCATTCATATTCCCCGTCTCTCTCCGTGACCTTACAGGGTGCGTAGCCAAACGCGCCCAGTCGTCTCCAGCCCTACGCGACTTTACACAGAACCCAGAAAACAACACACATCATCACACAACACAGCGCGCCACAATTCGGAATATGAAACTGTGATTTAAAAGCAAACAACAACATTCTACATTTCGTAAAGTACATTTATTTGATATCAAATGTTTAGAGAATATTCAGCGATTTGCATGTGTCTTTGCTGTCGATCCGCAAAGTTCATCCTGAGTCACGCGCTGTTCCTTTGCGCTACACAGGGTGTTGGTTTTTGATAAAAGAATCACTATGGTCGCACTGATAATCGGAAGGCTGTTCCAACAACGAGGCATTATGGATTATAAAATACTAGCATATTAAAAATGGCAGTACACGTTTAAGAAGCGACAACAGAACAACCTAATCATTGTGGGGTTTATTTAAATACTACTGCATTTGCATGTGAATGTATGCATATGGATGTAATGAGTTTGCATCTGTGCATTCGCGACTTTCATTACAAAAAAGGGGTGAGCTCAATGAGAGGCTATAACAACCATGCCCTCGGCAATTGCCCATCATGCACCTGGTAAATTATGCAAATTAGGTTATGACGTCATTTAGCTACGTCTAGCTACTTTTAAGACGGCCAATAGCTACTTTTCTTAATAAGGAGTTGCCAACACTGCTCCTACGCGACTTCATACAGAATCCGGAAAACAACACAGATTATCTCACAACACAGCGCACCACAATTCGGAATATGAAACTGTGATTTAAAAGCAAACAGCAAGATTGTACTTTTCGTAAAGTACATTTATTTGACATAGAGGGGCCGATTCATGGAACAAACGTGCACCGAAAATCCTCGCGCAAGCCTGCGCAAGCAGGCGCAAGCGGAAAAAAACAGGCGCACGCGCACGTGTGCGATTCATGGAAGTCCCTGCGCGTGTTCACCGCGGGATGTGCGCCAAACCCGTGCATGGCGCACAAGTCACTGCAACATCCCGAAAGGCGTGCGCGACGCGCACAGTGAAAGCGCACAACCTCAGCGCATACACCAGAAAGTGGGCGGGACACAGAGCGTAACGCGCGGAATGGGGAACAACGCGCGAAAATAAGGGCGTAACTGGGGATGTACTGCAGGGAAGCAGACGGAACGCCCACACGCACCCGAACCACACGTATTCATGGAATCGAATAGGGCAAAGCCACGCACAGCCAAAGACACGCACAAGCTGAAACACGTCTGCCACACGAAGGCAGGCGGTAGAGTCCCAGCGCATCAAAAAAGTGGCGCGCGGGAAGTTACACACGCGATTGAGCGGGGCACGTGTAATTCGGGGGTGCACGGGAAGTTACACACGCGATTGAGCGGGGCACGTGTAATTCGGGGGTGCGCGGGAAGTTACACACGCGATTGAGCGGGGTACGTGTATTGCGGGGGTGCGCGGGAAGTTACACACATGAGTGAGCGTGGTACGTGTATATCAGGGGTTTGCGTGAAGTCTGTCACGCGATCGGGCCTGGGGGAGCGGGCTACGTGTATGTCAGGGGTTCGCGTGAATCACGCGATCGGACCTGGGGGAGCGGGCTACGTGTATTACAGGGGTTCGCGTGAAGTTATCCACGCGATCGGGCCTGGGGGAGCGGGCTACGTGTATTACAGGGGTTCGCGTGAAGTCATTCACGCGATCGGGCCTGGGGGAGCGGGCTACGTGTATTTCAGGGGTTCGCGTGAAGTTTTACACGCGATCGGGCCTGGGGGAGCAGGCTACGTGTATTTCAGGGGTTCGCGTGAAGTTTTCCACGCGTTCGGGCCTGGGGGAGCGGGCCACGTGTATTTCAGGGGCTCGCGTGAAGTTTGTCACGCGATCGGGCCTGGGGTAGCGGGCTACGTGTATTTCAGGGGTGCGCGGGAAGTTCCACACGTATATTGCACGTGTGGGTCCTCCCAGGTGTTCCCTCTACACCCTCCACGGCCCCTGCAGGTGGCTCACACCACAGGGGCCTACCCTGCACGTGTCCTGCAGGCACCCCATCCACCATGGCCATGACCCCCAGCCAACCCACATGTCAACTTGCACCACTGCCCACCAACGCATGTCCCCCAGCACCCCCACCCCCCCAGCAGTGCAGGGGCAGCCTCCACCAGGCCCCCACCCATGTCCCCAAGCACCCCCACCCCCACACAGTGCTGGGGGGTGGGGTGGTGGGAGACATGGGTGGGGGCCTGGTGGAGGCTGCCCCTGGTGACTGGGGGGTGGGGGTGGTGGGAGACATGGATGGGGGCCTGGTGGTGGGTGCCCCTGCACTGCTGGGGGGTGGGGGTGGTGGGAGACATGGGTGGGGGCCTGGTGGAGGCTGCCCCTGGTGACTGGGGGGGTGGGGGTGCTGGGAGACATGGGTGGGGGCCTGGTGGAGGCTGCCCCTGGTGACTGGGGGGGTGGGGGTGCTGGGAGACATGGGTGGGGGCCTGGTGGAGGCTGCCCCTGGTGACTGGGGTGGGTGGGGGTGCTGGGAGACATGGGTGGGGGCCTGCTGGCAGGTGCCCCGCAATGCTGGGGGTGGGGGTGCAAGGGGACATGAGTTGGTGATCATTGGTGCAAGGAGACATGTGCCTTTGCTGGGGGGCATGCCCATGTTGGGTGGGCTGCCTGCGGGACATGACCAGGGATGCAGGGTAGTCCCCTGTGGTGTGGGCTGCCTGCAGGGGCCGTGGAGGGTGTACAAGGAACACCTGGGAGGACCCACACTGGCAAATCACATGTAGGACTCCCCGGCACCCCTGAAATACACTTACCCTGCTGAAATCGCGTGTAAAACTTCATGCGCACCCCTGTAATACCCGCACGCACCCCAATCGCATGTAAAACTTTGCGCGCACCCCTTTAATACCCGCACGCAGCCCAATCGTGTGTGAAAATGTGCGTGCACCCCTGTAATACCCGCACGCAGCCCAATCGCGTGTAAAACTTCGCGCGCACCCCTAATACCCGCACGCAGCCCAATCGTGTGTAAAACTTTGCGCGCACCCCTAATACCCGCACGCAGCCCAATCGCGTGTAAAACTTTGCGCGCACCCCTAATACCCGCACGCAGCCCAATCGCGTGTGGAACTTCCCGCGCACCCCTGGAATACATGCGCCCAGGCCAATCGCGTGTGGAACTCCCCGCGCACCCCTGAAATACACGCGCCCAGGCCAATCGCGTGTGGAACTTCCCACGCACCCCTGAAATACACGCGCCCAGGCCAATCGCATGCGCGTACAAGCGCCCAGGCCAATCGCGTGTGGAACTTCTCACGCACCCCTGAAATACACGCACACGCTCCCCCAGGGCCGATCGCGTGTGAAACCACCCACGAGCCCCTGAAATACACGCGCCCAGGCCAATCGCGTGTGGAACTTCCCGCGCACCCCTGAAATACACGCGCACAGGCCAATCGCGTGTGGAACTTCCCGCGCACCCCTGTAATATGCGTACCCTGCTCGCACGGGGCCAATCGCGTGAGGTACTTCCCGCGCACCCCAGTGATACACGTAGCCCGTTTGCCGTGCTGGTACAGGGTTAGCGCAGCCCTTTGCGCTGGATTGGGGATTTTGATGGCTTCTCCCTGCGCGGAAGGCGTTCTTGGGGGCGTAACTGGCGCTGCTGCAAGGTTGCTGCGCCACTTTGCGCCCCGGCTGGTTTTGGTGGCTGGAATCCATGAATACGCTGTGCGCGGAAATGGGTTTTGGCGCACGCGGCTGGCGCAGGGATTCGCACGCGCACACTGTGCGCCAGCCGCGTGCGCCACTTGTGCGCTGAATTCCATGAATTACCCCCCAAATGTTTAGAGGATATTCAGTGATTTGCATTTGTCTTTGCTGTCGATCCGCAAAAGTTCATCTTGAGTCACGCGCTGTTCCTTTACGCTACACAGGGTGTTGGTTTATGATAAAAGAAGGACTGTGGTCACACTGATAATCGGAAGGCTGTTCCAACAACGAGGCATTAGACCACCATAACGGTTGGTATGTTGCTTCTAGCCGCTAGTAATGCGTAAGGGCATATTGGTCCTTGGTGATTGTCCCATAAAATGGTGAGGGTCATGAAGTTGTTTACTAGGAGCTGCACCTGACAGTTATAAAAATCAGTCGGCCGGGGTCTGAAAATCGTGGCATTGACAGTAGGGAAGGGTGTACCTGTTTTAAAAACATAAATTAGTCTCACCAGCCGATCTTCATTAAAAATATTCATTTTATGTATTAGGGCGTGAAACTATTTGCTAGCGAGGATAGTGCAACTGAGCATGTTAACTTATTCCCACTAAACCACCCTCTCTCCTCTGACTTTTTCAGAGCCGTCTGAGCGCCAGGGGACCACTTCGGTGGTGATAGTGCGTGGTACAAAACAATATGCCACATTGAACGAACAAGTACAACTTAACCGGGCTTTAACGCCACGCTATTGTTATTATATTTCGGTATAAAATAATCTAAAGGGTTACTTACATTATATTGGCATTTTCCATTGTCTACGCGTAATGCAGTCCCTAAATACCACTCCGTCTGTGCCAAAGATCTTTCTCATAGTGATATAATATATAAAAGCGGTTTCATTTCAGAAATGTCATCCTTATCGTCTCTTACGTTACTGCACCCCTACTTCAAAAGAAGTCTTTTGGCACGATCCCTGTCTGTCAAGGTAAAAAAACAATAGAACCTTATAGTGCGAGTCGTGGGCCACTCCGGCCCACGAGCAAAACATGGAAGCAGCTGACCTTCACTGTGAACGAGCATACATTCTTACTTTGCAACATTCTGTGCAAAGCCATCCCTGAGAATTTACTTTTTACACTCCATCTTTGTATATTGTCTGCGTGCTAATGAAAAAAGTTTGTTAAAGCGAGGTTATGGTTAAATTGCGCAACTAAAAACCTATGAAATTCAGTAAAAATACGTTGTTAAAGGGACGTTATGGTTAAGTTGCGCTACTAAAAACCTATGAAATTCAGTGAAAAAACTTTGTTAAAGGGACGTTATGGTTCCAAGTAAACCTGAAAAACCCCTGAAATTCGCCAGTTATGGTAAGCTAAGCAACCATAACTCGAGCCACCACCGTGCACTGCTAAGACTAACACCCAGGACATCAAAGATGACATCACAAATGTCATTGATGACATCACTGATGACATCACATGAGTATTTACTTTTCATGACATTTCTGAACAAGGGATTCTTAATATAATGTTGAGAAAAAAGTGTCAAGGATCATTGCAATAAATATCATAAGCTAATTAGTGCATTAAATAATGCATTGATATAAATAGCATTCTATTACGAGGTTCTATCTAGTATGCTCAGCTACTCATGCAGAAACATAGCATTGTGTGCAGCATACATGATGAAGGTATAATATTCATAATGTTGATATGTTGAATAATGAAATGATAAATGTTTTCTTATTAGAGTTTTGTGTACTGTGAAATATGTAATAAGTAGCTAATGAAACCCATGTATTAAATAATTGCATTACTACAGACAAAACACAAAGAGACAAGAAAGTGAAGTAAGCAAAAAAGCAGAAGTAGTAGCAGAAACAATTCATAACCTAACTGATTATTTTCATGCAAATAAATGATTGCTCTGTTTCAAAGCTGCTATTTACCCTATGTATATGTATCACATGATGTGACTGAACCCTAAGGAAAGTAGTGTGAGTACAATGTATACAAATATGAGCATATACAGGGAAAGTACTGACATAAAAAACAACAGAACTATCAGAATGTGCTGATAAGGCTATTGATTATCTTCATGCACAGAAAGGATTGCTGTCTTTCAAGCTTGTGTCTTCCCCTATGTATATGTTTCATATGATGTGACTGGACTCTAACGGAATTACTGTAAGAACCTACTTGAAGGATATGTCTACAAATATAGTATGTTTACAATTTTTAGTTCCTGACTGTTACTGAAGAAAACCATGTGGCCTAGATATGTCAGTAAAGGAAAAAAGAGGAAGCCAGACATGTGATGTCATCAGTGATGTCATCAATGACATTTGTGATGTCCCTTGTCATTACGACCCAGGCGGTAAGTACACCAACTTTACCACCATGGTGTAAACTACGTTTACACCATGGTGGATGGCGGATTTACCGCCCCATTCCAAGGTGAGTGGGGCGGTAAATCCCCATTTCCCATTTACCCTTCCCCATTCCCATTTTTGCCCCATAGGGCATAATGGGAGTGGGGGAGGCGCTAATTACGGCACCGTAAATTACGGTGCCGTAATTAGCACCAAGACGGTTTAGCGCCATGGATTTTAACGGCTGCTAAAAGCAGCTGTTAAAATTGGAATCAGGCGTTAAGGGTTAACGACGGCGTTAACCCTTAACGCCTGAGTTGTAATGAGGGCCGTCATCTTTGATGTCCTGGGTGTTAGTCTTAGCCGTGCACGGTGGTGGTGCGAGTTATGGTTGCTTAGTTTACCATAACTGGTGAATTTCAGGGGATTTTTGGTTTTACTTCGAACCATAACGTCCCTTTAACAAAATGTTTTCACTGAATTTCATAGGTTTTTAGTAGCGCAACTTAACAGTAACGTCCCTTTAACAAAGTTTTTTTTACTGAATATATATATATATATAAATATATATATATATATATATTCACTGACAAAAAACGTTGTTAGCAGGACGTTATGGTTAAGTTTCACTGATAAACACCTATGCAATTAGCTCACACAAAACATTGTTAAAGGGACGTTATGGGTAATTTCCACTGCTAAAAAGCTATGACGTTCACTGACAAAAAGTGTAGTTAAAGGAACAATATGTTTCCGTTGCCCTAAGAAAAACCTATCAAATTCAGTGAAACAAGTACTTGAGAGTAACATTACACTTACTTCGCACTAATAACAACTTATACATATTATGGTTATAAGTAAACAAAAAAAAATTAAAAACAAATTTGCCAGTTATGGTAACCTAAGCAATCATAACTCGCCCCACCACTGTGCACTGCTAAGGTTAACACCCATGACATCAAACATGACATCACAAATATCATTGATGACATCACTGATCACATCACAAGTGCATTTTCATCAAAAGCCTCAACACACATCCTTAGGCCCCCATCCTGTTTGCACACTAAAACCACAGTCGACAACTACTCTGAGGACTCAATCTCCTCTATTCTCCATGCCTCCTTAAGCTTGGTAAATTCATATTTTATCCATTTTCCGGGCAACACCAGTGCCTTTCTGACCTTATGGGTTTTAGGCACTGCCCCTCTGTTCAGTACAATCTTATGAGACAAGCCACACAACATACTCAACTTATCCGTAAAAATGGTGGGGTAGCTGTACCTCAAATGATCTGCTGATACACGACTCTCTAGACACATTTGTTCCCCATCCGCCACAGACAGCACGAGAACAGGCTTACCAGGACGTTTTTCTATTTCCAAAACTACTTGCTTGCCCATCCCAGGACACTCTCACCCTTTTGCACCACATACAACTTCCCTTCTGTACTGCACCCTTTGAATTCTATTCAAGCCCACGAATACCCCAGAACATGTATTGACACATCCTTGCCACAACTATTTTTGTACTGGTCTGGCAAGATAATAGAGTATGGTGATCCAGAATCTACTAGCATTTCACTTTGAACACCATTTGTAGTTAACATGTCCCACAACCCTTTATTGGCTGCCCCTTCAAAATGTAACAGAACCCCTTCATGCACCACACTGCTCACATATCCCACCACTCTGTCTGCACCACCTTCCGGCTGCGCCATCCTGACAGCTTGTGTTCCTTGCATACTATTACTGTCACCATTCAGCCTGCACATCCTGGCAGAATGCTCCTTGGTATTGCACTTTCGTCACTCCACACCTGAGGCAGGATACTCCTTGTATCATTTGTATGCTTCATCCCCTTTGCTAATGAGAACCCCAGTACTTTTTGCTGAATGTATGGACCCTTTTCTTTTAACCCTGAATGAGTGGAGCCTTTATCCACTCATTCATTCTTGTGGACTCTTTCTTTTGGAACTCTATTCATTGTATTCTACCTGTACTGTGGAGTTTGTCTGCTCCATAGCTCTTAAAGGAATCTGTGTTTTTACTGCTGCAGCACACTGCTCCTATGGGCAGTGATGCTGGGGGCCCTTAGGGTCCTCCTTTAAGGTTATTTTTCTATATCCTCGAGTAACTACAGTTAAGGATAGGGATATACTTGGTATCTCTCCTAAAACTCTGTAGTCTGAGTGATTGGCACACAACACCTTCAGTGGAGTGCTAAATGGATACTTAGTACCCCCTTCTCTCTGCTACTATGACTTTTTACTCACATAGACAATTGCCTAGTTATGGCTGGTAGCAGTGGATGTGTTCTACCAACTATTGTGTCATTTTTTATTTGACAGGCTATGTCCATAGCCTCGTCAGTGCACAATAGGGGCACCCAAGTACCAACTTGGGGCCTCCCTTATTGTTTCACAATTACTAGCATGGTTGTTCTTTGTTAGATCTTCTTCTACCATTCTTGGAGTGGAGGTCAGTGTGATATGATATGGTATGGCATTTATAACACACCTGTACATATGTTTTTCTACATGTGTGTGTGTTTTGCCTTTGGTGGGAAACCTGGGGTGTCCCTGCCTAGGCTCCAGAATGTATGGGCAGGCAGGAAGTAGGTGAGGAGTCTTATACACCCCTGTCCTTTGTCTGCAAGAGTACCTGAATAGGACCAGCTCCCAAGGGGGTCTGGCTGTCCTGATTGGCAGTCAAATGCCTCTTTCTGTAAAATGCAGAGAGAGATTGCTGAGGAGTGTGTGCTGGAATTGTATAAAAGGTGAGGCTTCTAGAGTTAAAAGCAAGTTGACTGCTGAAAACTAAATTAACTGAAGAAGACATCCAGAGATGCATGCAGACCCTTTGCAACATTCTGAAGCCACCACTGCAATTTATTTTTTTAATTTTTTTAGATTGGAGGAAATGGGAAGGGGCAGCTCACATGGTCAGGCTGGGCCGTAAAACAGTTTTAGGCACCAATGAAAAAATGGCCAGCAGTTGCAAATGGATATTCAGTGTTTTGTCACAGACTGTTTGAATAGTGCCCTATGGGTTTTTTTTTGTTCAAATGTAAACAAATGGTGATATTTAAAGAATATTTATTCAGCAACAACGATCAAAACTACTAGCTGCATACTGAAGTAACTCCTCAAACTGGCCCACATTGGGCAAAAAAGTGGCCCATTTTTACTGGCCTACACTGGCATTTTTGGTACGGTCATTGCCCTATTGGCCAGTCCAAGCCTGCCGGCTCATCCATAATGGGTGAGGGGGCATCCACCCACTGGCCACCTCACCCATTATGGAGGAGCTGAGAAGCCAGCCCAATGAAACACTGAGCACTCCCCTCATCTGCTTTTTCCAGCTGAGGGAGTGATCCTGGGTTGGCTGAACTGTCAAAGGGAAACTGTTTGCCTTTGACGGCTCATTTCCCCAGCCGCACATGATCACTGAGCCATGCAACGCTGGGGGTGTTTTGCTTCGCCAGTCTTGCATAGCTCATTGGAAATGCTGGCTGGGGCACTGCATGTATGTATGTGCGAGGGGGTGCTCCTGCGCCTCCTCGTACATACGGGCAGAGCAACCTGAGCGGGGCATTTTAGCAACCATGCGAGGTACGTTTATGGTGATTTATTTTTTATTTAAATGTGTATGGATGTGTGTATGCTTGTGTTATGGCACTGTGGTGGGAACAGGTTGGGTGGCAGCACTGGGATAGTGGTGGGAGTAGGGTGGGGAGAGCCCAGGGTCTGTACTGGGAGTAGGGTGCGGTGACGGCACACAAAAGTTCATAGCGATTTCTACATACTGTCCATCTGGCACTTTTGGGGTGTCCCGGCCTAACCAACCTTTGCTTAGGGGGGACCCAGGCCAAAAAAGTTTGAAGACCACTGCTCCATGAGCTGATTTCATAGATTCCCAGTGGAGGTCTACTGTGCCCACCAGCGCAGAAGTGATACTTGTGTGCTGTTAGCAAAATCTACAAAATCACCAATGAAAATGTGAATACATCTATTTTTCAAGGTGATTCATGTTAAGTCAATTGTGACTAAACTTTTAAAAAGAGGGAACAGATCATTTAAGAGTCAGAAAGCAAACAGACAAAAAAGGAGGCACTCAGGACAGGTGCGGTGATGGGCTTTCTGATCTGCATCTCTGAGGGCTGACCGGCTGCAACTAGCAACCAGGGAAGAGGGCGTTTTGACAGCTGCCTCGGGCTCTGTGATGAGAAAGGCCGCTCGACACGTCAAATAATTAAACAGAGAAGCAACACTGAATGTTCTCATGTTGCCCTGTCCCATTCTTTGCCATCATTAGGTCTGTGTTTCCGTGTATTGCTTCATAGAAGTATTTTATTGTTGACACGTGCCAATTGATTTCCCAGATAGTGAATGCCAACTGAGAGCAAAGTTCAAAATGAAACCTTCTAATAGGCATCCACAGTAACTCCTGGTCACAGAGTACACTTGTAGTAGGGCCCACACGACCTAAACTGAACTAAGGTTCAAACAAGTACGGTCGAATCGACACCTTTGGAAATGTAATAACGAGGTGATGAAAAGGAAACTGCATTCCATAGAAGAGCTTTATTTCATCTTGATGCTTGTGAATCATTCTAATTTGCATAGCATATAACAGAGCTTCATAATCCCTATGTTTTATTTGATGTGCGTTAGTGTTATTGGGTACGAATCACATGCTCATTATGCCTTTTGCACATAGTTGCTTACACTATTGCTGTGTCAACTAGTATAGGAATTAACTTCATTTCAGTAATTATTCTTGGCGCTGCCTTTTGATACTTGTGTGACATTTGGCATAGCAGAATACACCTGGGGCCTGATTTACAACGCGTTTTGCCATGGCATTCTGCTATTGCAAAACGCTTTTGTGAATCAGGCCCCACATCTTATATAGGATGGATAAAGCGTGCCTCTCTAATAGCAAGCCTAGAACACCATTATAATCAACAACTAGAAGGAATGTATTTGCATTTCACTGACGATAAGAGGTTTCTGGCAAAAAAGAATGTAAAGTCAATATAAATCTTGAATTTCAAAACGGAGGACGACAAAATGAATAGGTGAGCTACCTGGAACTAGAATACAGTGTTTTGTTTAATGAAACTTTACCTTAATCCTTTGAAATGGGTAGTACATACATGTATATTGCTGTATTCGTATTATTGAATCACTTTATTTTGCTCCTTTACTATTTAGTGAACCCATTTTTGCTATTATAAAAATGTGGTCTAGCTGCACACATCGCCTCACATACGCTCCAGAATACATATCTGCACCCATCCACATGCTTGCTCGACACAGGTGATTAGCAGGGACTTGGCCACCCCTACCTACCTCTGTATAAGCTAAAATTCACACATGCATTCTATAATTCTCTGACGAATTTCCCATACCTGGACTTCTATCCCCCAAAGGCGTTCAAACTAGAGTGCGTTGAGATCATACCAATGGTGATAGGCGTTAAAAACAAATGACAATTGAAGATCACTTTTTGCATCACCTTCTATGTCTAAAGCATGTTTTGCACTGATTTTGTTATTTTCCAAACATGCAGCTCCTTTTGCCATTTAAAGGATTGAGGTCAACTGAACTACTAATGGAGATGCAAGTGACTTTAGGCAAATCGTCCAGATGGAAAAAAAAGTCTGGAAGTTGTGTAAACTGAAATATAATGCATTAAGCCAGTACTTAATTTCAATAACTATTTCTCCAATTGCATCATCATATTTCCACTCATTAAACACGCTTAAAATCTTGAGGAACGCATGCTCTATTGCTTTGGATTTTCATCTCAAAATGGTTACTCTGGAACTGGACACCCATGAGAGAAAAAAAAAAACGTTTTTGCATTTACTAAAATATAATGCACAGTTATCAATGGGAATACTGCAGTGTTGGGGGCAACAAACACAGGAAAAAACAGTATATTTCTAAAGTGGTCTAAATGTTTGAGGATCAGTAAGCAGGTGTTCATCATTACCAGAGAAGGAACACCATTTTCTATCAATTCCAAGGCGATTTGCAAAAGGAAGATCATTAAGATCCAGTGCAGAAAGCAAAACAACCACAGCAGGTTTTGCATATAAAACTAACATATAAACCACAAGCATACCACTGACATATTCAGCTTGCTTGACATGATTTAATGATTAAGAAAGTTACCACTAAAAACAACACATACCAAAACGAATATGAACATTTGCTAAGGCGAGTTATTGCCTTTCATTTCTGGATTTTATAAAGAAACCAAAATCTGCAATGCAAGTATCAACATTAACGGACACATTAAACAAGCATTACCTTGGCTGGCTCTTATGTGACAGCCTACATGGTCATTAAAATGATGCAGATAGCCGGAACACAGTTTAATTTCATAAACAAGTACGTATTACAGTACAAACCATGAAAACAACCTAATTAACACAGCTCATTTCACACCACAAAAGACATGGCGGATTTCATTTTAGGACTTACATTTCCGAACCGTTTTATAAAATCCTATCATCTAACCTTTTAGTGACGAAGTACTTCACATATTGTATTTTAATCAACCTTAAACTTCTTCAATACAGAGAATGCATTTGACAACAAACAAACCCAATTTATTTAAGTTTGTACTTTATTCCTGTTTTGGGTCGAAAAGGAAACACATCAGTCTTACCTAAGAAAATGTAATAAAAAACATGGCAGGTGTAATACAGAGATGGGCTTTTTAATCCTTCATAAATATAATGGGATCCTTTGAGGCATGCAGCTTTTCAAAATAATTGACTGAATTGGATAGCCTGTGAGCCTGTTGGTTGGCAACATGGTCAGTGCCTTTGTTCATTAATGGCTGCACTGGAGGGTTTTATTGCCTAAATGACAGCAGTTTAAAAATCCATGAAGACACTCTTGCGAGACGATTAATAACCTGCTAGCTTTTGTTCCAGCCATAAATGTTCACTTTCATAGTTGAAAATAAAGCATCAGAAGTGCATTGTAAAACCTGAATGTAATTGATTGGCGACTCGGTTTCTAACAACACCCTTTGGGATGGCTCGTAATGCGGAAATACTCTGCTGTCCCTGTTTGTAAACGGTAGGTCTGTGCACAAAGAAACACTTTCTTGCAAATGCTGTTGATTCAGACGTGTTTCTTAAACAGACACAGACTAGATAGCATAATACTTAAAATATAAATGGCATAATAACCCAATTTGCATTTCTCAGAAGGCATTTTCAACCTATTTATATATATCTATATATATATATATATATATATATATATATATATATATATATATATATATATATATATATATATATCAGTGAAAAAACTTTGTTAAAAGGGACGTTATGGTTAAGTTGCGCTACTAAAAACCTATCAAATTCAGTAAAAAATCTTTGTTAAAGGGACGTTATGGTTCAAAGTAAAACCGAAAAACCCCTGAAATTTGTCAATTATGGTAAAATAAGCAACCATAACTCGCGCCACCGTGCACTGCTAACACTAACATCCAGGACATCAAAGATGACATCACAAATGTCATTGATGAAATCACATGGCTGGCACTCCCTTTTTTCCTTTACTGACCTATCTAAGCCACATAGTTTTCTTCAGTAACAGTCAGGAAGTAAAAATTGAAAAGGTACTATATTTGTAGACTTAGGGTCAAGTCATATCATATGAAACATATATATAGCGGAAGACACAGGCTTGAAAGAGAGCAATCCTTTCTGTGCATGAAGATAATCATTAGAGTTATCAGCACTTTCTCATAGTTTTATTTGTATTACTACACCTTCCCTGTATATGCTCATATTTGTATACATTGTACTCACACTCCTTTCCTTAGGGTTCACTGACCTCATTTGATACACATACATACAGTAAGTAGCAGCTTTGAAACAGAGCAATCATTTCTCTGCATAAAGATAATCAGTTAGGTTATGAACTCTTTCTGCTACTACTTCTGCTTTTTTCCTTAATTCTCTGTCCCTGTATATACTCATATTTGTATGCGTTGCTGTCTCTTTGTGTTGTGTCTGTATTAAATGTAATTATGTATTAAGTGGGTTTTATTAGCTACTTATTACATGTTTCACAGTATGCAAAACTCTAATAAGAAAGCAGTTATCATTTCACTATTCTACATGGCAAGATTATGAATATGACACCTTCATCATGTATACTGCACACACTGCCTAAGTTTCTGCATGAGTTGCTTAGTATACTGGATAGAACTTCATAAAGGAATGCTATTTATATCAATGCATTTCTTAATGCACTAATTAGCTCATGATATTTATTCAAATGATCCTTCACACGTTTTGGTCAACATTATAAAAATCCCTCCTACAGACTTTTCATGAAAAGTAAATACACATGTGATGTCATCAGTGATGTCATCAATGACATTTGTGATGTCATCTTTGATGTCGTGGGTGTTAGTGTTAGCAGGGCACAGTGGCGCGAGTTATGGTTGCTTATCTTACCATAACTGCCAAATTTCAGGGGTTTTTGGTTTTACTTTGAACCATAAAGTCCCTTTAACAAAGTTTTTTTACTGAATTTGATAGGTTTTTAGTAGCGCAAATTAACCATAACGTCCCTTTTAACAATGTTTTTTCACTGAATTTCATAGGTTTTTAGTAGCGCAATTTAACCATAACGTCCCGTTAACAAAGTATTTTTACCCATTTCATAGGTTTGTAGTAGCGCAACTTAACCATAACGTCCCTTTAACAAAGTTTCTTTTACTGAATTTCATAGTTTTTTAGTAGCAAAACTTAACACTAATAACTTTGACTTCATGTACATGTAATGTGGAACATACTGAACCCTTTCTACTGAATTTGACGGTCCTCGGACATGTTCGGACAACAGTACCAGCACCTAAAAACTCTGGGGGCGGTATGTGTAATTGTTATATCATAACATAGGAACATTTAACAAATTCACAAAGCAGCACACATACAAAGTATATGTAGTAATACTTAAGAAATGTAACCCATATATGTAACACACTAACCATTCATTTAAATACAATGGGCCTCAATACGACCCTGGCGGATTTTTTCCGCCATCGGCGGACTTTTCCGCCATGGCGTAAAGTCCGTTTACGCCATGGCGGATGGTGGACTTACCGCCCCATTCCGAGGTCGGCGGGGCGGTAAGTCCCCATTGACCCATTTACCCTTCCCCATTCCCATTTCGGCCCCATAGGGTATAATGGGAGTGGGGAAGGAGTTAATTACGCCACCGTAAATTACGGTGGCGTAATTAACACCAAGGTCCCATAGCGCCATGGATTTTTACGCCCGCAAAAAGCGGGCGGAAAAATGACCATGGCGCTCTGGGAACTCGGAATTGGCGGTAAGGGGTCGGCGCAGCTAACGCTAGCGTAAACCCCTTACCGCCAGGGTCCTAATGAGGCCCAATATGTTCTAAAATGGAATATACCTAAAGAAGATAAAGCAGCTTCCAACATAATTACCTCACAGACACTCCACAACTAACAGCAAGACCAGACGTATAGACTACTGATTACATATCTTACCAGAAATAGTAAGTGCACTTCATTTTACTCATATATTTATAAACTTTCTATATTAGAAAAAAAAAAACATATTACTTCTTTGTTTTCTCACAGAAATGTGTAGTACTCTGGACTGGCTAGAGGACCATTTCCCACAAGACAAAATGTTAGAAGACAGTCCACCAAATGGTACACACTTTACTATATAAACCAATTAATAAATATTATTTTGTATACATTCAACATATACATATATTTTTTACAGACCACACAAAAATTGCAACTTCCAAAGAAAAAGAAGCGGTGGATAACACTCTTGAACACATTACCCACAAAATGGACCAACTTATGGCAAATTTTATGAATTTAAAGAACTTTGTGGAAGATCACCTAAAACCACCAACAACATACCATTGTCCCACCTGTACTTGTCGCCCTGACCATATCCCATTCATTCAACCCCAGACTCTCTCCATGGACCACAACGTTTTGATGAGATTTCCATCCCTTCTTACCTGATTCCACTTATATTGAAAACCCTAATTCTCCTGTTTTTGTTTCCGTTTCTGCCCCACCTTCTCAGTCATAAATTGTTTAAATATGTTAAATAAAGTTACTTTTTTATGTTGTGTTGTAATTACTTTCAGTTCTTTGTGATGTAAGGATATTTGGCGTGTTCCAGCACAGAGTACAGCACTACTGCACAGGTAGCATTTTTTTTGATGCAGCACCACCACATGGGTGTGGTGCATTGCTATATGTGTTGCCAGAGTAACATGGACATATAAGTAAAGACAGGCTATTCAGTCGAAAAAGATTTTTACATATAAGATGCAAATCTATTTTTACAGTTAAAAGCACACATCTGCACATTCAAAATGCACACTATTTTTCACCTGAAATGCCTATGTTGCAAGAGACACATTTGAAAATTAATAACTAACCTTATTAATAACTAACCTGACTAATAAAACTTCATTTAACATAACTCACTAATAAAAATGTGTCTCCACTGCAGAATTAGGCCTACTCTGAAAGTGAACTTTTAAACGCACATTCATTTTTTTTCTCTGCTGCTCTGTCCACATAACTACAGGAAGCAAAGAGCTCGAAGGAACAGGAAATCCGTTTGTTACAATTGCCACTGTAGAAGTGAGCCATTGTGTAGTGAGGGAGGAGATGACATGATTGATTCTGATTGGAGCAGCGTCATAGCAAGTATCATGCTAGAGGCTGTGATTAGAACTTTGCTGGAGAAGCTTGAGGGGAGGGGGAGAACAATTGAGATCTTGCAGAGCTGGGAGAATGATCTGTTTCCTGGCTGGGGCATTCCTGCTGCAAAAGCTGAGAGTTCCAGGCAATAACCCCGGTTTGAGAATGGCAGACGCTTGTTCTCACTGGGGTTGATCTTCAAGGGAGCCAAATTCAGAAAGAGAATGTCCGGAGAAAACTCATGCTGAACAGATAAGGTAATTACAGAAAACTCATGCTGAACAGATAAGGTAATTACAGAAGCGAGTGGGAGCTGTGCGAAAGTGCGCGAAGCGGTTCAGTCAGTGTATTAGAGGGAGTTGCAGTCTCCTATCAGCATATTTAATGTTACCAATTGAATATATTCTCGCAGCTCTCTGTTCATTTTATCACAAATAATGTTGTCCCATTTCATTTATTTCTGTAAAAAAAGTTAAACTGTGTTTAAGAGAAATTTCTATAATACAAAAATATTTGAAAACAGATAGCTAGTGTGTATTATTTCTCTCTTTCATTTTGCATGGGGAAAGGTTTAAACGTGGGTAGATTTTTAAACGGTGCAATTGTCATTTTAAAGCAGATGTGTTCATGATTCTATTCAGTATGGACAGTTGTGAGTGACTGTTTGTAGCATAGCCTGTTGGAGGCACATGAGTCAACGGGAAGAGAGACTCTCTGGACATAGTTCCCTACCGTATATAAGGTAGTGGAAATTACCACAAAAATACCACAATAGCCCATGGTGGCACACAACACTAATACTGAAAATGTGGTATCCCTAAAATGTAGGCCTGAGGTCTCTCTAGTGATCAAGAACAATCTAGATAAAAAACAAGGGATGTTGGATATTGGGGCCACAAATAAACCAACCACTATACCAACCAAACACGCAAACTACCGCGCATATCATCTAAATAGGTGTGAATTCTGAAATAATGCAATGTATTATTGTCATGTGTGACCCAATATGAATACAGAGAGTGATTATTGCTAAAGGTATGTTGGCGGTAAGAAAATACCGCAAAGCCCCAAATATCCACTAAATACCCAACATATTTATGGTGCGTTGCAGGCCGGGAAAGTGATCATAGAGTACATACTGGGCGTGGCAAGCGTGTCTCACACTGCCATTTTCACATTAAAGGAACCCATTTTATAATAGCAGAGTGCCACTAAAAACGAATTTCAGAATGTCACAAAGGGAAACCACATTTTCAGACCTAGTGCAATATTTAGAGGCACAGTTGTTTGCACATGGGACGTGGTCGACGAACAGCACCTTAGAATGGCGTGACCGCATTCCGGGTGAGGTGCAGAAAGAAAAACTAGACAATATTTTTGCAGAAGGCAGCATAATTCAGGTCTGCCTTACAAGATTATTGAATGCAGCCGATAAAAGTGCTGAGAAAGACTGTTTAATATGGCTATGCGGCAAAATATGGTTTATTTTGAATAAGTCCCTGCGAATGCAGGAAAATGATACCCAGCTAATTAACAGGTTAAAGACTGAATTAGATGGGGCAAGTAAAAATCAGGAAATGTTAAGAGCAGAATTGAATGTATGCCAAAAAGACATGCAATTACAATGCAGAGACTTTGATGCTCAGTTATCCAAAAGCAAGAAACAATTTGAGGATAGTGAGCAAGAATTGGTACACTTAAAAGCCTTAGTGGACCACATTAGACAGGATAAAGATGAGGTTGTTTCAGAAATGCAGATTTTACAAAAAGAATATTGTGTAAAAGAATGTGATCTCCAGAGTGCAGAACAAGAAATGATTAAAATGACTCAAGAAAGAGACAAGAGAAATAAAGAGTTCAATGAATGCCAAATGCAAATGTGTGACATGCCGGTAGTGATTAATAAGATGAGTGATGAAAACACTATTTGCAAAATGAAGCAAACAGACTCCTTAAAAAGTGTAAGGACGTAGAACAGCAAATGTGCATTCCCAGGTCCCAGGAGAGGCGGCAGGGTACCACATTCAATGGAGTCTAGGTGAATTCTAGTTCTGTCCAAAGAGCTAGTGTTCCAGTGACTGGGCCGGTGACTGAACTTGGTTGCAGCGCCCTTGGGGGATTTGATACTCCCATTGGGGGCAGCCACCAATCTCATACACCTGAAAACAGGATTGAATCACAAAGTAGTGCAATTCCATGCATTGCAACAAGTAGCCCCATAAAAAAAATGAAATCCATTAAAGCCCTGATCAAACCATTTAAAAAGGGAGGTGAATGCTGCATTGAGGATCACTTAGAAGTGGTGCATGACATTTTTAAAGCACTCCAGATACCTAAGGAACAGTACAGACAATATTTTCATTTAACTTTAGATGCCCCGATGGCCAGCACCATAAGGGGATTAAATGAACAGCAGAATATGACCTGGGTGGAGTTTGTAAAAGAAATTAGGCGTCATTTTTC
Source organism: Ambystoma mexicanum (assembly GCF_040938575.1). Classification (NCBI taxonomy): domain Eukaryota; kingdom Metazoa; phylum Chordata; class Amphibia; order Caudata; family Ambystomatidae; genus Ambystoma; species Ambystoma mexicanum. The sequence continues at coordinate 1,327,735,224 of NC_090929.1, forward strand.
TCCTTTTCAGTCATTGCAGGAGGCAAAGAAAGTCGCTTACACAATCACTGCTGGACCTAATACATCCCCTCGCACATTTTTACAAGACTTAAAAAGAGCATTTTCTCGCTTTGATATATCTTTTGACCCAAATTCCAATGAGTTTAAAACTGCGTACTTCTATGGGCCACAGAAAGACATCATATCCCAATTTGTCCGTGAATTTGACTGTGACAAGTCCCTTGAATGGATTGTACATCAAAGCACAAAACTATATGAGGTACTCTATTGTCAGGGTAGGGAAAGTGATAAAATGAAAGATACTAGACCTAAATCTAAAGAACCCTCAGCCACAGTAATGGAAATCAGGTCAGCCAAAATGTCCCTTGAGTCTGCTCAAAGCCAAGGTAAAAATAATGTGACACCTGAACAAAGGGGTAATCAACAAAGGTCACCATTTCCTGTACCAATGTTCCAATCACATGATCCTAGTAATAGGGAGAGCTACATCAGCCCTAGGTATTTAGGGGACAGACCCCGGGTAGGATATCGGCCTGATATGGCAGGTATGAACAATAACCAGAGACAAAATCAAGATCAAAGAAATTATGGTCCCTACCAGTCATTGGGGACACAGAGCAGATTTGATCCCAACACCATGATATATGGTAATCAGGATAGATCCCGATATTTGGATCGATTTACTGATAATGGAAATCAAAATAGGGGCCAGTACCCACAATCTGAGAGACAGGACATGAGGCAAAACATGAACTACAATCCACGTCAGTACAATGATTCCCCACCAGGGGACTATAATCAAAGGATGGGTGCACCCCGCTCCCCTCCACAAATTTATCAAGAGTTCAGAAACCATCCCAACCGACATCAATCACCTGAGAGGTATCAGAATAGATCCAATCAGGGGGAAAACAACTAATATCGACCTAGGCCACAGAAAGAGGATTCTAGAGAGATGGAAAGGTTCCAGTGCCTTGAGGCCCAAGTGAAAATGATAGCTGAGCAAATAGGAAAGCTCTATGCAGCGCAAAAACAACCTTCCAAAGAGGGGGCTGATGCCATAGCAATGACCGGGGGGCTTCCGAAAAGCGACTAAGTACTCATGATAACTGCAGTGCCAAAATGACAGATTGCTCTGATATAATTTTGCATAACGACTCTGAGATGCCTAATGAATTAAAAATGAAAGTGCCAGTAAATGAACATGTGACAGAAAGTGCAAATACTTCTAAAAAAGAGGTACGGTTTAACCGAGAGCTAAATAAAACAGTAAAGATTTGCACAAATGAAAAAGAAACATTAGGAATTCCAAAAGAACAAAGGGACAGATTTAAGAAAAATGACTCATGCATGGGGAATACCAGTGAACAGGGAGTAAGTGGGGATGCTATAGCTCCTTCCCTGGGCAAGCAAAACAATGACCAAACACAGGCAGAAAAAGGGAATACTCAAAAGGAGGGTACAAGACAATCACCTGAAGAATTCTTTGAGCCACATATTTTTGAAGAGGATGAAAGGGCTGGTATCACACTAAATGATCAAAAATGCACAGAATTAAAAAATGACAAATTGCTGAATGATGTTGTTACACATGTTCAGTTGGGAGGTTGTAATGTGGTTGCTGATGTTACCCAGATGGATGGGCGAACAGTGGCCACACTCCAAAAAACCTCTGATCATGGAGAAATGAATAAAGTCTCTCGTGCAGAAATGTGTAAAAAGGAGGGAAAAATGTCTTTCCATTTACCAATGTGCTTAGCCAAAAGTGAAAAAGGCCTGAGAAAGGTGAGCCCTGAAATCAGTAAGAATTCACACTTCTTATGTGTATTAGAGGAAGTTGAGGACAGATATTATGCACCCATCACTCTAGTAGAAAAATGCCACACCTTTGCTATGATTGACACTGGCGCACAGGCCACGATTATGTCCAAGGAGCTGGTAAAAAGTATCAATGAATGGAGACCCCCACAGAGTCAGATCACAGTGAAGGAAAATCAAGGTCCAGTGCATAACTTTAATGGGGAGGAGGTGCCCGTCATAGGTGTAACTGAGGTTGACATAAAAATAGGAAAGCACAGAATGAAACAAGAGGTATTGATCACATCTATTTGTGAAATTCCATTTCTGATGGGGACAGATTGCCTGAAAAGATTGTCTCCTCTCATAGATGGGGTGAATGGAGTGCTGTGGTCCTTAACCAAAAAACGATTGAGACCTAAGAAACTAAAATCACAAAACAGCAATATAAATGAATGTCAAACCGTTGCCAAAACAAATGATGCTGTGGAGGTATATCTCCAGAATAGTTGCATACCTAGTGTCACTGTTATATTAATGTGTCAAGACAAAATGCAGAGCGACAATGAAAAACTACCTGTACAAATATACTTGGACCCAAGGAAAAATTGGCCGACTGCCATAGATGAGCACACATTACGTTTTTATTTAAAAGAGAAAACATGCAAACAGAATATTGCTCCTAAAACAGATTCAGAAAAACACATTACCACTCTGGCAGAAATACACATGGAAGATGAGCAACCATCGGTTCATGTTGGTATAAATGACTATTTTAAAACAATAAAAGCCACTTTAGCTCTTGGACATGAAAGGAGTTTCATCAATGAGAAATTATTGCAAATAATAATGGAGAGGGAAGAAATCCCGAAATTTAGGATTAAAAACCAATATGTTTCTGGGTTGGACAGTCCAGACTTTGAAAACCGAATTGCAGGCAGATGCATGCTTAAAATTAGCATTGGGCAGAAAACAATTTTCCATAATGTATGGATAGTGAGTGGAGCACAAAATGAATTTTACATGGGCAATGACATCGTGCACAGAATGTGTATGATGTTAGATTTCCTTAATCAAAAAATATGGTCACACCTAGGTGGTCCGCAATTGAATTTGAAGACAAAAGAAGGGCTTATCATTGTGCACAACTGGTTCCTTATGCAATCGAATTACAAATTAGGAAAGATACTATTATTCCTGCATTTACAAAACAGTTTGCAATAACACTGAAATGCAAAAATGGACAGCAGATGAAAGACTCTGATACATTTGTATGCCTGAATGAATCCATAAAACAGCAAGGCCTGTATTATGAATACATTCCATTGGTAGATATTGGTGAAGGATCTGCAAAAATTATGGTAAATAATAAAGGTTGTCAGGATATTCATTTAGAGGAAAACTCCCCATTAGGAATGGCCATACAAAAATCACATTATACGGCAGATTTAAATAACATGGTGATTGGAAACATCCCTGAAAAGTATGTGGATGCCAAGGGTGAGTTGCCAGAACACCTGGACTCTCAGCCCAAAGGAATATTTAAAATTCATTCTGTGTATCCTTATGATTCAAATGAGACAGTGTGCTGCCATCAAGAGGATTGCATAATATTTAATTTAAATGAAAATGAAACAGAAAATCAGCCCATTGAAGAGGAAGCTGCTATGCCAAAATATTTAAAAGTGGCAGCTTTACAAAAAGTCGCAGCCACACAGTTAGAGGAAAGCGCCGAGATTCCTTTACCAGAAGATTTTCCAGAATTTTCCAAAATGGTAGAAGAGCAGATCTCCTTAGCAGATGCGTGTGACAGCAATGAGGATAGGGACAATCTGAGGGAGATATTTATGGAGTTTAAGGATATATTTGCAAAAGATGCTTATGATTGTGGTTTAACTGATTTACATGTGGCCACACTACCAGAAGGGTGTAGCAGAAGTCCAGTGTTTGTACGCCAGTATAGACTACCGCTGGCATGTTTAGAATCATTGGCAGAGATTATTAAAAATTTGGAATCGCGGGGAATCATCAGGCCCATTCATAGCACATCCAATACACCTATTTTAGGTGTGTTAAAGCCAAATGGTCAATGGCGGCTATGTGCAGACTTGAGAGAGTTAAATACAAGAGTACAGGTACCTAGATGGCCACTGCCATTCATTGATCAGGGCCTAGCTCAGGTACATGGTTCAAAAGTATTTACCACATTAGATCTCACCTCTGGATATTGGTGCGTGCCATTGGCAGAGGAGATACAGAATTTATTTTCCTTTACATTTGACAGGACTCAATATGCCTGGCTTAGAGCTCCGTTCGGGTACATCAATAGTGGGAGTGAATTTGGCATATTTTTGAGAAAGGCCATGCCGGATGCAGCGGAAAGAGGAACAATAGTTTACGTGGACGATGTCCTGATAAAAAATGAAAGCCTGAAAAGCCATTTTGATGAAATAAGACATGTGCTTGGCCAATTGCAGAAAGCAGGCGCCAAAGTATCTTTGCAAAAAGCACAATGGTGCAAGAAGAAAGTGAACTTTCTAGGGCATGAAGTGACTGAACATGGGCTAAATCCACAAAAGAAGAAAATAGAGGCCATACAAAGATTAAAAGATCCTACAAATGTGAAAGGAGTACAAAGTTTATTAGGGATGACAGGCTATAACAGAAAGTTCATTGAAAATTATGCAGAAATCACTCAACCATTGACTAAACTGCTTAAACTGAATACTCCCTGGAAATGGGAGAAAGAGCAGTCTGATGCAGTGGCTAAATTAAAGGAATGTCTTGTAAAGGCACCATGTTTAGCATATCCCGTAAAGGACAGGGATTTCTTTATAGAAATAGGTTTTTCTGAACATTGTATGTCAGCAGTGTTATCACAAAAACACGATTTGAATCACATAACCATTGCCTATGCAAGTAAGGCATTTTCCCAAGTTGAAATGAAATTTAATGAATGTGAAAGGGCCCTATTAACCACTGTGTGGGCGCTACAACATTTCCTACCCATTGTTCTGGGAGAAACGGTGATTATTGAAACAAATCATCAACATTTGCAATTTTTAGAGAGTAAAAGAATTAGATCAGGTAATCTAGCGCAGTCTAGAATCACTTCATGGACGCTGGCATTACAAGGTTTTCCTGTAGAAGTGAGATATGGACAAAATAAAAATAACCCAATTGCTCAAGGGTTAGCTGACTTACATGACTGCGCAGCTGAACAAATACCAAATGAAATGGAAGTGGAAACTAGTTTGCAGGAATTTGAACAATCACCACACAAAGCTTTTGATGAAAAAACATGCAAGGATTTGCCAGCTGTATATGGGGATGGTTGTGCTTTTCACATTGAAAATGACAGTAATAAACAATTAGTGGCAGGAATAGGAAATGTCTGGTTGAAATGTGAAGGCGTCCCCAGTATAGGGTTGAGGATTGGAGCTAGGAGCATTCAGGTGGCGGAATTGGCAGCCATTTATAAAGCAATTGCTACTGCAGTTGACAAAAAGTTCAGTGAAATTGTCCTGGTGACTGATTCTGACTATGCACGGAATAGCTTTGTGGAGTATTTGCCTGGTTGGAAAGCAAGAGGCATGGTTACATACAATAAAAAGCCACTTAAACATGGAAAAATGATACAAGCCATAGACAAATTGGTGTCAGAGAATAATTTAACAATATACTGGAGAAACATTTGTGGGCATTTAAAAACACCAGGAGAGGATAAGGAGGGAAATGATAAGGCAGACCACCTGGCTAAGATTGGGGCTGTGATGGGAGAATTGCTACCTATTGATTATTTAATGGGTGAAATACAAATTGATGCAGTAACACATTCTAAAGCAACAAAGGAGGTAGATCAACCAGTGGTACAGTGGAGTCATGACACGCCAGACCAAGATGTGATTGAGGCACAAAAGAATGATCAAATTTTGGGACTCCATTATAATCATTTGATAGATCCTGAACAAAATCCTTTAACAGAACATGATTGTATGGGAAAAGAAGAGCTGAGGGTGCTATTAAAGAACAAAACACAAATTAGATTACAGGATGGACTCATGATTAGAGAGTCCATAACAGGACAAATACAGTGGGTGGTACCACTTTCATTCAGAGGGCTTATGCTACACCATGCACATGATGCCATAACTGCAGGCCATAGAGGTTCACAAAAAACATTAGAAATACTAAAAGATTATGCTTACTGGCTACATATGTCCCAAGATGTGGAATTATATACTAAAGTATGTCTAGTATGCGCCCAATTTAAACCTGCTTCACCAATGCATAGAGCCCCATTAATGAAAAGAGGCCTAACTCTTCCATGGTCAGATTTGCAAATAGACTATGTAGGGCCTTTAAAAAGGTCGAGCAGAGGAAACCGTTATATTTTAAGTGTGGTATGTTTGATGTCAAAGTGGATTGAATGCATTCCTGCAACAGATTGTAGTGCGCAAACAGCAGCCACATTGCTGGTGAACCATGTGTTCTCAAGGTTTGGGTTGACACAAAGAATTGAGCCAGACAGGGGAAGTCATTTCACAAGTACTCTAATGAGTAAGGTATGGCAAATACTGGGTGTGAAAAGAAAACTACATATTGCATATCGGGCGGCCTCTTCAGGTGGAGTTGAATGAAGCAATAGGTCTGTTGTGGATATTTTAAAGAAATTTGTGGCAGAAGCAGGTTCCAGCTGGGATTTACGTTTACCGTTGGTTTTGATGGCAATCAGATCAACTCCTGCCAAAGCAACAGGTGTTAGCCCCCATGAGGTCTTGACGGGTAGGAAAATGGTGTTACCACAACACCTACTATACAGAACACTTGAGCAAACACTTGTCAGTGCATCCACAGTTCATGAATATATTGATGAACTGAGGAGGCATTTGCAACATGCCTTTGCTTTTGTGCAGAGAAATCTGGAAAGAGCTGCTGACAGTGCAAAGTCTTACTATGATAAAAAGACATCAGTAAAGGAATACAGTGTAGGGGATCAGGTGTATAAATCTCATTTTGGAAAAAGTAAACAGAAAAATTCTAAATTTTTAGCAGCATGGCAGGGGCCATTTCGAATTATAGATAAGGTCTCTCCTGTGGTTTATAAAATTTTGAAAAATGAAGGTGAAACAGCGATAGAGCAGTTTGTCCATGTAAATCAGATCAAGCCAGGCCATCCCAGACACGAGATCAGGCGGTTTGAACATGTAGAAACAGAAAGCCCTGGGGCTACTACCCACTGATGCACACAATACAAAACAAAAAGAGAAAATAAATGGGTACAATCTGGAGGCAGTGACCGAGAAGTTAAAAAGTTGATTGTTATAATGGCACATAAACACTGTAATATATGTAAATATATATAATATAAAATAAGTAAATAAATAAATAAATACAAATATATAATGGAAGCTCATGGTTGTTGTGCAGAGAGAAAATGTATTAAATATTGAATGCTGTTATATATATGCTTGTTTTCTTTTTAACTTGTGTTTAATTTCAGAAGGAAAAAAAAAAAAAGAAATGTTGTTACCAAGCATGTTTTAGTCCTGGAGCCCACGTGGACGGATTCCGGGAAAGCCCCAAAGAGGGGTGAAGACCAAGGCTGCAAAGCGATCAGCATTGAAGATGATACCGATGATATGGTTAATGATGATGATATTTGGAGGGATCTTCAAGAATTCAGAAGCACAGGTTGTCATTGAACCTGGACCAGCATCTGGTATCGCGGTGGAAGAGGCACCAGGATTCATCATGAGTGATAGAAGGATGATTTTCCAAAATATCTACATACCATTGAATCCTGAGATTTTGATTGAAAAACATTTGAACAATACCGGAATTAAGATTGAACAGACTAAAGAGTGGCTAAAAATAAGAAAAGAGGACACTAAGCAGTCAATAAGAGATATATTAAAGCAGTTGGAGAAAACATTTGTGAATTCAGCAGACATTAAGAAGAGGAGAGGAAAGAGAGGTGCAGTGATGCTCGCGATATCATTGGTAATGTCTATAGTTGGAGCCATAATAGGTACCACAATATCAACAGCCAATTCTATTTCGGTAGGAACACTGAGTACTAAAGCGCAACAACTGAGTATTGACCTAGAAATAATACAAAAAACATTAGATGGGATTAGAGGGGGACTGGATGAACAAGTAAGATTCATAAATGAAACTGCAATCATTCTAAATGAACAAGCAGATGTGATGCAACGGGCGACTAAAATAATACTTAAGCATGACAGAACTTTAAATGAAATATTGAACATAATGAGTCCTGTTGATAGACTATTAACGAATTATATGAGAGAAGTTCAAACTGCAGATGCACAATTGATTCAAGGACATATCCCCTTGTTTTTTTGTTTCGCAGGATATTATTCGTCAAATGATAGAAAGATTGACCAGGAGGTAAATTGATGTAATACAGGTAAAAATTGCATTTGAAATGGGTAATGCAATGGCGTTATACGTGGACTTGGAAAGACTAGAGATCGGATTTTTGCTATGCATCCCATATGTAGCTCCTGAACTTATTTATCCAACGAAGTGGGTACACAACGTAGAATTTTGGCAAGAGGACAAATTTATTAAGATTAAGACTCCAGAAGTGGTGGCATTTCAGTCATGGGAACCTGAAGTTTATTTAATACCAAACCTGGAAACATGTGTCAAATTTAAAGAACAAAATTATATGTGTCCAGGTTAACCGTTTGTTCCTGATGCCACAGATGCTATTTGTGGTTTGAAATCTGACCCAAGTATATCAGAAGGATGTGAAGTGATTATTAGCAATATGGGGAGTGAAGAACTGGCACAGGCTAAGATGGTCATAGGTAAATGGTTGGTCAGCACCTGTTTAAAGAACATGACGGTAGTACATTTAAACCATGGAACATACGTGGTTAAAGAGGTGAAATATAATGTTTTTTATTTACAGGTTCCAAAGGATACAATTGTGTCAATTGGGGGGTTAACATTGTTTCATGTAACAAATGATGTTTGGGAAAGCCAAGTGGAAAATATCGATTTTTTTCAAAGGGATACTTTTCCAATAGATCCGGATGTGGAATATTTATTGAATCACAAAGAAAGACATGTTATATAAATGAGTTTGAGAAAAAACAATATTACAATTAGTAATCTGGGGATAATAGAAGTGGAAAGATTTAATTGGGGAACCTGGGGGGAACGCTCAATAGTGGGTTTGGCTGTCCTGGTGCTAATCATGGGTGGATGGTTGATTGTGCTATCAGTAAAAATGAAAATGTTACTGATTTTACTAGCTACGTCAGGAAGAGAAAGATATCCCAAAACACATGCATTTTAAAAGAAAAAAAGAACAAGTTGTTTTTAGGAATTGGCTTGGATCGTAGCCAAGTTCTAAATACAAAAGGAGGGTATGTAAGGATATTTGGCGTGTTACAGCACAGAGTACAGCACTACTGCACAGGTAGCATTTTTTTGATGCAGCACCACCACATGGGTGTGGTGCATTGCTATATGTGTTGCCAGAGTAACATGGGCATATGAGTAAAGACAGGCTATTCAGTCAAAAACGATTTTTACATATAAGATGCAAATCTATTTTTACAGTTAAAAGCACACATCTGCACATTCAAAATGCACACTATTTTTCACCTGAAATGCCTATGTTGCAAGAGACACATTTGAAAATTAATAAATAACCTTATTAATAACTAACCTGACTAATAAAACTTATTTTAACATAACCCACTAATAAAAATGTGTCTCCACTGCAGAATTAGGCCTACTCTGAAAGTGAACTTTTAAACGCACATTCATTTTTTTTCTCTGCTGCTCTGTCCACATAACTACAGGAAGCAAAGAGCTTGAAGGAACAGGAAATCAGTTTGTTACAATTAGCACTGTAGAAGTGAGCCATTGTGTAGTGAGGGAGGAGATGACATGATTGATTCTGATTGGAGCAGCGTCATAGCAAGTACCATGCTAGAGGCTGTGATTAGAACTTTGCTGGAGAAGCTTGAGGGGAGGGGGAGAACAATCGAGATCTTGCAGAGCTGGGAGAAGGATCTGTTTCCTGGCTGGGGCATTCCTGCTGCAAAAGCTGAGAGTTCCAGGCAATAACCCCGGTTTGAGAATGGCAGACGCTTGTTCTCACTGGGGTTGATCTTCAAGGGAGCCAAATTCAGAAAGAGAATAGCCGGAGAAAACTCATGCTGAACAGATAAGGATTACAGAAGCGAGTGGGAGCTGTGCGAAAGTGCGCAAAGCTGTTCAGTCAGTGCATTAGAGGGAGTTTCAGTCTCTTATCAGCATATTTAATGTTACCAATTGAATATATTCTCGCTACTCTCTGTTCATTTTATCACAAATAATGTTGTCCCATTTCATTTATTTCTGTAAAAAAAATTAAACTGTGTTTAAAAGAAATTTCTATAATACAAAAATATTTGAAAACAGATAGCTAGTGTGTACTATTTCTCTCTTTCATTTTGCATGGGGAAAGGTTTAAACGTGGTTAGATTTTTAAACAATGCAATTGTCATTTTAAAGCAGATGTGAGCATGATTCTATTCAGTATGGACAGTTGTGAGTGACTGTAGCATAGCCTGTTGGAGGTACATGAGTCAACGGGAAGAGAGACTCTCTGGACATAGTTCCCTACCATGTATAAGGTAGTGGAAATTACCACAAAAATACCACAATAGCCCATGGTGGCACACAACACTAATACTGAAAATATGGTATCCCTAAAATGTAGGCCTGAGGTCTCTCTAGTGATCAAGAACAATCTAGATAAAAAACAAGGGATGTTGGACATTGGGGCCACAAATAAACCAACCATTATACCAACCAACCACGCAAACTACCGCGCATATCATCTAAATAGGTCTGAATTCTGAAATAATGCAATGTATTATTGTCATGTGTGACCCAATATGAATACAGAGAGTGATTATTGCTAAAGGTATTTTGGTGGTAAGAAAATACTGCAAAGCCCCAAATATTCACTAAATACCCAACAGTGGTAAAACCAATTTATGTGTCCACGGACAGCATGGTTGTTTGGAAATATTCGTAAATAAACGAAAATGTAAGTGTACTGAGGGCACTATATCTGTCCGTAATGTTCTCATGCAAGTTGAAAATGTTCTAAGAACACTCGTGGTGTCCTGAATTGTGTGTAAATAAAAGAAAATGGAGGTGTGCTTGAGACGCAATGTCTGTCCGTATTGTGCACAAGTAAATTAAACTGTGCTAAGAACAAACGGCTCTCCGTAACTGTTTGTTTTATGTGTGACACACTTTTAATTAGTTCAGGACCCGAACACTGTCCGTAGAACTTCAACACGCATGCGCAAAACAATGCCCGTACATTGGTTGTCCTGCGGAGGGCTGCTACCTTAGCTTGCTCAATGATGTGACCGCGCCCACGCTTATCGCGTGTTCTGAATGCGGACACTGTCCGTGTCCCCGAACGTTTTAAAAGTACATTTCCAAGTAATCCACAATATTTCTCATTAAAAACTCAACATACCACAAATCCCACATACTAATTTTGTGACTTTTTGAACATTTTTTGGTGTTTGATCTATCTTGTGGATGGCACGCATGTCTGCGAACGGCGCACAAGCACCCCTATAAAAGACCACCCCCTAGAGCTCATTCTGATTGTGCTTTTGGCTATTCTACAGAGCACAGATATTTTTGCTGCAACTTGCAGATTTCCATCTTCAACCTGATGGCTTCTGTGGCTCCACTGCTGCCACCTGGTGCTGTATCTGCCTCAGCACCACCCCCACCCCCTCCATCAGCACCACCTTCACAAGGGCCTGAAGAGGGGAACAGGAGTGAGGATACAGAGGAGGAAGAAGAGGATGACCAGAATGAGGTAGAGGACAACCATACTACCCACCCTCGGCGTGTTACTTGGGTGTGGCGGTTGTTTACCGTTCATGGGAATGGTCCTAAGGCTCATGCGAACCGTGTCACCTGCAATGAGTGCAAAATGGTACTCAGTCGCGGGAGGCATGGTTTGTATAGCTTTGGGACTATGACCATGAAGCGACTCCTGAACTCATTACACACTGGGGCCATTCGCAAGGTTGTACCTTGCGAAGAGCGTAGTAGGTTGATTGCCTCTACTTCATCCTCATTTCTGATCCTGTCACCACAAGGAACACCTCTCTGGAAAATTGTCTTCCTCAAGCTGTTTCACAGGTCATACAGAATTCTGATGACCCTTACCGTTCGAGGGTCACAGTTGTATGTATGTATTGTGACACAGTACTCTGCAGGGGGAGCGACTTTGCAGGGCTTTTGAGACTATCGTCTCAGAGCATGAGAAGACCTGCTCACTACCCAAATAAAACCCACTCTACTTCTTCCTCTCTCAGCTCGCCCTTTCTTATCCCTGTGGTTGGTGTCCCCCCTTTCCCCTCCTTTCCCCTCCTCTCCTAGTGTGTTGTGTGTAAAAAACCAAAAAAACTACAAAATAACAAAAATTAAAAAAAAATAAGGCTCTTTTTAGTGCCGCCTTTCAAAGTTAAAAGCAGAAGTAAAGATAAATAACGCAGGACCCTTTCTATTTCTTGAAAGTCCGTGGACAGTTCGCGACCATAAAAAAAAATTGGGATGCTACCCTATTGTAACCATTGCATTTTTCTCTTGGAGGAAGTGGTGGCTCTGAAAAGAGTCTTTGGGAGGTGTTTGAATGTCAAAAATTATAAATACTTAACACCTACTTCGAAATGCATGCTGCATTTCTAAAAAAGGTTGCAATGCATTTTGTACATTTCTCAGAAAAATCTGATTGCCAGTATAGGTAAGATGGACACCATCTCTGCGAAAAATGTATGTACTACGAAACATAATATTTTCATAGTGAAAAGAGGACATGTCAAAATCTCTTAGGAATGCACAAACAGCCTTATTGACATTATGCTTGCTTTCTCCATTTATGGACCACATGAGAAAGAACGAAGCCACATTTGTCTCTGCACAATCCGTGAAAAAATTGCTTTGGAGTTGGGAAACATGTCCATGATCTTCTGAAGTCCTTCTTTCATCACAAATTGCAAAGAAATTCCAGACCATGTCCTAAACTGTTCTCTACAATGAATTACAATTATGTCTGGATGTTCCTCTATCTTCAAAGTTGCACAGAGAGGTACCAAGTCCAGCCACTTCATTCCACGGACTCCATGCCAGTGCACTTCCACATGTGGGAATCCAAGATCTATAGATACTTCACAGATTTCTGCATGCACCTTCAACCAATGTATCCACAAGTCTCCCAAAATCCACACAATCTGTTTTTTAAAACACTCATCCATAGCTATCTGTACTTCTCTCAGCGCAAAAAGAATATCTGAGAAAACCTCTCCTAGCACAACACACTCACTAAACTTTACTGACCAATTTCTTGCTACATTCAAACTAATTTGCATGCCTCCCCACCCCAAATTCCCTGGATGTAATGCGCGGTGTCCTAGAACTACCGCCATGTCCGCGAACATATCATAACATGGACAGCCAATCTGCCATTTCAACTTCACTCTCTGTGCCATTCCCTTATTGGATGTAGCTAAGAAATCACATGACCATCCACCAATCAAATCCAAGACCTATATATGTAACTGCATCATCATATATCAGCACTGCAAATGTACGGTGAATCTCTCGGACTACAAGTCTCATACCATTGGAAAGCATGATCTACAAGAAATACTAGACAAGTCTCCAAGATTTCTACTTGCAGCTTTGTCCATATCCATATGCATGAACACAAACTACAGGTATGCATATTTTCTATACAGTACATGAACACATTTTTTAACCAATGTTTACCTTGTATAATCTGTAAAATGAATCTATGATCATTTTTTCATTCTCCTAAAATGAACTGTGATTTACAAACCTTTATACTGTTTAATTTCTTCGTACACACACACACACACACACACACACAAATAATGGTAAACTAACATTTTTGAAATGAAATATATAGACTGCATATGATCAAACAAAATTACATGCACACTCTTTCATCAAATCTCAAAGAATAATATTTGTACAAACACAGGCTATGACATTGACTCCCTCCTAAGTGGAAAAGCAGGCTATCACATGGACTCACTATTACGTGGAAAAGCTTAGTTACAGGAATAGTGGTATGCAGTGGTACATTATGATTTTGACAAGCCATAGTAAAGATATTTTCTTTCCTACAGTTAGTCATAAGATAGTTTTAAGGGTTTTGAAGAAGGTGCTGAGCATTTCAATTTAAAAAATCTATGTCTAAATTTAAAAAAAAGTGCTATATACAAACCAAATTACCAATTTCTTTCTTTTACAATTGCAGTGAAGACCATTCTCCTAAAAATAAGCAGCCGAATTTGAATTACAAAGAACAACTAAGAAGCAAACTGTTCATTTTAGAAAAAAAGGAAGTAGATTGTTACCATAATATTTGAATTATTACTACAACACACTCTAATGTTAATTCATGCTACTTCTGTGCCTAAAAATAGAGATTCTGCACCATTCTGACCAAAAATCCTCCCGTCTTAAATAGTGATTTACTGGCAGAATGGCCCACAAATTCCTATTTTTCGCCACACAAATTACCCAACTCAGCCACTAGAATTTAGATGTTGTAGAAGAAACAACAGTTTTAATTGTATAGCTTTAGATATAATATTTATACTTCTCCACACCCCTGGCTTACTTTTTTCTGTCATCTGAACCCCAGTTTAGTAACAAATTAATTCAAGAATACCTATCCCTATTAGTTGTACTTCCCAATGCACAATCACACATAATTACATACATCTTTATCATCTCACTCAAACACTCATGCACACAACAAACATGCATTGCAGAACACCCCAACCCATACATTCTGTATTTTTCTCAACAGACCTTAAAGCATGACTACCAAAAAGCAACGCTGTAGAAAGGAACGCAGAAGTAGAGCAAATGAAAAGAAAAGTCTCCAACATAAACATCCATCTACAGCAGAATTTATAAAAAAAAGTTGAGACACAACAGCTAATACAGTCATGTAGCGAAATAGAAGAAGTTTCTAGTTCAAAAACTTTGCCTCCTCTATCAAAAAGTAAAACAACCCAAAAAACAATTAACAGAAAATCAACTATCACTACAAATAAAACTTCTTCTATAAATCTTGATAAAGTACAAAGTAAGCATACCAAGAAAAGTATTTTAGCCAAAATGTTCCGTCATAAAGTCCTTCAAAATCTTATAAAAACAGGAGAGAAACCAGGTTCAACACTTCAAACCTATCATAGGAAAGTAATCTTAGGAGTGTTGATAGACAGTGCACTTCTTCTCAAAAGAAAGTTATTTATTTTAGTGTTAAACAGAATCAAACCACTAACAAAACTAAAAACTAAATTACTAAAAAACTTCTCAATAAATGAAATGTCAACAGAGATAACTTCTTAAATATCTGTGGAGATGAATGGAGTCACACTAGAAGCACAGAACCATACTTTTATGTAGAAGCCTACAAACAAAAGCAAACAAATACAATTGCCAAACATAGCAGTGGTCGAGGTTATGAAAAAGTTAATAATACCATAATGGAACAAGAAGTACTCCTTACAAAAATATGCCCTGAAAACGTAGATTTACCCGTCCATTCAACTGAATCAGAACATCTAGAGTACAAATGCCCATGCACTTCAATGTGTAACATTCCCAAAAAAATGTTTGAGTCTTTACGTAATTCCTCAGTCAATATGCGAAAAGCAAAAACAAAATCAAAATTGAACTAATACAAAATATGGATGCTTATCCAGTACGCAAGTACACAGGACAACAAGGACATTCATTGGGCTGCATTACAGGACCTACTTGCAAAACACCCTTCCATGATATCAAAGGGATATCAACACATCATGCAAGTATAAGAAATCCAGTTTATAAACTGTACTTTGCTAAAAGTCCTGCTTTAGCAGTAGCCAATTTAAATAACATTCTTCTACATGGCACAGCAAAAGACCTACTAGAAGAAATCGACTATATACAGACAAAATATTTTGGAAGTGAAACTCACTTATAAGATGAATTAGCTGTAAAACAATTTCGAAACAAATCTGCACATGGCAACCTTTCACTACACACATACAAAAAATAAATACTAAAATTTGAAAGTACTTCAGCTGAAGTACAAAACCACGTGTGTGTATGTTGCCGCAGAACTTTTTATAAAAGTAACACAAAAACTGTAGACCTATCATACAAAATAGAAGATAATGAAGATTCTAAATGGTTTGAATTAGCTCTCTACCTTATAGCAGAAAACAAATGCAAAATAACTGACCCCATAATACTTTGCAGTTACTGCACTACAAAACTTGACAACAACCAAACTCCTTCATGTGCTATCACAAATAACTTGGAATTATATCTACTAACAAAACCCCTTCAAAAACTTAATTTATATAAGAGCATCATAATTCAAACAGTGCACTCATTTCAAGCAATAATACGCCTTCAACCAAAAACTGCAAAATTACCTCCTTCTGAATTAGTAAAAGGTATTCGTGGAAAAGTAGTGTATTTGCCATTAGATCTAAAAGAAAATTTGCACACTCTAGGAGTGCAACGTCCAATGCAGCAATCTTTAATTATCTTGGTAAATGGAGTACCTACAAAAGGCAAAAAAAATTGGCAACAACTGGTAGATTTACATAAAGTAAGAGAAGCCCTGCAATATCTTAAAGAGAATAATGAATATTACAAAGAAATTAATATTGAAGAAAACTTGAAAGAAACAACTGAAATAATTCAAGAGACACAAGAATTTGGTAAATTTGGGCTCCTAGATCCTGCAACAATATCAAACACTTTAGACCATTATACAATTCATCCATTGCACTCTAATGACACCATACAAGATGCACTGGAAACGTACCAAATGCGTCAAACAAAAGGATCACCAATCAGCATATGGGAAAAAAGTATAGAAGCACGTGTGTTTACTTTACTCTTTCCTACTGGCAAAGGAGGAAGATACGATGATAGACCTATTCAAATATCAGCATCAGAATATCGCTCATTACGAATGTATTCAGAAGATCCCAGATTTCGACATAATGTGTAATACATATTCCACCTACTCTTTGAAAGTGAACTAGCAACTTTATGTTACGGAGTTGCACACATATTAAAATCAGGATCACACTTTCAAAATATGACAGCTACACAATTATTACAAAAAGTTAAACAAAAAGATGAGGTTTTACAAGCAAATCTTACAAATCTATTAGCAAATATGCATGATACTAAAGAGTACTGGTTGCGATATCATAGAGATGTACGTTGTATGATCAGAAACCTTGGCCCACTCACTTGGTTTGTTACATTAAGCTTTGCAGAATATGCATGGGAAGATTTACATGATTTCTTACGCATATCAAACAAAAACAAAAAAAAACATACATATACTAACACCTGGAGAACTTTGTTCTCTGGATCCTGTTAATGTTTAAAGATATTTTCACCATTGCTTCATTGCTATGCTACATTTTATTCGGAGAAGTGCAACACTTCTTTTGGAGAAAATAATACCAAGCCAGAGGAGCACCACATATCCACATGCTTTTATGGATTAAAGATGCTCCTAAATTTGGTCAAGACAGTGATTCCACTGTTTTACAGTTTATTGAAAAATATGTCACTTGTGAAATCCCATCAGAATCCACAAATAGAGATCTTCATGCACAAACTTTACAATTTCAAAGACACAAATGCAGCAAATGTTGTTGTCGCAAATACAAAAGCAAAGGGAAATACTACACCAAATGTCAATTTGGTTTCCCTAAACTAGTTACAAATACAGGTCAAGCGAACAACCTCATATCTTCAGTTAGACATAGTGTTAAAGGTAAGTCACATAAATATACATATTACATAAAAAGAAAAGAAGAAGAAAATATATCAATGATTACAATGCAATCATTGCCCACTTATGGAATGCAAACATATATGTGCAGTACATTGCAGACAATTCTACTGCAGTTGCACGATATGGCACAGCATACTTAACCAAAGCAGAAAAGACAGAGCTGCAAGACCTCGGGAATGACCTGTCATCGGATAAAACAGTGTCTCAGAAATGATTCAGCTTGGGCATAAAAATGCTGTCCCATAGAGAATCTGGATCCTATGAAGCAGCTGATCTTTTAACTGGTACTGCATTGTATGGTAAATCTGAAAATATAGTATGGCTAAGTCTTGGTCCAGCTAAATCTAGAAAAAGAGCTCTAAAATCATACGAAGATATAGAAACAATAGCCAAACATGATCCCAACAGCCAAGACATTTTAAAAAACAATTTATTGGACACATACTACCCAAACAGGAATACCACTTTGGAAACCATGTGTCTATACCACATAGCCCAAAACTACACATACAAAAATAATATAAAACCTGATGACGGTAAATACAGAGTGACAAAATGTGAAGGCAGCTTAGTAAAACTCACCAAACCAAATTTAATTAATCATATCAAATTGTCATTAAAGACTCCACAACATAAAGAAGCATATTACATGTCCCTGCTACAACTCTTTAAACCATGGAGAAAAGAAGAAGAAATACTAGATAACTATGACACATATGAAGACATTTTCAAAGCAAACAAAAGCACTATAACTGATGTAAACTTTACAAAGTACAAAACAATGTTCCACAATGAACAGCAACATGAAGATGAACTCCAGGCCCAACTAGATAAGGACACTCCTGAGAGTAGTCAACCTTCTGTAACAGGAAGCCAAGAACCACTGGGAGAACCACTAATAACAAATGAGGCAGAATTAGCTATGATAGAAGTAGAAAACACCATGTGTCAGTATGAAGATAAAAAGACTTAACTATACTACAATCAAAACGAAACAATGAGCAACATAGCATTTTTCAAGAAGTAGCAAAAGAAATTGCACATGTTATACAACATGAAAACAAAGAATGCACCTGCCAAAATTACAAACCTATACTATTGTACGTTAGTGGTGAAGCTGGTCCTGGCAAAACATTCCTAATCATAATCATCAGTAAGTTCTTTCAACAATTGACAAACAACACACTGTCAGCTGTTGTCACTGCCCCCACAGGTTTAGCTGCATACACCATAGGTGGTGCCACTTTACACCGATTACTACTCCTGCCAGTAGAACACCAAAACAAATCTCACTATTACAAACTTTCTACAGAAGCTGCAATGGAACTACACAGAGTATTGAAACAAATGAAAATGCTTCTAACAGATGATGTGAGCATGGTGCCCAACCTAATGTTGGCTTTGATTCACCTCAGATTACAAGAAGTACTCAAAACAAACTATGAAGAGGTCTTTGCAAGAAAACACATATTGTTTTCGGAGATCTTCTTCAATTGACACCAGTAAAAGGTGAGCCTATTTTTAAAACATTAGGACACAAACTCTGCCGTAAAACTGCTGGCAGCATTGGAAATGTCAACCTTTGGCAACATTTCCAATACAGAGAATTAACAGAAAACATGCAGCAATCTGCAGATCTCACTTATGCCAACATTTAAAAAGTATCAGAGTTGGTATACTTTCTAAAGAAGCAGAAGCAATATTGAAAACCCGGCACATTCATGCACTTTATGGTGATAATGCATGTGCTACAGTTTTTATGGAACAATTAGCTCACAAAAATGTCAATTGTATGGCCTTATGCCAACTCTTGCAAGCTGTTTCAAATTCAATGAAATAATGTTAAGTAAAGAAATGCAACCAATAATGGAAATTAGCGCCACAGACAAACTAGATGTACACGGTATGACACTACCCATGTGCGACCAAGCCACAACAAGACTAAATAGTTTAGAAAAATCAATCTCACACACAGCAGGCTTGGAAAAGATATTAAAATTATCCTTAAAATTGCAGAGTAATGCTTAAACATAACCTTGACGTGGACCAAGGACTAGTTAATGGAGCACTGGGTACAGTTGTTGGCTTTCAAACATACCCACGTGACAGCAAAATTCAGTTTGTCAATATTCACTTTAACAAACTTTCAGAAGGAAAAAGGGTAGGAAGCTCAACAGCTTGATTCCTTCTCTTCAAAGACATGTATGTACGCAGAGAACAATTTTCTTTAACTCTTGCATACACAGTCACCATTCATAAATCACAAGGTCTTACCCTAGACAAAGCAATGATAGACATTGGTAAGACAGTCTTTAAAGAAGGCATGAGCTATGTAGCACTATTGTGCTTACGTACACTTGACGGTCTATTTCTAATCAACTTTGATGCAAGTAAAGTAAACACTGATATTCCTTGCATTTTAGAATACAATAGACTTCGCTCACTATACACCCCACATCTAAACACATATTTTGTACCACAAAAAGTAAAACGTTGTAAAAGAAAACTAAATCAAACAGAAATGCAAGAGGATGTCACTGCAAAACCTTCAAAGAGAGTAAAAGAAACTAAAACTTCATCAAGTACCACAAACATAAAAGAAACCATTAGGGAAAGTAAACCAGGTACTTCATCAAAGAAGGAAGACAAACTAAAAAAAAAAAAACAATCAGATACAGAACTACCTCAAATATAGTTGGAGTAAGTTGCTACACAAATGTAGCAATGCATATTCTATTTCAATTGCCACCAATTGTTGACAACATTTACTTACACAGTACAGACCAATTGTGTTTGCAAATGTTAGTACTTCACAGAAATGCAACAAACAATCCTGACAACACGTATAGTGTTTATGGAATAAGACAACAATTGGGCTATTGTGCTGGAATGGTTAAATTCACTATAAACTCACAGGAAGATCCACAAGTATTTCTAATGTACTTACTACAAGTACTAGAAAACAGAAACATACCTATAAATGAAATCTTCCAGATTTCATACATGTGGAAACCTACATGCACTCTGTGCAACAATGTGACACAAGAAGAAATCCCCAATGAACGCTTCATATATATATATATATATATATATATATATATATATATATATATATATATATCGCTATACCTAATGGTGAATCCATTCCATTTCAGCAACTTGTACAAAATGCAAACCATGGTAGATGATGTACTACCTGCAATTTGGATAATCGCTCCACATGAGTAATACAAACACATAGTAAATACATAATACTAATGCTTCTACGTTACAATGCAGATGGTACCAAAAACAACTGCAAGCTGACTGGATTCACACATGGTCAAATATCACTTGGTAAGAAAACCTTCACAACAATAGGTATAATCTACCAAGCAGAAGCCACAACCAATTCAGGGCACTACACTGCATATATAAAAATGAAATGTGGATGGTTTGAATGTAATGATAGTACCATTACTCTAAAGCAGAGATTACCAGCAAATCTTACAAATGCTTATTTAATAATCTTAAAAACAAAATTTGATAACTAAACTGTACGTAAACCTTAAGTAAACTTGTAGTAAAAACATATACACTGTTAGAATATTCCAAAAGCTATCTAACTGGCCAAAGATTCTACAACAACTAATCAGATAAATGAATACTACTACATTAGAGCAAAAAATAGACAGTAGAACAGGTATCTTACTGCTCCAAAATTTTATAATATCCAAACAAATAAATGATATGTTACTGCTCCAAAAAACTGCAATAAGCCAATGTATAAAGCATTAGCCAGAAACAACAAGTGAACACTGAAAACAACAAAACAAATAAACTTTAGCATAACAGCAAAGGTTTTTTTTTTATCCAAGATGGATTTTTCTTCTCCCACAGACCCAATGATTTTAGCAACAAACACAGAAATTGAGCAAATTGCACATTACTCTGGTTTGTAATCCACTAAATATGAGGGTAAAAAAAATGTTGATTATACAATGTAATAAGTCATTACAAAATACTAATACTAACATGCTATTTTCTTTTATCACAGAAATAAACAAGAAATACATGTACACCAGTTACTAAATGAAACAATAAGTATATTATAATAAGTACAACCATCGCAGCATATCACACCCATAGTAGCTTATAACTGTGTTCCTTAAAAAAAATGTTTGACCCAAAGTTATAAGCCACTATGAGTGTGATATGCTGCGATGGTTGTGGCCAGGGCTTAGAGTCTTCGGTGCATGGCCAAATGGCCATGCACCCACCACTCTATGCCCTGGCCACAACCACTGCAGCATATCACACCCATAGAGTCAAACATTTCAACTATGGCCTTTGGAAACTTTTAATGTCCGCAGACATAATGAGTGTTCTTAGAACACTTTCAATTTGCCAGTGAACAATACAGACATCGTCCTCAGAACACCCCCATTTTTTTATTTGCGAACATTTCAGGACACCGCGAGTGTTCTTAGAACACATTCAACTTGCCAGCGAATAATACGGACAGCGTCTTCAGGACACCCACTACGAACATTTCAGGACACTGCAAGTGTTCTTAGAACACTTTCAACTTTACAACGAACAATATGGACAGCGTCCACAGAACACCCCCATTTTGTTTATTTGCAAACATTTCAGGACACCGCGAGTGTTCTTAGAACACATTCAACTTGCCATCGAACAATACGGAGAGCGTCCTAAGGACACCCCAATTTTGTTTATTCACGAACATTTCAGGACACCACGACTGTTCTTAGAACACATTCAACTTGCCAGAGAACAATACGGACAGTGTCCTCAGGACACCCCCATTGTGTTTACTTACGAACATTTCAGAACACTGCAAATGTTCTTAGAACACATTCAACTTCCCATCGAACAGTACGGACAGCATCCTCAGGACACCCTCATTTTGGTTATTTGCAAACATTTCAGGACACCGCAAGTGTTCTTAGAACACAATCAACTTCCCATCGAACAATACGGACTGCGTCCTCAGGACACCCCCATTTTGTTTATTTACAAACATTTCAGGACCCCACGAGTGTTCTTAGAACACATTCAACTTGCTTGTGAAAAAAACGGACACATATTGCGTCCTCAGAACACCCCCCCATTTTATTTTATTTAGAACATTTCAGAACAGCCGTGTTGTCCACAGACAAATCGAACTCATACTCTCCCACCCTGCCCACACACTCTTACAAACCAACACACTCTACTGAATACAAATTTTAAACCAAGTTTCACCACGCTGTCCGCGGACGGGTACTACCAAAAATCTGATGTGCTTCATGCGCCGTCCAATCAGCAAAGACGTTGCATGTCCGCAGACATCACGCAAGTTGATCAGGCCAATCAGGACACTGTCCGCGGAGCGAACACAGATATCACTATTTTTGTATTACCTACTTTTTGGTCATTTAAAAAAACTACTGGACGGATATTCACCAAATCTTCAAAAGCACGCTTTCGGGACCAAGCCACTACTCCTGGTCCAAATTTGGTGAAAATTCATCCAGCGGTTTGGGCTGTAGGTGCGACCAAAGTTTTTTCCCCATTCAGTCTATGGGAAAAAAAAACGTTTTGGGACCCCCCCTATAACGTTGCCCCCCCCGGACGAATCCTCACCAAACTTTGCAAAAAAAAAATCAGAGTGGGCCATATACTTTTTTTTTGCAAAGTTTGGTGTGGATTCGTTCAGGGGGAGTGAAGTTATAAGCTGACCAAAAAGTGCTCTTCCTATGGAAACAGAAAATTACCCATAACTACACAGCCACTACCGTGGCTTTGTAATATTCAGTAAAAAAAAACTTTGTTAAAGGGACATTATGGTTAAGTTGCGCTACTAAAAACCTATGAAATTCAGTAAAAAAACTTTGCTAAAGGGACGTTACGGTTCCAAGTAAAACCGAAAAACCCCTGAAATTCGCCAGTTATGGTAAGTTAAACAACCATAACTTGCGCCACCACTGTGCACTGCTAAGACTAACACCCAGGACATCAAACATGACATTACAAATGCCATTGATGACATCACTGATGCATGGGGTAATGAGGACGGTTATGAATAGTTTCTGGTACTACAGCAGGTTTTTTTGCTCACGTCACGGTCCCTGTATGCTTCTATTGGTATAATTTTGGTCTCTTTGTGTTTTGTAATAGTACAATTATGGAGTATGGGAAGCATTTGTAGTTGTTTATGTAGCACAGAATGCATAAATATGTAATGGAAGCATATGTAGAATATTGCATCTCAGTAGGCCATGTTGCAGACAGGTCGTGCGGTCCAGACTTAACGCAGGTGGTAAAACCGCCGCCACCGTGAACATGACGTTAAACAGTGGCTGGTGACCTGAATCAGGCCACAAGTGCGCCAAATCAGGCCAGCTGGACCCAGCAGCCACTGGGAGCCTACAAAAGGGCAACACCCAGCCCAACTCAAAACAGAACCAAGCAGGCAGCAGCTCTAGCAGCTTTGGGACTGGGCCTACTCAACCAACAGGCAGCACTGCACATGATGGCAGTAATGTTGCAGTGGAGGATGCAGAGGCGTAGGAGGTGCAGGCGGCAACCAGCTAACCCTGTATCCGCAGCAAACCCCATTGTGCAGCCGGCACCACCCCGCAAGCAGCCTGCAATACCACGCATCAGGGCCTCACCCTGGAACCTCACCCCAAGACAGATCCACACATTATACCGGCTGGACCGTCCAACAATCCTGTAAATCACCAGCCTAATAGAGGACGATATCAGCAGCCACATAGACACCCCCACCGCCACCCCCCCTCCTGAAGGTCGTGTCTGTACTTCACTTCCTTGGCACAGGTACCTATCAACACACAGTTGGCGAGCTGCACGGCCTATCACAACCACCCGTTTCTCCAAAATCCTGGTTCAGGTACTGGATGCCCTGTTTGACATGTGTCTGAACAGATTGCCCTACCCCGTACCCTCCCCCAGGTAATTGCCACCAAGTTGGCCTTCCATGCTATATCAGGCATGCCAAATTGCATAGGTGCAGTCGACTGCACCCACATTGAGCTGACAGTACCACGTGCAATTGAAATGGTGTTCCGCAATAGGAAACAGTACCACTCAATGAATGTACAGATGGTATATGATGCCACGCAAGTGATAACACTTTGCTGCGCACGTTTCCCAGGCTCAACCCATGACTCAATGGTACTGCGGAATTCAACATTGCCACGGTACATGGAACACTATGCTGGACAAAGCACATGGATATTGGGTGAGTACAGCTGCTCCGGACCTGTGGAAGTGGTGTGTGTGTGTCCAGGGCAATTAGCAATGTGAGTGGGCAGCTGAGACTGCGACTGCACATGCATCACCCCCTCCCATCCACTGAATAGACAGCAGAAGCCATAAATCACAAAGCAACACATGACAGGTTGCCACAGTGTGGCTGTACACACCCTGCCATCTGACACACACAGCCTGAACTCCCACCCATAATATGCAACACTGCCCTCACAATGCAGATGATGGCTGTATCTGAGATGTCCTGCATCTACTACATCATCACTGTGGAGTGACTCTGCAATGTGTGCACATCACTGCACAATGCCATACTCACAAGCCACTTGAATGTCCAGATGCCAACGTCCACTATGATGGAAATAGAAGATGAACACCCATCACTAAAACCACTGCATTACACATACGCATGAATGAAAAATGACATAAGATTGCACTGCATCTGATGAAGAGATGATACTACAAACACTGACATGTCTCCCACATCTACATCCCATGTAGAAGATGCTGGATATGCACTCACGCCATGGCTGATGACGCCTGTATGGAGGCCAAGGAAGAGGCATGAGGAAGCGTACAACAGGGCACATGTTCGCACACGTGGCATGATTGAGAGGGCATTTGGACTACTGAAAGCCCGGTTACGCTGTTTAAGCATATCTGGCGGATCACTGCTGTACAGTCCAGTGAAGACGGGTAAAATTACGCTCGTTTGCGCCATGCTGCACAATCTGTGCCTGCGCAGGAACATTCCAGTGGCCCCAGACGAAGATGATGACGATGGGGATGGTGACGGAGACGGAGACGGAGATGGGGATGGGGATGGGGATGGCGATGGGATGGCACACTTGGGGTCCACTAGATGGACAACAAGCACGGGATGCACTGATTCACATTTACTTTTGAGAGACAGCACATTCACAGCATTTCAAGGATATGTTGATGCCAGTAAGTGAATTATTGTACTGCAAATGAAATGATGGATGTCCACTCATGTATGTTTTTTTCAAATGAAGATATATTGATGAAATCACAACAGGGAAGGAGGTTCTATGGTTAGGGAAGCTGTACACCCGTGCCCACCCACCACCCAAATGTACCCACCCCAAACCACGCCCCAAAACACTAACCCCCTAATGGACCTCCCCCACCATCCAAACGTACCCACCCCACACACCCTTCAAGTCCACATGTGTACTGCAGTGCCTGACACACATGTCATCACTTCCGTGTGCGCTTCTGTGCATGTGGATCCTTGCCCGAGAGCCCTGTCAGCCGACTCGAGCGCCTCCGTGGACTGGCTGTGGTGGAGCTGGATGGGGTGGTGGTGTTGGATGGCACAGAATCAGGAATAGGTGGCATGTGTGCAAGATTAGCCTGTTGGCCAATCAACATGGACTCAATGAGCCTCGAGTTGTTGTCATTTCCCTCCCGCACATGGCGTGCCAGGGTGACTATTGTGCTTGCAAAGCGTCCAATGGACCTTGAGAGGTGACGTACTGAAGTGCTGTAGCACTCCCTCTGTAGCCTAGATTCCTCGAGCTGCCTCTCCATCAACTGGGTGAGGGTAGCCTGCTGCTCCTCCATCCGCTGCATGCGGGAATTTAGCGCGGCCATTGAGGGGGTAGGTGACCTCATGGGAATCCGGAGTGATGTGGGGCTGAACTCCAGCTGATGGAAGGATTCAAGGTCATCCAATGTGGGCATCTCCCCTGTGGCCCTGTATCAGACTGCACTGCCGGGGCATTGTTGTCATTACAGGCTGCCTCCTCTGCAGTGCAGATCTTTTCTGTGGTGTGTTGGGTAGGCATGATGGGTGCCCGTGGCACCTGTGTTGCATCAGGCAGCGAGGAGACGGTGGGGATGTTGGTGATGGTGGCCGGCACTTGTGTTGCAGTTGCTACTGGGGGCAGTGATGCCGAACTGCTGGCAGCATCCTCCTGGGCAGTGGCGCGGGCTTGGACACGTGCAGGAGCTGATTGCCTGGCCGGTTGTGCAGTATCACTGTCACTCGATACGGCTGTAGGGACACAGAGGGCATGCAGTTAGTTATGTGTGGTGCCTGATGGCTGCACTACATGCATCATACAGGTTGATCATTTACATGCATCTGCTTGCTGCCGGAAATGCATGGAAGTGATATTATGCACCATATGGATCATGATGGGTCCTTTGGCCCAGTCATGCACTGCCTGGGGGGGATTGTTAGTGGGTCCTTTGGCCAAGTCATGCACTGCCTGGGGGGATTGTTAGTGGGTCCTTTGGCCCAGTCATGCACTGCCTGGGGGGGTTGTTAGCGGGTCCTTTGGCCCAGTCATGCACTGCCTGGGTGGGGGTTGTTAGTGGGTCCTTTGGCCCAGTCATGCACTGCCTGGGGGGGTAGTTAGTGGGTCCTTTGGCCCAGTCATGCACTGCCTGGGGGGGTTGTTAGTGGGTCCTTTGGCCCAGTCATGCACTGCCTGGGGGGGTTGATATTGGGTCCTTTGGCCCAGTTATGCAGTGCCTGGGGGGGGGTTGTTAGTGGGTCCTTTGGCCCAGTCATGCACTGCCCCGGGGAGAGGGATTGTTGTTAGTGGGTCCGTTGGCCCACTCCTGCACTCAACATATATTCATATGCCATTCATGTTTGAGCAGTTACCAGCATCTGCAGGTGAGCTCACTCCTGCCTCAGCCTCCCCGATCCCATGGATGCCCTCTAGGTGGAGGACACTGCTGCAACGCTCATATCATGCTTGCAGCCTCAGTGGGGAAGGGGGTCCTCCACCTGTCCCACTGCTGCATTGGCAATGTGTGGAGATCAGGTTCCGCACCCTCAGCCTCAGGTCGTCCCACCGCATGTGGCAGTCCTTAACACTCCTCACAGTCACGCCCACAGTGGTGCACTTGCGTGCTGCTTCCGCCCACACTTCCTTCCTCCGCTTCTGTGTGACATGCCGTTGATCAGCCCTGAACAGCATCTCAGCATGCTCCACTATGTGCTCGACAAGAACACTTAACTCCGCCTCACTAAAGCGCGGTTTACGCTGCCTCTGGGCTGGAATCCTGGCAGACATGCTGGTGGTCCCTTTTAGCTTCTCACAGTGTAAAATCTGCTTGTGCTGACTCTGGATGGCAATGGATTGTGCTTTATATGATGGCTGCCTCTCTGTTTCTGGTTTTGGCGATCATGGTAATTCCGGGTCCGTGGTGACGGTGGCGGTCACGGGTTTTCCGCTACTTGTGGCGCTGCTATGTCCATTTCGGTGGGTGGTTTCTGTGATGGCGGTTAAAACGTTTCCGCATCCGTGTGGTGCGTGCAACCAACAGCACATAATCGGACGGTTTTTCTGCAACCTTGCGGACGCGGAGACTTTGTTACCACCGCCACGGAATCACTGCGGTCTGGACTGGAGAAGTTGTAATGAGGCCAAATGACTACGTTTGTTTTTGAGGGCGTTCAAGTATTAAAAGAAAGGTATATTTCAATGGAAATTGTTAGTAATGAATTGCTAAATGAACTAGTTGGCGTATGAAAGTTCTGCAATGATCTGTTACACTCTCCGGCCAATATTCTAATGACAATCACTAGTTGAGGTACAGCGTGAAAATTACATGCACATGTGATGTCATCAGTGATGTCATTAATGACATTTGTGATGTCATCTTTGATGTCCTGGGTGTTAGTCTTAGCATGTGCGAGTTATGGTTGCTTAGCTTACCATAATTGGGGAATGTGCTGTGTTTTTCGGTTTCACTGTGAAGTATAACATCCCTTTAACAACATTTTTTTTTACTGAATGTACATATATATATATATATATATATATATATATATATATATATATACAGCAGGGAACTAAAACAAAGGGGTTAAACGTGATGTTGTCAGCAATGTCATCAATGACATTTGTGATGCCATCTTTCATGTTCTGGGTGTTAGCGTTAGCGGTGCACAGTGGTGATGGCAGGTATGGGGGCTTAGCCTACCATAACTGGCGAATTTCAGGGGTTTTTGCGGTTTTAATTTGAACCATAATGGGGAGGTTGAAATGTTATATATATTGCACCCAAGAACAAAGTTATTCAATGAAAAAACTTTTTTTAAGGGGACATTATGGTTAAGTTGCATAATAAAAACCTATGAAATTCAGTGAAAAAAACTTTCTTAAGGGGATGTTATGGATAAGTTGCAGTAATAAAAACTTATGAAATTCAATGAAAAAACATTGTTAAAGGGACATTATGGTTAAATTGCGCTACTAAAATCCTATCAAATTCAGTGAAAAAACTTTGTTAAAGGAAATTATGGTTACAAATAAAATCGAAAACCCCCTGAAATTCACCAGTTATGATAAGCTAAGCAACCATAACCCATGCCACCACTGTGCAGTGCTAAGAATAAACCCCATGATATCAAAGATGACATCACAAATATGTGTTCCTACAACTTACTACGATCATGTATAGCAATATTTGTGTCCAATTTACAAAGTGCCATTTCCCACCTTTTAGAATCATTCTTTTTTTAAACTTAATTTTATTGGAGTTTATATCAAACAGATTACAACAACAACAACAAACAAACAAACAAACAAACAACCAAAGTTAACAATCATAACAAGAAAGCAGGTATTACAGTCAAATAGAAAGCGCGGTTGAGATTTACAGCCTGATTCATGGAATTATTAGCGCCGAAATTGCAGATTTGCGCACCTTTCTGCCCGAAAATCCCCATACTTTAAACAGCGATTTTCGGGCAGAAAGGTGCGCAAATCTGCGATTTCGGCGCTAATAATTCCATGAATCAGGCACTTAGTTTCATATATCAGCGAAATTCTTGCATTTCGTTCTATCAACAGTTAACTCCCCTTTACAATGTCAATAAGCATTGGTCGCTCTTCTCCCATTTCCCCCCTTTCCTCCCTCCCTCCCTCCCTCCCTCCACCCCACAAGACTTTATAAGCTGCCGCCTTGGGATGTAATGTCTAGCATTTGGCGGATTGGTTGATATGTCTGTCAGACCTTGAGGCCTACCTTGTTCGGGAAGTTAACATGATGTTTCACTACTCATGGCAGTGATCATTTGCTAGGCGTTAGTGGGCTGTTCCGGGCATATATTTGTTGACAAACTCTAACCATAAGATGTCGCATTGCGTGGCTTTCCCGTGTATAGATGCTGTGATTTTTTCATTTAAACGCTCCAACCAGGATATGGTTAGGTTATCCCATCGGGCGAGGTCTGCGTTAAATTTTTGGAGGAGCGTAGGGAAATTGGCTTCATGTAAATCTTTTAGTGATCTTGTGACATGTATGCCTAAGTACTTCATGTTTTCGTGTTCAATCATAAGGCCCAAGGACTGGTATCTTTCCGTGTTTGTATCCATTGATCCCTGTAAGGGGAAAAGGATGGACTTAGCTTTGTTAACCTTGAACCCAGATACTTGGCCGTATTGGTCTCAGAGGTACAAAGCCCTGGGAATGGATGTAGTGCGGTTAGTCACATGAAGGAGTAGGTCATCAGCATATAGTGCTACATTGTATTCCTCGTCCCCTAGACGCATGCCTGTTACTTGAGTATCTGTCGCATTTTTTGGGCCAGGGGTTCCACGGAGAGGGCGAAGAGGATGGCCGATAGGGCGCATCACTGCCGGATACCACGTTTCAGCTCGAACCATCTCGAGTGTTCCCCATTGACAGACACTGAGGCTTTAGGAGCGGTGTAGACTGCTTTTATCCCCCTTCTAAATGTTGGCCCTATTCCCACAGCACGGAGGACTGTGGCGAGGAAGCCCCATTCTACTCGATCGTAGGCGTTTTCAGCATCAATGGAGAGTAAGGCAGGATTGTTGCATATAGTTTGGGAGGCTTCAACCAAATGGAGTTTCTTTCTCATGGTGTCTGCACCCTGTCGTCCAATTATGAATCCTACCTGGTCAGGATGGACGAGATGGGGCATGTGGACCTCTAACCTGGCTGCCAGGACTCTTGTGTAAAGTTTGGCATCAAGGTTGAGCAAGGATATAGGGCGGTATGATCCGCAACATTTGGGGTCTCTGCCTTTCTTGGCAATGACTGATATGAGTGCTCAGGTGAATGAGTCAGGGACAATTCCTGTGTCAAGGATTTCATTAAATAGGGTGGTCAGGAATGGAGCCAGGAGGGTACAAAATGTTTTATAGAAGCCGGCAGTGAATCCATCTTTGCCAGGGGATTTGCCCAGTGTAAGTCGTTTGATCGCCTTGTGTAATTTGTCTTCAGTTATGGGGGATTCAAGATGGGCCGAGTCAGTGCTTGCAACTTTCGGAAGAGCAATGCTAGCGAGGTAGTTTTCTATCTCTTGTGAATGTGGGTCTACTTCTGAAGTGTATAGGGACTCGTATAAATTTGCGAACAATTCTGGGATGGGGGCATAGGTTGTGTCTGGTCAGGGGTTGGGTCTGTAATCTCTTTCACCCTACGTTCTGCCCACTGCATCCTGAGTCTAGCCGCTAGCAGCGCATCAGCTTTATCTCCCTTTTCATAAAATGTCTGCTTCAGTGGGTGCAGCCTACGTGCTATCTGACCATGTTCTAGGTGGCGGAGTTCTTCTCATTTTTTCCTGGCTTCTTGGATTTTATCAGGGTCCGTGGTGTCCCCTACCCTAGCTATTCTATCAAGATGACATATTTCACTCCGGAGCTTATTCTCAATAAGTGTTCTTTCCCTTTTCTTCCGAGCCCCCTCCCGTATGAGGATCCCTCTCCAGGTTGCCTTGGCTGCCTCCCACACACTCTGTTTAGAGACCTCCCCCGTATTGTTGGCTTTAAAGTATTCTTTGATTTCTGTTTTGAGTTCCCCTTTGAAGACGGGGTCTCTCCATAGGGCCTCATTACATCTCCACTTCCCACCCCTAACTGGTAGATGTTCCCACTGTATATCGACTGTGACCATGTCCTGGTCGGACCACGTTATCGGGGTCATCCCTGAGTGTGAAGTGGTGTTGTTCATTTCTCGTGAAAGGTAGATGTAATCTATTCGGGAGAAAGTACTGTGTGGAGGTGAATAAAATATATACCCTCTTTCATCAGGATGCATCATCCTCCATGCGTCTACTAGCGCATAGACCTGCATCATGTTTGCAAAATCACTGCATTCTCCTCTCGCAGAAACATCGACGTCTGGGCGTCCGGCTTTCTGGTTTAAGTCGTGATCTGCCCATAGGTTGAAGTCTCTGCCTAGTATAATATGGCCGGTGTCTGCCAACATTATTTTGGGGACAGTTTTAGAGAGGAATCGGAGCTGTCGTACATTGGGAGAGTAGATTGTGGCAATCGTTACGTCCACCCTCCCAATAGTCCCCACAACTAGCAAAGCTCGCCCTTCCGCATCTGAACAGGTTTTGGAGACATGGAAATCAAGTCCCTTTCTGATAAGGATTCCCACTCCCCCACTTCGCAATGCTCCAGAGCCCCAAAACTCTATGCCAAAACGTTTCCCCAGAATAGACCTTTCCTCCCCCTTCATATACTTTATTTGTTGTAAAAGTAGGATATCAATGTTAGCCCTTCGGCATTCCCGTAGGACTAATGACCTCTTAGTAGGTGAGTTAAGGCCTTTGACATTAAGCGTCCCGACTTTCAAAGGACTTCGTATGCTTGATTCAGAAGTGGCCATTGGTATATGACAATGCAATATTCACAACAATGGCTCACCATATCTTGTGTTCCGTACCCTCAACCAATCCTAGTGTCTTTCCCATCCCAGCAGCGAGTAAAAGTTCTGTAATAGTTGTACACTCCTCCTTGTCTTGTAGATCCCTCCCTCTCCCTCCCACGCACCCCCCTATACGTCGGCATCCAAGCAGGTCCAGTTGGATTCACTGAACTAGCAGCGAACCACCAGTAGGGACCATCATCGTGCGGTCCTTTAATTAACAATAAACACCACATGAATCTGAGACTCCCCTCCCAACCCCCCTTCCACCCCAACGTACAACCATCAAAAATAACTTTAGTGTTGGGCCGAAAGCGGCCCTTATCTCAAACATACTCATAGTGTCAAGGTAGCTGCCGCTGATCTAGCTCACTTGTCCGGGGTGTTGTTACCTCTCTGAAACTTTCTTGACCCTTGGCCTCTCTGACTCTTAGGTCCCCAGAGTTTCCAATCTCATCCTTCAGTTTTTGGAGAGTTGTCATCCTCCCTTCATTCAAGGGGATCGACAAGATCAGAGATGCAGGCCTTTATTTCCCTCTCCGACTGTAGTCTGATTCTCGTGCCATCATGTTCAAAAGAGAGCGAGAAGGGGTATCCCCACCGATATTGGGTATCCCGCTCTTTCAACCATTTTGTCAGGGGGCCACACATCCTTCTCAGCGCCAATATCATGGCAGATAGGTCTTGATATATGGTGACCTGGGCACCGTTGAGAGTGGTCATGCCTCCACGCCTTGCCTTCTAGAGAATCTTTGCTTTGTCCTGGTATCTGTGGAAGCAGGCAAGGACCGATCTCGGGCCTCCATGTGGGCCACCCTCTCTGTGGATCCGTTCTGTTCTTGGTTCATCAATCTCATCATCTGCCACCAAGATTTTGATGATATCATGAAGTGTTGCTTTCAGGCTCTCCTCCGTCTCCCCATCCTGTTCCGGGATCCCAAAAAAGCGTAAATTATTCTGCCTCTCCTGATTTTACAGATCATCCATCTTTAATCTGTATTCCTCTTTCCGCTGTTCGAGATTTGTGATCCTGTGTACGAGTTGTGTTTCCAAAGTATCTATGGAGGCTTGATTGTTTTCTACCCCCTCCAACCTGTCCTCAATCTTACATATGCGTAGGGTGATTTTTTCAATCTTGTCACCTATATTGACCCCCATATTCTTTATCTATGTCAGGAGGGCCACTATGTCTCCTTTTGTGGCTGCTGTCTCTCTGTGTGCCACGGGTTCCATCGCCATCTTGGGGGTGATGAGTGTGTGGGTGGAGGGAGCGTAAGTGTAACTAGCCAGTTTTATTTTGGCCTGCATATACTTGGGTGCTTCACCTCAAAGTCTCAGGTTTGGGCAGGCAAGGGTAGGACGTGAGGGTTTACCCCTCAGACTGCGCTGCGACCCCACATGGTTCTTAGTCATCTGTTAGCGGTGATGTGTTCGCCCTGTTGGCGACACGCTCCAGAAGATAACCTTTGTAATATGCAGGGTCCCTGACATAGGGGCAAGTGTGTAAGTTGTCTCCTTGGTCTCAATTCCAATCAATACCAGGGATCCGACGAGGCACACGCCCCGCTTTGGGGGCCCTACCCTCAGTCAGAAGGATCCTTGCCGGTAGAAGACTGTACATTGTTGGGATTCACCTCGCCCTGTGCTTCTCCATTTTGCATGTGGTAACGTGCGTTGTAGGTGTTCAAAGAAGTTATGGTAGCCCTAGAGCATGCTTCCCAGTTAGTCCCTTTGAGGGCCGGGTCCCTGCACAAAGGCTGTGGTGTTCGGATGTACCACAGTCGCAGCGGACAGTGTGGGCTGCGTATGGTGCAAGGCCCAGCTTACCTCTCGGCGGGGCCTTCCTTATTTTCTGATGATCCACGGGCCAGGGGTGTGACTAGGGGGTCCACACTGTAAATCGTTCGGGGCACCTCATGGGGGTAGCTCTGAGGGCCGAGGGGAGGCTCACTGGTCAGCGCCTCACGGGGTGCGTGTCATTCTTCTGCTGGGGCCCGCTCGCTGGTCCGGCCAGTTTGCTTTCAATTTCGTGCCGTCTCCGGTGAAGAACTTCACTCGAAGTTTACTTGGGCTTCACTGGTCCGATTTCAATCGTTTTTTCTCCAGGATGGTGCAGGTGTATACGATTCTCCGTTGTTTTCACCGTGGGGGGGTTGCAGAGTGGGGGCTCAGGTCACCTTGCAGACCTACGGGGACGGAGCTCACGCGGAGGAGGAGACCATCCGTGCACCCCTGGTGGCTGATCCTAGAACCGTTTTTAACACTTCTATACATTTTTTGAAACTATTTCAACTAGTTTTGCATCCATAGATGTCTACAAACATTTGACTTCATTGCAAAGCTTCGGGACAGTGCCACATGACCATACGCTGGCGTGTGGCATGATGATGTGTCCAATGACCATTTTACCACAAGCACATTTTTCTTTCCTTTCAAACCTATCCCAATTTCGAATAACTTTACCACAAAGCCAGTCCCAGGTGGACATGGCCACTTTCACCCCATGTGTTGTCCCTCATGGACATGGCCAGTAGCCACATTGTCCGGATCATGACCTTATTCCATGACCCGGACAATCTGGCCACTGCCCATGGCCACATGCTACACTTCAGTCACCAAAGGTATATCACTATTGTTTGTACCTACATTGTGACACTTGTCAAAAAAAGAAAACACGGCACATTTACAAAACCATGCTTTCAGGTCCTTGCTAATGTTCCTTACAAAAGTTTGCTTGAAATCCACCCACGTTACATTTTTTCAAGTGTCAAATGTATACAACTCAATAGTCTTATCCCAATCCCAATTTCGAATAACTTTACCACAAAGCCAGTCCCAGGTGGACATGGCCACTTTCACCCCATGTGTTGTCCCTCATGGACATGGCCAGTAGCCACATTGTCCGGATCATGACCTTATTCCATGACCCGGACAATCTGGCCACTGCCCATGGCCACATGCTGCACTTCAGTCACCAAAGGTATATCACTATTGTTTGTACCTACATTGTAACACTTGTCAAAAAAAGAAAACACGGCACATTTACAAAACCATGCTTTCAGGTCCTTGCCAATGTTCCTTACAAAAGTTTGCTTGAAATCCACCCACGTTACATTTTTTCAAGTGTCAAATGTATGCAACTCAATAGTCTTATCCCAATCCCAATTTCGAATAACTTTACCACAATGCCAGTCCCAGGTGGACATGGCCACTTTCACCCCATGTGTTGTCCCTCATGGACATGGCCAGTAGCCACATTGTCCGGATCATGACCTTATTCCATGACCCGGACAATCTGGCCACTGCCCATGGCCACATGCTACACTTCAGTCACCAAAGGTATATCACTATTGTTTGTACCTACATTGTGACACTTGTCAAAAAAAGAAAACACGGCACATTTACAAAACCATGCTTTCAGGTCCTTGCCAATGTTCCTTACAAAAGTTTGCTTGAAATCCACCCACGTTACATTTTTTCAAGTGTCAAATGTATGCAACTCAATAGTCTTATAACCTAGCCGCCACTTGACAAAATCCATTCAGACTTTACGAAAACAGTTATATCTAGATGTATGATCTTTTTGCAAACCTTTGTGTGGATTTGTCAAATGGCACCACATTTATAAGGCTTTACAATATTTTGGGACCCCCCCTTTAATTTTGCCCCCTCTTGACAAAATCCCACCAAACTTTGGGAAAACATGTATATCTAAATCGATTATCAGATTCACAAAGTATGTGTAGATTCGTCAAATGACACCTCATTTATAAGCCTCTCCATTATTATGGGATTCTCCTCTAATTTTGCCCCTCTTGACAAAATCCCACCAAACTTTGCAAACTCATTTGGAATCAGGTCAGGAATAAAATTGCATAATGTCATGAAGTTTATTTAAGTGGCACCAAAGTTATAAGCCAACCAAGAACTGCTTTTCACAACCTTGTAATGCTGAGGTGTCCGCGAACTTCTCAGGGCTGTTCGCGAACATCTGAACCATTCATGGACTTTTGTGGTGAAAAACACCTGTTTTTTTTGCTTTTTGCAGCCATATGCCATCCCATCCTCATCACTCCTCTCCTCCACAGAGATTATTGATAAGTTTGACAAGTGAAATGTTGTGTTTTTTAATATGTTTTTACCGCGATGTCCGCGAAAACCAGTCGCTGTCCGCGAATCCAAGATGGCGGGTGTTTCCAAAAATCTGAAGCGCTTCATGCTTTTCACCATCTAATCAGCGGACACCATGTTGCCTACTAAGCCAATCAGAGTCCTGTCCACGGTGTGAACAGGGAAGTGTGTCCGCAGAGCCGACATAGATATCACTAATTTTGTGGGACCTACTTGTTGGTCGTTTTAAAAAAAAACTACTGGACGGATTTGCACCAATTTTACAAAAGCACACTTTTGGGACCAAGCCGCCGCCCCAACTGCAAATTTGGTGAAAATCTGTCCAGTGGTTTGGGCTGTAGGCGTGAGCAAAGTTTTTTCTCCATTCAGTCTATAGGAAAAAAATACATTTTTGGACCCCCTCTATGACTTTGCCCCCCGCGACCAAACCTCACCAAACTTTGCAAAAAAAATCAGAGGGCCATGTGTTTTTTTTTTTTGCAAAGTTTGGTAAGGATTCATCCAGGGGCAGCTAAGTTATAAGCCATCCAAAAAGTGTTCTTCCTATGGGTTTAGTAACTTAACCATAACTACATGGCCGCTACTGCAGGCCATGTAATTCACTGAAAAAACATTGTTAAAGGGACATTAAGGTTAAGTTGCACTAACAAAAATCCATGAAATTTACTGAAAAAACTATGTTAAAGGGATGTTATGGTTAAGTTACACTAACAAAAACCCATGAAATTCAGTGAAAAAATGTTGTTAAAGGGACGTTATGGTTACAAGTAAAACTGAAAAACCCTTGAAATTTGCCAGTTATGGTATGCTAACGCCTCGTACATTCAAGTTGTGCAAGTGCACAGAACAGGAATTGTGGGGGAGGGAAAGAGGAACAAGTGCACCCAGTCCAGCAGGGGCCTGGCTTAAGTGCAGAGTGGTTGCCCCTCTCAAAGAGCATATTGCAGCAGTGCTGAGCAGAGTGCAGAGTGCAGAGGCCTCTAGGCAAGTGCGGGACTAGCAGGGGAGCCTTGGACCAGTCAGCTAACTGAGCAGGTTGGGGAAGAGAAAGAAGGAGGGAAAGGGGCAAAGAGTAAGGAGGTTAGCAGGGGAGAAGGAGAGGGACCGAGATGGAGGAAGAGAAGGGGAAGGTCTTCAGGAGTTTCTGGAACTTAAGGAGGTCCAGCTCAAGACGGAGAGAGGAAGGTAGGCTGTTTTCAGAGGGAGGCACCTGCAGAGGATAAGGAACTACCCCCAAATCAAAATCACAACTAATGTTCATAACATGCAAATATACCTTTTTGTATAAACACTTACCTTAAAAAATAAAACATATTTTTGATTTAACACATTATAATGGAATGCACCAAGCACAAACCATAACTGAACATTTCATATAATCTCTTCACTACAACTCTGCATGCAGATTCAGAAACACCAGGTGCTTACTGGTCAAAATATTCACACTAAATAGTGGGTGCATTTTATTTATTTCTCTGTTATTAGCTTTCATTATATAAACCTGTTACAAGACAGAAGCACACTTGAATGGTAAGAGAAGAACTTCCCAAAAGAAGAAATGAGCAACTATAACATCTCCAATGGTATACAATAGATATTTTAATGTAAACAAAAAAATTATTTTGTACACACCTTGCTAAAATAATACATAAAATTTTTCTTTCAGTACATAACTTTCATGAAGAAAGCACGACCCAGTTTAATTATACCCAATCTCCAGAATCACAAACAGAAGTCCCATCCCCAACTGTAAATAATCAAATCATGAACATGTCCAACTAATTAGATTAACTTAGTAATGATTTTAAAGAACCTTCACAATATTTGAAAAATCAGGTGATTAAAAATGTTCCCTATGACTGACCTACTTGCATCTGTCCTCCTTGTCCTCAGCAATCATCCACAGCAAATTCTGAACATTTTAATGAAAGATGCTTTGATGAAAACTCACTCCCTTCTTCTCCACATAATTATTGTACAAAGGTACCTGATCCATTTATTTTTCCCATTACGATACACCATCCCTTTCTTGTATAAATAGATATTTTGTACTATCAATGTTTTGTACATTGTGTGTTATTTCTTTTTTTTAAAACCCCAATTAAGAGTTCATGGACACTACGACTTGTTGGGGTGTCCACAACCAAAATGGAGGTGTGCCTGGACAGGCGTGATGTACGTTTTCATGTGAACCACTTTTAATTAGTCCGTGGATGCAGCGCCTGTTCTACAGACACCCAGTACATGCACCCTTCGATTCCTGTCCTAAGGGTGTCCACGCCATGACAGGGTGTCCACAAATGGTGTCCAAAACTGCTTTTCAGCCAATCTGGGTTGTCTCAAGCAGAAATGTTACCCGTGTACTGAACCCAGATCCATCCTGGTTGATCTGGCAACTTTTTACAACTTTGTGAGGCCGATTTGCGACCCAGTAGTCTTCAGACAGCACAACTGTTTGTGGACGGTTCCTCAGAAGGGACCACCCATTACTTTTACTCATTCTCAATCTGGCTATCCAGGAGAGAGAACCTGCTCCACTGCTGCTTCACTGCTGTGCATATTGGAGACCATGGCATCTCTTATAGCCATTGCTTCTGCCCAACCATCCCGACCCCTACCACCACCTCCATCATCATCTGTA
This sequence comes from Ambystoma mexicanum, assembly GCF_040938575.1. NCBI lineage: Eukaryota > Metazoa > Chordata > Amphibia > Caudata > Ambystomatidae > Ambystoma > Ambystoma mexicanum. The sequence goes on from NC_090929.1 coordinate 1,327,774,664, forward strand.
GGTCCTGAAGTGGGGAACAGGCATGGTGATACAGAAGAGGAGGATCAATAGGAAGAAGAGGATGAAGTGGGGGAAGTCTCTGTTACCAGTACTCAGAGGGAGTCCTTGGTCTGACAATGTTTCAGGACCGTTAGAAATGGTCGCAAAGGCTTGTGCAAGCAAGGTTTGATGCACTCAGTGCAAACTTGTACTTTGTCACGGGAAACCTGGCTTGTATTCCTATGGGACTACTTCCATGAGGCCCCACACCAAATTGACCCATCCAACTGCTCTGAGAAAGGTGATACCTTGCTCAGGAAAGAGCAGGTTGACTTCCTCCACCTATCATTTTCATCTGCTATGTCATCACAAAGGATACTCCTTTGGGGCAGAGGATCCCAGCAGTGGCTTCATAGGCCACACAGAACGCTGTTGACCCTTACCTTTTGAGGGTCACAGTGCTATGCATGTACTGTGAAGCTCCAATCTGTATGGGAGAGTAGTGATAGAGTGCTTTCGAGGCTGCGGTCAAGGAGCATGAGAAACACTGCCACTGACCTGATTAAGCCCACCCAACATCTTCCTCTCTGCAACTACCCCGTCATCCATGTGGTTGGTGCCACTTCCTTCCCTTACGTCCCCTACATGCCCCAAAAAAATACAAAATTGAAAAAAACACAAATAAATGATCCTTTATGAGCCACCTTTCACAGTTAAAACATAGAAGTGAGAAAATAAGTCACAGACCCCTTTGCAGCCTCCAAAGTCTGCGAACAGCGTAATAGTCTGTGGACATCTGCAAATTGGTGGCTTCCCAAAGGACATTTGTTTTTTTTTTTCTCTTTTTGGCTTTTATATATTTTTTTATTAATTGGTTTTATGTACTAAACTAACAAATATTGTACAGAACTTAATTATTTTTCTAACTTTCGCAACAAGTGCTTCTATTTATTTTCTGTTTTTCCTTTTTGTTTACCTCAAATACTAAGGAATACTTGAATCCATATTGTATCTGTTCAAAGAAACTGCTTTCATGCATTTTTAACTTTTTCAAGAAAAGTCTGATTGTCCGCATCAGTCATATGCACCCCATTTGTTCGAAAAATGTTGACATATCAAATGTAATATTTTCATTATGAAAAGATGAAATTCCACCATCCCACAAATAAGCACATACAACTTTGTTCACATTACGTCTTGCTTTTTATGGACAAACTGTAATAAAATTCCAGTAACATAGCCCAAACTGTTGCCGCAACTGTTGACTACAATGATGTCCAGATGCTTCAAGTGAACCACATTCTCACCAAACAAAACTCCTGCTTCCCTCTCTTCCTGTACACCTGTCATGTCCGCGGGCATCCAGAATTGTCTACGGTATCCAAAGTCTGATTTCCATGCCAGGCATCCTTAAAAGACCCAGATGGCACGTGGGGTGTCAGTGAACTGCTGTGGTATCCCCAGAAACCATAGCATATGGCAGCCCTTTTACCCATTTTACTTTTATGTTTGTAATACTCCCTCATTGGCTGCTTTCAATCAGTCACACATCTATCCGCCAATCACATCCAAAAACTCGACATGTAATCCTGTCATCTCAGTTCCACACGTCAGATGTACTGCTGAACTCCAATTGTTCCAACAACAATACTTAACATACTTTAGTACACCACCATAACACAACTGTATTATCTCTTTCTCCCAACAACTCCTCCTACCTTCATAAATAACAACAGCTCTTACTAAAAGTACTTCACCATTAACACATATATCCAGAAACGTTCTTTTACAATGTCAGGAAAAAAGAAGATTCCCAAAGAAAACTGCAGAATAAAGAACACTCTTCACATCTTACAAAGTAAGTACATTAATATGACATATGTATCTCACTAATTGTATCAATATACTTTTGCTATATATTAGCCTTGAGTATTCTTTTTGAGTAAACATTACTTCACTTTTATTCATTATATTGCAACATTCACACTCTTTCTATTCCCATCCAAACACCTCCATTAAAACACCCACTGTTTCCTCAAAATATCATAATGCCCCCTCACATTCAATCACAGCACCACTCCCCTGCTCACTAATCCAAGCCCATCACACCTGCACTCTTTCCATCTGTACAATCACACCCACACATCCACACACCCACACAATACACAATACATCCAAATATATTCCTCAGCTTTCTAACCAAACTCTTTTTTCTCGCAACGGATAAAACAAAATGCCTACTAAAAAGCAATTCCTTAGAAAACAAATAAAACGTAGAACAGATAAGACTTAAAGGAAGCCACCTCTAAAACAATTTTTATAAGACATTAAAACAAAACAGCTAGTATCCTCACTCAACAAAACTAAACCAACCACCACTAAAAAAGTAAGGCCCCTCTTGCAAAAACTAAAAGTAAAAAAAATGTACAAACAAAAGCACACCTACTAATGAACCTATCAGGATATCTACCAATGTTAATGAAACCACACTAAAGCATTCCCAAAAATTAATTTGACAAAATATTTTCCACCGTAGAGTTATTTACAATCTTATAAAAACAGTTGGACATTCATTATCTAAAAACTATTGTAGAAAACTAATTCTTGAATCTCTAATTTGCAGCACATTTCTACTAAAGAGAAAGTAGTTTATTTTGATTTTAAACAGAATGAAACTACTAACTAAATGAAGCAATAAATTACAAAAAGTACTTCTAAAAATATGGAAGTCAATATAGATACTTTTTCTAACTAAGGAGAATGGTTGCACACAAGCAGCACATAACCATTTTTCAATGAAGACGCTTATAAACAACAACAACAAAAAAACTATTTTCGTAGACAGTAATGACCGAGTGCATCAAATGATGTGAGACACCATTATGGTCAAAGAAACCCTTATAAAAAATGTCCCCAACAAATGTTCAACCAAATGTTCCTTTCACCCAAACAAACCATCCAGTATACAAATGGACATGCAGCTCAATATATAATGTACGTCAACAATCATTTAAATCTTTACGACAATTCCTTAATCACTATGTGAAACTAAAAGACAAAAGTAAAATGAAAACTTTACAAACCATGGACTCTTGTCCAGTGGGCAGCCACACTGGACTTTGAGGACATTCATTAGCTTGCATTTCAGGAACTGCTTGCAAAAGTACCTTTCACCACATCACACACCATTCCTCTATACAAAATCTTGTGCATAGACTATACTATGCAAGAAGTCCTGCTCTAAAACTTCAACATTTGAATAACATTCACCTACATGGAACAGACAAATAACTCCTTAGAGAAATAGAGCACACCCAAAGTAAATACATATGAACTGAAGTTGTCTTAGAAAATTCAGTAACTTCAGAAAACATTACCAAAAACCACACAAATACCAACCTCCTAACAAACACATGCAAAAAATAAATAGCCAAGTTTCAAAAAACATCTGCTGATTTACCACACCAAGTATGTGTCTGTTATTGCAGACATTTCTATAAAAAGAGCACAAAAACAGTGGATATGGCCTACAAAATAAAGGACAATGAAGAAACCCAATGGTTCCAATTAGCTTTATATCTAACAGCAGAAAGTAAGTACAAAATGAATGACCCCTCATTAGTATGCAAGGACTGCAATATAAAATGTGACAATAACCAAATGTCATCATGTGCTATTACTAATAACGTATTCCCACTTCCAAAGACTCCCCAACAACTTAACTTGTATGAGAGCATTATAACCCAAACAATACACCAATTGTAAGCTAAACTACGCCGTCAGCCGAAAACAGCCAAATTGCCTCAATCTGAGTTACTAAAAGGCATCTGTGGCAAAGTAGTATATTTGCCATTAGATCTTAAAGAAAATGTAGAAACTGTAGGACTACAATGGCCAATAGAGCAATCTTTGATTATACTGGTTAATGGTGTAGCAACACAAGACAAAATAATGAGGCCACATCTAGTCGACTTAAAGAATGTTAGACAAGCCATACAGTATCTGAAAGAAAACAATGAAGATTACAAATATATAAACATAGAGGAAAACTTAAGAAAAACCACCCAAATATTTCAAGATTCATAAGCAACTGACCAATGTGAACATGTAGATCCTGTTACTGCAGACAACATTTTAGACTAGTTGCAATATACCCAGTACACTCCAAAGATACCATTGAAGATGCATTAGAAACATATCAAATGCGTGAAGCCAAAAGATCCTAATAAGCAAATGGTGAGAATAGTGTAGAAGCACATTCTTTTCCTCTGCTCTTTCCTATAGGAAAAGGAGGAAGATATGATGAAAAATTCACACAAATTAGTGCATTAGATTATCACTTTTTATGAATGTATTCTAAAGACCCCAGACTCACATGTGTGTACCTCAGCGACCCAGAATTTATTACCCAGAACACCAGACAAAGTGAAAATTGTGTTTTTTCCCCACCAAATATCAAAATTTGTTGAGGATTGTGGATAATAAAAACTGGGGCAATTTGCGCAAGGCAGACCTCTGTGGATTCCCACGGGTGTCCTCTTTTGGGAAATGCATAGGGTTCCCTGTTTTCCTTGCTGGCTTTGACACCCTACGCCCAAATCTGTAGGTTGCCCACATGAACAAAATGGGCAGCGGCGAAAGGCGTTGGATTACCAGTGGGTTACATGTTTCCTTTTGCACCCCTGGTAGGTGCACCCACACATGTGAGGTACCGTTTTCATCAGGACACGTGTGGGGATGTGGGAAGGTAGGCCATGTGTTGTTGGTGGTGTGTATTGGTGGGTTGTCAGACCGAAATGTCTGAGAATTGTCTTCATTTCCAGCCAATTTCAGAGACATTTCCCTGTAACCATTCACCGAAACACATCGCCAACAGCAGATGTCATACCTTCTTGTGTTTCTACAAGTGTCCTGACGTAAAAGGTACCTTACATGTGTGGGTGCACCCACACATGTGAGGTACCGTTTTCATCGGGACATGTGTGGGGATGCGGGAAGATAGGCCAGGTGTTGTTGGTGGTGTGTTTCGTTGAGTGGCCAGAGCGAAATGTCTGAGAAGTGTCTTAATTTCCAGCCAATTTCAGAGACATTTCCCCCTGTCCACTTACCGAAACACGTCGCAAACAACAGATGTCATACCTTCTCGCATTCCCGCTGGTGTCCCGACAGAAAAAGTACCTCACATGTGTGGGTGCACCTACAGGGGTGCAAAAGGAAAAGGGTAACCCGCTGGTCACGTCAAGCCTTTCGCCACAGCACAATTTGTTCATGTGGGCAACCTACAGATTTGGGCCTAGGGTGTCGAAGCCAGCAAGGAAAAGAGGGAACCCCATGTATTTCCCAAAAGAGGACACCCGTGGGAATGCACAGAGGTCTGACTTGCGCAAATTGGCCCAGAATCTACAACCCAGATCTGTCGGCAAATTCCAAATTTGGTTGTAAAAAACACAATTTCCAGACATTTCACTCTGCTCAACTACTAAAACACGCTGCCAACAACAGATACCTTCCCGCGTTCCCACAGGTGTCCGAACATAAATGGTACCTCACATGTTTGGGTTCACCAATCTTGCCGCAAAGGGAAACGGCTAACCCACTGGTAACCACAAAAGGGTTTGGGGAGATAACCTACAGATTTGGCATAGTGTGTCCAAGCCACCAAGGAAAACTGGGAACCCCATGCATTTCTGAAAAGAAGGCACCAGTAGGAATCCACAGAGGTCCAACTTTGCGGGAAGCGGACCAGCATGTTTTACCCATGACCCCCGACAAAGTAAAAAATGTGGGTTTTTTCGGCACATTTCGGACTTTGTCAGGGCTTCTGGGTAATACATTCTGGACTGATTTGGTGCAAATCATACCTCTGCGGATTCCCACAGGTGTCCTCTTTTCGGAAATGCATGGGATTTGCTGTTTTCCTTCGTGGCTTGGCCACCCGAGGCCCATATCAGTATGTTGTGCTTGTCTGGGGAAAATGTCAAATTCAGGTGTTGAAACAGTCTTGGGGTTACCTGTGTTTTAGGCTTTCCACTTGGCGCTCAGGTAGGTGCACCCACACATGTGAGGTACCATTTTAATCGGGACACCTGTGGGAATGTGGGACAGTAGGCCATGTGTTGTTGGCAGCATGTTTCGATGGGTGCGCTGAGTGAAATGTGCAGAAAATGTGTTTTTTTTACCACATTTTGGAATTTCCGGGGGTGTCTGGGTAATAAATTCTGGGCCGATTTGCGCAAATCATACCTCTGTGGAATCCCACGGAAATGCGCAGCGGTAGACCATGTGTTGTTGGTGGCGTGTTTCGATGGGTGCACCGAGTGAAATGTGTGAAAAATGCGTTTTTTTCCCCACATTTCGGAATTTGCAGGGGTATCTGGGTCATAGATTCAGGGCCGATTTGCACAAATCATACCTCTGCGGATTCCCACGGGTGTCCTCTTTTTGGAAATGCATGGGGCTCTCTGTTTTCCTTGATGGCTTGGACACCCGAGGACCATATCTGTATTTTGTGCTTGTCTGCAGAAAGTGACAAATTCTGGTGTCGAAACAGACTTGGGGTTACCTGTGTTTTAGGCTTTCCCCTTGGCGCCCAGGTAGGTGCACCCACACATATGAGGTTCTGTTTTCATTGGGACACCTGTGGGAATGTGGGATGGTAAGCCATGTGTTGTTGACAGCGTGTTTTGATGGGTGCGCGGAGTGAAATGTGCAGAAAATTTGTTTTTTTCCCCACATTTCGGACTTTGCGGGGGTGTCTGGGTAATAAATTCTGGGCCGATTTGCTCAAATCATACCTCTGTGGATTCCCACGGGTATACTCTTTTCGGAAATGCATGAGGTTCCCTGTTTTTCTTGGTGGCTTGGATATCCAAGGCCCATATGTGTATTTTGTGCTTGTCTGGAGAAAGTGTCAAATTCAGGTATCGAAACAGACTTGGGGTTACCTGTGTTTTAGGCTTTCCCCTTAGCGCCCAGGCAGGTGCATCCACACATGTGAGGTACCGTTTTTATCGGGACACCTGTGGAAATGCGGGGCGGTAGGCCATGTGTTGTTGGTGGCGTGTTTCGATGGGTGCACCGAGTGAAATGTGTGAAAAATGCGTTTTTTTCCCCACATTTCGGAATTTGCAGGGGTATCTGGGTCATAAATTCAGGGCTAATTTGCACAAATCTTACCTCTGCGGATTCCAACGGGTGTCCTCTTTTTGGAAATGCATGGGGTTCCCTGTTTTACTTGGTGGCTTGGACACCCGAGGCCCATATCTGTATGTTGTGCTTGTCTGCAGAAAGTGACAAATTCTGGTGTCGAAACAGACTTGGGGTTACCTGTGTTTTAGGCTTTCCCCTTGGCGCCCAGGTAGGTGCACCCACACATGTGAGGTTCTGTTTTCATCGGGACACCTTTGGGAATGTGGGATGGTAAGCCATGTGTTGTTGACTGCGTGTTTCGATGGGTGCGCGGAGTGAAATGTGCGGAAAATTTGTTTTTTTCCCAACATTTCAGACTTAGTGGGGGTGTCTGGATAATAAATTCTGTGCCGATTTGCGCAAATCATACCTCTGTGGATTCCCACGGGTATCCTCTTTTCGGAAATGCATGAGGTTCCCTGTTTTCCTTGGTGGCTTGGATATCCAAGGCCCATATGTGTATTTTGTGCTTGTCTGGAAAAAGTGTCAAATTCAGGTGTTGAAACAGGCTTGGGGTTACCTGTGTTTTAGGCTTTCCCCTTGGCACCCAGGTAGGTGCACCCACACATGTGAGGTACCTTTTTTATCGGGACACCTGTGGAAATGTGGGACAGTAGGCCATATGTTGTTGGCGGCGTGTTTCGATGGGTTCGCCGAGTGAAATGTGCGGAGAATGCATTTGTTTCCCCACATTTCGGACATTGCGGGGGTGTCTGGGTAATACATTATGGGCCGATTTGCACAAATCATACCTCTGAGGATTCCCACGGATGTCCTCTTTTCAGAAATGCATGGGGTGCCCTATTTTCCTTACTGGATTGGATACGCGAAGCCCATATCTGTATGTTGTGCTTGTCTACAGAAAGTGTCAAATTCAGGTGTCGAAACAGACTTGGGATTACCTGTGATTTAGGCTTTCTCCTTGGCGCCCAGGTAGGTGCACCCATACATGTGAGGTACAGTTTTCATCGGGACACCTGTGGAAATGCGGGAAAGGAGGCCATGTGTTGATGGCAGTTTGTTTCAATGGGTGCGCCGAATGAAATATGCGGATATGCTTTTTTTCCCACATATCAGACTTTGCGGGGGTGTCTGGGTAATAAATTCTGGGCCGATTTATGCAAATCATACCTCTGCGGATTCCCACGGGTGTCCTATTTTCAGAAATACATGAGGTTCCCTGTTTTCCTTCGTGGCTTGGACACCCAAGGCCAATATCTGTATGTTGTGCTTGTCTGGAGAAAGTGTCAAATTCAGGTGTTGAAACAAACTTGGGGTTAACTTTGTTTTAGGCTTTTTCCTTGGCGCCCAGGTAGGTGTACCCACACATTTAAGGTACTGTTTTCTTCAGGATATGTGTGGGAATGAGGGACGGTAGGCCATGTGTTGTTGGCGGCGTGTTTCAATGGGTGCGCCCAGTGAAATGTTTGAAAAATGCATTTTTTTCCCCACATTTCGGAATTTGCAGGTGTGTCTGGGTAATACATTCTGGGCCGATTTGCGCAAATCATACCTCTGCAGATTTTCACAGGTGTCCCCTTTTCGGAAATGCATAAGGTTCCCTGTTTTCCTTGGGATCTTAGACACCCGAAGCCCATATCTGTATGTTGTGCTTGTCTGGAGAAAGTGTCAAATTCAGGTGTCGAAACAGACTTGGTATTACCTGTGATTTAGGCTTTCCCCTGGGCTCCCAGGTAGGTGCAGCCACACATGTGAATTACCGTTTTCACTAGGAAACCTGTGGCAACGCGGGACTGTTGGCCATGTGTTGCTGGCAGCGTGTGTCGATGGGTGTGCCTAGTGAAATGTGCAGAAAATCCATTTTTTCCCACATTTCAGACTTTGCGGGGGTGTCTGGGTGATTAATTCTGGTCCTATTTGCGCAAATCATACCTCTGCGGATTCCCACGGGAGTCCTCTTTTCAGAAATGCATGGGGTTGCCTATGTTCCTTGGTGGCTTGGACAGCCGAAGCCCATATCTGTATGTTGTGCTTGTCTGGAGAAAGTGTCAAATTCAGGTGTTGAAACTTGGGGTTACCTGTGTTTTAGACTTTCCCCTTGGCGCCCAGGTAGGTGCACCCACACATGTGAGGTACCTTTTTCAACGGGACTCCTGTGGGAACATGGGACAGTAGGCCATGTGTTGTTGGATGCGTGTTTCGATGGGTGTGCTGAGTGAAATGTGCGGAAAATTCATTTTTTTCTCGCACAAATTGGACTTTGCAGGGGTGTCTGTGTAATAAATTCTGGGCCGATTTGCACAAATCATACCTCTGCAGATTCCCAAGGGTGTCCTCTTTTCGGAAATGCATGGGGTTCCCCGTTTTCCTTGGTGGCTTGGACACCCGAGGCCCATATCTGTATGTTGTGCTTGTCTGGAGAAAGTGTCAAATTCAGGTGTCGAAACAGACTTGGGGTTACATGTGTTTTAGGCTTTCCCCTTGGCGCCAGGAAGGTGCACCGACACATGTGAGGTACAATTTTCATCGGGACAACTGTGGAAACGTGGTACGGTAGGCCATATGTTGTTGGCAGCGTGTTTCGATGGGTGCGCCGAGTGAAATGTGCGGAAAATGTGTTTTTTTCCCCACATTTCGGTCTTCGTGGGGGTGTCTGGGTAATAAATTCTGGGCCGATTTGCGCAAATCATACCTCTGCTGATTCACACAGGTGTCCTATTTTTTTAAATGCACGGGGTTCCCTGTTTTCCTTGGTGGCTTGGACATCCGAGGCTCATATCTGTATGTTGTGCTTGTCTGGAGAAAGTGTCAAATTCAGGTGTTGAAACAGGCTTGGGGTTACATGTGTTTTAGGCTTTCCCCTTGGCGCCAGGAAGGTGCACCGACACATGTGAGGTACAATTTTCATCGGGACAACTGTGGAAACGTGGTACGGTAGGCCATGTGTTGTTGGCAGCGTGTTTCGATGGGTGCGCCGAGTGAAATGTGCGAAAAATGTGTTTTTTTCCCCACATTTCGGTCTTCGCGGGGGTGTCTGGGTAATAAATTCTGGGCCGATTTGCGCAAATCATACCTCTGCTGATTCACACAGGTGTCCTATTTTTTGAAATGCACGGGGTTCCCTGTTTTCCTTGGTGGCTTGGACATCCGAGGCTCATATCTGTATGTTGTGCTTGTCTGGAGAAAGTGTCAAATTCAGGTGTCGAAACAGACTTGGGGTTACCTGTGTGTTAGGTTTTCCCCTTGGCGCCCAGGTAGGTGCACCCAATATGTGAGGTACCGTTTTCATCGAGACACCTTTCCGAATGTGGAACGGTAGGCCATGTGTAGTTTTCGATGTTTTTCGATGGGTGCGCCGAGTGAAATGTGCAGAAATGAGTTTTTTCCCACATATCAGACTTTGCGGGGGTGTCTGGGTAATACATTCTTGGCCGATTTATGCAAATCATACCTCTGCGGATTCCCACGGGTGTCCTCTTTTCGGAAATGCATTGGGTTCCCTGTTTTCATTGGTGGCTTGGACACCCGAGGCCCATATCTGTATGTTGTGCTTGTCTGGAGAAAGTGACAAATTCTGGTGTCGAAACAGACTTGGGTTTACCTGTGTTTTAGGCTTTCCCCTTGGCGCCCAGGTAGGTGCACCCACACATGTAAGGTTCTGTTTTCATCGGGACACCTTTGGGAATGTGGGGCGGTAGGCCATGTGTTGTTGGTGGCGTGTTTCGATGGGTGCACCGAGTGAAATGTGTGAAAAATGCGTTTTTTTCCCCACATTTTGGAATTTGCAGGGGTATCTGGGTCATAAATTCAGGGCCGATTTGCACAAATCTTACCTCTGCGGATTCCCACGGGTGTCCTCTTTTTGGAAATGCATGGGGTTCCCTGTTTTACTTGGTGGCTTGGACACCCGAGGCCCATATCTGTATGTTGTGCTTGTCTGCAGAAAGTGACAAATTCTGGTGTCGAAACAGACTTGGGTTTACCTGTGTTTTAGGCTTTCCCCTTGGCGCCCAGGTAGGTACACCCACACATGTGAGGTTCTGTTTTCATCGGGACACCTTTGGGAATGTGGGATGGTAAGCCATGTGTTGTTGACTGCGTGTTTCGATGGGTGCGCGGAGTGAAATGTGCGGAAAATTTGTTTTTTTCCCAACATTTCATACTTTGCGGGGGTGTCTGGGTAATAAATTCTGTGCCGATTTGCGCAAATCATACCTCTGTGGATTCCCACGGGTATCCTCTTTTCGGAAATGCATGAGGTTCCCTGTTTTCCTTGGTGGCTTGGATATCCAAGGCCCATATGTGTATTTTGTGCTTGTCTGGAAAAAGTGTCAAATTCAGGTGTTGAAACAGGCTTGGGGTTACCTGTGTTTTAGGCTTTCCCCTTGGCACCCAGGTAGGTGCACCCACACATGTGAGGTACCTTTTTCATCGGGACACCTGTGGAAATGTGGGACAGTAGGCCATATGTTGTTGGCGGCGTGTTTCGATGGGTTCGCCGAGTGAAATGTGCGGAGAATGCATTTGTTTCCCCACATTTCGGACATTGCGGGGGTGTCTGGGTAATACATTATGGGCCGATTTGCACAAATCATACCTCTGAGGATTCCCACGGATGTCCTCTTTTCAGAAATGCATGGGGTGACCTATTTTCCTTACTGGATTGGATACCCGAAGCCCATATCTGTATGTTGTGCTTGTCTGCAGAAAGTGTCAAATTCAGGTGTCGAAACAGACTTGGGATTACCTGTGATTTAGGCTTTCTCCTTGGCTCCCAGGTAGGTGCACCCATACATGTGAGGTACAGTTTTCATCGGGACACCTGTGGAAATGCGGGAAAGGAGGCCATGTGTTGATGGCAGTTTGTTTCAATGGGTGCGCCGAATGAAATATGCGGATATGCTTTTTTTCCCACATATCAGACTTTGCGGGGGATGTCTGGGTAATAAATTCTGGGCCGATTTATGCAAATCATACCTCTGCGGATTCCCACGGGTGGCCTATTTTCAGAAATACATGAGGTTCCCTGTTTTCCTTCGTGGCTTGGACACCCAAGGCCAATATCTGTATGTTGTGCTTGTCTGGAGAAAGTGTCAAATTCAGGTGTTGAAACAAACTTGGGGTTAACTTTGTTTTAGGCTTTTTCCTTGGCGCCCAGGTAGGTGTACCCACACATTTAAGGTACTGTTTCTTCAGGATATGTGTGGGAATGAGGGACGGTAGGCCATGTGTTGTTGGCGGCGTGTTTCAATGGGTGCGCCCAGTGAAATGTTTGAAAAATGCATTTTTTTCCCCACATTTCGGAATTTGCAGGTGTGTCTGGGTAATACATTCTGGGCCGATTTGCGCAAATCATACCTCTGCAGATTCTCACGGGTGTCCCCTTTTCGGAAATGCATGAGGTTCCCTGTTTTCCTTGGGATCTTAGACACCCGAAGCCCATATCTGTATGTTGTGCTTGTCTGGAGAAAGTGTCAAATTCAGGTGTCGAAACAGACTTGGTATTACCTGTGATTAAGGCTTTCCCCTGGGCTCCCAGGTAGGTGCAGCCACACATGTGAAGTACCGTTTTCACTAGGAAACCTGTGGCAACGCGGGACTGTTGGCCATGTGTTGCTGGCAGAGTGTGTCGATGGGTGTGCCTAGTGAAATGTGCAGAAAATCAATTTTTTCCCACATTTCAGACTTTGCGGGGGTGTCTGGGTGATTAATTCTGGTCCTATTTGCGCAAATCATACCTCTGCGGATTCCCACGGGAGTCCTCTTTTCAGAAATGCATGGGGTTGCCTATGTTCCTTGGTGGCTTGGACAGCCGAAGCCCATATCTGTATGTTGTGCTTGTCTGGAGAAAGTGTCAAATTCAGGTGTTGAAACTTGGGGTTACCTGTGTTTTAGACTTTCCCCTTGGCGCCCAGGTAGGTGCACCCACACATGTGAGGTACCTTTTTCAACGGGACTCCTGTGGGAACATGGGACAGTAGGCCATGTGTTGTTGGATGCGTGTTTCGATGGGTGTGCTGAGTGAAATGTGCGGAAAATTCATTTTTTTCTCGCACATTTTGGACTTTGCAGGGGTGTCTGTGTAATAAATTCTGGGCCGATTTGCACAAATCATACCTCTGCAGATTCCCAAGGGTGTCCTCTTTTCGGAAATGCATGGGGTTCCCCGTTTTCCTTGGTGGCTTGGACACCCGAGGCCCATATCTGTATGTTGTGCTTGTCTGGAGAAAGTGTCAAATTCAGGTGTCGAAACAGACTTGGGGTTACATGTGTTTTAGGCTTTCCCCTTGGCGCCAGGAAGGTGCACCGACACATGTGAGGTACAATTTTCATCGGGACAACTGTGGAAACGTGGTACGGTAGGACATGTGTTGTTGGCAGCGTGTTTCGATGGGTGCGCCGAGTGAAATGTGCGGAAAATGTGTTTTTTTCCCCACATTTCGGTCTTCGTGGGGGTGTCTGGGTAATAAATTCTGGGCCGATTTGCGCAAATCATACCTCTGCTGATTCACACAGGTGTCCTATTTTTTTAAATGCACGGGGTTCCCTGTTTTCCTTGGTGGCTTGGACATCCGAGGCTCATATCTGTATGTTGTGCTTGTCTGGAGAAAGTGTCAAATTCAGGTGTTGAAACAGACTTGGGGTTACATGTGTTTTAGGCTTTCCCCTTGGCGCCAGGAAGGTGCACCGACACATGTGAGGTACAATTTTCATCGGGACAACTGTGGAAACGGGGTACGGTAGGCCATGTGTTGTTGGCAGCGTGTTTCGATGGGTGCGCCGAGTGAAATGTGCGAAAAATGTGTTTTTTTCCCCACATTTCGGTCTTCGCGGGGGTGTCTGGGTAATAAATTCTGGGCCGATTTGCGCAAATCATACCTCTGCTGATTCACACAGGTGTCCTATGTTTTGAAATGCACGGGGTTCCCTGTTTTCCTTGGTGGCTTGGACATCCGAGGCTCATATCTGTATGTTGTGCTTGTCTGGAGAAAGTGTCAAATTCAGGTGTCGAAACAGACTTGGGGTTACCTGTGTGTTAGGTTTTCCCCTTGGCGCCCAGGTAGGTGCACCCAATATGTGAGGTACCGTTTTCATCGAGACACCTTTCCGAATGTGGAACGGTAGGCCATGTGTAGTTTTGTTATTCGATGGGTGCGCCGAGTGAAATGTGCGAAAAATGTGTTTTTTTCCCCACATTTCGGTCTTCGCGGGGGTGTCTGGGTAATAAATTCTGGGCCGATTTGCGCAAATCATACCTCTGCTGATTCACACAGGTGTCCTATTTTTTGAAATGCACGGGGTTCCCTGTTTTCCTTGGTGGCTTGGACATCCGAGGCTCATATCTGTATGTTGTGCTTGTCTGGAGAAAGTGTCAAATTCAGGTGTCGAAACAGACTTGGGGTTACCTGTGTGTTAGGTTTTCCCCTTGGCGCCCAGGTAGGTGCACCCAATATGTGAGGTACCGTTTTCATCGAGACACCTTTCCGAATGTGGAACGGTAGGCCATGTGTAGTTTTGTTTTTCGATGGGTGCGCCGAGTGAAATGTGCAGAAATGAGTTTTTTTCCCACATATCAGACTTTGCGGGGGTGTCTGGGTAATACATTCTTGGCCGATTTATGCAAATCATACCTCTGCGGATTCCCACGGGTGTCCTCTTTTCGGAAATGCATTGGGTTCCCTGTTTTCATTGGTGGCTTGGACACCCGAGGCCCATATCTGTATGTTGTGCTTGTCTGGAGAAAGTGTCAAATTCAGGTATCGAAACAGACTTGGGGTTACCTGTGTTTTAGGCTTTCCCCTTGGCGCCCAGGTAACTTCACCCACACATGTGAGGTACCGTTTTCATCGGGACACCTGTGGGAACGCAGGACGGTAGTCCATGTGTTGTTGGCGGCGTGTTTCGATGGGTGTGCTGAGTGAAATGTGCGGAAAATGCATTTTTTTCCCCCACATTTCAGACTTTGCAGGGGTGTCTGGGTAATAAATTCTGGGACAATTTGCGCAAATCAAACCTCTACCGATTCCCACGGGTGTCCTCTTTTTGGAAATGCATGGGGTTTCCTGTTTTCCTTGGTGGGTGGACACCCGAGGCCCATATCTGTATGTTGCGCTTGTCTGGAGAAAGTGTGAAATTCAGGTGTGAAAACAGACTTGGGGTTACTTGTGTTTTAGGCTTTCCCCTTGGCGCCCAGGTAGGTACACCCACACATGTGAGGTACCGTTTGCATCAGGACACCTGTGGGAATGCAGGAAGGTATAACATTTGTTGTGTTCATGTGGTTTTCATAACATTTTGACCCATTTGCTGGTGCCCTTTGTTACACAACCCTTTCATTTCCAAAATGTGACCTACATTTAGTCGCTACTTTAGGCACGGTGTCCGGACATTTCGTCGAAAGACATTTCGTCGAAAGTCATTTGGTCGACGGAATTTGGTGGAAAACCAAATGGTCCAATTTTTTTTTATTTCTATATATATTTTTTAGGTTTTAGTTTAGGGAAAAAAAGGTTTTCTTAGAAAAAAAGGGGGTTGGGGGGACCCCCCAAAAAAAAAAAGTGAAAAATAAAAAAATAAAAATTCGACCATTTGGTTTTCGACCAAATGGTTTCGACCAAATGTCCTGTCGACCATTTGTTTTCCACAGAATGTCTGGTGACCTTTAGGCACCATACGCTTTTGTAACCTGCACAAGTCACCTACCCTTGAAAAGGTCTGCCTGTGTTCTTTCAAAAAATGGATGCTTGCCATTCCTCACCACATTGGTTTTCCCGATTTACACATGCTAAGTGCGTTTGTTCCGGCCGTTAGCATAAAACTCCTGTGTACCATGGTTCAGTGTTTGGCTTGTGGTAATGCTTGTTTTGTAAAACACTGCAAAAAATGTGTGCTTTCCTAACTGCAAGAGTCGAGAGGATGTAGCGGAGCATTGCTTTTCTCAAAATTCATAGAAGCCATTGCCGTACCAAACCAACCATATCCAACACATACCTTTTTTTCAGTCATTTTCCCGCTTGTTCCCCAATCTATGGCATTTTCCCCTACCTAGTTGTTGCCTGACCTACGCACATCACCCCTTCCTAAACTTGGAATTTTGTCTACTTTTAAGAAATATATGCCTTTCTGTCCTCCAATTCGGCTTTTCTACCCTTTTCTTCCATTCCGTCCATGCATGTCCAATTGGCAAAAATCGCCTACCTCTCACAAAAGAGTTGATAACCACATCAAAATAATCTTTCCACTCAACCTGTTATTGAAAGCCAGGAAATTGGGGAACCCAGCACAGCAAACCATTTGTTCCTAGCTCTTACAAGGAAAAAACCACAGGCTTCTTTGTACATCATTTTATTGGCATTTTTTTTAAAAAACCAACATTTTCGCGCTTTTTCCTTATTTTCTCTCGGCCCCCTACAACAACCTAGGATTCCTGGGTGGTGTTACGACCGCCTACATGTGGGGAAAAAAGGAGCCAAATTTGGCCAAGTTATTTCATGTAACAAAAAAGTTACAAGGCATTGAATAGCCACCTACCGAAAAAAGGCCTTGGCACTGGGGGGAAATACCCATGCAAGTTAAAGGGTTAAATACTAGACTAATCCATGCGCTATATGGACAAAATAAATCTGCTCCTGATGTCATGGAACAATTAACTCAACTAAATATAAAATGCATGTCCTTAATGCCAACCCTTGCAAGATAGACAATTAAAAAATACAGTGTCGAAAAAATAAATGCAACCCATACTCCATACCAGCTGCACAGACAAACGAAAAGTGCATATCATGGCACTCCCTATGTGTCAACAAACAAAAGCAAGACTAAAGACTAACGGGGTAATTCATAGATTTCAGCGCAGAGGCAGCGCACGCGAGCAGCGGTGAGAGGTAGCATGCGCCAATGTGCCTCAGTCGTGTGCGCTAAACAGCATTCTGGCGCACCACATATTCATGGAATATCAAAGCCGCAGCGCAAATATACCCCCAAGAATGAGCCGTTGTGCGAAGGATAAGGAATTGAAATGCACAATGCAGCGCAAAGGGCCGCACTAACCGTACACCAGTTGACAGGGCCGGCACTTTGTATTTGGGGGCTGAGCGGGGAGTTTCACATGCGATAGGCCTTGTGCGAGCAGGTGTACGTCTATTCTTGGGGTGCACAGGGAGTTTCACACGCGATAGGCCGTGTCCGAGCGGGGTACGTGTATTCTACGGGTGCGCGGGAAGTCTTACATGTGATAGGCCTTGTGCAAGTGGGGTACATGTATTTTAGGGGTGCATGGGAAGTTTTACTCACGATTGGTCTTGCGTGAGCGGGGTACGTGTATTCCGGGGGTGCGCGGGAAGTTGTACATGTGATAGGCCTTGGGCGAGTGGGGTATGTGTATTTTGGGGGTACGCAGGGTGTTGCACATGCGATAGGCCTTGTGCGAGAGGTGTATGTGTATTTTGGGGGTGTGTGGGAGTTGTACACGCAATAGGCCTTGGGCTAGCGGAGTACGTGTGTTTTGGGGGTGCGCGGGTTGTTGCACATGCGATAAGCCTTGTGCGAGTGGGGTAAGTATACTTTGAGGGTGCGCGGGAAGTTGCACACGCGATAGGCCTTGGACGAGCGGGGTACGTGTATTTTGGGGGTACATGGGGTGTTGCACACGCAATAGGCCTTGTGCGAGTGGGGTACATGTATTTTGGAGGTACGCGGGAAGTTGTACTCGCGATAGGCCTTGGACAAGTGGAGTACGTGTATTCTGAGGGGTGTGTGGGGATTTTCACACGCGATTTCGCTGGGCGAGCAGGGTACGTGTATTCCTGGGGTGCCCCAACATGAAGTGGCAGAGTGTGTCCTCCCAGGTGTGCCCTCTCCCCCCTCCCCAGGCCCTGCAGGCAGCCCACAACACAGGGGACTACCTTGCACCCCTGGCCATGCTCCGCAGGCAGCCTATCCACCCTGGCCATGCCCCCCAGCCAGCCCACATGTCACCATGCATAAGTGAGCACCGACATATGTACCCCTGTACCCTCACCCACCCAGCAGTGACAGGCACCTGCCAGCAGGCCACGGCTCATGTCCCCCTGCACCCCACCCACCCAGCAGTGACAGGCACCTGCCAGCAGGCCCCGACTCATGTCCCCCCACCCAATCACCCACCCAGCAGTGACAGGCACCTGCCAGCAGGCCCCGACTCATGTCCCCCTGCACCCCCACCCAGCCAGCAGTGACAGGCACCTGACAGCAGGCCCCGATTCATGTCCCCCAACACGTCATCACAATCCACAATCATGGGCCTTATGGCCACCCACTCACACACCACGCCATAGCAGTCCAAACACACAACCAAGTATTACATCCACCCCACATTGAAATCCCATCACATGATACATCCCAAATGGCAAGTATGCACATCAACACATGACCCTCACAGACACACAATGGGTGCAAGTGATTGAGAAAACACACATCGTGACATGCATGAAACAAAAAGAGAATACCACACATTGAGGTATGAAATAAAAATGGATTAAACACAAAAGCAAGGGAATGAAATGAAAGACGCAATAATGGAAATAATAAAGAAAAAGCTGCATGTCCAAAATATAAAATAAAAATGTGTGAAAGCAGAATCCAAATCAATCCAAAAGCACATGGTCCAAAGTGTCTGTCCGTCAAAACAAATCCAAAGTGAAAAAAATAATACAAAACCACTGATCCATTAAAAAAAAAAAGTGAAACCCAGTGTAGAACTATATACAAAGTACAAATCCAGGGTCCATGAGCCCAACCATTGAAAGGAAACCTACAAAAAACCCTACCTAATGAACAACTATTTACAAAAAGGTGGGTCATTGTCCAAGCACCCCAAAATAAATAAAAACATAAAGGAAACCTAACACTAATTAACTATATACAATGGCGGCGGGCAAGTCCTACGGCTCACTTGTTGATTTCCCGGGTCAGGGCATCATCGAACTACTGTTACACGTCTTGGAGGCAGGCCTGCTCCATGGCCCCAAAGTTTTGCAGGGATGTAGCCATGGCCACCTCCAACTCCCTGTGAATTGCCTCAAGGCACTCAGCCCACCTCAGTGCCCTGTGCATGGAGTTCTCCGCCATGACCATAGTGGGCTGTGCCTCTTCCGCCCGCCGCCGCTCTGCATCTATTTACTGGCCCAAACGCAGCCACATGGAAGACACTCCCAATCCAGGGTCCTCATGCCCTCCGGCCAATGCCTGCCCCTCTTTTGTTGATGGCCCTGAGCCATCATCACTCCCACCTTGAGCTTGCTGCTCCCGTGCCTGTGCCCTGCCTCTTGATGCCTGCACGTCCTCCTCCTGCTGGGGTGCAGTTGTTGGTGTGGCCACCCCTGCTGGACCTCCGACTCCTGACTGTGGCAGGGATGTGTCCTCCACCAGCCTGGCCGCTGGGTCAGAGGCAGCTCCACAGGGTACCCAGATGATACATGAGCCAGAAGATGGTATGGAGGACGACTGGCACATAGGGGGTTCAGGTGAGGAGGGGGTCGGTAGAAGCTCCAGCACCATAGGAATCCAGCCCTGGTGACCTGTCCTAGTAGGTCGACGTGGTCAAAGAGGCATCCGTGATGACGTGCAGAGTCTTCACGAAAACACTGCAGGTCATCTTGCATGCCCCATTGACGCAACACCATCCCAGCCAGGACAGACTCAACACAGTCCCGGATTGCCAAATCCGCAGGGAGAGGAAGGCCAGTTGTTGTGCACTCATCCCATCCTTGAGAACGGGTCTGGACGTAGGCATCCCTGCTGGTGCGGGATGATGCAGTCACAGCATCGCGGACAGGATTACACACAGGCACCTCTGTGGTGCCCTGTGCTGCCTCCTGTCCCTGCCACTGGACTGCACCACTAGCACCAGTGGAATCCCCCCTCCAGACCCAGTGTGTGTACCTTCCAGGGCCTCCTCCTCAACCAAACCCTCCACCAACCTTGATGACTCTGTGCCATCTTCCTCCATTGGACTCTGTGGGGTCTCAGCTGCCCCTTCTGCTGCCGAGGAGTCCACCTCTGACCTCCGCCTCTTGGACCTACCCTCGGCAGCTGCGGCCATGGACACGGCACCAGACTCCTCACTCCCCGACGAGATGACAACATGGTGCGATCCCTGCCGCTTTGCTCCACAGCACCGTCTCCGCCCTCTTCATCAGTTGACGTTGCAGACAGGGAGAGATAGAACACAGGCATCAGGGCACTGTACAATGGTCTGATACACACATGACAGTTGTACATGAGTGACATTGTCAAACTTCAGACATGGCATCATACTCCCCAACACACATGTCATTTCAACTCAGACACATGAGCAAATCAACAGGAATGTTGCACCAGGCAACACCATTCATACACAAACAACACCATGAGCAGCCGAAGGTGAGCCTGATGTCACATGAAACACAGGGAGTACAGAACACATGCACACAAGCCACCAGATATAATGCATCTGTACATCTCCACAACCTGTCGCAGTAATAACATCGCCATCCATGTCACATCTGGTAATCCGCCTCCTACATGTCAGTGTCACATATATCCATGGTGTATCACAGTTGCACACTTGTCAAATACAGACACATGCAAATATACATAGTGCAGATACATGCAGGTGTAAGCAGCATCCATGTGTGACACCACAATCATGCCACAGTACATACACAGAAATTTAAAAATGTGTGCAGCCACACCTGCATTTGGCCAGCATGCTTACCAACACATACACCATCGATGTGTCTCACACATGAGAGGACTCACATGCGGCAGGTTCATGTCCCTGTACATACACATCCATACATGGCCCTACAAAGACATATGTGCAACCTGCACATTCCTGCCACACCTCAACATGCACAGCGTCCAATCAGCACGCATGTACACTTACCGCTTGACTCCAGATGGGTCTGCCTCTCAAGGACCTGGAGGTGGAGAGCGGGGCGTATGCTTTCCAGGACCCTCATCTGTTTGTTGTTTAGGTGGACCCGGCACCCATCAGCATGCGCTGCCTTCAAGAGGCGCCGGTCCTTGTTGAGGGTCCTGGACCTGATGTCCTCCCAGCGCTGAAGGACGTGTTGAGTGTTGCGGACTGCCACCCCCCCCACATTGATGGCAGCCACGATGTCCATCCAGATCCTCTTCCATCCTTCATTGTCGGCGTGCAAACTTCCAAAGAGGGCATCATACTGCCCCAGGACTTGCTCCACCAGGATACCAACTTCATTGGCACTGAAGCTGGTAGCCCTCTGTCTCTCTGGCTGGGGGTTGACAGTGGTGCCAGATGGTGTTGTGTCTGACATGGCAACCCCAGAGGCAGGTGTGGGTGGGCAACTGGGTCCTGGGGCTGGGCTGTGGAGCGATGGAATACCAGTCGGGAGTCTTCTTTTCCAGCAGGGGTGGTCACAGCAACTGCACCCCTGTAGATGGCTGATGTGCAGGCACCAAACAGCAGGGCACGTGGGCAGCAGGCAGGCAGGCAGCAGCAGAAGGCAGGTGGGAGTGTGCTCGGGGCACTGGGGGGCAGGAAAATGGCCTTCTGTGCTTGAGCGTGGTCTTCAGTGTATTGTTGCATGGCCAGCTTGATACAGAGTGATTTGGCACGTGAAAAAACTGCACGTCTGCGTGTAATTCGAGGAAAGGCCCTCAGCACGGGTGCATGTTATTTGTGCATGTGCATAATTTGCATGCCCCGGTGTCACTGCGTGTAATTGGAGGAAAAGCCCTTAGCACGTACGCACGTAAGGTTAAAAGGTACGCGTAGGATGCTATTTTATTGTACGTGCTTTTTGTGGAGAGCAAATGGGTGATTCTTTTACTTCTTGTCGGTTCACACGCGATTACTTCACAACGGTTCCAGTTCATACTCCCTGTATACTCAGACAGCGTTCAATTCTTCTTTTGGCGGGGGTGTTGCCAATGTGCACATGTGTGTCTTTTTCACGTTCTTTTTCCAGGCAGACGGTGAGTCGCTCACATATTTTTCAAATGTGGTTGCCCCTGTGTGTTGTGTACCCATTCAGAGGTCATTGTAGGCTGTGTGTATCACGCATACGCTTATTTTTGTGTTTCTGGGTGCAACAGCATAGTGCAGGTTCTTTATTCCACACACGTGGTCTACCAGGGGTGGCGGGCACGTTATATTTTTTATCCCAGGGTGCCTGTGTGTTGCGTGACCCGTCATCTTCCCCCAGGAGTCACAGACAGCCTTGCTAGACCACTAGGGTACGTATTACATCTAGTACCCTACCCCTTTCACCCCAATTCCCCAGGACAATTGTTTACTGCAACTCTCATTCGCACAACAACATCAGTGCCATGGTTGGGAGGTGACCAAGCAGTAAGGGAGGCAAAGGTGGCCGACCTCAAAGAGGTGGGCACAGTAGGGGACGTGGCCAGGATGTGCAGGGTGGCCCAAAAGGCCAGTGTGTGGAGGACCAGTCAGGGACACCCATGCCCCCCAATGGGTCAGATGTAGCTGACACCATCCCAGCTCAGGCCTTCTTAACCCGGCCCATATTTTCAACTGAACCGGCACAGGATGACCCCCAGGCTGAATTCCGTGTCACAAATTCGAAGCCACATGTGGCGGTGAAAGTTTATGTCACATGCCACGTGGATCTGGGACAGCAATGTCATCTGCTGCCCCATGTAGACAGGGCGAGGAGGCTGCAGAGGCAGCTGCAGCTCAATCCACCCCAGCTCCAGGTCTCCCAGCCAGGACAGTGTTGGTCCAAGTCCATCACACCAAGGTTGGTCCTGCCAACATCACCTAGCAGCCAATGCATGCAGTGAGACCTTTGGTCATCATGCCTTTGGCTACTTCCAGTGCCCAGTCCACCTGCGCTTCTGTCCCTAACAACCAGAGCGGCGTAAGCCACTCAGGGTCCGCACCACCTTCCAAGAGGAAGAAGGGTCCTCTTGCGGTACAGGCTGGGACCCCAGACACGGCTACCCACATCAAGGAAGCCTAGTTTCAGTGCAGAACTAGAGTTCAGAACTAGATGCACTTGTGGGCTATGTGTCGGCCCATGGCAACAAAATGGTTGTGACTGCAGGGTGCAAGACTACACTTTTCAACATAGGGCCCACTGGCAGACCATTGCAGACCACATTAGTTCCCTTGGATTTGTGAAGCACACAGCTGATGATTGTTCTAAGCGGTGGAATGACCTGAAGCGCAGAGCAAAGTATAAGCTGGCTTCCAATCATGCCTCTACTCTGGTGACTGGCAGTGGGTCTCCACCAGAGGAGGAACAACTCACTGAACATGAGTCTATCGCTGGAGCATTCATCACAGAGGATCTGATCCAAGGCGTGGGAGACCTACCAGATCTAGAAGCAATGTCCTGTGAGTGACCATGCATGTGTGTCCAATCCATGTGTATGTTGCTTGGGTGATGTGTTCTGATTGAGTGCCAGGTGAGGCTGTGTAGTCATGACTACTATGGGTCACCCATGTGGTCCCTCCAAACCATTCCCTGGCCTTCGGTTTCCGTTTCACAGTCTCCTTCTGACCGCAGTTGACAATTTGCACATGATTACTGCACTTGCCCTTCAACTGTCCTCTTGCCACAACATTGTTCATACTGTTTTCTTGTTCATTCTGCCTGATTGATGAAATAATTAGCATTTTTACCACACATTTGTGTGGCCTACTGCCCCAAATTTGACATACTTCAGTCATAGTTTACATCCCACAATGGGCCACATTTCTCAACTTATTATGGGAATGATTTGAACAATCAGGCTGATTGAGCAATGTGCACCTACAAATGTTTGCACACAATCATTTTGGGCCCTGTTTGAATGTTGAAAATGACAATTGTATTGTGTCACGTTGAAGTGAGCAACCATTTATGTATCGATGTGCCTGCCATCACTGCATCAGTGAACACTGGCTTTGTTGTAGCGTGTGGCACATGCATGTTTTGTCACACTTTTATCCATGTTGTAACTTCCTTTCCCATCACTCTCTGGCCAGCGACTCTTGGCCCTCCTCCTATCCCCACCTGCGAGGGCAAGAACCTTGTCTCACCTTTGATTCCAAACTCTCCTTCTCTGCCCACATCGCTGATGTATCAAAAAAGTCAAACCTCCTACTGCACCTCTTCAGAGGTATTCTTCCTTTCCTCTCAGTCTCCCAATATCTGGTTCTCTCTAAACTGGACTATTGCAACAGCCTCTTTCTTAATCTACCTGTCTCTACTCTCCGCCCTTTACAAATTATCTAGAACAGGACTGCAAGACTTGTCCTTGGCCTCAAGGCCTGGGATTGTATCTCTCAGCTCTGAAATCTCTCCATTGGCTCTCTGTGGATGCAAGGATTAAATTCAAAACTCTTTGCATTGTACACAAGACTTTCTGAGGCTTGGGTCCAACATACCTTCAGCTATCCTTCCGCAAATACCTCCCATCTCAAGCACTCTGCTCCTCTACCTCTAACTCCCTCAGGGTCAGTCGTTTCTCAAAGAAACGAGCTGGGGGTAGATCTCTGTCTTCGGCTGGGGCCTCCCTCTGGAACAGCCTCCCTGCCACTCTAAAACTTGAGGAGAACCATCTCCGGTTCCAGAAGCACCTCAAAACCTTCCTCTTTGCTTCTGCCTTCTCCTCCCCTCTCCCCTGTTGATTCTTCTCTCCCTCGGAACCATGCACCTGGCCACCCTCTGTGCTCTGGGCCCAGGTACCTGCTCATCTTCCCACCCTCACGCACTGCCTCCAGGCCACCCCCTGCACTGGGGTCTGTATCTGTACCCACACAGCCCTCCCCTTTTCTTCCTGCACTTTCAGACCTACACGGCCTGCTGCCATAAACCCAGCACTTGCTACTTGCTGGCTGCACTCCCACTGTTTGTTGCCTTTTTATTTATTATTTTATTATTATTTTCGTTTTTTTCCCTTCTCGCTCCACACTCTCCTTTTCTTCCCCCTTCCATGCACTTCTCCCCCTTCTCCCTCTACCCTGCACTTGCACGTTCTCAATGTCACTGGGCCTAGTAAGATTGTTGTTTTTGTTCTCCCCTGTTTCCTTTCCCTGCCTGATCATGCTCTGAAACACTTGTGTATGAGCGCGATAGAAATAAAATATCAATCAAATCAATCAATGTTTAATTTCATGATGTCCATCTCACATGGATGGGTGACATTAGTGATTTGCTACCATCTGGGTGTCCTTGTCAAATCTGCCATGGCTATGCTACCTGCCATCTGTGTGCTGGCATGTGTCATGTATGTGGATCTTCCATGCCACTCACAGGCTAATTTGTGATGCCAGTGCTGTCCAGCATGCAGCACATGTGTTGGTATTCCATCTTGGAGTCATCAGTGTCTGCTTTTTGCCTCCCCTTCCAACTCATTGACAGTGCATGCATGCCAGAGTTATTGTCATGTGTGGCATGTGTCATTTATGTACTGGATGTCTGCCTTGTCATGCCTATGTGTGTGTGCTATGGTGCTCATGCCTGGTTTCATTATTTATCCTTCATATTTTTGCAGGTGATGAGGCACTTGATGCTGTTGAGGAGGAGGAGATGGCGCAGAGCCAGGAGTACTCACAGCCACAACCGGGCACCAGTGGAGAACGTGGGGTGGTGGTGGGTGAAAACCCAATCCTCCTACAGACCATACTGTCCACGGGTGTCTCTGGGTACAACTCTGGAGACCTCTATGAATCAGGTGCTGAATCGGACATTGAGACATATGTCCTGTCGCAGGTGAGTGTTTCTGGCAGGGATGCTGTTCTGTCCAACCCACCTGCACCAGGGTAGACCCCTCTATGGGGATTTCAGTGTTGGAAAGTCCGCCTGTGGCGATTACGGATGCAGGGTCACACTCCACAATATTTGCTCCTCTTCCTGGGCCAGCAAATTAAAGGAGGAATGTAGTCCTGCAGCCTCAGGCAGTGCCAGCACAGCAAGGTGCCCATAACCTTGCCCCAAACAGGTGTGGTGCCCGCCAACGCGGTGGCCATGTGCCACCAGGCAGTACTGTGTGGGAGAACTCCATCTACACTATAGCAGCACAACAGGGAGCATTGTGTGAAATGATGGCTCAGGCAATGGATAGGGTGGCCACTTCCATTCTCCCCCCTGAAAGTCAGATGGAGCTCCAGCAGCAGGCAACAGAGTCCATTTGCCACTCACACAGGGAGGACATGTTGGCCTCCGACAGGGAGCGATGGACTGGACTGGAGACTCTGCGCACAGCCATATCTGTAGAGTCACAGGCCCACAGGGGAGCCCTGAGGTTGGAACACAGCTCCCTCGGAGATACTCTGTGTGAACTTGAGGTGTCCCAGAGTACAAGGGCAGAACAGCAGCTGGAGCAGCTGACACGCACACTCTCAGCTGAGCTCCAGGCAACCCGTCAGGAGATCCAGCCATCACGCGAGGCCACGCAGGCAGAAATGCGTGCTACCCGTGAGGTGCTGCATGGGGATCTCTGTACCATCATCTTGCAGAACCAAACCTTTCAGACCCGCATGCTTGCTGCCATGGAGGAGCATGCCAGGGCTTTGCGTGGTCTGCCTCCCATATCACGCCCACCTTCTAATGTACCACCAGAGGGTGATGACAGCAACGGCAGTTCTCCCACTGTAGCATAGCCATGCAGGCCATGAGCCCGTGGAGGTTTTTTTTTTTTCCTCAACATCCACACATGTGGGTGTTGGGGTGCACCCTGTACCTTGTCCCTCCTGGGTGGCCTCCCTCCCGGTCCACACATGGCCATTTTTGATTTTTGATTTTTCTTTTTTTTTTTTACATTGTGTTGCTTTGTGTGGCTCCCGTAGGTATCCACTGTGTATTCCAGCTTAGCACATGCAGGCTTGTCCTGTCTTTGGGTTAGAAACCTGGGTTCCTGACACACACACCCCTCCTGCTTCCCCTTTCCATGGGCTTGCAAAGGGTGTGACCAAGTGACAGTAACGTACACAGTGACATTGGACTCCATAAATTGTGTGGACAGTCTGTAGTCAAAACTGTGTGTACATCCCTAGTGGGTATTGTTGTTCAAATATCCACTGCATGGTGGATTTATGTATGGTTCTACATTCATGACGTTTTCCTTATATACATGTACCTTCTTCATGTCTTAACAAGCTTGTCTACTTTGCAGATGCAGTTCATGTTGTATGCAGTACACTGAAACATTTGCCTACTATCAACATTCTGCAATTGGAAGGGGTCGATGTGCTGCCTTAGTCAGGTTGTGACACTTGCACTACTTTAATTTTTTATTCTCATATTTTGCCACTGTTTGATCATGTACTGATGTTTTCTCTTGCTGGTAAGTATTTGTTCATGTGTGTTGTTTTTTATACGTTATTGAGAACAAATTGTCTGTGGCCTGTTTCCATTTGGGGCAGTGCACTTTGTCACACTTGTGCCATGTGTTGTGCATTCATTTGGTTGCTTTCACATTGCATGCCATGCCATGGTGTGTTGGGTAAGTGAGATGGGGAGGGGTTGGGTGACATGCCACTATTTTGATGTGGTATTTTGCAAGGGGGTAGTCCTTCATGCTGCATGAATATGTGTCTTTTTCTGGCACAGCATTGGGTGTCTTTGAGTAGCTGGGAATGCACACAATGTAGCAATTCCAGGTGAACAATCTCAGGCGGGTATGGTTGTGACAGTTGACTGTCCCTTTTGTCATCATCATTTATTGTGAGCTGGTATGTGCCAGGACTGTGTGTACTCCGCAGGGGTGGGATTTTAGGTGAAGTAATTTGCCACAAGCTGGGTATGGGCTGCCTCACCACGTGCCCTTTCACCTCCCATGCGCAGCGGGCGTTCATGTGTTTGGGGATGTGGACGCACCACCTTGTCCACTGCCACGCCCCGCAGTTTGCAATGTTGTGCAGGACACATGCTGCCACTTTGATCCTGCACACTTCTGGGGGCGCATATAGCAGCTGCCCACCAGAGCGTCAAGGGAGCAAAAGCTTGACATGAGCACTCCAAATGTGCGCTCCACTATGCCCCGGGTTGCAATATGTGCTGTGTTGTATCTTACCTTGGGTGGTGTGGTGGGGTCCCAAATTGGCGTCATCATGTAGGTGCTCAGAGGGTAGGCACTGTCCCCTGGGGAGGTAATAATGGTTGTCATTAGTGAGGTTTTCACATTTCTCAGTCTCTGACATGGATGCATGTGCAGAGGCATTTATAATCACCAATTAGCCATGTGTCGCCATGCCACCCAGCTTCCAGGTCCCAGTTTAGGGGTGACATTCTGAATATAAAACTATCATGGCTGGACCCTGGATAGTTGGCATATACTGAGGTAATGATTCCCTTCACATCACATACAACCTGCATGTTGATGGAATGCCAGTGCTTGAGGTTTCGATAGATATGCTCAGTGGCCCTGGGAGGACGTATAGCCACATGGGTCCAATCAACAGCACCTAGCACTTTGGGGAAGCGTGCCACCCCGTAAAAGTCCTGGACAACAGCCTGCCTTTCTGCAGGTGTTCTGGGCATGTATATGTGCCTGCAGACTGAGCGGTTTGCAGTCATGATGGCCAACACCTGGTGTAGGCAGCATGACTCTGTGGCCTTTGACACCCCCCCCCACTATGGCACTTGTCCACTGAAATTACCCAGTAGCCAAGAAGTGCAGTACATTGAGCACCTTTTCCAAGAGGCTCAGTGCTTGGGAGCACAGGGTGGGTGATGTGAGTTCATCCTCCAACTCCGTGACCAGTTCTAGGATTATGTGTGGTGGAAACCTGTACCTCCCATACACCTGGTCATCAGGCATCTCACAAAGGCTGGTCCTGGGTAAAAAAATGTGGGGCCTGGCTATCCTCCTCCTGCGGTGTCCCACGACCAGTGCTGCGAGGAACGGTATATTCATTGTAGCGTCTGAGCTTCTTTGTTGTTTGCGTGCACTTTTATGCTGCGCAGGGCCGCTTATGTCAGCTTCCTGCTGGCATACGTGTTTCTGGATTGGTGCGTCTTTTTTGGCGCGCAGCTTTCCCTTGTTCGATTCCATCAATACGTGTTGTTAGCGCGCGTGTGGGCATTGTGAGCATTTACCTCCTGTACTTCCCCCGTAACGGCCTAATTTTCACGCGTTGTTTCCCATTCCGCGTGTTATGCCCCGTGTTCCGCCGACTTTTCTTGTGTGCGCGACACGATGTGCGCTTTCGCTGTGCGCGTAGCGCACACCGTTTATTGACAACTAAGCAACCATACCCAGTATGATTCTATTTTTCCCTTCATAATGAAACAAATACAGATTCCATAAGCACTATCCTCAAGTCTACTATGATCATAAATACCATATACACTTTAATTATATCATCACACCATATTACAAATACTGTATACTCCCCCTCCAGTAACTATAATTACTATTGTCATTTTACTATAGTGTGTGTGGCAAGTGGCCTGATTCATCCCCCAAGAATCCTGCCACTGTCCAAAACAACCACAATACAACTAAACCATATCACAAGTATGTAATTGTAATTGTATTTGTAATTGTTTATTTGTAAAGCACTTATACACAAGTGATGTGCTTCAAAGCACTTAAAACAATACACCTTCAAATAAAAAGACTCACCCTGAACCACCCCCCAATCCAAGTGATGTCCATGGAGAGTAAAACTGACTGCAAACTCTGTGGCACCTGAACAACTTTTTCTCCCCTTTAGGAACAGCTCCATATCATATTAGACCCTTTCCAGGCACTCTTTGGGCCACAAAATAACCCCAAATGTATTTTCCTGACTTGTTCTTGCCGTGCTGTCCATGGATCCAATATGGCGACCATTTACAAATCTACTTCCTTATTCCAATGTTTAAAGATTACACCTACAAATCACCCTCACCACCAATGTAGCAGCTCTAGAGGCACAGGCAACATACAAGTCTCTGGACAGCAGGTAGCATCAACAAAACCCAGATGCACAGGGGGCAAAAGAACATTTTGTACCCTTCTGATAATACAAAACATACACATATAGCAACCATACTAATATGTACTACACCCAACACTCTACAAGTCAACATTTAAATGTAAAAATTAAGCACACAATATTATGGAATGTACCAAACACAAAGCATAACTGTACACCTCATATTATCAGTTCAGCACAACTCTTCATACACAATGAGATACAGCAATAGAACATTGGCAAATCATTTATTACCAAATATAGTACATTTTATTTATTTCTCTATTATTACCATGCATTATATAAGCATTTCTCATAAGCAAATGGACAGAAATGTCACACACCTGAGTGGCTAGAAGAGTACTTTCTCAAGGAAGAAATGAGTGATGACAAAATCTCTAATGGTAAAAGAAAGTATCTTTCGATGCAAACAAATAAGTGTAAATTATACAGAGCTTATTGAAATATGAATTTTATATGTTCTTATAGTACATAATATAGATTAAGAAACCACACTTCAGATGTATTATGGTGGATCTCAACAACCAGAAAGACAATCCCAATCCATGACTGTACAGAATAAAATCATGAACTTGTCTTCCAAATTAGATGAACTTAGAAATGACTTTCAAGAACATAAAATTTAGGTTAAAAATCAAGTCATTAGAAATCTTGATTTTCACTGCCCTGCATGTACCTGTTCTCCTTGCCCCCAGCATTCACCCCAATCATTAGCAGAGTACTCTCAGAATAAAACATTTTGATGAGATTTCTATCCACAATTCCCCCAATCTTGAAAATATTCCACCTCCAAATTCCCCTATTTATGTTTCCTACTCAGATTCCCAAACACCATTGTGATGTCCAGGGACTATGATAATGTATGTGTCTGGATATTTACATACCTGTGACACAGTATTGATGTCATTTGTGATGTCATCTTTGATGTCCTGGGTGTTAGTCTTAGCAATGCATGGTGGTGGCGCAAGTTACGGTTGCTTAGCTTACCATAACTGGGGAAATTCAGGATTTTTCGGTTTACTTGGAACCATAACCCCCTTTAACAAAGTTTTTTCACTGAATATAGATATAGATAATATAAATTTGATAAATGTTTACTAGGATTCCCTTATAGTTCATATACATATAACATAGAACATACTGAACCCCTACCCATTCTAGTGATTTTGGTGTCCGTGCACTGTGCGCATGTCTGCGGACGGACGTGGTCAACATAAACACTATCCAAAAACGCAGAGGGTATATTACATTGTTGTAGCATGCAAACACTGAACATGTTCAAAAAGCAGCACATACATACATTACATTCAATAATAAATAAGATGTGGAAACTGTATATTTAAGACACCACCCATCCAATTACATAGCATATGCAACAAAATGGAATATACCAAAACAAAATAAATATGCCTCCAATAGAATTACCTCACAGAAACTGCACAGCAAAAAGCAACCGCACACCTACACAGCAGTAACAGCAAGAAACTAGTAAGTGCACTACATTTATTTTATATATTTATAAACTTTCTTTATTAGGTACACTAAAATAACTTTTTTTGTATTTGACACAGACATGTCTAGTACTTTGGAAAGGCTGGAAGAAAATTTTCCTCGGGATGAAATGAGTGAAAACAGTGATAGTAATGGTAGACACTACACTTCTCTGAATAAGCCAATTAATGACCATTACTATATGTGTACCTCAATTTTTTTTTTTTAACAGACCATACTTACATTACAAATAATACAGAAACAAACACCTTAGAAAATCATCTGCAGCGTGTGGAGCAAAAAATTGATCTATTACTGTCAAATTTCATTCTTTTAAAAAACTTTGTTGAGGATCATATAAAAGAAAAAATAAATATCAATGTCCCATATCTACCTGTACCCCTTCTCCATGTCCCAACCAACCATCCCCAAAAACTCCCCAGCAAGAAACATGTTATGATGAGTCTTAAATCCCTTCCTCCCACCATCCATCATGTACAAAACACCATCTCCCCTGTATTTGTATCAGTTTTTGTTTTCCCCCTCCTTTTCATACATGTTATATTTTTATAAAACAATAGAATATTCTGTGTGTTGTTACTATATTCCTCTGTGTCTTATTTTTTTTAAAAAGGCAGTTACGGTGTCCGTGGACAGCACGGGGGTCGGGAATGTTCACAATTATCCAAAATTGGGGTGTCCTAAGGACACCATACCTGTTTGCACTGTCCACAATTAAAATGGAGGTGTCCTTAGGACACACAAGATGTCCGGGATGTCTGTAACTAACCAAAATGGAGGTGTACTAAGGACACTATACCTGTTTGCACTGTCCTCAATCAAGATAGAAATGTTCTTACGATACACAAGATATCCCCCTGTCCGTGATTAACCAAAATGGGGGTGTCCTAAGGACACCATACCTGTTTGCACTGCCTGTAGTCAAAATGGGTGTGTAAGCAGAACATTCTCCCTGTTCGCATTGTCCACAACCAGAATGAATATGTCTGTAGCACACTTAGCACGTCTGCCTGTCCGCACAGTTGTGATGCATATTTATTTTGTTCGGGTCTGAACACGGTCAGTAGAACACCAGCGCACATGTGTATCACACTCTTGGGTCCTGTGAACATTGCAGCTGTCCGTAAATATCTGCAGCACGTGTGTCGCACTTTTAATTAGTTCGGGGACCCTAAAACTGTTCGTAGAACACTCGCATGCATGCATACAGCCGGCCCAAAACATTTGGTGCCCTACGGACAGCTGTCCCATTCACAAACGTGTCCGAGACATCATCATGTGACCACAACCACGCTAAGCAGTGGTCCTTGTTCGTGAACACTGTCCAGGCCCCCAACATTTCAAAAGTGTTTTTTTGAGCAATCCAAGGTACTTTCCAGTAAAAGTTGTGTGACATGTCCCAGACAATGTTCCTGGCAAACAACATACTTTTTGGAACTTTTTGAGCACTTTCTTGGTGTTTGATGTGTCCGCAGACAGCGCGGGTGTATGCAAAGCGTGCACCTGCACCCCTATAAAAGGTCACACCCCTGAGAACTGATTCTCATTCTGTCTATCTAGCACTACTGGAGATTGATCCTGCTTTTGCTACTCGAGATTCAAGATTTGATTCAGCTGCCATAATGGCATCCATGGTTGCTGCTGGGGCTACTGCTATCTCAGCCCCAACCCCCACCACCTCCACCACCACCTGCCCAAGGGCCTGCAGAGGGGAACAGGTGTGAGGATGCAGAGGAGAGTGATGAAAAGGATGAAGAGGATGAGGTAGTGTAAGTCCTTACTACTGGCACTCATCGTGAATCTTGGCTGTAGAGGTTATTTACCACTCTTGATGGAGTACCAAAAGCACATGCAAACAAGGT
This sequence comes from Ambystoma mexicanum, assembly GCF_040938575.1. NCBI lineage: Eukaryota > Metazoa > Chordata > Amphibia > Caudata > Ambystomatidae > Ambystoma > Ambystoma mexicanum. The sequence goes on from NC_090929.1 coordinate 1,327,808,105, forward strand.
GTGCTGCACTCAGTGCCAGTTGGTGCTGAGTCATGGCAAGCCGGGTTTGTACAGCTAAGGTCATTCCACTGTGGGGCTATTCGTATGGTTGTACCTTGCGATAAATGTAGTAGGTTGAGTTCCCCTGCAGCGTCTTCTGTTTCCGCTCCTGCCACCACAAGAGACACTCCTGTGGGGCACTGCATCCCTCCAGCTGCCTCACAGGCCATACGTGATGCTGTTTACCCTTAACTTTCGAGGGTCACAGTATTGCGCGTGTTCTGCAACGCAATACTCTGCAGGGGGGAGAACCTTCGAAGTGCTTTCAAGACTGCAGTCCGGGAGCACGAGATGGACTGCTACCCACCTGAATAAGGCCCACCCTACCTCTTCCTCCCTCCACCTGCCATTTTTTATCACAGTGGTTGGTATCCCTTCCTTACACTCCTTTCCCTTCCTTTCCTTTGGTGTTGTGTTTAAAAAAACAAACAAAACTTAAAACAATAAAAACCAAAGAAAAAAAGGCTCTTTTCGGAGCCAACTTTCACAGTTCAAGTTCAAAAATAGAAGTGGCAAATAAATAGTGCAGGACCATGTGCATTTTTTAAAAGTCTGCGGACAGACATCTAACATTTCTGGGGGCTGCCCTATCAGAACCATTGCACTTTTCTCTGGGAAGAAGTGATGGCTCTGAAAAGAGCCTTGTGTAGTGTTTTTTAGTGATTCAAAAACTTCAAATGGTCAACACCTTCTGCAAAATGGATTACTGTAATTCCAAAAATGGTCACAATGCATTTGTTATATTTTGCAGAAAAATCTGATTGCCAGCATAAGTAAGATGTATTCCATCTCTGCAAAAAATGTGTGTACTACGAAACATAATATTTTAATTGTGAAAAGATGACATGCCAACATGGCACAGACAGCCTTGTTCACATTCCGCCTCACTTTTTCAATTTGTGGACAAAATGAAGAAGAACGCAGCCACATTTGTAAGGAAATAAATAAGTCTGGAGTTTGAAACATGTCTATGACTTTCCCAAGTCCTTCTTTCATTGCAAACTGCAAAGAGATTCCAGAGACATGTCCTAAACTGTTTCCTCCACAATGAATAATAATAATAATGTCTGCATGACACTGTCACCAAAGTAGCACAAAGAGGTACCAGATCCAGCCACTTCATTCATGCACTCCATGCCATTGTGCTTCCACATGAGGGGATCCAAGATTTACAGCCACTCCGCAGCAATCTGCATGCACCTCCAACCAATTTATCCACAAATCTCCCAAAATCTAGACAATCTACTTTCAGAAACACACAGCCATAGCTAGCTGCTCTCCTCTCAGGAAAAGACTTTCTGACAAAGTCTCTCCTTACACATCACGCCCAGTACACCTTATTGACCAATCCCTTGCTCTTCCAAGTCTCATTTTCATGCCTCTCACCCTCAAAATTCCTGTATGTATTACGCGCTGTCCACGGACATCCGCAGTGTCCGTGGACAAATCGAAAAATCTGAGAGTGGGAAATGGAAATTAAATTGTGTGCCCCATTTGCCCTTTGAGGTTGGCTCTGAAAAGAACCTTTTTTTCTGCATATGCTTCAGAAACACCCTTTATTTTATATTGTTTTTGGGTTTTCTTTCCTAATTTTCCTCCAAAAATCTTCACATTATCTTCTCCAAAGCAACCCTTATGTTCCAAAATAGCATGGCATTTCCCATAAAAGATAAAGATATGCCATCTTCTTTAAAGTAATCAACATTACCATAGTCATTGCCACTTACCCTGTATAACATGTAAAACAAGCTTACTGTCATTTCTCCCATCTGCTATGATCAAGTCTCACTTGGAAAGCTGTCTGCTCTCCAAATTGTTATTTACCCATATTGCTAACTGTAATGTGCAAACTGCTATTTTCCTCATTCATTCTATCATTTGTGTAACCACTGCCACCTATTTATCCACATTTCAACCAGAATAGCATGTAATGCATTATAGTGCATAGGATGTACATACAATTTCCTTTCTATACATTCTGCATACTGTAATGATTATAATAGTAATCAGATACAACACACAGAGCTATCTAACAAAGTGTCATTTCATGTTAAAAGATTGGAGAAATAACAGTATCGTTATGGAAGAAGGCTTTCTAGTGTGTTAAAAATGACATACAGCCAGGATGAGTGCATGCAACTTTATTCATGCACACAGATAGCCAGTATCATTTGAAAGGCTCCCAGCTGAAACAACACCACTGCTCTACAACTGTTCTTCCAATCTAGACAGCTCTCTCATTCCAGCTTGTTGCCCATTCGATTCTAGAATTTACAACAGCATTCAACAATGCACAGGTGCAGTATGTCTATCACATCATCTACAACTATGTACAGTGTTGTAAAGCAAGACATACAACATCTCCCCCTTCCCTTCAGTCTGCAACGCAAGCACCAGATCCTTCCTTGAAACCCTTACTTTATTTCAGACTCTCCCATCTCCAAGCACCACAGAATCACCCAGTACTTTAGTAATCACCTACTGAGTAATGAGCTGTGGACCTCATCAAATCCTTCTGCTTTATTTCCCACACCTTCACAAATGCATACACTGCATGCTTTTCTGCCCAGATCCTGTCATTTACCCAGTAAAAATAGCAAAAGAAATAATACAATGATTTCTTCTATATCCTAACATCCAATAACACTGTGTTAAGAAGCCAAGTGTGCTCTGTGTGCTTACTATTGTACTAATTTCTAAAGCACGATCAACTAACATATATACTCCCATTCTTATTCTAAGAAAAATATACAGAATGCACAAAGGCAAAGGAAAGTGCATGATATGCACAGTTATCTACTACTGCAAAAACAAAGAAATCCATGTGTACATTAAGTAAAGTGCTATTAACACACACATTTACTAACTTCTTTCTTTCACAATTGTATTGAAGACCACTCTCCTGAAAAGCAGCAACGTCTGAAGTACGAATGAGAACTCAGAAGAAACCTACACTTTCCATCCAAAAAAGTAAGTGCAATACTGCCATAATGTTCTAACTGTTACTCAAACACTGTAGAATTCTAGTATTATAGAACAAATATTTGTATGAACCCTGCAATATTAGATTCAGAATTAATACTCCCCCCTCACCAGCTGCATGCTTTGTGTTGTCATCTGAGTTGGGCAGAATTATATGCAGTACCCTTTGGGAACATCACACACAATTAAGAATACAATTGACAGTACAAATACACCTTTGGTACAAGCCTGTACTACACAGTAAAGTGGTAGCGATGGCTGAGCAGCCAGACAAATCTCAAGAGCAAGTGAGCAGGATCAATAGTTACATATAGGACAGCAATTACTATGATTCAAACAAACACTGACGCAAGGTTTCTGAGTAAAATAATATACATTTGTTTACACATTAGTTGTAAAACATTTCACTAAAGTAAAACAGTTGAAAAATCACACTATTAATACACCACACCACTCCCAATAGATTCTGGACAAGTTAAACTCAATATGAAGTGTGAGCAAAATGGCTTTCCAATAATTTAAAGCAGACGGAAAAACAAAGTTAGACAAAAATTGAGCATCACCAACAGGTAGGTAGGCAGGGCAATCTAGACAAAGGAACTACAGTGAGGGAATCAGATCAAAAGGGATTAGGGCCAAAATCAATAGGACAAAAGTATTTTGCTCAAGATCACACAGTTCAGGGTAGTTTGCGGTTAAGTCTTTGCCAACAGTTCCGGACGGAGTTGGTCAGCAGAAAAGTTAGTTTCAAGAAAAGAAAAGGACAAGCCATCGGATTGGTGAAAGGTTTCACGCACTTTCACGGCGGCTGGACGAAACTAACAACCGGATTTGAACAGTACCTTAAAATGGAGAAGCAGCTGTAGCTGTGGCGGACGTTCCTTCAAGGTCCTGCAGGCTTACGGTTCTTGAAGCGACTGTCAGACTAACATGAAGTAGGAAGACTGGAGGGTCCTGCACTGCCCAGGGAAGAAACCAGAATCAGAGCAGAGAAACAAATAAAAAGTGTGCTCCTTAAAACCCAAGCAGGGTCTGACCTTCCTGGCTATCTGGATCACTGTAGCTCTGTACAGCAAATTCGACCAGAAGTGGGAGACTTGGCTTACAGTTTGGGTGAACGGGTTGGTCCCACCAGCTCAGGGGAAGAAGATTCCTGGTAGATCTTCTCTGTTGTTGATGTCTGAAGGTTCTGACCTGCAGCAGGGCTTCACCGGCGGTTCAGTCATGGTAGGGGTCCTCTTCTCTCATCTCCTCTTCGGTTCTCTCTTCCAGTGGCGACTCTGTCTTTCCAGCCCCAGAGACCTGCTTTTTATGCGGTTTTCCCCCATTCACACAGCCTGGCTGTCAATCACACGGCAGGGTGGCTGTCCTGGCAGGATAGTCACCCAGCCAATCAAACAGGAGTGCAAATTGGATTACCAAGGGAACCCACGGCAGGGCTCCTAAAACCCCTCCCTCACATTGTGCCTACCCAGACTTTCAGGTGCCTAAGGAGGGCTTCTGTGCAGAAGCTCGCGAAAGGACAGCAAACTAAAGAACCAAACCTGGTTTGGCGTGCAGAGAAAAACACAAGAAAGACTTTTACAAAAAGAAATGGCAAATAAACCCAACCGGAACCACATCAAAACAAATATGGTCCAGCGGATTTAAGTTCGAGGCTACCAAGATATCGTAAAACAATACCAAGGTTATTTAAGATAACCACAGTAGGAAAAGAGGGTAGTTACCACTCCCACCAGCCAAGTCTTAATGAAAAGGGAGCGAAAAAATGCTCAAAGAGAAACAGACAAAGCCTTTCCAGTACTCTATGTAATATAGTTTGTACTGGGTCTGTGGATTTAAAGAGATTATCAAGTCAATGGCAACTATACATGTTCTAGGAGACAGTAGTCAGTCCCAGAAAAATTGAGTCTGAGTTGGGAAGTCTATAAGAACACCCTGTGTCAATGCACTGGAGGTGCTTTGTAACACTCAATAAAAAGATGATGCCTGCGGAGTAGGTAAGGCTCTACAGTCTAATAACACAACAAATGTTAAACACACAAAGCAAAGCACATGTAAGAGTGGGAAAAAAGGCTGACACTCTTATCGGGTAAAAAAAAAGGACTCAGTAGATAAGGGAAATTAGCCATTTTGAGAATTCTCCCTAACACTCTGAACACTAGTATAGTAACACACAAATACAAGAATAGCCTTCCCAACCTGATGTAGCAGCGCCTTGCACAATCACACACCTCTGCATACATCCTTACCATCATACTCAGACACTCATGCACAAAGCACACATACACTGCACAAGATCCCAACCCACATTTCTTTTTTCTCCAACAGACCCCATAGAATTCCTACCAAAAAGCAACTCCATAGAAAGCAGCACAAAAGCAAACAACATCAAAATAAAACTCTCCAAAATAAGCATCTACCTCTAGCAGAATTTGTACAAAAAGTTCAAACAAAACAGCTAATACAGTCATTAAGCAAAACAAATCTAGCTTCCAGTACAGAAATGTTGCCTCCTCTTCCAAATTGTAAAACAAAATAGAAAGTGATTAACAAGACTGCATCTACCGCTAGTGCTAACACTGCACCTATACAACTTAATGTAGAGGCAAGTAAGCATACCAAAAAAAAAAATACTTTACATATAATGTTCCGCCGCAGAGTCCTCGCAAACAACCCTTAAAACCTACTGTAGAAAATGTATCCTAAAAGTTCTCATAGACACTGCAATCCTTCTAAAAAGGAATTATTTATTTTAGTTTTAAACAGAATTAAACCACTAACAAAACTAAGTACTAAACTACAAAAAAGACTTTTCAATAAATGGAATATCAACAAAGATAGCTTCACAAACATCTGTGGAGGTGAATGGAGTCACACCACGAGCACAGAACTATATTTCAATGAAGAAGCCTACAAACAAAAGCAAATATACCTAATTGCCATACACAGCAGTGGATGAGGGTATGAACAACTTAATAATACCATTATGGAACAAGAAATGCTGCTCACAAAAATATCCCCAGAAAACTCAGTATCAACTCTCCATACCACTGAACCAATACCTCCAGTCTACAAATGGCTGTGCACATCAATGAGTAAAATTGCCAAAAAATCTTTCAAATCTTTAAGCCAGTTCCTCAATCAGTATGTGAAAGACAAATTAAAAATAAAACTACTACAAAATACGGACTCCTGTCCAGTGCGCAAATACACAGGACTACAAGGACATTAATTAGCCTGCATTTCCGGACCTATTTGCAAAAGCACCTTTCATCATATCAAAATGATATCAACATATCATTCAACTATACAAAATCTGGTCCATTAACTGTACTATGCCAAAAGTCCTGCTTTAACACTAGCCAATTTCAATAACAATCTGCTACATGGTACAACCAAACAACTACTCGAAGAAATAGAGCATATCCAGAGAAAATATTCAGAAAGTGAAAGGCACTTACAAAATGCAATAGCTTTACAACAGACTAGCACCAACTGGTCAGATGGCAACCTTCTATTAAACACATTCAAAAAAGAAATACTAAAGTGTAAAAGTACATCTGCTGAAGTACCAAACCATGTGTGTGTGTGTGTGTGTTGCTAAAAGACAACAATGAATACTACAAGGAAATTAATATTGAAGAAAACCTGAGGGAAACCACTGAAATAATTCAAGAGTCATGAGAAACTGGTCAATTTCAACTTCTAGATCCCGCTGCAGAATCCAATATTTTAGACCATTATAAAATGCATCCATTAGCCACGAAAGGCAACATAGATGCAGAACTTTTTATAAACATAACACAAAAACCCTTTGGGGGCGCAATGGGAATGGGGAAGGGCCCTGGTAAATGGGGAATTACCGCTCCCGCCAACCTTGGAATGGACCGGTAATTACTCCATTCTCCAGGGAGGAGTCGGAACGAGTTTGGAGGCAGCCATGTCACTAATAGCACCATGGCTACCTCCAACCTCGTAATGAGGTCCATAGTGTCAAAGGTAAATCACCTAAGAACACATATTACATAAAAAGAGCAACAGAATAATCAAAATGCATCAATGATTACAATGCAATCATTGCCCTCCTATGGAATGCAAACATAGATGTGCAGTACATTGCAGACAATTCTGCTGCAGTTGCACGATATGTCACAGCCTACTTAACCGAGGCAGAGAAAACAGAGCTTCAAGACCTCTAGGATGACATACCATCTGACAAACACTACCACAGAAATTGTACAGTTTAGGCATAAAAATACTCTCTCATAGAGAATGTGGCTGCTATGAAGATGCAGAATGTTTAACCGGTACTGCCTTGTATGGAAAATCTGAAATTATAGTATGGCTAAGTCTTGGACCTGCTAAATCTAGAAAAAGATTTCTCAAATCATAATAACCAAAAATGATCCCAACATCCAAGACATTTTGAAAAACAATTGATTAGACACATATTACTTCAACAGGAGTACCACTTTGGAAACGATGGGCATCATTCCGAGGTTGGCGGTAAGGGGTTAACGATGCTGGTAATGGTGCCAGTGCCATTAACCTCGTACTACCACATTACGAGGTCCTTTAGCAGGTCCCACTAATGGTGGCTGTTTTTTTCCCGGCACCCTTAGTGGGAGCCGCTACGGGACCAGCATGCTAACAACGGGCTTGTTATTAACGGGCCCCTTGTTAGCATGGTGCCCCTTGAGCATTTTCGGGGCTCGAATGGGAATGGGGATGGGTTCCCTGAATGGGGAAATACCAGGTCCTCCAAGGTTGGAATGGCCCAGTAATTCCCCATTCAGGGAACCCGGACCCAGGATGCGGTACGGGGGTAGCCATGGCGCTAATAGCACCATGGCTACCTCCAACCTTCCCATGTGTCTATACCACATAGCCCAAAACTTCACATACAAAAATAATATTAAACCAGATGAAAAGAAAGGTAGATACAGAGTGGCAAATTGTGAAGGCAGCTTAGATAAATTTACCAAACCGAAACTTAATTAATCATATCAAATTGTCATTAAAAGCTCCTCAACATAAAAAACTGTATTACATGTCCCTGCTACAACTTTTTAAACCATGGGGAAACGAAGATTTGCTAGATACATATGAGTCCTATGAAGATGTTTTCAAAGCAAATGAAAACACTATAACAGACATAGGACCTCGTTACGAGTTTGGAGGCAGCCATGCCCTTAATAAGGGAATGGCTGCCTCCAAACTAGGGTCCGGGTCTGGGTTCCTTGAATGAGGAATTACCGGGCCATTCCAACCTTGGAGGACCCGGTAATTCCCCATTCAATGTACCCATCCCCAATCCCATTTGAGCCCCCATAGGACTCAATGGGAATGGGGAAGGAGCTAACAAGGGGCCCGCTAATAACGGGCCCCATGTTAGCTCCCTGGTCCCCTTGCGGGATCCGCAAAGGATGTCTGTCTGACCAGACGTCCAGAGTGCGTCCCGCAAGGGGACCTCGTAATAGGGCAGAATGGTATTAATGGCACCTTTACCAGCACCATTAAACTCATTTTGCCTGGGTCCTAATGAGGCCCATAAACTTTACACAGTACCAAAAAATGTTGCACAATAAACAGCAACACGAAGAACTCCAGGCCCAACTAAATGTGGACACTCCTGACAGTAGTCAACCTTTTAGAACAGCAAGCCAAGAACCAGTTGGACAGGCACTAATTGCAAATTAGGCAGAATTAGGTATGACAGAAATAGAAAACACCTTGTGTCAGTATGAGAAATCTACAGAAGATGTTGCTTTACTTAAATCACAACTAAACAATGAGCAGCGTAGAATTTTCCAAGAAGTAACAAAACAAATTGAACATGGTGTGCAACATTAAAGTAAAAACTGTGACTGCCAAGACTGCAAACCTATATAGCTATATGTGAGTGGTCATCTGGTTCAGGGAAAACATTCTTAATAAAAAATCATCAGCAAGTTCCTCCAACAATTGACAAAAAACAACCTGTCAGCTATTGTTACTGCCCACACAGGTATAGCTGCCTACAACAAAGGCGGTGTCACTTTACACCGATTATTACTCCTTCCAGTAGAACACCAAAACAAATTAGATTATTGCAAACTTTCTACAGAAGCTGAAATGGAACTACACAGATTTTTCAAACAAATGAAAATGCTGCTAATAGATGAGGTGAGCCTGGTCTCAAACCTAATGTTGGCTTTGATTCACCTCAGATAACAAGAGGTCCTCAAAACAGACTACGAAGAGCTCTTTGGAAGAAAACACATTGGGGTAATTCATAGAATCCAGCGCACAAGTGGCGCACGTGGCTGGCGCACACTGTGCGCGTGCGACAGTCTGCGCCAGCTGCGTGCGCCAAAATCCATTTACACACACAGCGTATTCATGGATTTCAACATCCATTACCAGTCGTAGCACAGAGTGGCGCAGCGACCCTGCAGCAGCGCCAGTTACGCCCCCAAACCCTCCCCTTGCGCCATGCACAGCACACAAATCCCGTACATGGCGCACAGGCCAGTGGACCAGCATACAGCCCCCAACCACGAAAATGCCTGTAAAACTCCCCGCGCCCCCCATCCGAATACATGTACACACCTGCGCGGGGAGAATCACGCGTGATTGGGTCTGTGCGAGCGAGGTACGTGTATCAGTGGGGTTTGCGGGAATTTTCACATGCGATTGGGCCTGTGCGAGCAGGGTATGTGTATCACTGGGGTTCTCAGGGAGTTTCACACGCGATTGGCCCTGTGCGAGCAGGATACGTGTATCACTGGGGTTCACAGGGAGTTTCACATGCGATTAGGCCTGTGCGAGCGGGGTATGTGTATCACTGGGGTTCTCAGGGAGTTTCACACGCGATTGGCCCTGTGCGAGCGGGATACGTGTATCACTGGGGTTCACGGGGAGTTTCACATGTGATTGGACCTGTGCGAGCGGGGTACGTGTATCACTGGGGTTAGCGGGGAGTTTCACACGCGATTGGTCCTGTGCGAGCGGGGTATATGTATCACTGGGGTTTGCGGGGAGTTTCACACGCGATTGGGCCTGTGCGAGCGGGGTACGTGTATTACTGGGGTTCGCGGGGAGTTTCACACGCGATTGGCCCTGTGCGAACGGGTACTTGTATTACTGGGGTTCGTGGGGAGTTTCACACGCGATTGGCCATGTGCGAGCGGGGTACGTGTATTACTGGGGTTCGCAGGGAGTTTCACACGCGATTGGCCCTGTGCGAGCGGGGTACGTGTATTACTGGGGTTTGCGGGGAGTTTCACAAGCGATTGGCCCTGTGCGAGCAGGGTATGTGCATTACTGGGGTTCGCAGGGAGTTTAACATGCAATTGGCCCTGTGCAAGTGGGGTACCTGTATTACTGGGGTTCGCTGGGAGTTTCACACTTGATTGGCCCTGTGCGAGTGGGGTACGTGTATTCATGGGGTTCGCGGGGAGTTTCACACGCGATTGGCCCTGTGCGAGCATGGTATGTGTATTACTGGGGTTCGCGGGGAGTTTCACACGCGATTGGCCCTGTGCGAGAGGGGTACATGTATTACTGGGGTTCGCTGGGATTTTCACATGAAATTGGCCCTGTGCGAGCGGTGTACGTGTATTACTGGGGTTCACAGAGAGTTTCACACACGATTGGCCCTGTGTGAGCGGGGTACGTGTATTACTGGGGTTCGCGGGGAGTTTCACACGCGATTGGCCCTGTGCGAGCGTGGTAAGTGTATTACTGGGGCTTGCGGGGAGTTTCACACGCGATTGGCCCTGTGTGAGCATGGTACATGTATTACTGGGGTTCGCGGGGAGTTTCACATGCGATTGGCCCTGTGCGAGCGGGGTACATGTATTACTGGGGTTTGCTGGGAGTTTCACACATGGTTGGCCCTGTGCCAGAGGGGTACGTGTATTAATGGGGTTCGCAGGGAGTTTAACATGCAATTGGCCCTGTGCAAGTGGGGTACCTGTATTACTGGGGTTCGCTGGGAGTTTCACACTTGATTGGCCCTGTGCGAGTGGGGTACGTGTATTCATGGGGTTCGCGGGGAGTTTCACACGCGATTGGCCCTGTGCGAGCATGGTATGTGTATTACTGGGGTTCGCGGGGAGTTTCACACGCGATTGGCCCTGTGCGAGAGGGGTACATGTATTACTGGGGTTCGCTGGGATTTTCACATGAAATTGGCCCTGTGCGAGCGGTGTACGTGTATTACTGGGGTTCACAGAGAGTTTCACACACGATTGGCCCTGTGTGAGCGGGGTACGTGTATTACTGGGGTTCGCGGGGAGTTTCACACGCGATTGGCCCTGTGCGAGCGGGGTAAGTGTATTACTGGGGCTTGCGGGGAGTTTCACACGCGATTGGCCCTGTGTGAGCATGGTACATGTATTACTGGGGTTCGCGGGGAGTTTCACATGCGATTGGCCCTGTGCGAGCGGGGTACATGTATTACTGGGGTTTGCTGGGAGTTTCACACATGGTTGGCCCTGTGCCAGAGGGGTACGTGTATTAATGGGGTTTGTGGGAAGTTTCACATGCAATTGGCCCTGTGCGAGCGGGGTACGTGTATTACTGGGGTTCGCAGGGAGTTTCACAAGTGATTGGCCCTGTGCGTGCGGGGTACGTGTATTACTGGGGTTACGGGGAGTTTCACATGCGATTGGCCCTGTGCGAGCACGGTACGTGTATTACTGGGGTTCGGGGGAATTTCACACGAGATTTTGCTGTCAGAGGGGGTACGTGTATCCAGTGGGGTGGGGAGTCCCACACGTGAATTGGCAGTGTGGCTCCTCCCAGGTGTTCCCTCTACCTCCTCCACGGCCCCTGCAGGCAGCCCACACCACAGGGGACTAGCCTGCACCCCTGGTCATGTCCCGCATGCAGCCCATCCACCATGGGCTTGCCCCCCAGCCAGCCCACATGTCACCTTGCATTAGTGATCACCAACTCATATCCCCCAGCACCCACACCCACCCAGCAGTGAGGCTCAGGCCCTGATTCATGCCCCCCAGGATCCCCACCCCCAGCAGTGAGGCTCAGGCCCCAACTCATGTTCCCCAGCACCCCCACCCACCCAGCATTGACAGGCACCTGCCAGCAGGCCCCGACTCATGTCCCCCAGCACCCCCACCCCCCAGCAATGAGGCTCAGGCCCCAACTCATGTCCCCCAGCACCCCCACCCACCCAGCAGTGAGGGACACCTGCAAGCAGGCCCGACTCATGTCCCCCAGCATTCCCATCCGCCCAGCAGTGAGGCTCAGGCCCAACTCATGTCCCCCAGCACCACCACCCACCCAGCAGTGAGGAGCACCTACAAGCAGGCCCCAACTCATGTCCCCCAGCACGCCCAACACCGAGCAGTGAGGCTCAGGCCCCGAATCATGTCTACCCCAGCACCCCCACCAACCCGGCATTGACAGGTACCTGCAAGCAGGCCCTGACTCATGTCCCCCAGCACCCCCACCCCCCAGAAGTGAGGCTCAGGCCCTGACTTATGTCCCCCAGCACCCCCATCCACCCAGCAGTGAAGCTCAGGCCCCGACTCATGTCCCCCAGCACCCCCGCCCACCCAGCATTGACAGGCACCTGAAAGTAGGCCCAGACTCATGTCCCCCAGCACCCCCACCCCCCAGCAGTGAGGCTCAGGCCCCGACTCATGTCCCCCAGCACCCCCGCCCACCCAGCATTGACAGACACCTGCCAGTAGGCCCTGACTCATGTCCCCCAGCACCCACACCCCCCAGCAATGAGGCTCAGGCCCGACTCATGTCCCGCTGCACCCCCACCCACCCAGCATTGACAGGCACCTGCCAGCAGGCCCAGACTCATGTCCCCCAGCACAACCCCCAGCAGTGAGGCTCAGGCCCGACTCATGTCCCCCAGCACCCCCACCCACCCAGCAGTGAGGGGCACCTGCAAGCAGGCCCCGACTCATGTCCCCTAGCACCCCCACCCACCCAGCAGTGAGGGGCACCTGCAAGCAGGCCCCGACTCATGTCCCCAGCACCCCCACCCCCAGCAGTGAGACTCAGGCCCTGACTCATGTCCCCCAGCACCCCCACCCATCCAGCAGTGAGGGGCACCTGCAAGCAGGCCCGACTCATATCCCCTAGCACCCCCACCCACCCAGTAGTGAGGGGCACCTGCAAGCAGGCCCCGACTCATCTCCCCCAGCACCCCCACCCCCAGCAGTGAAGCTCAGACCACGACTCATGTCCCCCAGCAGCCCCACCAACCCAGCAGTGAGGGGTACCTGCAAGCAGGCCCCGACTCATGTCCCCCAGCACCCCCACCCCCCAGCAGTGAGGCTCAGGTCCTGACTCATGTCCCCCAGCACCCCACCGACTCAGCAGTGAGGAGCACCTGCAAGCAGGCCCCAACTCATGTCCCCCAGCACCCCCATGCCCCAGCAGTGAGGCTCAGGCCCTGACTCATGTCCCCCAGCACCTCCACCCACCCAGCAGTGAGGGGCACCTGCAAGCAGGCCCTGACTCGTGTCCCCCCAGCACCCCCACACACCAAGCAGTGAGGGGCACTTGCAAGCAGGCCCTGACTCATGTCCCCCAGCACCCCCACCCCCCAGCAGTGAGGCTCAGGCCCTGACTCATGTCCCCGTCCACCCCCAACAACCCAGCAGTGAGGGGCACTTGCAAGCAGGCCCCGACTCCTGTCCCCCAGCACCCCCACCCGCCAGCAGTGAGGCTCAGGCCCTGACTCATGACCCCAGCACCCCCACCCACCCAGCAGTGAGGGGCACCTGCAAGCAGGCCCCAAATCATGTCCCCCAGGACCCCCATCCCCCAGCAGTGAGGCTCAGGCCCGGACTCATGTCCCCCAGCACCCCCACCCACTCAGCAGTGAGGGGCACCTGCAAGCAGGCCCCGACTCATGTCCCCAGCACCCCCACCCCCAGCAGGGAGGCTCAGGCCCCGACTCATGTCCCCCAGCACCCCCAACCCCCAGCAGTGAGGCTCAGGCCCCGACTCATGTCCCCCAGCACCCCCACCCACCCAGCATTGACAGGCACCTGCCCGACTCATGTCCCATGGCACCCCCACCCTCCCAGCAGTGAGGCTCAGGTCCCATCTCATGTCCCCCTTACCTCCACCCACCCAGCATTGACGGGAACCTGCCTGCAGGCCCCGACTCATGTCCCCCAGCACCCTCACCCCCCAGCAGTGAGGCTCAGGACCTGACTCATGTCCCCCAGCACATTCACCCACCCACCCAGCATTGATGGGTACCTGCCAGCAGGCCCCGAGTCTTGTCACCCAGCACTCCCACCACCCAACAGTGAAGCTCAGGCCCCGACTCATGTCCCCCAGCACCCCCACCCACCCAGCATTGACAGGCACCTGCCAGCAGGCCCCCGACTCATGTGCCCCCAACACATCATCATGATCCACAATCATGGGCCTCATGGCCTCCCAAATCCCACTGCACGCCACCCCTGTGCAAAGACCCAACCAAGTATCCCATCCACCCCAAATTGAAATGCCCATTACATGATGCAACCCAAATGGCAAGAATGTACATCAACACATGTCTGTCACACACACACACACAGAATGGGTGCTGGTGATTGTGAAAACCTACACAGTGACATGCATGAAACCAATGAGAGAATACCACACATCAAAGTAATAAACCAAAATGTATTGAACACAAAAAGAATGTAATCAAATGAAAACATGAAAAAAATGTGTGAAAAAAAAGATGAAATGCAGCATGTCCAAAACACAAAAAGAAAAACATGAAGTCTGAATCCAAATAAATCGAAATGAAAATGTGTCCAAAGTTTCTGGCCACCAAATCAAATCCAAAGGAAATGGAAACAGTAAAATCCATTGCTCCATGATGAGAAAAATAATAATAGATAAATCCACTGTTCAACTATGTACAAAGAAGTAATCCAGGGTCCATGAGCCCAACGAATGAAATGAAACCTAGCAAAAAACTACCTAATAAAGAACTATATACAAAAAGGCAGGGCATAGTCCAAGCGCCCCAAATGAATGACAAAGATAAATTAAACCTAAAACTACAAACTATATACAATGGTGGCGGGCTAGTCTGACGGCTCACTTCCCGATTTCCTGGGCCAGGGCATCATGGAACTCCTGCTTGATGTCCTGGAGGCAGTCCTCTTCCATGGCCCCAAGGGTTCGCAGGGATGATGCCATGTTGCACTCCAACTCCCTGCGAATGGCCTCGAGGAACTCGGCACGCCTCAGTGCCCTCTGCAAGGAGTTCTCTGCCCTGACCATTGTAAGCCGTGCCTCTTCTGCCCGCTGCCACTCCACATCTATATGCCGGCCCAACCGCAGCCACACGGAGGACACACCCATTCCAGGGTCCTCCTGCCCTCTGGCCGATGTCTGCCCCTCTGATGTTGATGGCCCAAGCCATCATTGCTCCCACCTAGAGCCTGCTGCTGCTGCTGTCCATGTGCCCTTTCCGATGATGCCTGCACATCCTCCATCAGCTGGTCTCCAGTTGTTGTGTCCACCCCGGCTGGGCCGCCGACTCCCGACTGTGGCAGGGATAGGATTTCCACCAAGCTGACTGTGTTGGTCAGGCCAGGTCCACAGGAGGCCCTGGTGGAATCTGGGCCGGAAGACGGAAGGGAGAATGACTGGCACATAGTCTCCACAGAGGAGGAGAGGTCCGCCAGAGTGCGCGAGACATGTAGGAACCCACCGACCAGGGCCCCTCCCAACAGTGCCATGTCTCAACGTTGCTGTTCGTGATGGCGTACATGCTCCGCCCAGGAAGCACGCACGTCATCACGAATGTCACATGTGCGCAATGCGACACCAACCAGGACAGAGCCCTACAGTCGTGGGACCTCTCGTCCACAGGTAGTGGAGAGGCAGATGACGTGGCACTCCCGCTACCTGCGGACGGGCCTGGGACGGGGCATCCCTGTTGGTGCATGGTGGTGCAGTCACAGGGTCAAGGACAGCGACATGCACAGGCCCCTCTGCGGTGACCTGTGCTGCCTCCTGACCCTGGCCCTGGACTGCACCACTTGCACCAGTGGTACTACCCCCACCAGGCCCCATATGCGGCTCAGTAGCAGGCTCATCCTCCTCTGCGGAGACCACCAACCTGGATGTCTCCACACCATCTTCTGCCATTGCAAGCCCCTGTGGGGGCTCACCGGGCCCTTCTGCTGCAGCCATAGTGGCAGACGCGGCACCAGTCCCCTCGCTCCCGGATGATGGCAATTCCTGGGAGGGTGGCTGGGCCTTGTGTCGCCGCACGGTGGAGGCATCCACGCCACTTGGCTCCACAGCACCGTCTCTGCCCTCTTCTTCACTTGACGCTGCGTACAGGGAGACATAGAACACATCGCATCAGGGTACAGTACAATATTTCCCTAGACAGGAAGCAATAACACATGAGTGGCTCTGCGAAATGTCACTTCCATCCTGTCCCTCCACAATACATGGGTGAATGCACGCAACATACATGCAGAAACAGGCACGGCGCCTGCAATCAACATCAGCATCCATGTACAAGGGCCTCTTTTAACAAAAATGTTGCCTTCAAACTCACATGCTTCATGGCTCACACTGATCCCATGCACACAACTCACTGGAGGGTCATGCATCATGGCTTGTACACCACATACACAGTGGATAGACACAGTGGATACAACAGTGACTGCACTGCATGAGTGAATCTACACATCATCACGGACATATGTCATGCATCCATGGTGATTCAAAGTCACACACACACTTCTCAGACACACACACATGTGCACCATACATGTACATGAGAGCAGCACCCATCCCTCACCCCCCTCCATGTCCAAGAACAGAGACTGGCATGCATTCATGTGTGCATTCCGCATACAGTTCCCCATGTTGCATTGGAACACATGCACCATCCATGTGGTTCACACATTACTGGTCTCATATGCATGACCATGATGTCCCTACACACACACATCCATACATGGCCTATGTCACACATACAGGCAAGTATCAGACTACCAGCACACTGCAACATGCCCTGTCTCACACAGCAATGCTTGGCCACTTACCGCTCAACTCCAGACGGGTCTGCCTCCTAAGGATCTGGGCATGGAGCGCTAGGCCTACGCATTCCAGGACCCTCATCTGGATGTTGCTCATGCTGACCCGGCCCCCCTCCGTGAGGCGCCGGGCCTTGTAGAGGGTCCTGGACCTGAAGTCCTCCCAGTGCTTCCAGACGTGCTTGATGTCGTGGGTTGCCTCCCCCTCCGCGTTGATGGCAACCACTATGTCGTCCCAGATCCTCTCCCGTCCTTCCTTGTTGGCACATGATGTTCCGAAGAGGACATCATAATGCACCAGGACATGCTCCACCACGACCCCAACTTCCTTCTCACTGAAGCTGGTGGACCTCTGTCTCTCTGGCTGGGGGTCGCCAGTGGTCTCAGATGGTGTTTGCCCCAATATGGCGACCCCCGAGACAGGCGTGGGTGGGCAACTGGGTCTTGGGGCTGGGCTGTGGAGCGATGGTATCCCAGTCGGGAGTCTTCTGTTCCAGCAGGGGTGGACACAGCAACTGGAACCCTGCAGATGGCTGATGTGCAGGCACCAAATAGCAGGGCACGTGGGCAGCAGGCAGGCAGCAGCAGATGGCTGGTGGGAGTGTGCTTAGGGATCTTGGGGGCAGGAAAATGGCCTTTTGGTCAGGGGTGTGGTCTTCCATGTGTTTTCACGTGGCCAGCTTGATACCGAGTGATTTGGCACGTGAGAAAACTGCACATCAGTGTGCTATCCAAGGAAAGGTCCTTAGCGCGTACGCACGTAAGTGACATTACGCGCGGGGGCATTCCCCACATCACGGGTGCATTGTGATTCAGCACATGACAAAACTGCACATCACCTGTGCTATTGGAGGAAAGGGCCTTAGCGCGTAAGCGTGTAAGTGACGTTGCACGTGTGGGCTGGCTTAAAAGATATGAGTATAACGCTATTTTCTTGTACGTGCTTTTTGTGGAGAGCGAGCGGGTGTTTCTTATACTTCTTGTTGGTTCACACACGATTACTTCACAACTTTTCCAGTTTGTTCTCCCTGTTTCCTCAGACTGCGTTCTTTTCTTCTTTTGGTGGGGTGTTGCCAACGCGCACACGCATGTCTTTTTCACATTCTTTTTCAAGGCAGACGGTGAGTCACGCATTTATTTTCCAACTGTGGTTGCCCCGTGTGTCGCGTACCCCAGGCTGCGTTGTAACACGCGTACGCTTATTTTTGTTTTTCTGGGTGCCACAGCGTAGTGCGGGTTCATTTTTCCATGCACATGGTCTACCAGGGGTTGCGTGCACATGTACTTTTGATTTTGGGGTGCCTGTGCATTGCGTGACCCATCATCTTCCCCCAGGGGTCACATACAGCCTTGCTAGACCACTAGGGTACGAATTCCATCTAGTACCCTACCCCTTTCACCCCAATTGCCCAGGATAATTGTTTACTGCAACTCCCATGCGCACAACAACATCAGTGCCATGGTTGGGAGGCGACCAAGCAGTAAGGGAGGCAAAGGTGGCCGACCTCCAAAAAGTGGGCGTGGTGGGCACGGTAAGGTATATGGCCAGGATTTGCAGGGTGCCCCTAGAGCCCCGTGTGTGGAGGACCAATCAGGGACTCCTATGCCCCCCCAATTGTTGTGGGAAATGTAGCTGACACCATCCCAGCTCAGCCCTTGTTGGACCGGCCCATTTTGTCACCTGAACCGGCACAGGAGGACTCCCAAGCTGACTTCCAGGTCAGCAAGTCTAAACCACGTGTGGCGGTGAAAGTTGCTGTCACCAGGCCACGTGGATCTGGGGCAGCAATGTCATCTACTGCACCAAGTAGCCAGAGTGGGGAGGCTGCAGGGGCAGCTGCAGCTCAATCCACCCCAGCTCCGAGTCTCCCAGCCGGGACGGAGTTGGTCCAGGTCCATCACACCAACTTTGGCCCTGCCGACATCACCCTGCAGCCAATGCCTGCACCAAGACCTATGGTCATTGTGCCTTTACAGGCTTCTAGTACCCAGTCCACCTGCGCTTCTGCCACTACTGACCAGAGCAGCGTAAGCCACTCAGGATCCGCACCACCTTACAGGAAGAAGAAAAAAGGTGCTCTTGCACTACAGGCTGAGACCCCAGACACGGCTACACACTCCGGCACGTGAAGGAAGCCTAGCTTCAATGACGCCAAACTTGATACACTTGTGACCTATGTGTCGCCACATAGCCGCGAAATGTTGATGACTGCAGGCTGTAAGACTATGCCTGCTCAACGTAGGGCCCACTGGCAGACCATCGCGGACCACATTAGTGCCCTTGGATTTGTGAGGCGCACAGCTGATGATTGCTAAAAGCGGTGGAATGACCTGAAAGGCAGAGCAAAGAACAAGCTGGCTTCCAATCATGCCTCTACTCTGGTGAGTGGCGGTGGGTCTCCACCAGAGGATGACCAACTCATTGAACATGGGTCTGTTGCTGGAACCTTCATCATAGAGGATCAGATCCACGGCGTGTGAGACCTACCAGATTATGAGGCATTGTCCGGTGAGTGGCCATGCAAGTGTGTGTAATCCATGTGTATGTTTCTTGGGTGATGTGTAATGATTGAGTGCCAGGTGAGGGTGTGTACTCCTGAGTGGTATGGGTCACCCATTTACTTCCTCCAAACCATTCACCGGGTTTGGGAATGACAGTACCCCTTCTGACCACAGTAGCCAATTAGCGCCACATTACTGCAGTTTCCCTTGAACTGTCATCTTGCAACAACATTGTTTCAATCCTCCCATTTTTGCAACACATTTTTCTGCCCTAATGCCACATATGTGACATGCTTCTGTCATAGATTACAACCCACATTGGCCCACATTTATTACCTTGTTATGGGAATTTTTTGACCATTCAGGCTGATTGAGTAAGGGCCTGCTTGTATTAATTTTTGGGCCCTGTTTGAATGTTGAACATGACTGTTGTGTTCTGTCGTGTTGAAGTGACCAACCATTGATGGATCCATCTGCCTGCCATCACTGTATTATTGCACACTGGATGTGTTGCAGTGTGTGGCACATGCATATTTTGTCACACTATTTTGCATTTTTCATCTCATCATGTCCATTTCACATGGATGGGTGACAATACTCATTCACTGACATATGGCTGTACTTGTCAAATGTACCATGGCAATGCTACGTGCTATCTGTGTGCTGGCATGTGCCATGTATGTGGATTGCCCATGCCACTCACAGGCTAATATGTGATGACAGTGCTATCCAGCATGCAGCACATATGTTGATTTTCCATCTTGGAGTCCTCAGTGTCTGCTGTTTGCCCCCCCTTCCAAATCATTGACAGTGCATGCATGCCAGGGTTATGGTCGCGTGGGACATGCATTATTCATGTACTGGATCTCTGCCTTGTCAGGCCTATGTGTGTGACATTGTGTTCATGCTGGTTTCTATTTGTTGCCTTTCATGTTTTGCAGGTGATGACCCACTTGATGATGTTGAGGTGGAGGAGATGGTGCAGACCCAGGAGGAATCTGAGCCATGACCAGGCACCGGTGGAGGACGTGGTGTGGTGGTGGGTGAAAACCCTATCCTCCTGCAGACCATACTGTCCACGGGTGTCTCTGGGTGTACCTCCCCAGACCTCTATGATTCAGGTGCTGAATGGTGAGTGTTTCTGGCAAGGATGCTGTTCTGTCCAACCCACCTGCACCGGGGGTAGGCCCCTCAATGGGGATGTCAGTGTTGGTAACTCTGCCTTTAACGGTTATGGATGCAGGGTCACACTCCAAATCATCTGACCCTGTTCCTGGGCCAGCAGATCAGAGGGGGAATGCAGTCCTGCAGCCTCAGGCAGTGCCAGCACAGCAAGGTGCAGATCGCCTTGCCCCAAACAGGTGTGGGGCCCGCCGACATGGTGGGCGTACGCCACCAGGCAATACTGTATGGGAAAACTCCATGTACAGTATAGCAGCACAACAGGGAGCATCGGTTGAAATGATGGCTCAGGCAATGGAGAGGGTGGCCACTTCCATTCTCCCCGCTGAAAGGCAGATGGAGCAACAACAGCAGGCAACAGACTTCATTTGCCAATCACACAGGTAAGACATGTTGGCGTCCAACAGGGACCGATGGGCGGCACTGGAGACTCTGCATGAAGCCATATCTGAAGAGTCCCATTTCCTCAGGGAGACTCTCGGTGAACTTGAGGCTTCCTGAAATTTTAGGTCAGAAAAGCAGCTGGAGCAGCTCACACGTTCGCTCTTAGCTGAGCTGCAGGCAACTTGTGAGGAGATCCGGGCATCACGCGAGGCCATGCATGCAGAAATGCAGGCAACCCGTGAGGTGCTGCATGGGGATCTCCGTACTATCATCCTCCAGAACCAGACCTTCCACACCCGCATGCTTGCAGTCATGGAGGACCATACTATGGCTTTGCGTGGGCTGCCTCCCATAGCACCGCCACCTCCTGATGTAGCAGCAGAGGGTGAAGAGAGCGACAGCAGTTCTCTCACATTGGCGTAGCTGTGCAGGCCATGAGCCCATGGAGGTATTATTTTTTTTGCAACATCCATGCAGGTGGGTGTTGGTGTGCACCCTGTCCTTGAACCTCCTGGGTGGCCTCCGCCCCCCCGGTCCACACATGCCCATTTTTGATTTTTTTTTTAAAGTGTCTTGCATTGTGTGGGGCTCCCGTGGGCATCCACTGTGTAGTCCAGCTGGGCACATGCAGGCTTGTCCTGTCTTTGGGTTAGATGCTTGGGTTCATGACACACACACCCCTCCTGCTTCCCCTTTCCATGGGCTTGTAAAGGATGTGACCAAGTGACAGTGACTTACACAGTGACATTGGGCTCCCATGAGCTGTGTGGGCAGTCTGTAGTCAAAACTGTATGGACATCCCTAGTGGGGAATGTTGTTGTATTGAACACTGCATGGTGTATTGATATGTGCTTGTGCATCCATGTATTCCTCCTTATTCATGGGTACCTTCTTCATGTCTACACAAGGCCGTCTCCTTTGCAGTTGCAGTTCATGGTGTATGCAGTACACTGACACATTTGACTGACAGCAACACAGTGCAGTTGGAAGGGGTCAATATGCTGGCTTATTCAGGTTGTAAGACTTGCACTACTTTGATTTTGTACTGTCATATTTTGCCACTGTTTCATCTTGTGCTGCTGTATTGTGTTGATGGTAAGTATCTGTTCATGTCTGCTGTTTGTTATTGATTACTGGGAGCATATTGTCTGTGGCCTGTTTCCATTTGGGACAGTGCACTTTGTGACGCTTGTGTCATGTGTTGTACATTTATTTGGTTGCTTTCACATTGCATGACATGCCATGGTGCGTTGGGTAGCTGAGATGGGGAGGGGTTTGGTGACATGTCACTATTTGCATGTTGTATTTTGCAAAGAGGTAGTCATTCATGCAGCATAAATTTGTGTTTTTTTGTGACACAGCATTGGTTGTCTTTCAGTAGGTAGGGATGCACACAATGTAACACTTCCAGGCTGGTATGGTTGTGACAGTTGACTGTCCCTTTTGTCATCATCATTGATTGCCAGCTGGTATGTGCCAGGGCTGTGTGCACTCCACAGGGGTGTGATTTTAGGTGAATAATTAGCCACCAGCTGCGTATGGGCTGCCTCACCACGTGTCCTTTCCCCTCCCATGTGCAGTGGCCGTGCATGCGGTTGGGGATGTGGGGACACCACCATGTCCACCCGCAGGCCTCGGCGGGTTACAACGTTCTGCAGGACACATGCTGCCACTATGATCCTGGACACTACTGGGGACGCGTATAGCAGCTGCCCACCAGAGAGTTCAAGGGAGCGAAAGCGTGACTTGAGCACTCTGAATGTGTTCTCCACTATGCCCCGGGTTGCACTATGGGCTGTGTTGTATCTTACTCGGGTGGTGTGGTGGGGTTCCGAATTGGCATCATCATGCCAGTGCTCAGAGGGTATGCACTGTCCCCTGGGGAGGTGATGATGGGTATCATTAGTGGGGTGTGACATTACTCAGTATCTGACATGCATACATGTGCAGAGCCATTTATACTCACCAAGCAGCCATGTATCGCCATGCCGCCCAGCTTCTAGGTCCTGGTTTAGGGGTGACATTCTGAAAATGAAACTCTCATGGGTGGACCCTGGATAGTTGGCCTATACTCAGGTGATGATTCCCTTGGCATTACATACTACCTGCACATTGATGGAATGCCAGTGCTTGCGGTTTCTATAGATGTGCTCAGTTGCCCTGGGAGGACGTAGAGCCACATGGGTGCAATCAATTGCACCTAGCACTTAGGGGAAGTGTGCAACCCTGTAAAAGTCCTGGACGGCAGCCTGCCTTTCTGCAGGTGTTCTGGGCATGTATATGTGCTGAGGACTGAAGAGCGTGCAGTCCTGATGGCCAACACCGGGTGAAGGCAGTGTGACTGAGTGGCTTGTGACACCCCCCCACTATGGCACATCCTCCCACTCACCCAACAGGTCGAGTATTATGTGTGGTGGGAACCTGTACCACCCATACACTTGGTCATCAGGCATCCCAAAAAGCCTGGTCCTGGGTGTAAAAATTCTGGGCCTAGCTATCCTCCTCCACTGCTGCGAGGAATGGTATATTCATCGTAGCATCTGAGCTTGTTTGTTGTTTGTGCGCACTTTTATGCTGTGCGGGGCCTTGTACACCTGCTTCCTGCTGGCGTACGTGTTTCCGGATTAGCGCGTCTTTTTTGGTGCATACGCTTCCCCTGTTCGATTGAATAAATACGTGTTGTAGGCGCGCGTTTGGGCGTTCTGCGCATTTACCTCCTGTACTTCCCCCATAACGCCCACATTTTCATGTGTTGTTCCCCATTCTGCGTGTTACGCCCTGTGTTACGCCCACTTTTGTTGTGTGCGCCATGCTATGTCCACTTTCGCTGTGCGCGTAGTGCACGCCGTTTGATGACGTGTGAGGATTTTAGCACACTTCCCTGGATTTACACGTGCACGGACTTCCATGAATCAATGTGCGTGGCTTTCGCATGCTTGCGCTGGGATTTCCGCGCTTGTGCTGCGATTCGCTTGCTTTTGCACTCTTATGCGGCACACACTAATTCCATGAATCGGCCTGATAATTGTCTTGGGAGATCTTCTTCAATCAACACCAGTGAAAGGTGTACCTATTTTTAAAACCTTAGGGCACAAACTGTGCCATAAAATTCTTGGCAGCATAGGAAATGTCAACCTTTGGCAACATTTCCAATACAGAGAATTAACTGAAAACATGGGTCAGTCTGCAGACCTCACATACGACAACATTTTAAAAAGTATTAGAGTTAGTATACTATCTCAAGAAGCACAATCTATATTAAAAACCAGGCACATCCATGCACTATATGGCCATAACTCATGTGCAACTGATGTCATGGAACAATTAGCACACACAAATGTAAACTGTATGTCCTTTATGCCAACTCTTACAAGCTGTGCACAATTCAATGAAACAATGTTGAAAAAGAAATGCAACCAATAATTGAAATTTGCTCCACAGACAAACTGGACGTACATGGTATGACACTACCGATGTGCCAACAAGCCATGCAACTTAACCATAACTACATGGCCGCTACCGCACTCCATGTAACACATATATATATATATATATATATATATATATATATATATATATATATATATATATATATATATATATTTATGGTTAAGTTGCTAATCCCATAGGAAGAGCACTTTTTGGGTGACTTTTAACTTTGCTCCGCCTGGACGAATCCACATCAAACTTTGCAAAAAAAGTATATGGCCCACTCTGAATTTCTTTGCAAAGTTTGGTGATGTTTGGTCCAGGGGGGGAAAATTTATAGGGGGAGGTCCCCAAATTTCTTTTTTTCCGTTATACTGAATGGGGGAAAAACTTTGCACATGCCTACAGCTCAAACCGCAGGATGGATTTTCACTGAATTTATAGCAGGGGCAGCGGCTTGGTCCTGAAAGCGCACTTTTGTAAATTTGGTGAAAATCCGTCCAGTAGTTTTTTTTTTAAACGATCAAAAAGTAGCTCTCAAAAAATTAGTGATATCTATGTCCGCTCCACTGAGACACTTCCCTGTTTGCTCTGCGGGCAGGACACCGATTGGCTAATTGGATCGCATCATGTCCGCGGACACGCAACGTGTCCGTCGATTGGCTGGAGTGAGGCGTGATGTGCATCAGATTGTCCCGATGTGCCCGCCATCTTGGATCCGCCAACAGCGTGGCAGCGAACAGAGGCGAAATGCAGTTTTGGGGAGTGTTTTGGTGTGCAAGATTGCTTGGGGAGGTTTGGGAGTAAGAGATGGGTGAAATACTGTATTTGTTTAGGTGGCAGGTGCTACTGATGTATTCGCCATGCCCGCGCTGCCCGGGATGTTTGTAATTAGTGAAAATGAGGAGTGTCCTAAGGATAATAGTCCCCTCCGTGCTGTGCGCAGGCAAGTTGAAACTGTTCGAAGGACACGCACGGTGTCAGCGGACATTAAAATTGACTATATGTCGCAGTGAAATGTTTGATTCTATGGGTGTGATATGCTACGGTGGTTGTGGCCAGGGCCTAGAGTCTTGGGTGCATGGCCAAAATGCCATGCACCCAAGATCGAAGTTATAAGTACTGGAGTTATAAGCCACTATGGGTGTGATATGTTGTGGAGGTTGTGGGCAGGGCCTAGAGTCTTGGGTGCATGGCTGCAGGCCATAGGCCGTAGGCCATACTGCCAAGACTCTAGGCTCTGGCCACAACCACCGGAGCATATCACACCCATAGATCGCACCCATAGAATTGAATATCTATCAGGTGGTTGTGGGCAGGGCCTAGAGTCTTTGGCCATGCACCCAAGACCGAAGTGATAAGCACTGAAGTTATAAACCAGCATGGGTGTGATATGCTGTGGTGGTTGTGGTTGTAATGTGCTGCAGTGGTTGTGGAAGGGCCTAGAGTCTTGGGTGCATGGGAAAGGCCGTAGCCCGTAGGCCATACACCCAAGATTCTAGGCTCTGGGCACGATCACTGCAGCATATCACACCCATAGATCACACCCATAGAATTGAATATCTATCAAGTGGTTGTGGGCAGGGCCTAGAGTCTTGGGTGCATGGGCAAAGGCCATGCACCCAAGACCGAAATTATAAGTACTGAAGTTTTAAGCCACCATGGGTGTGATATGCTGCGGTGGTTGTGGGCAGAGCCTAGATTCTTGGGTGTATGGCCGAAGGCCATGCACCCAAGACCGAAGTTATAAGCACTGAAGTTATAAGCCAGCATGGGTGTGATATGATGTGGTGGTTGTGGGTGTGATATGCTGCAGTGGTTGTGGCCAGGTTCTAGTGTCTTTGGTGCATGGGCAAAGGCCATTCAACCAATACTGAAGTTATATGCACTGAAGTTATAAGGCACCATGGTTGGCTTACAACTTCGCTCTCCCTGGATGAATTGCAAACCTTTGTGTAGATTTGTCAAATGGCACAACATTTATAAGCCTTTACAATATTTTGGTACCGCCCTCTAATTTTGCCCCCTCTTGTCAAAATCCCACCAAACATTGTAAACACATTCGGAATCAGGACAGGAATATAATTGCAACATTTCATGGGGTTTCATTGAGTGGTGCCAAAGTTATATGACATCCAAAAACTGCCCCCAAACATCTGAAGTGCCCCCGAACTTCTAAGGATTGTTTGCGAACATCGGAACTGTCCGCAGACGTTTGCAGAAAAAAACGCCTGTTTTTTTGCTTCTTGCAGCCATATTCCATCCCATCCTCATCACCCCTCACCCCCCAGAGATTATTTGATAAGTTTCACAAGTGCAATGTTGTGTTTTTGAATATGTTTTTACTGTGATGTCTACGGAATCCAAGATGGCAGGCGTTTCCAAAAATCTGACGCACCTCGCGCTTCTTGCCAACCAATCAGCGAACAGGTTGCATGTCTGCGGACATGACACAAGCCGATTAGCCAATCAGTGTCCTGTCCACGGATATCACAAATATTTTTGCCTTACATTTTGGTCATTTAAAAATAACTACTGGACAGATTTATGCCAAAGTAACAAAAGCACGCTTTCGGGACCACAAATTTGGTGAAAATCCATCCAGCGGTTTCGGCTGTAGGCATGAGCAAAGATTTTTCCCATTATGTCTATTGGAAAAAAGACATTTTGGGACCACTCCTATAACTTTCCTCCCCCTTGACCAAACCTCACCAACCTTTACAAAATATTTCAAAGTCGGCCATATACTTTTTTGTAACATTTGGTGAGGATTCGTCCAGGGGGAGCAAAGTTATAAGCTACCCAAAACCTGCTCTTCCTTTGAGATGAGCAACTTAACCATAACTACATGGCCGCTACCGTAGGCCATTTAATATATATATATTCAGTAAAAAAAAATTGTTACAGGGATGTTATGGTTAAGTTACGCTATTAAAAACCTATGAAATTCATTAAAAAACCTTTGTTAAAGGGACTTTATGGTTCCAAGTAAAACCGAAAAACCCCTGAAATTCAAAAGTTATGGTAAGCTAAGGAATCATAACTCACGCCACCACAGTGCACTGCGAAGACTAACACCCAGGACATCAAAGTTACATCACAAATGTCATTGATGACATCACTGATGACATCACATGTGTATTTAGTTTTCTTTTCTTGCTTGCAGACTTTACCGACAGGTATGGTGTCCTTAGGACATCTCCATTTTGGTTAATTGTGGACATTCCGGAAGTGTGTTCTAAGAACAGTTCCATCTTCCTTGCCAACAGTACTTCAACTATGTTCTCACGGTAATTCACTTGGGGTTCACTCACAGCATTTGCTTTGTATGTATGAATATGATCAGTAAGGTTATCATCACTTTTTTATAGTTCTGCTGTTTTTTTATTACTGTATTTTCCCTGGATATGCTCATATTTGTATACATTGTAGTCACACTACTTTCCTTAGGGTGCACTCACAATATGTGATACTTGTACATGAAGATAATCATTTAGTTTATGAACATTGTCTGTTAATACTGCTGCTTTTTGTTTACTTAATTTTCCCTCTACATGTTCATATTTCTATGTATTGTCTGTTTCTGTTTTGTTTGCAATATTGCAATTATGTAGTAACTGGGTTTTATTAGCTAGTTCTTAAATGTTTCACAGTAACACATCTCTAATCAGAAATCATTTATCATTTTACTATTCAACATGGCAAGATTATTAATATTCCACCTCCATCATGTATACTCCACATAATGCATATAGTTCTACATGAGTATCTAAGTATACTTAAGAACTTCATAATAGAATGCTATTCGTAATACTGCATTGCTTAATTCACTACATACCTCATGATATTTATTCCAATGACCCTTGACACTTTTATATCAACATTACAATGAGCATCCCTTGTACATACGTTTCATGAAAAGTAAATACACATGTGATGTCATCAATGACATTTGTGATGTCATCTTTGATGTCCTGGGTGTTAGTCTTAGCAATAACCGGTGTCGGCGCGAGTTATGGTTCCTTAGCTTACCATAACTTGCACATTTCAGGGTTTTTCGGTTTTACTTGGAACCACAACGTCCCTTTAACAAAGTTTTTTTACTAAATTTCATAGGTTTTTAGTAGTGCAACTTAACCATAACATCCCTTTAACACATTTCTTTTAATGAATTTCATAGATTTTTAATAGCGCAAATTAACCATAACCTTCCTTTATCAAAGTTTTTTTTATTGAATTAACATATTCATAATGTGAAATTGATACATGTTTACTAGGATTCCCTTACTTTATATAAATGTAACATAGAACATATTGAACCCCCAGCTAGTGATTCTGATGTCCGCGGACTGTGCATATGTCCGCGACGGACGCGGACAACATCACTGTGCATATGTCCGCGACGGACGCGGACAACATTAACACTTCCCAAAAAATCAGGGGGTATCTTAAATTGTTCTATCATGGCATATTGTCACGGCTCGCTCCCTTCGCTCCCGTTCCCGCCACTTGGGGGCATGTTTTGGGGTTTCTTCCCTACTGGACATTTCCTCCGAACCTTATGCTACAGTGTCCTGATGAATTGGGAGCGCTAAAACCTTATTTCCCAAATTACTTCCCTTCCGGATCCATCCCAGGTTTTTGGCAGCCAGCATGCTACTGCTACTATAATCAAATGACTATGCTTCCCAGAATGCCTGGCTCACTGCCTCACCTCCTCCCTTGCAGGACAAGGCTGGGTGGAGGATAGGCAACACCTGTGGCTGCAGGTGCAGCAGGCGACACGCCTGAGGGGTGTGCTCGTTAAGCAGCTTTAAAAGCCTCAGTCTGCTTCAGTCCAGCGCTGGTCATTGTTGCAGCGTTCCTGTCGTGACTGGTCCCTTGTTCCTGGTTCCTAGTTTTTGTGCCCAGTTCTAGTTAGTGTTTCTTGTTCCTTGTCCTGGAATTCGTATTTTGTATGCCTAATTGATTTCTGCCTTTTGGAAATCCCTTTCTCCCTTTCTCTGTCTGCAGGCAGCCTTTCTCTGAGCTTTCCTTTTGCTGTAGCCCAATTGCCTGTGTTCACTGTTTCCTAGAAATTGCCCTTTGCTACTGAAAGACTTGTTGCATTAATCTTTCCTTTACAGGTTTAGTTTCCTGCCTTTTCACCTTGGATGGGTGGGAAAGTTTCCCTTTTGAAATCGTTTTCACTGCTCCTGATCCTTGCCTTCTATTGGGATCCATGCCATGTTTTCCTTTACACTTTTACATTTATTTCCTATTTTATTATTAGGTGTGGGAAGCTGTTGTAACTAGCTCCTGTGTGATTATCTTTTGTTTTCCACACTGTACTATTCCTTCTTGCCTCTTGACTTGGGTTTAGGTATTTAGTCATCCTCACTCTTTGCCTTTACTGCATTCTGGGTTCTTGTTTGATTTACAGGGTTGTGGGTTAGTACTGACTTTTGAGTGGTCTTTCCGGTCCTCGTGAATACGGACATCCAAGTGGTCTTTCCGGTCTTCGTGAGTACTGGCATTCATGTGGTCATTCCGGTCCTTGTGAGTACTGTTTCCAAATTCCTTATCCAGTACTGTCTAGAGTGTCAGCTTACAGATTCTGTCCCTGCTTGCCCTCTATGTGGGCTTAGCGCTGTCAGTATCTGTAATAGCATAGTGGGTAAGGAGTTTGCTGACTTTCTTTCAGTCATAAGGAGGTTCTAAGTGCTTACCCTACATTCCTTTTCTTATAGTGGTATACACGAGTCTTGGGTATTGAATGCACGTTGTTATATTCAAGGTTGTTTACTGTGTATTTTGTGCACATTTCCCCTGCCATATCCATCGCCTTCTTCCTTTCCTGACAGAATGACCAGCCGTTGTTCCCGTTCAAACATGGCCAGATTACGAAGGAAAGGCAGCAAGGCCTCTAACAAGTCTATACAGAAAGCTTCCCTTACAATTACCCGTGAAAATCGAATCTCTGCTCCTGACTTAAATGAACTCCTTGACACGAATGGGTATTTACGTGCAAAGTATTTTTCCCACTGGGTGGCCCATCGTACATTGCCTGATCCTAGCTCTGTCTTTAATTCTGATCCAGAGTCTATGTCCGCACAAGCCTTAGCAGTGGAAAACAACACACTGCAAGAATTTATACACACAAGTACCTCTGTTATTGAACCCCATGACTCCGGTTGTGCTTTACCTCAGATTGAACAGTTTCATGATTCAAGCATGAAGAATGGAGGGGTTCCTTGCATATCTTCTGTTTTCTGCCCTCAGTCTACAGCTTACTCCTCTGCACAGATTCTTACTGTGGTCACTAATGCCAAGGGGTCTGATGCCAATAGTCTGCTTAAAAGAAACACAGACCACGTCGGTAAGAGAGAGTATAGATCACAAGACCTGCAAGCAGTAGATGACAATATACAATCAATGCACTTCCAGATGGCTAGGGCAGGATCCAGCCCTGATGCCACCATGCCTTCCCCTGTGCCTACTGATAGGGATGTACAGTTAATGCGGGACATGCTAAAAGCAGAATTTGAGGAGTTAAAACAAGAATACATTTCCTTAAAAGAGGAGAATAAGATGTTACAGTCTTTTCTGAATACACCTCCAACTTTATCCGTTGATGAAGTGAATACTGTTCAGTCCCTGAGTGCGGAGACTTTTGTAAATCATGATACTTGTCAATATGTAAGATCTATTGGGAGTGAAAGTCTTTTTTCAAGCACAGAGCTTATTCAGGGCACAGGTTCTGACAACTGTCCTACCGTTTGTCAGGAATTGCTGTTAGTTGAAGATTCACAAGCCACTCCTTTACCTGAAGCTTCCTGTGTAGCAGTTTGTCATAACTCTGAGCTTGAACACATACATGCTTCTGATTTCAAAACACAATCCACAATGGTGGCATACACAGAATCAGTCACAACTGTAGGCTTAGGTGCTGCCCTTGATCTAGCTGCTGAGACTGAAGTAGACATTCAAGCTGATGTGGAAAACAATGCTGCCTCTGTGTTCGCTCTTCCTTCTGCCAATTTCGGTCACTACGAGCAGTCAAAGACAGTGCAGAATTCATGTTTTGATGGACTCATTCCACAGATTACTGAACCAAAAACCCGGCAGGCGATCCCTGAACTGTTGATTGTTAATCAGCCACTTTCAGAAGCTAAGACAGAGGAATGGTCAATTGACGAAATCCTGATTAACAGAGACTTTACTATGGTGATTCCTCTGGTTGATTTTGACTTCTACAAAGGAAGAGACTCTGTGTCATCCACTAAGGAGAGGGGCGGCAGGGGTACAGCTCAGACTTTGGTTACTGGTGCCAAGGGGTCAACTGCCTTAAAGGGGCTTTCCATTTCTGAACCACAAGTGTGTCTGCCGACTTCTGGGACTTCAGACTGTCCTCCTACTACCATTGACTCTTCAATAATCCTGTCCACAGCTCTGCAGTCATCGTTGGCACACGTATCTTCGATCAATAAAGGAGTGCTATGTCTGCCAGTCACCCAAGAGCCTTCACCATGTACGCAGTCAGAACCAAAGACCTTGACAAGTTTGTCTTCAGCTAACAAGACGGCTCCAGCTTGCATGCCCTCAGCCTCGGAATTTCCTCTGGCATGTTTGTCTTCGGCTACAGTGACTCATCCAGCAGATTATCCTTCAGCCATGGAGCCTCCGGTAGTACATTCTAGGTGCATATCTTCGGTCCCAGAGCCTACTGCTAGTTTGGCTTCAGTTCATGAGAGACCTGTGTCCTGCTCAGCCTCGCTGCCAACATCGGAGGTGTACATGTCTACACTGTCAGTTCCTGCTGCATATTCCTCTGCTCCAGAGATTCCTCCTGAATCCCAACCATTTACTGATGAACGTTCATCTTGCCCTTCTTATGCTTCAGGGGGATCACCAGAATGTCTGCCTTGTACACAAAACAATTCTCCCAACTACTTGACTGTAGCATCAGCGCCTCCCGAATATGCAACATCTGAGCCTGAGACTTCTGCCAGCTCTCTCTTCAGAAACATCAAGCCGGCTCACGACTCGGGAGGGCCTTACATGCAAGGCCGCTGGACTTGCCTGGAGTATTACGAGAGAGAAACGGATGCCATCCACCACGGCCCAGTCACCGAACGAGTAGCCGACCAGGATAGCGGGCTGGACGGTCCGCGTTTGGAGTCCGGTTTGGATCAACCGCTTGACAACCCTTTTGTTGCCGGATCCCACATGAGTCTGAGGGAAGGGACGGGCACGGCCCTCCAGCTGCAGTGCCAGTTGGGTGCTAGTAGCCAAAGGAGGGGAATGTCTGCTGCAGTTCAAGATGTGCCTGTTTTTGCTCCCGCTGCTAGTATGCCTGATGTTCCGAGTACTGTGTCTAACACTCCTATCAGTATGCCAAACGTTCCTGCGGTTGTATCCCACGTGCAACAAGGTGGCTACTTGACTGGCTACATGACTGTCAATGGGAGTGCCAGCCTAGTACAACCCATTGGATCTCCAGACCTCCAAGGCAAGGAACTTATGCAGGCGAATCTTTGTCACTTTCAACCACAAACCTTTACCCAGATGGATGACAGAGTATCCGAACCTCTACCTCAGCCGCCACCTTCCTCTTCCGAACATAAACATTTCCTGAAACCTGCTGTTTCCTCACCTCCTGTGTGTCCACTCTCGGCAGTGAGGCTAACAGAACTTCTACCATTGTCTAAGGCATGTAGCACCAGCCTGCCTCTCTCCTCAAGGATGTATGCATATCCTCTTCCAGTGACTAAGCTTCCTGGACCTTCCAACTCTGCTTCGGGGCCTGCAAGTCCTTCATGCGTTTCTTCGACCCATGAGTCTCTTCCTCACCGTAAACCCACCTATGGCTCTTATAGACTGCGGCCTGCTTCTATTCATTCCAGTCCTTCTGCTTCTGCCCGTGGGTCATCGTTTCCGTCAGTGCCACTTCTGAAGACAAAGCGCTCCTGTCATGGAAAGAAGATGTTTTGTGCAAGTAACGGCCGCCTGGAGTCGGCCGTGGAAGGGGGTATAGTGTCACGGCTCGCTCCCTTCGCTCCCGTTCCCGCCACTTGGGGGCATGTTTTGGG
Organism: Ambystoma mexicanum; assembly: GCF_040938575.1. Lineage (NCBI taxonomy): Eukaryota > Metazoa > Chordata > Amphibia > Caudata > Ambystomatidae > Ambystoma > Ambystoma mexicanum. Next base: position 1,327,841,736 of record NC_090929.1, read on the forward strand.
GTTTCTTCCCTACTGGACATTTCCTCCGAACCTTATGCTACAGTGTCCTGATGAATTGGGAGCGCTAAAACCTTATTTCCCAAATTACTTCCCTTCCGGATCCATCCCAGGTTTTTGGCAGCCAGCATGCTACTGCTACTATAATCAAATGACTATGCTTCCCAGAATGCCTGGCTCACTGCCTCACCTCCTCCCTTGCAGGACAAGGCTGGGTGGAGGATAGGCAACACCTGTGGCTGCAGGTGCAGCAGGCGACACGCCTGAGGGGTGTGCTCGTTAAGCAGCTTTAAAAGCCTCAGTCTGCTTCAGTCCAGCGCTGGTCATTGTTGCAGCGTTCCTGTCGTGACTGGTCCCTTGTTCCTGGTTCCTAGTTTTTGTGCCCAGTTCTAGTTAGTGTTTCTTGTTCCTTGTCCTGGAATTCGTATTTTGTATGCCTAATTGATTTCTGCCTTTTGGAAATCCCTTTCTCCCTTTCTCTGTCTGCAGGCAGCCTTTCTCTGAGCTTTCCTTTTGCTGTAGCCCAATTGCCTGTGTTCACTGTTTCCTAGAAATTGCCCTTTGCTACTGAAAGACTTGTTGCATTAATCTTTCCTTTACAGGTTTAGTTTCCTGCCTTTTCACCTTGGATGGGTGGGATAGTTTCCCTTTTGAAATCGTTTTCACTGCTCCTGATCCTTGCCTTCTATTGGGATCCATGCCATGTTTTCCTTTACACTTTTACATTTATTTCCTATTTTATTATTAGGTGTGGGAAGCTGTTGTAACTAGCTCCTGTGTGATTATCTTTTGTTTTCCACACTGTACTATTCCTTCTTGCCTCTTGACTTGGGTTTAGGTATTTAGTCATCCTCACTCTTTGCCTTTACTGCATTCTGGGTTCTTGTTTGATTTACAGGGTTGTGGGTTAGTACTGACTTTTGAGTGGTCTTTCCGGTCCTCGTGAATACGGACATCCAAGTGGTCTTTCCGGTCTTCGTGAGTACTGGCATTCATGTGGTCATTCCGGTCCTTGTGAGTACTGTTTCCAAATTCCTTATCCAGTACTGTCTAGAGTGTCAGCTTACAGATTCTGTCCCTGCTTGCCCTCTATGTGGGCTTAGCGCTGTCAGTATCTGTAATAGCATAGTGGGTAAGGAGTTTGCCGACTTTCTTTCAGTCATAAGGAGGTTCTAAGTGCTTACCCTACATTCCTTTTCTTATAGTGGTATACACGAGTCTTGGGTATTGAATGCACGTTGTTATATTCAAGGTTGTTTACTGTGTATTTTGTGCACATTTCCCCTGCCATATCCATCGCCTTCTTCCTTTCCTGACACATATAAACACTGAACAAGTTCAAAAAGCAGCACATAAACACATTTGGGGTAATTCATAGAAATCAGCGCACGAGTGGCGCACGAGGCTGGTGCACAGAGGGAGCGTACGCTAGTCTGCACCAGCTGCGTGTGCCAAAACCCATTTCAATGCACAGCGTATTCATGGATACTTACATCCACAACCAGCCGTGGTGCAGAGTGGTGCAGCGACCCTGCAGCAGCGCCAGTTATGCCCCCAACCCTGCCCGTGTGCCAAAAACCTTGCACAAATCCCCTACATGGCGCCAAGGCCAGTGGACCAGCATACAGCCGCTCAACCTCAAAAACGCATGTAAAATTCCCCGCGCACCCCTCGGAATATATGTACCCCGTTCGTGCTAGCGAAAATGCATGTAAAACTAAAAGCGCAACCCTCACAATACGCGTACCCCACTCGCAACAGTGAAAATGCATGTAAAACACCCTGCGTACCCCTAAGAATATGCATACCCCACTCGCGCCAGTGAAAACGCGTGTAAAATTCCCTGTGCACCCCTCAGAATATGCGTATCCCAATCGCGCTAGCAAAGACGTGTGTAAAACTCCCTGCGCACCCCTCTGAATGCATGTACCCCACTCGTGCCAGCGAAAACACATATAAAACTCCTCGCGCACCCCTCAGAATATGCGCACCACGGTCGTGCCAGTGAAAATGCATGTAAAACTCCCCGTTCCCCCCTCGGAATACGCGTATCCCATTCGCCTAGTGAAAACACATGTAAAACTCCCCGTGCACCCTTCGGAATACACCTACCCCGGTCGTGCCAGTGAAAACGCGTCTAAAACTCCCTGCGCACCCCTCAGAATACTCATACCCTGCTCGTGCTAGCGAAAATGCATGTAAAACACCCTGCACACCCCTCGGAATACGAGTACCCCACTAGCACCAGAGAAAACGCATGTAAAACTCCCTGCACACCCCTCAGAATACGCATACCCCGCTCGTGCCAGCGAAAACGCGTGTAAAATTCCATGCGCACCCCTCGGAATACGCATACCCAGCTAGTGCCAGCAAAAACACAAGTAAAACTCTCCACGTACCCCTCGGAATATGTGTACCCCACTTGCACCAGTGAAAATGCGTGTAAAACTCCCTGCGTACCCCTTGGAATACACGTACTGCGCTTGCGCTAGCAAAAACACAGGTAAAACTCCCAGCTCTCCCCTTGGAATACATGTACCCTGCTTGCGCCGGCAGAAATGCATGTAAAACTCTCCACACACCCCATAGAATACGTGTACCCCGCTCGCACTAGAGAAAATACGTATAGAACTCCGTGCGCATCCTTCGGAATATGCGTAACCCGCTGCGTCAGATAAAATGCGTGGAAAAAGCCCCCCCTGTGATGTGGGCTGACTGTGGGGTATGGGGAGGGTGGATGGGCTGCCTGCAGTGCATGGAGAGGGTGGATGGGCTACCTGCGCATATTCCGGGGCTGCGCAGGGAGTTTCACACACAATTTCGCTAGCGAGAGCCGGGTACCCATATTCTGAGGGGTGCGTGAGGAGTTTTACATGCAATTTCGCTAGCACGAGTGGGGAACATGGATTCCGAGGGGTGAACAGGGAGTTTTACATGCGATTTTGCTAGCGCGAGTGGGGTACGCATGTTCCGAGGGGTGCGCAGGGAGTTTTACATGCGATTTGGCAGTGTGTGCCCTCCCAGGTGTGCCCTCCCTCCCCATGCCCCACAGGCAGCCCACACCACAGGGGACCACCCCACACCCCTGACCATGCCCATCAGGCAGCCCATCACCCCATACCATGCCCTGCAGGCAGGCCACATGGCACCATGCACTTGGGAGCCCCGACACATGTCCTCCACCCCACTCCCAGTGACGGGCACCTGCCAGCAGGCCCTGACACATGTCCTCCATCACACCCCCAGCCATCATGCACGTGCCCTGCCTGATAATGCTGGCACATTCTCCATCTGATGGGGTCCAGTTGGTGGGGTGGCCACCCCTGCTGGACCTCCAACTCCCAACTGTGGCAGGGATGGGATCTCCACCAGGCTGGCTGCGTTAGTTGGGCAGATCCACAGGGGCCCTGGTGGCATCTGGGCCGGAAGACGGCACAGAGAACGACCTGCGTATAGTGTGCACAGAGAAGGAGAGGGCCGCAAGACTGGCCGACACATGGAGGAAACCCCCGACCATGGTCCCTCCCAACTGGGCCACATTGGCACACAGCTTTTCGTGATGATGTGCGTGGTCCCCCCTGGAAGCATGTACGTCATCACGAATGTCACGTGTGTGCAACGCAACACCAATCAGGACGGACTCAATCCGACCACGGGTCCCCACGTCTGCAGGTAGGGGAGTGCCAGATGACGTGGACCTCCACTCTACCTGCGGAGAGGCCTGGGACAGGGCATCCCTCCTGGTGCATGGTGATGCAGTCCCAGTGTCAGGGACAGAGACATGCACAGGCACCTTCGCAGCGACTTGTGCTGCCTCCTGCTGCTGCCCCTGGACTGCACCACTTGCACTAGAGGTACCACCCCCACCAGGACCCATGTGCATCTCTGAAGCGGCCTCCTCCTCCTCCGTACACACCACCAACCTGGATGGCTCTGCACCGTCTTCTACGGTTTATACTGACTATTTCGAATGTAATTTTTTCGAATGCCATTTTCTCAAATCAATTTTGCCGGAATAAATGTTTTCAAATGTTTTTTTTAATTTTATGTTTAAAATGAGGGATTCCCCCCAAATCCCTGTTTTTTTAAACACTTTTTTTTAACTTACAAAACCCCAAGAAAAATAGAAAACAAAAAATAATACATTTATAAAATAATGTTGACAATACATTTTTGAAAAAATTACACTTTGAAAAAATGCATTTGAAAATATGACTGGATACTGTCTTCCGCCATTGCAAGCCCCTGTGGGGGCTCATCCACCCCTTCTGCTGCATCCATAGTGGCAGACGCAGCACCAGTCCCCTCGCTCCCGGATGATGGAATGTCCTGGGAGGGTGACTGGGCCGGTGGAGGCATCCCTGCCAGATTCCTCCACAGCGCCATCTCCGCCCTCATAGTGGCACTGTCAAACGTCACTTCCATCATGTCCCTCCACAACACATGGGTCAGGGCAGGCAACACACATGCAGGAACAGGCATGGCACATGCAACAAACATTTGCATCCATGTCCAAAGCACCACAGAAACATCCAGTGGTGGGCTGAAACTCACATGCATCATGGGACATGCTGATCACATGCACACACATCACCCGAGGGTCATGCATCTGGCCCTGTATTACCTAAGACACAGTGGATACAAGGATGACTAGGCTGTATCAGTGGATGAACACATCACGGACATGTGTCATGCATCCATGGCATTTACCAGTCACTCACACACTACTCAGACTCAAGGACATGTACACCAAGCATGTCCATGACAGCAGCACCCATCTCTCATACCCCAGACATGTCCATGTACAGACACAGGCATGCATACACACATACTTTTGACATACTGCTCCACATGATGCTTTGAGACACATACACCATCCGTGTGGGTCACACCTGACTGCACTCACATGCAGCACCATCATGTCCCTGCACACACACATCGATACATGACATATGTCAAACATACAGCCAAGCAGCTAACTACCACCACACTGTAACATGGACTGTTTTAAACAGGAATGCATGTGCACTTACCGCTCGACTCCAGACGGGACTGCATCCTGAGGATCTGGCGGTGAAGCACTGGGCGAATGTGCTCCAAGACCCTCATCTGCTGGGTGATAAGTCTTGAGGGTCCTGGACTTGTAGTCCTCCCAGCGCTTCTGGACATGTTTGATGTCTCCGGGTGCCACCCCTCCTCTTTGATGGCACCCACTATGTCTGTCCAGATCCTCCTCCGTCCTTCCTTGTCGGCACAAGATGGTGTGAAGAGGGCATCATACTGCCCCAGGACTTGCTCCACCAGGATGCCAACTTCATTGACAGTGAAGCTGGCAGCCCTCTGCCTCTCTGCTGGGGGGTAGCCACAGGTGCCAGATGGTGTTGGTTTGGACATGGCAACCCCCACGGCAGGTGTGGGTGGGCAATTGGGTCCTGGGGCTGGGCTGTGGAGTGATGGAATATCAGTCAGGAGTCTTCTGTTCCAGCAGGGTTGGTCACAGCATCTGGACATGGCAGATGTGCAGGAACCAAATGGCAGGGCACGGTGGCAGCAGGCAGGCAGGCAGCAGCAGATGGCTCACGGGGGGCTGCTTGGGGCAGTAATCCGGCCTTCTGGGCAGGAGCGTGGTCTTCCGTGTGTTGTCGCGTGGCCAGCTTGATACGGAGTGATTTGGCACGTGAAAAACAGCATCTTTGCATGAATTCCAAGGAAAGGACCTTAGCGCGAATTTGACATAATATGCGCAGGCATTTCCCTCAGCACGGGTGTATCCGCACGTGCAAAAATTCACGTCCGCGTGTGAATGTGTGTAATTTGAGGAAAGGGCTTTAGCACATAAGTGATGTAATGCGTGCGGGTGTTGCCTTCAGCACGGGTTAAAGGTGAGCGCAGGCCAGCAGACCACTGCACGTGCTGTTCATGGAGAACGACGTGTGTGTTTACTCTGCTGGAATCACACATGATTACTTCACAGTGTCTGAAGTCCGTACCTCTTCTTTTGGTGGGTTGTTGCCTTCGTGCACAAGCGCGTGTGTTTTTGATATTTTTTTTCCACGCAAGGCAGGCGGTGAGTCATGTACACTATTTTTCCCACTGTGGTTCTCCCTGTGCATCGCAAACCATTTTCAAGGTCATAGTAGCCCACGTGTTCCATGTGTTTGTGTTTTTTGTGTCCTTGGGTGCCACACCGTACTACTGGAGGTAAAATCCACGCACGTGAGCTACCGGGGTCGCGTGCAATTTTTTTTTTTTAATTTTCAATTTCTTGTTCTTATATTTTGTCAATTTTTGAATTATTATTATTATTATTTTTTGGGGTGCCTGAGCATTGCATGACCTGTCATTTTTCCCCAGGGGTCACAGGCAGCCTTGCAGGAGCACTGGGGTACCTATTCCATCAAGTACCTTGCCCCCTTGTAGCCAATTACCCAGGACAATTGTTGAGTGAACCTCCCATAGCCTATTTTCCATCAGTGCCATGGTTGGGAGGCCACCAAAGGCTAAGGGCAGAAAAGCTGGGCATCCTCCCAGGGCAGGGCATGGTCAGGCATGTGGGCGCAGAGACCAAGGAGGACGGGGAGTCCAGGGTGGCCAGGGTAGCTACAGGGGGGAAGAGGGAGGGGTGCCCTTCTGGGGCAGGATGCCCAGCCACATGCTGGTGCAGACATGCCACCACCCTCTGTGGCTCCTGGTGATACAGCTGTTGCATCACAACCTGGCGCCCATATCAACCAACAGCAATTTACATCTGCTGTCACGGGCCCACCGGTGGTGGTAGCAACAGGTGCAGCTGTGGGCACCTCCACCCGGGCTCTGGGTCAGGCAGCACATGTTGCATTGCGTGACGAGGGCTCCCAGGATGATTTTCATCTTGTCTGGAGGTTGGGGTCATGTGTGTCCACTGTAGCTGTGACTGTGGCCATGTATCTGGGGCAGTTATGACATCTGCTGCCCCAAGCAGCTGGGTGGTGGTAACTGCATGTGCAGATGCAGCCAACACCACCCTGCCAGTGAGTAAGACCCAAGCCAGACCTTCTGTCCTCATACCAACACCCACTGCCTTGGTCCAGTCCACCAGTGCCACTGCCCCCACTGATCAGGGCCACATTGCCCACTCAAGGTCAGTACCACCGGTCGAAAGGGGGAAGCATGCTCCTGCACAAGAGGCTGGCACCCCAGACACAGCTCTGGCATCTGGCACGTCAAGGAAGAAGACTTTCTGCAAGCAGGAACTGGACTTCCTTGTGGACTACGTGTCGGAACACCAACGTGATATGCTTGTGGGGCCACAGTGCCATAAAACGCATCACCAGAGTTGGGTCCACTGGCAGCATGTTGCAGATGGTGTGACAGCCATGGAATTCCAGATGCGCATGTCTCAGGACTGCTACAAGTGTTGGAATGACCTCCGATGCAGTGCAAAACAAAAGCGTGCCTCCAGTTATTCCATGTCTCTAGTGACTGGTGTCATTCAGCATGAGGCGATCACTTCAGAGTTCATCCCGGAAGAACAAATCCATGGAGTGGGAGAGAGGCTGGAATATGATGCATCATCTGGTGAGTATTGATGCATGTGACTCAATGACATGTGTTTTTGGCATGTGTGTCCCTCCGAGCTACAACTTGGCTCCTTCCTTTCTTAAATCTCCCTCTCTATCTGTGGTGTGCACCAGGGTTCTGACCTCTCGGCCTGACTGTACAAACAGCACCCGGCAGCTCTCATCTACTGCATTTTCATTTTCTGCTGCCACTTCCAGTGCTATGCTTGAGACAACCAACTCATTTCCAGGCTGCCCTTGGGCAACTCTTCTCCCTCCCTTATTTCTGATAGCCTCATTTCCATTTGCAATTGGTGTACTGCAAACGATCTCTGTCTAAATGCCAGCAAGACTGACATCCTCGGGGACACCTTCACCATCCTTTCCCCTCAATCTCTGGCCAGCCCCACCTGGCCCTCCTCTTACCTCCACCTGCAAGGGCAACAAGCTCGGGATCAGCTTTGACTCAATGCATTCCTTTTCCACACACATTTCTGATGTATCTTGAGATAGAATAACATCTTCACATCCTCAGGGGTACTGTGCCTTTCCTATCGTTCAACAACATGCTCACAGTCTATCAGGCTAGGGTTTACTCAAGGTTAGAGTACTGTGACGGGCTCTTCAAATATTTCACCTGCCTCCACAATCCATCCTCTACCACTAATCCAGTACAGGAATGCCACACTTGTCCTGGGCCTCATTCCCTTGGATCCTACCTTTCCAGCTCTGTAATCCCTTCATTGTCCTCCAGTTGATGCAAGGATGATACTTCAGACCCTCTGCATTGTGCACACTGATTTTTTGGGACTGGGTGCGAAATAGCTGCAACAATCCCTCTGCAAATTCCTCCCCTCTTGAGTCCTTTGCTCCTTCAAGTCACATTTCCTCCAGGTCAGTTGTTAATTGAATAGATTTGCTGGGGGCAGATCTGTGTGTACGGCTGGGTACTCCCTTTGGAATAGCCAACTGGGCATGTTGCAACTTGAGGAGAAACATCTCTGCTTCCGGTAGCAACTCAAGACCTTCCTATTTGCTCCTGCATTAGCCCCTATTCTCCCCAGCTGAACAGTTTCCTCTGTCAACACTGTGACCCTGCACACACCCTGTCCTTCAGGCCCAGGTACCTGCTCACCTTGCCTCCGTGCTGCACTGCCTCAATGCCGCCAATTGCAGTGGGTCCTGTGCGTGTACCCATACTGTCCCCCACTCTTCTGCTGCACTCATCAGATTTGCCCTATCCAAGTTATCTTGAAATTGCCAATTGCTGGCTGCAATGCCACCCTTTAAATGGCTATTCTGTCATTGTACTACGTTTTCCTTCTTTGGTCTCCTCTGTTTGGCACGTTCCCCTTCTCCTCCGTCCAGGGTTTTCAACCCTTTATCCCTTCTCCATGCATTTGCATGTCCTCAATGTGACTGTGCCCAGTATGATAGTTGTTTTGAATTCCCTTTCTCCCTTGTTCCACTCCCTTAGCTTGTTTGCGCTCTGAGCCACTTGTGTACGAGTGCAATCTTGATGATATGTCATATCATGTCATATACATCCTTTGTCCTTGGTGCCTTGAGTTTCACTCTGACTGTTCTAATGGCAGTGGGTCCCCTTGCACATGTGTGCACAATCATGTTCCATGTGCATCCCATGTATCCCCCTACCCTACGTGTCCTTGACCACCTGCTCATTATTGTATGTGTCCAGGATGATCCAAGTGTCATCTCATTTGGACAGCCATGTCATGCTCACTGTAGGTCTGTGTGTCATCACACATGACTTCAGGCTGTCCACATCTGTATCATGCACATGGCTCCCCCTGTTACAGGCCGACTGCCTATTTTCAACTGGTGTTGTGTCTTTTTCAAGCATGGGTGTACTATTGATGGTTCCTCATCTGTCCTCCATCATGTCCACTTCTCATCGGCTGTAGTGACATTTGAATGATGAAATGCAATAGATGCATGCCAACACTGTCTGTTAATGCACAGTTCTGTGGGGATCTTTTTTTTATCATGCAGTACCTCCCTGCTATTGCCCAGAGGGTGGGTGTTTCACAGAATCCATGCTACATGGTGCATGCCATTTGCACATGATGGCTACAATTGCCCTTACTCTGCTGTCATGTTTGGAGATTGTCATCACTACGTACGTGTTGATGTTGGAATTTGAGGGGCTACACATGCACTGTACCGCACACACCCACTCCTGTGCCAAGTTCAGCCCTTCAACTTGCAAACACAATGCTGCTGTGTGATGGTGACCTGACATGTATGTACCCATGTCCCTCCTTGCACTGTATAAAAAGGCACTATTGTAAGTGCCTCCAGTGACACACGTATTCTGCATAGTTGATGGTAGTTGATTGCTGCACATGAACATGCATGTTACATGTATCATGGTGTGTTTGGTTTGATTTCTAGCTGTGGCTATTTGTGTCTTCCCAGATGCTTATGCTAGCTTCCATCTCTTTGTTGCCATCTCTCATTTCTGCATTGGATATGTGCCTGCTAGAGGTTGTGTGTGATGCAGGCGATGTGCAGCATGCAATACATGTGCTGCCTTCACATTTGTTCTGCTTTTTGGATTCCCTTGCATTACAATGCCACTGGATGCATGTTGGGGTATGAGTTGATTGTGACATGACTGTTTCATTATTTAGCTGTCAATGTTGTGAACTGTATGTGTGTGGTATGTACAACTGACATGCATGTCCTTGTTTCTTTTCTTTATGTTGCAGGTGACAATGCACTGGCGGCAGAGGATGAAGATTTCATCCCAGACACAGTGGTCAGTTCACATGAACAACCAGGCACCAGTGGCGGTCGTGGGGTGGCAGCCCACTAGAACCCACAGGTGCTCCAGGCCATTGTGTCCAGAGCTGACTCTGAGTCAGGCTCTAATGTGTCCTCTGACCACTATGTTCAGCTGGATCTGCATCATTATGTGTCGTTGCCAGTAAATGATCCTGTGTTGGATGATCTTCGGTCCACGACACCTGCAGTAGGGAGCGAGGCAAGGTTGGAATGTCCGCCTGTTGTGGTTACAGGTGCATGGTCACACTCAACACCAGTACCTCCCCCCTCCTGGGTGCCCCCTCAAGCCCTGGGTCATAAATGGCCATTTTTTGATTTAAAAAAAAAAATCCTGTGATTTTTTTTTCCCAGCAGTTTTTTTTTTGTCCTGCAAACATATTTTTTTTCTGCCACATTTTTGAGTTTCTGGTAAGTATGTTTTTTTTTCATTTTTTAAATTATTTTTAAATTACTTTATTACTTTTTTTTACAAGAAATGATATTTTTTTAATTTATATTTTGAATTGTTCATTTTATTTTTTATTTCAAATAATTATTTCATTTGATTTTTATTTTCAGCAGATTTTTTATTTAATGAATTTTCTTTCGTCTATTGTGCATACATGTGACAGTGTGGTGCTTTGTGGCATTGGAAGGCACCCACTTTGTGGTCCAGCTGGGCCCATTCAGGTTTGTCTTGTGTATGTGTTTTGCTTGGGGTCCTGACGCATATGCTACTCCTGCTTCCCCTTTTCATGGGCTCACAAGGATGGCACGGTGTAACAGCATATCACACATGGACATTGGGCTTCCGTCATATCTGTGGCCAGCCTGCAGTCCTACTTGTGTGTACACCCCTAGTGGGTATTCTGGATGGTTTCTCCAATGCATGTCTGCACTTCACTTTGGTGAGTATTATGTTGACTGTGCATTTCACCTTGTTGCTTATGATAGTTGTTTTGTATTGACTGTCTATGTTCATGCACTTCCTGCTGTAGGTGGTACCATGCAACCTTTGGCTCTGTAGGACACGCTGATGGTGGGAAGGGTCTGTGTGCTGACAATGTGGAATTGGGACACTTTGCCAATGAAGGCTGAAGGCTGCACGCTGAGTTACCCATGTCACCACGCATTTCAACAACCACCGATTCCTTGCTTGCACCACTTTGGCCATCTTGCAGCCCTGACTGGTGTTTTGATCTGCCATTTAAGGTATGACTGTATTGCTCTTGATTTGATAGTCATGTTTGTGACCTGGACCTGCTCCCCCCTCCCATTGGTTGCACTTCACTCTTGTGATAATCCAGCCAAGCAGGATGCTGGAGCCTGCCACCACTACCAAAAGCCCACAATGGAGGCCCTGTCTAGCCCTGTCCAGCAGCCTTCTGGGTCACTTGATTGCCCCCCCCTGACTCCCCTGACCCAGCCAGACTCCCTCTGTCTCCCCCCCTTCATCATCACATCCCCTACACTTCTGCACCGTCTGGTTTCCCTATGCCCCCTATGTGAGCTTTCTTTCCCCTTCTCCCCCTTTATGCATTTTGACCTTGGCCCCCTCCTCTGTTCTCTCCTCCCTCTCCCTCTCCACCACCCTTTACCCTCCTCCTTGTCCTCTGTCTGTCATTTTCCACCACTACCCCAATTGCCATCAGGCATGGTGATACATAGCCACTTGTTCTTTGCAGACATTTGCCTATCTACCTCTGTCCATCCATCCCTTCACCTTTTTTAGTGTTATTTTGCCACTTACTTTATCACTAGTCCCTCCACCACTGATTACAGGTCAGCTGTTCCCCCATTCCCTTCTGTGTTTCTTCTCCCCCTCCCCAGCACTATCTTGATTCTTTGTCGACCTACCACAGATTTTCACTTGTTTTGGTACTCCCCTCACCTCTTCCCTCCTCTTCCCTTACTCCCCTCCTTATGTGACTCCTGCACTGCAACTATTTCCGTCAGACATAGCAATGTCGATGCTAGTTTTGTTTTCCAACATTCCCTCCCTAGACTCTCCCTTATTGTTCCAGGCACTTGTAATATCAACTTTGATTTGTTAGTTCATTTTCACATTGTGGACTGTCTGAAGGACATGTAGGAATGTACTGTTCTTCTCCCTTGTTACCTCCCTCATTGATGCGCTTTGATGAACTTTGTGTGTAGGTTGTATTATGAATTTCTATGATTCAGTGATGGGTCACTGTCTGCCATTGTCGATGTGGGGTAATCTGTACATGATTTGTTCTGCTGGTTAATGGCTGATGCAATGTTGTGCTTTATTTTGAGGTGTCAGGGGATGGGTGTGGTTTAGCACACAGGGGGGTCCATGAGTGCAATGTTCACATGTGCTGTGTACAGGACACTGGAACTCACTTCATTTCACATGCATGTATTTGATGCATGTCCCTACTGACAAATACACTTAGGCAATGCCCCCCCCCCCCAACTACATTGACACCATGCACACACATGCACCCAGATTACTTTCTCAGGCATGCTGTGTCCCGACAATCCATGTTCACTTCCGAGTCATTGATCATGTACAGGGTACTATTTGGTTGAATGGCCTTTTTTTCAAATGATGCTCAAGGGGTTTCCCCAATGCAATGCACACTCACTCTGCTGTCCAGTGAGCGGTGTTTGAAATGCCTATTTTCAATTGTTCAATGTGCATGGCAACAGGTATTCTGACTTTTGTTGCTTGCACCACTGGTGGCATGCATTTGTGGCACTGTTTTCATGGTGTGAGGTTTTTTATCAGTCATTTCTTCAGATGCAACGTCAGGTGTAATTGTCTGGTGCCTATTTACATTTCTCACGTGGCAATTCATGACTATTGCTTCATATGTTTTGCATATTGTGCATATGTTTTGTTGTGCATATGTGTTGATGTTTTGCCATTGCATACCATGGTATGGTGTGGCAGACAGGGTTCAGGGGTGTTGGGAGGGGTTGGGTGGCATACCAGTACTTTGATGCCCTGTTTAGCAAGGGGGGAAGCACCTTGCATGTGTTCCCTTTGGTCACATGGGATTAGTTGTGTTTAATTAGCTAGGGATGCACACTATGTGGCACTTCCGTGGACACATTCTCAGGGTGGTAAGGTAGTAATAGTTAACTGTCCCTTTCTCATCATCGATTGTGACCTGGTATGTGCCAGGCCGGTATACACTCTGCAGGGGTTGGAGTTTAGGTGAAAAATGTGGCCACAAGCTGGGTATGGGCTGCCTCGCCACATGTCCTTTCCCCTCCCATGCGCAGCAGGCGTGCGTGTGGTTAGGGCTGTAGGGGCACCACCATGTCCACTGGTATGCCATGCTGTGTTGCAACATTGTGCAGGACACATGCTGCCAAAATGATCCTGCACACTACAAGGGGTGCATATAGTAGCTGTCCACCAGAGCGGTCAAGGGAGCAGAAACGTGACTTGAGCACTTCAAATGTGTGCTCCACTATGGCCCTGGTTGGAATATGGGCTGCATTGTATCTTACCTGTGGTGGTATGGTGGGGTTCTGTGTTGGCGTCATCATGTAGGTGCTCAGAGGGTCGGCACTGTCCCCTGGGGCAATAATGGTTGTCATTAGTTGGGTTTGTGTATTTGTCTTTGTGTGACATGCATGCATGTGCACAGGCATTTGTACTCACCTATGAGCCATGTGTCGCCATGCTTCCCAGCCTCCAGGGCCCGGCTCAGGGTGGACATTCCCTTGGCATCACATACCACCTGCATGTTGATGGAATTTCAGTGCTTGCGGTTTTGATAGATGTGCTCAGTGGCCCTAGGTGGAAGTAGGGCCACATGGGTGCAATCTATGGCACCAGGCACTTTGGGGAAGTGTGCCACCCTGTAGAAGGCCAGGACCATGGCCTGCCTTTCTGCAGGAATTATGGGCATGTATATGTGCATGAGGACTGAGGGGCGCGCAGTGATGATTGCCAACACCTAGTGTAGGAAGCGTGAATGCGTGGGCTGTGAGAAACCCTTCACTATGGCAGTTGTCCGCTGAAATGACCCAGTGGCCAAAAAATGCAGTACATTGAGAACCTTCTCCAAGGGGCTCAATGCTTGGGAGCACAGGGTGGGTGATGTGAGTTCATCCTCCCACTCCCTGACCAGCTGTAGGATAATATGAGGTGGAACCCTATACCTCCTCATCAGGCATCCCAAAAAGGCTGGTCCTGGCAAACAAATGCGCGGCCTGGCTATTCTCCTCCAGCGGTGTCCCACGATCACTGCTGCGAGGAACGGGACATTCATCGTAGCTGTATATGCTTGTTTGTTGTTTGCGCGCACTTTTATGCTGCACGGGGCGCTTCCGTCTGCTTTCATGTGGCGGACGTAATTGTGTGTGTGCGTGTGTTTTGACATGCACGGGTTTTCCCTATTCGATTCCATGAATATGTGTAGTTTGCTTGCGTGTGGGTGTTCCGTGTACTTCCCAGCAGTACTTCCCCAGTTACGCCCTTATTTTTAAGCATTGTTCCCCATTCCGCATGTTCTGCCCTGTGTTCTGCCCCCTTTTTGGTGTGTGCGCTAACGTTGTGCGCTTTTGCTGTGTGCATCACGCACAGCGTTCGGGATGTTGTAGTGACGTGTGCGTCCATGTGCCCCACACACGGATTTGGCGCACATCCCGGAAAAAACACACGTAAGGCCTTCCATGAATCGCGTGTGCCGGCTTTTTCACGCTTGCGCCAGCATTCACCACAAATTTCGGCGCACATTTATTCCATGAACTACCCCCATTATATGTAATAATAAATAAGAAGTGGAACCTAAATATGTAACACATCAACCATCCATTTAAGTAGCATATGTACTAAAATGCAATATACCAACTAAAAATATATGCCTCCAACATAAATACCTCACAGAAACTGCACAGCAAGAAGCAACAGCAGACCTACACAACAGTAAGAACAAAAGTTACCAGAAACTAATAAGCAAACTTAATTTTTCTTATATATTTCTAAACTTTCTGTATTAGGTAAACTAAAAGTAATATATATTTATTTTACACAGAAATGTCTAGTACTTTGGAATGGCTTGAAGAAAATTTCCCATGTGAGAAAATGAGTGAAGACAGTGATACTAATGGTAGATACTTCTCTATATAGGCTTATTAATAATCATTACTTTATACATATATTTTTTTTAACAGACCATACAAACATTGAAAATAATATACCAAAAGAGACATTAGAACATACTCTGCAGTGCATGGAACAAAAAATGGATATGCTTGTGGAAAATTTAAATATTTTAAAACATTTTGTGAGGGACCACATAAAAGAAGAAATTCAATATTATTGTCCCACATGCACCTGTTCCCCATCTCCATGTCCCAGTCAACTATCCCCAAACCCTCACCACCAAGAAAAACGTTATGATGAGACTTCCATCCCTTCATACCCTCCCATCCATCCTCTCCAAACCCCTAATCCCACTGTATTTGTGTCAGTTGCTGCTTCCCCCTCTCTTTCATAAATGTTATATCTGTATATAATAAAAAAAAAATTATGTGTGTTTTAAATCAGTCCTTTGTGTCTTTTTTTTTTTTTAAAAGACAGTTAGGGTGTCCGCGGACAGTGCTGGTGTCCGGTATGTCCGCAATTAACCAAAATGGCGGTGTCCTAAGGACACCATACCTGTCCATATGGTCTGCAAGCAAGATGGAACTGTTCTTAGAACACATTCAGTGTCCGGAATGTCCGCAATTAAGCAAAATGGAGGTGTCCTATGGACACTATACCTGTCCGTACAGTCATCAAGCAAGATGGAACTGTTCTTAGGACATATGGTCCAGAATGTCCTCAATTAACCAAATTGTCGGTGTCCAAAGGACACCATACCTGTCTGTACTGCCCGGAAGCAAGATGGAATTGGAGCGCGCACCTGCACCCCTATAAAAGGCCGCACCCCAGAGCTCATCCTCATTGTGTTTCTGGCTACCTGATAGAGCATTGTCTATTTTGGCTTTTGGTGATCTTGCTGCTCTTGCTGCTTCCCATCATCAAACCTGATGGCATCTATGGTTGTTGCTGCTGCGGCTGATGCTACTTCAGCTTCAGCACTACCCCCAACCCCTCCACCACCACCAGCTCCCCAAAGGCATGCAGAGGGGAACAGGTGTGAGGATGTAGAGGAGGAGGATGAAGAGGATGAAGAGGATGAGATAGTGGAAGTCCCTACTACCAGCACTCGGCGTGAGTCTTGGGTGTGGCGGTTGTTTACCATTCAAGGTGGAGTACCAAAAGTCTGCCCGAACAAGGTCCCCTGCAAACAGTTCAAAATGATGCTGAGTCGTGGGAGGCCTGGTTCGTACAGCTTTGGTACAACATCCATGAAGCAACACCTAAGGTCATTCCACGGTGGAGCTATTCACAAGGTTGTACCTTGTGATAAACGTAGTAGGTTGAGTTCCTCTACAACATCCTCTGTTTCTGCTTCTGTCACCACAAGAGACACTCCTGTGGGACAGTACATCTCTCTAGCTGCCTCACAGGCCATCCATGATGCTTTTGACCCTTACCTTTCGACGGTCACAATATTGTGTATGTACTGCGACGCGGTACTCTGCAGGGGGGGAGAGTCTTGGGAGTTTTTTCGAGACTGAGGTCACGCAGCATGAGAAGGTCTTCTATCTACCTAAATAAGCCCACCCTACATCTTCCACTCTCCACTTGCCCTTTTTCATCCCCATGGTTGGTGTCCCTTCCTTACCCTCCTTTCCCCTCCTTTTGTGTGTCGTGTGTAAAAAAAACAAAAAAATATATAAAACAAGAAACCCCCCAAAAAAGGCTCTTTTAAGAGCCGCCTTTCACAGTTTAAACATAGAAGTGACAAATAAATAGTGCAGGGCCCTGTGCATTTTTTAGAAGTCCACAGACAGTTCACAGACATCTTACATTTTGGGGTGCTGCCTTATCATAACTATTGCACTTTTCTATGGGAGGAAGTAGTGGCTCTGAAAAGAGCCTTTTGGTGGGTTTTTTTGTGTTTGAAAAACTTCAAATGGTGAACACCTACTTCAAAATGGATTGCTGTAATTCCAAAAAAGGTTGCAATGCATTTTGTACATAACTCAGAAAAATCTGATTGCCAGCATAAGTAAGATGGACTCCATCTCTGCGAAAAATGTATGTGCTACGCAAGATAATATTTTCATTGTGAAAAGAGGACATGCCAACATCTCTTAAAAAGGCACAAACAGCCTCATTGACATTGCATCTCACTTTCTCCATTTGTGGACCAAATGAAGAAGAACATAGCCATATTTGTCTCTGCGCAATACAGAAAAAAATACTTGGGAATTTGGAAACATGTCCATTACCTTCCCAAGTCCTCTTTCAATGCAAATTGAAAAGACATTCCAGACACATGTCCTAAACTGTTCCCTCCACAATGAATGAATAATTATGTATCGATGATGCTGTGTCTCCCAAGTAACGCAGAGAGGTACCAAGTCCACCCACTTCATTCCATGCACTCCATGCCAATGTACTTTCACATGAGGGAATCCAAGATGTGCAGCTACTCCACAGCGTTCTGCTTGCACCTCCAACCAATGTATCCATGAGTCTCCCAAAATCCAGATAATCTGTTTTCTGAAACACACAGCCATAGCTATCTGTTCTTCTCTCAGGAAAAATACTTTCTGACAAACTCTCTGCTTACACAAAACGCCCAGTAAGCTTTATTGACCAATCGCTTGCTCTACGCATCCTCATGTGCATGCCTCTCCACCCCAAAATCCCTGTATGTAATATTTGATGTCCACAGATTACCACCATGTCCATGGACATATCGAAAATCTGAGCGTGGTGAATGTAAATTTAAATAG
The DNA here is from genome assembly GCF_040938575.1 of Ambystoma mexicanum. NCBI lineage: Eukaryota > Metazoa > Chordata > Amphibia > Caudata > Ambystomatidae > Ambystoma > Ambystoma mexicanum. Next base: position 1,327,859,897 of record NC_090929.1, read on the forward strand.
TGTGCCCCATTTCCCCTGTGAGGTTGGCTCTGAAAAGTGCATTTTTTGGGGGTTTCTTGCAGATGCTTGACAGACACCTGTTATTTTGTAGTTTCATTTCTTACTTTACTCCTAAAATCTTCACATAATCTTGTCCAAAGCAACTGTTACTTTCCAGAACAGCATGGCATTTCCCATAAAAAATAAAGAAATGCCATCTTCTTTTAAATAAACAGCATTACTGGAATCAATATTTTCATTATTACAGAAGAACATACCAGCTCTAAGCATGAAAACACACATGCCTCGAACTATTGTCCCATATTGTCCTATATACTAATCCAGAAAAAATGAGTTTGGCATTTGGAAGGATGTTCATTACTGCTTGAACCAAGTGCTCCAAATCTGCCAACAAAGTAGGGGCACTGACATAGCAGAAATAGAAAGCACCACAGTGCAAAACTACCAAATGGGAACTGTTAATTCTGCCCATATCTTCACAAACTTGTACAATTCCTTGCAATTCCTTGTATATTGCAATCAGGCACAGTGCTCCACACAACCTCCACTCTTTTAGCATCAACATTGTTTGCCACATGCCTGCATTGAGCATACTGCTGTTAACCATGCACAAACATATCTCCAACCACCAACACCCTGACTTTCTCCACCTCGATTATCTTCACTACACACAGCCTCTTTCAACACAAAACCACACCTCAACACCTGATTGGGTAATCCCTACAGTCCCCTTTCCATGCTGGATTTGCTGTAAAACCCCGGATATGGCTCGCCTTGTCCACAGATAGCCGCAATGTCCGCACAATGTGTAACTTTTAGACAGCCCTTATACCCTTTCCACTTCACTCTCTGTGCCATTCCCTCATTGGATACAGCTAAGCAGTCACACAATCATCTACCAATCACATCCAAGACCTCTACATCTAACTCCATCATCAGAGTTCAGTACTTCAAATGTACTGTTGATCACTGAATAATTGGAAAGCACCTACTACAAAAACTACTGAACAAGTCTACTTGTAGCTGCATGCATATCCACATGCATGAATACAAACCACAGATATGCATATTGTATACATAGCACATGTACAACTCTAATAAACGCATATAAACAGAGTAACTACAACTTAACCTTTATAACCTATAAAATGAACTTACTATTATGTTTCCCATCTGCTATAATCAACTGTCACTTCCAAACCTGTCTGCTATCTAAATTCTTTTTTCACACACAGAAATATCTAAAAAATTATAAAATTAAAAGATGGGAGAATTAACAAAATAACTGTAGAAAAAAACTTAGTAGTATATTATAAAATTAAACACAGCCATAAGTTCATGCATCTTTATACACTCACACAGATAGACACTAACATTGAAAAGCTCCCAGCTGAAATAACTCCACTGCCTGTTCAAAACATCATTCTGCTTTACTACCCACACCTTCACAAACTCATACATTATATGCTCTTCTATACAGTTCCTGCCATTTACATTACAAATATTGCAAAACAAGTACAACATTATTTCTTCTATATCTCCTAACATGCAATAACACAGCCTTAAGAAACCATTTGAGTTTCATATATTTTGGTGGTCATTACGACCTGGGCGGTAAGGAGACCGGTGCCAGAGATCCCTTAGCGCCCTATTCCAAGGTCCATTGGCGGGGAACGTAAGGAACGTGTGGTCTGACCACACGTCCCTTATGGGTACCGCTAAGGGACCAGGGCACTAATAACGGGCATGCAAGTCGCGAGCCCGTTATTAGCACCCTCCCCAGTCCCATTGAGCCCTGTGGGGGCTCAAATGGAATGGGGAATGGTCTGTTCAATGGGGACTTACTGGTCCCGCCAGGGTCTTACTACACCAGTAAGTCCCCATTGAACAACACCAGACTCGGTCACGGTGTGGGAGGCAGCCATGGTGCTAATACCACCATAGCTACCGCCCTTCTCGTAATGACCCCCTTAGTATTCTATTCATTTGCAAAGCATGTTGAACTAACATATTGTAAGTAAAATATAAAGGCTGCACATAGTCAAAGGAAACTGCATGCACACACTATGTTCAGTTATCAAACAATACCACTACAAAAACATAAAAAGTCTATATTAACATCAGTGCTATAAACACACAAAATTACTAACTTCTTTCTTTTACAATTGCAGTGAAGACAACTCTCCTGAAAAACAACAGCATCTGAAGTACAAACAACAACTCAGAAGAAACCTGCTCATTTCAAACAAAAAAGTAAGTACAATACTACCATAATATTCTTACTGTTACTGAAACACACTGTGGGGTTGATTCATGGAATTTTTGCGATGACAAACAGGAATTTGTGCACCATTCAGCACACAAATCCCCTTTTTGTTAAACAGGGATTCGCAGGCAGATTTGCGCATAAATCCCCATTTTTGGTGTGCACAAATTCCATAAATCAGCTTCTAAAATGTTAGAATGGCAGAACAAACAACTGTTTAATTCTACAACATTAGATTTAATGTTAGTGCTTCTCTTCACCACTAGCTTACTTTGTACTGTCATCTGCACCCCAGTATAGTAACACACAAATACAAGAATAGCCTTCCCAACTACTTGAAGCTGCCCAATGCACAATCACATACCACCACATAAATCCTTACCATCACACTCAGACACTCATGCACACAGCACACATACATTGCAGAACAGCCCAACCCATACCTTCTTTTTTTCAACAGACCCCAAAGAATGCCTACCAAAAAGAAAGTCTGTAGAAAGCAATGCAGAAGTAGAGGAAATGAAAATAAAAGTGTCCAAAATAAGCATCCATCTCTAGCAGAATTTGTTAAAAAAAGTTGAAACAAAAGATCGAATCGAGTCATTAAGTGAAACAAAACAAGTTTCCAGTACAAAAACGCTGCCTCCTCTTTCAAAATGTAAAACAAAACAGAAAGTGATTAACAAGAATTCAGCTACCACTACTGCTAGCAGTGCTCCTATAAATCTTGATGTAGTGGCAAGTAACCATACCAAAAAAAGTAATTTACAAAAAATATTCTGCCACAGAGTCCTTCAGAATCTTATAAAAACTGGAGAGAAATCATGCACAACCCTTAAAATCTTTTGTAGAACATTAATCTTAGAAGCTCTGATAGACAGTGCCCTTCTTCTAAAAAGGAAGTTATTTATTTTAGTGTTAAATAGAATGGGTCAGCAGAATGAAACCTCTAACAACACTAACTACTAAATTACAAAAAAGACATCTCAATAAATGGATTGTCACCAAAAATAACTTCTAAATATCTGTGGAGGTGAATAGAGTTACACCACAGGCACAGAACCATATTTCATTGAAGAAGCATACAAACAAAAGCAAACAAACACAATTGCCATACAAAGCAGCGGACAAGGGTTTGAAAACTTAATAATACCATTATGGAACAAGAAACGCTGCTCACAAAAATATCCCCAGAAAACTCAATATCACCTCTCCATCACACTGAACCAAAATGTCCAGTGTACAAATGGCTGTGCATGTCAATGTGTAACAGTGACAAAACATCTTTACGCTAGTTCCTCAATCAATATGTAAAAGGCAAAGACAAATTCAAAATGAAACCTCTACAATATATCGATACCTGTCAAGTGCGTAATCACACAGGACGACAAGGAAATTTACTAGCCTACATTTCAGGACCTAATTGCAAAAGCACCTTACATCATATCAAAATGATATCAACACATCATTCAACTATAAGAAATCTAGTGCATAGACTGTACTATGCTAAAAGTCCAGCTTAGCATTAGATAATTTAAATAACATTCTTCTACATTGTACAGCCAAAGACCTACTCAAAGAAATCGAGCATATCAATAGAAAATATTTTGGAAGTGAAAGCCACTCACAAAATGCAATAGCTTTACAACAGACTAGGATCCTTTCTACAAATGGCAACCTTCTACTACACACATACAAAACAGAAATACTAAAATGTAAAAGTACATCCTCTGTGTGTGTGCGTTGCCGCAGATATTTTTTATAAAAATAGCACAAAATCTATAGAAATAACATACAAAATAGAAGACAATGAAGATTCCAAATGGTTTGCATTAGCTCTCTACCTTATAGCAGAAAAGAAATATGAAATAAATGACCCCTTAATACTTTGCAGTTACTGCACTGCAAAACTTGACAACAGCCACACTCCTTCACGTGCTATCACAAATAACAAACAAATAATAATAAATAATTATTCCCCCTACCAAAACCCTTGCAACATCTCAATGTATATGAGAGCATCATAATTCAAACAGTGCATCCATTTCAAGCAATAATACGTCTTCAACCAAAAACAGCAAAATTACCTCCCTCAGAATTAGTGAAAGGCATTTGTGGCAAAGTAGTTTAGATCTAAAAGAAACTGTACACACTCTCGGAGTGCAACGTCCAATAGAGCAATATTTAATTATCTTTGTAAATGGTGTACCTATAAAAGACAAAAACATTTGGCAACAACTCGCAGACTTACATAAAGTTAGACAAGCCTTACAATATCTAAAAGACAATAATGAATACTACTAAGAAATTAATATTGAAAAAAATCTGAGGGAAACCCCTGAAATAATTCAAGAGTCACCAGAAACTGGTCAATTTGAACTTCTAGATCCTGCTACAGTATCCAATATTTTAGACCATTATACAATTCATCCATTACACTCTAAAGACGCCATAGATGATGCACTAGAAATGTACCAAATGAGACAAACCAAAGAATCAGCATAAGGGAAAAAAAAGTATAGAAGCGTGTGCTTTTCCACTACTCTTTCCTACTGGGAATGGAGGAAGGTACGAAATAGACCCACTCAGATATCATCATCAGAATACCGCTCATTAGGACTGTATTCTGAAGATCCCAGATTTAGCCAAAATGTGGAATACATATTCCACCTACTCTTTGAAAGTGAACTAGCAACTCTATGTTACGGAGTTGCACACACATTGAAATCAGGTACCCACTTTCTAAATATGTCAGCTACGCAATTACTACTAAAAGTGCAAGAAAAAGATGAGGTTTTACAATCAAGCCTTACAAATCTGTTAGCAAACATGCGTGGTTCTAAAGAGTACTGGTTCCAACATCACAGAGATGTACGTTGTATGATAAGAAACCTTGGCGCACCCACTTGGTTTGTTAGATTAAGTTGTGCAGAATATGCATGGGAAGATTTGCATGATTTCCTACGCATATCAAAGAAAAACAAAACAAACGTAGATATACTAACACCTGGAGAACTTTGCTCTCTAGATCCTGTTAATGTTTCAAGATATTTCCATCATCGCTTCATTGCTTTGCTACAATTTATTTGTAATGAAACTGTTCCTCCCCTCGGTGAAGTGCAACACTTCTTTTGGAGAAAATAATACCAAGCCAGAGGAGCCCCACATATCCACATGAGTTTATGGATTAAAGATGCTCCTAAATTTGGTCAAGACAGTGATGCCACTGTTTTACAGTTTATAGAAAAATATGTCACTTGTGAAATTCCAATGGAAGCAACAAATAGTGATCTTCATGCACAAATTTTACAATTTCAAAGACATAAATGTGGGAACTATTGTCATTGCAAATACAAAAACAAAGGGAAATACTACACCAAATGCTGCTTTGGGTTCCCTAGACCAGTTACAGCAACAGGTCAAGTAAACAACTTCATGTCGTCAGTTAGACATAGTTTTAAAGGTAAATCACTTAAGATCATATATTACATAAAAAGAACAGAAGAAGCAAAATATATCAATGATTACAATGCAATCATTGAATTCTTATAGAATGCAAACATAGATGTGCAGTACATTGCAGACAATTCCACTGCAGTTGCACGATATGTTACAGCCTACTTAACCAAAGCAGAAAAAACAGAGCTTCAAGACCTCTGAGATGACCTATCATCAGACAAAACACTATCTCAGAACTTGTACAGATTAGGCATAAAACTGCTCTTTCACAGAGAATGTGGCTCCTATGAAGCTGCAGACCGTATAACTGTATGGAAAATCTGAAAATATAATATGACTACGTCTTGGTCCTGCTAACCTAGAAAAAGAGTTCTAAAATCATACGACACAACAACAACAGCCAAAATGATCCCAATAGCCAAGAGATTTTGAGAATTAATTTTCTAGACAAATACTACCCAAAAAGAAGTACATCTTGAGAAATAATGAGTACCTGCTCCGTGGGGCCTGGATACAATTTGCGTAAGGCTAAAGAGAAAGGTCCGGTATTGGGAATTGATAACAAGATTGGTAAAAGCAAAAAATGACCCCCGATAACAACGGGAGCAATTACTTCCTTTTTTCAACCTAACCCCCCCAGCTGAGGGTAACTCCCCTCAAGAACAATGTGTGATGCATCAGATTGACCTGGATAATCATTCTTTGGAGCAAACTATAAATGAAGAGATAGACAATAATTCCCTATTGGAAATGTGCCTCTCAATACAAAGGCAGATGACTCCAGCAGTAATGAAAATTCCGGAAGTATATGTTGCGAATACCCAGGCATCAAACTTGACCCAATCACCAAATGGGGCAGCTAGGCTATCTGTGTCACCGAATTTGGAGGCACTGGTGGACCAGTTTGAAGTGGATCCTTCTAATGACTCCTCCACCTCGATTGGGGGGTTTAAAGAGTTACAAGCATCAGTGGCGTCACTGCAATTTGCCCTTAAAATATTATTAAAAATGTGTGGGCGTATTTTGGAAAATACCAATAATCTGACTGTGGTAAATGAGGCGAACCGCAATGAGATTGACGAGGCGGAGAACAATTTGTCAATGGCTGCGGCTATGGTGGAAATAGAGCCAGAGAGTAATGCGAATTCGGTGCAAGATATAGAGGAGCCGACAAACTCTGAGATCTTTTCCTCTCGTATGCAGAGGAGAATGGCTAGAAGGGCAGCCATGAGGAAGAGACCTTATGCTGCGGCCTCAATATCTCCATCAACTGCTGCACCTATGAAGATCACAAAAAAAGCTAAGAAAAAGGTGACCCGGGCAAAGAAACGTAAGCTGGTGACAGAAGGTCGCTTAACCAGCTGGTTGATTACGGAGAAGCCCAATGAAGTTAATAGTGTTGCAGAAAACTCTATAGTGCTACCAGATTCATTTATGGGCAAAGACCCAGATAAGATCGCTTCCACCCCTCGCAGTAGAAGTATGATCTCTCCGGGAAGAGAGAATGATAGTATAACCACGAAGGAGGTTGAGATGAGTCAGGCGGGAAGTAAGAGGAACTTATGTATCATCAAGAACCTCTATCAAAAGAATGAATCGGACTGGCTCACAAGAACTGAATTACTCACTAGGCTACATTCAATTCCTTAATTGAGAGTCTTAAGATCTGAGGACTTTGAATTTGTTGAACCTCTGACTTGTGTGAATACTAACGTTTCTGCTATCCACTGTAAATTTGATTCTTCCATACAATTATTGAGGTCATATAAAGATAATTTAGTAGAGGAGGATGTACAATTGGATGCAGATCCTGGAAAGGAAGATCACAATGTCCAACGAAGAAGATATTGGAGACCAAGAATAATACTCCAATCTCTGTGGTAACTAAAGAGAGAACACCCCAGATAGAGGACATTCAGAATGCTTTGAGGTGGCTTGTGGAAGCACTACCGGCGGTCCTAAATAAAGACTGAAATTTTGCTATTGTGTCCTGGAATTGTAGGGGTTTTAACCATCTTCTCCAAGCTGGAGGTTCATTAACTATAGTGACTAAATTTCCCTGCTTTTGTTTACAGGAAACATGGTTAACCTCTCAAGTTGTGATAAATGGATATACAGTGTATCAAGCCATGGCAAATAAGGGACTGCAGGGAAGACCCTATGGGGGACTGATTGTGGGAATTAAACATAATGGTAAATCCTGCCAGATTGAGACTAACTTAGGCGAATTCCTTATTGCTGTGGAATTTGAATTATGGTCTGTGGATCACATGGTAAACATCTTAATAGTTACTCTGTACTCCCTTCCTGGTGTAGCCCATATTGAAGCAATCCAAGAATCTATGCATGAGATTTTGATTAAATGGTCTATAAAGCAGGGAAACAAACTCATTGCGATTATGGGGGACTTTAACTGTCACATGGGGGAGGGAAATGGTTCTCTAGTAATCCTTTTCTAAGGGCTGAGAGTAATATGCGCCAGATGAGAATGGATGTGGTGGGATTACAGTGGTTGAGTTTTTTCGAATTCTGGGACATGGAAATGATAAATGGAAGATCGATGGGTGACAATCCAGGTAAAGAAACCTGGGGGAATGGTAAAAGTAAGAGCACTCTTGATTATATATTTGTCACCCCGGAACTGGCTGTCTTAGTTAGAGATTTTCTTGTAGTAGAGAATAATTGGAGTGACCATGCTTCACTCTCATTAACCATTGCCTCGCACATGAATAAACATGCATGCACATCTCTGTGTACTATGAGGGTAAATCATGTGGCCACACGTACAAGCTGGTCTGAGAAAAAATATAGCTAAAGCTTCCCTCTATATAACGGAGACAAGTCAGCCAGAGATTGATATTTTCCGGGAAATGACAATCGATAATATTGAGACCTGGATACCTGCCTTTTCTACTAAATAAGCTTCTGCAGGTATGGGACCTGCTTGGTCTAAGCAAGGGAAGGTAAAGAGGTATGATTCAGAAATTAGGGATGCCAAAAGATTACTTGGAACAGAAATTCACAAAGCTAAGATGTTTTGCCCCAATATGCAGTCCTTCCTTATATTGAGTAGATCGCTTAAGAATAGGTATAAAATGTGGATTAAACAAAAAAGATACCTAAATAAACTTAAGCAATGTCAGGACATGGTGTGTGTATTATGTACTAAGAACACACATAACATTTGGGCAATACTTGGGGAGGCGGGGGGCAATAAGGACATCTCTATGATTAATCCTATTAGTGCCCAGAGATGGGAAAAATTTCTGTTAGAACATAACACTGAGATGAAAGACAAAATCAACCTTATAAGGAAGATTATTCCTCCTGTGCCCCCTTTCTGGATTTCGATTAACCAACTTATTGATAAAATAAAGGAATTCAAATCATCTCGTGCACCGGGGCCAAACAGCTTGGCTAATATCACCTTGAAAAACAAGCTGAGGTTTTGGGCAGAGCTTTTAACGATCTTGTTTGACAAAGTCCTCTTTGAAGGGAAAATCTCTGACTCATGGCGTAGGGCAATACTGATCCCCATACATAAAAAGGGAGATAAGCTAGAGCCAACAAATTTTAGACTATTGTCTATGTTAGATTGCACTAGTAAAATGTGTGCCAGTTTCCTATTAAAAGAACTTCAGAGTTGGATCGATCAGAAAAGTCTTTTTTATCATTTCCAGAGTGGTTTTAGGCAGGGCTACTCCACTACGCACAATTTATTTATTCTAGACACCTTGCGCATGAATGCTAGGAAAAAGGGGAATCCCCCGATATATGTTTTATTTGTAGATTTTACAGAGTACGTAGAGAGCTACTCTGGGCTAAATTAGAAATGCTTGGATGCCCTGAAGGACTTTTGTATTATCTTAGACTTTTACATGATAATATATGGTCTGCTTAAAACTTGATGCACAGGGTAACATGACTGCACAAGTTGTACAGAATCTGGGGGTTAAACAGGGGTGTTTTACTGCACCAACGCTATATAACTTATTTGTGTTTGATCTCCCTTTAGCTTTTGACAAGATACATAATTGTGCCCCACGAATAGGTTTGGATAAATGCCAGGTACTAGCGTACACAGACAATCTTGTCATTCTTGACCACACATTCAGTGGCCTGCAACGATCTGCGGAAGCACTCTGGGTATATTGTAAAAAGAATGAGCTGGAAATGAACTTGGAAAAGACACAAGTTATGTTCTTTGCTAATAAAAAGATTGCACGTGTAAGACTCGAAGTCTTGGAATCGGTCATATGCTACACCTCTTCCTATAGATATCTAGGCATTGAGTTTGAGATGACTAATGATTATTTGCATTGTATTCAAGTACGTAAAATTAGGGCAGCTCAAATTACAGCCTTAGTCTATCGTTTCACTTTGACCCATGGGGGTTTTAGCATTTGGGCTGCACGACTTCTGTTCCAGCAGGTGTTCACCCCTAGGATGATATATGGCCTTGAGACCCTGCTAAAAATTGATCTAAAGTGGCTACAGGTTGTGGAGGGTAAATTCTGGAGAAAAATGCTGGGCCTCCCAACCTGTATCCCTATGGCCATTATCAGACTTGAGGTGGGGTTGTTATCCCTGAAATCAATGGTACTTAAGAAAAGGACTGAATTTTATTTGAATTTCAATAGCACATCTAGTAATGAATTGTTGGTTTCATTGTGGCAAAAATTGCCTATGGAATCAAAGAGATCGATCTTAAAAACCAGTACTGAAAATGTTATGCACATTATAAAGTGGAACTGTAGCCAAGAGACATTCTCCCCAGCAGCTAAATCTGCTTTGGCAAGGAAAATTGACTTGGCTGATTGGATAGACAACTATACTCACTTAGAATATCTGAGAAAATACCAATTTGTGAAGTATATTCTTTATACATATAAAAAGCTCAACATTATTTAAATCTATGTCCGAGCATCAGACTCCGAAGATTTATATTGCTTGTCAGGATTAATTATTTGCCAGTACTTGAAAATACTGGGGTAATAAATAAAGTAAGGATTGAGGAGCGGTTCTGTAGACTATGTGAGGATAAAGTAACTATTGAGACAGGGCTACATGTTCTGACTTGCTGCTCGAGAATGGTAAACATCTACTGAAGATATTATGGGGATTTTGTGCATAAGATTGAACAGACAAAGGAGGAAATCTTCTGGTGGCATATCTTGAATTCTACAAAATTGAAAGGATTAATAGCAATGTACAATGTCTGATTAGAGATTGGGAAAAGACTGGGTATCTCTATCTGACTTAAATGTTATGTAATTTGGTTTCTTTTCTTACTATTGGATTATATATATATATATATATATATATATATATATATATATATATATATATATATATATATGTAATTATGTGAAAAGTTTATTTATAAACTGTAACACATTAATAAAAAAATAAAATAAAAAGGAGTACCTCTTTGGAAACCATGTGTCTATACCACATAGCCCAAAACTTCACATACAAAAATAATATAAAACCATATGAAAACAAAGTTAGATGCAGAGTGACAAATTGTGAAGGCAGTTTAGTGAAACTTACCAAACGAAGCTTAATTAATCATATCAAATTGTCATTAAAAATTCCTCAACCTAAAGAAATATATTACATGTCCCTGCTACAACCTTTTGAACCATGGAGAAAAGTAGAAGATTTACTAGATATCTATGACTCCTATGAAGACGCTTTCAAAGCAAATGAAAGCACTATAACCAATGTAAACTTTACACAGTACAAAACAATGTTGCACAAAGTACAGCAACATGAAGAAGAACTCCAGGCCCAACTAGATAAGGACACTTCTGACACTAGTCAACCTTCTGTAACAGGAAGCCAAGAACCACTGGGACAACCACTAATAGCAAATGAGGCAGAATTAGCTATGATAGAAGTAGAAAACACCATGTGTGAATATGAAGAAGATACAGAAGACTTAACTGTACTGCAATCAAAATTGAACAATGAGCAGCATAGCATTTTTCAAGAAGTAACAAAAGAAACTGCACATGGTATACAACATGAAAATAAAGAATGTACCTGCCAAACTTACACATCTATACTACTGTATGTCAGTGGTCAAGCTGGTTCAGGCAAAACATTCTTAATCAAAATCATCAGCAAGTTCCTTCAACAATTGACAAACAACAAAGTGTCAGCTGTTGTACCTGCCCCCACAGGTGTAGCTGCCTACAAGATATGCGGTGTCACTTTACACTGATTACTCACTACTCCTTCCAGTAGAACACCAAAACAAATTAGAATATTACATTCTTTCTACAGAAGCTGCAATAGAACTACACAGAATACTAAAACAAATGAAAATGATACTAATAGATGAAGTGAGCATGGTCTCCAACCTAATGTTGGCTTTGATTCACCTCAGTTTACAAGAAGTATGCAAAACAAACTACGAAGAGCTCTTTGGAGGAAAACACATTATTGTTTGAAAGATGAACCTGTTTTTAAAAAGTTACGGCACAAACTCTGTTGTAAAACTGTTGGCAGCATAGGAAATGACAACCTTTGGCAACATTTCCAATACAGAGAATTAACAGAAAACATGTGCCAGTCTGCAAACCCCACATACGGCAACATTTTAAAAAGTATTAGAGTTGGTGTACTATCTCAAGAAGCACAAGCACTATTAGAAACCCAGCACATCCATGCACTCTATGACCATAACTCATGTGCCACTGATGTGATGGAACAATTAGCACACAGAAATATCCATTGCAATCTGTTCCAAATTCAATGAAACAATGTTCAAAAAAGAAATGCAACCAACAATTGAACTTTGCTCCGAAGACAAACTGGACGTTCATGGTATGACACTACCCATGTGTCAACAAGCCACAACAAGAATAAATACCTATAAAACTCTATCTCCAACACAGCTGGTTTGGAGAAAATATTAAAATTATCTTTAAACTGTAGAGTAATGCTTAAACGTAACCTTGACGTGGAGCCAGGACCAGTTAATGGACCACTTGGTACAGCTGTTGGCTTTCAAACATACCCACATGACAACAACATTCAGTTTGTCAGTATTCTCTTTGACAAACTATCAGAAGTAAAAAGGATAGGACGCTCAACAGCTCGATTCCTTCTTTTCAAAGACAGGTATGTACAGAAAGAACAATTTCTCTAACTCTAGCATAGGCAGTCACTATTCACAAATCACAAGGTCTTACTGCAGATAAAGCATTGATATAGATTGGTAACATAGTCTTTAATGAAGGCTGACATTCCTTGCATTTTATAATACAATAGACTATGTTCACTATACACCCCCATCTAAACACCTATCCTGTTCCACAAAAAGCAAAACGTTGTAAAAGAAAACTACTTCAAACAGAAATGCAACAGGATCTCACTGCAAATCCTCCAAAGAGAGTAATAGAAGCTAATACTTCATCAATTCCTACAACCAAAGATTAAACTACTACTCAAAGTAACTCAGGTACTTCTTCAACGAAGCAACACACACTCCGAAGAAATGACTTGGACATATAACTATCTGGCCCATTAAAATTTTCAAATATAACTGGTGTAAATTGCCATGCAAATGTAGCAATAAATATTTTATTCCATTTGCCACCAATTGTTGACATTTACTTACACAATACAGACCAATTTTGTTTGCAAATGTTAGTCCTTCATAGAAATGCAAGCAACAATCCTGACAACACATGCAGTGTTCATGAAATAAGACAAGAATTGGACTACTGTGCTGGAATGGTGAAATTCACTATAAAATCACAAGAAGATCCACACGAATTTCTAATGTACTTACTAGAAGTACTGGAAAACAAAAACATACCTATAAATGAAATCTTCCAGATTTCATACATGTGGAAACTTACATGCATCTCTGCAACAATATAGCACAGGAACAAATCCCTAATGAATGCTTTGTGTATGTATCCATACCTAACTGTGAATCCGTTCCATTTCAGTAACTTGCACAAAATGCAAACCATGGCAGATAATGTACTACCTGCAATTCAGATAATCGCGCGACCTTACAAATACAAACACATAGTAAATACATAATACTAATGATTCTACGTTACAATGCAGATGGTACCAAAAATAACTGCAAGCTGACCGGATTCACACATGGTCAAGTATCACTTTTTAAGAAAACCTTCACAACAATAGGTATAATCTACCACGCAGGAGCCAAAACCAATGCAGTTCACTAAACAGCATATATAAAAAAGAATTGTTGATGGTTTGAATGTATTGATTATATCATTACTCTAAAGCAGAGAATACCAGCAAATCTTATAAACACATATTTAATATTCTTTAAACCAAAATGTATTAACTAATCTGTACATAAACAATAATACAACTTCAATTAGAAAACTATAAACAGTTTTTTTTTAAATCCAGCATGGATTTTTTTCCCACAGATCCAATGATTTAAGAAACAAACACAGAAACTGAGCTAATAGCACAGTACACTAGTTTGTAGACTACTAAATATGAGGGTCGAAATAATTAAAAAATGCCTATTGTGCAATGCAATAACTCATTATAAACTATCTACACTAACATGATCTTTTCTTTCATCACAGAAATTGAAAAAGAAAATCTGCTCCAGTTACCCAAGTCAAGAAAAAATATGTCCAACCACAATAAAAAAATAGTAAGTATGTTACAATTCAACTCACAAGTACTGCTCTATAACACAATCATTAAAGCAAACATCTAACCATACACCACAATTCAAAATGTTTACTTCTATGGATATGTTATATTGAAATGCTTGTTACTAAACTCTACAATCTTAATTACATTACATAGCCAAAACTTAACATACAAACTATACAAATCATACAGTACACAAACTGTAGATTTGTGGATATTTGATGGATGTTTGATTCTATGGGTGTGTTATGCTGCGGCCTACGGCCTTCGGCCATGCACCCAAGTCAACTTTTGTGATGTCAACTTTGATGTCCTGGGTGTTAGTCTTAGAAGTGCATGGTGGTGGCACGAGTTATGGTTGTTTAGCTAACCATAATTGGCGAATTTCTGGGGTATTTTGATTTTGCTTGAAACCATAACGTCCCTTTAACAAAGTATTTTCATTAAATTTCATTGATTTTTATTAGTCCAACTTAACCAAACTTCCCTTTAACAATGTTTCTTCAGTGACTTTCATAGTTTTTTTTTACCAGTACATGCTATTTTCCTACAACTTACTAATATCATCCTTACCCAATATAGCGATATGTGTGTCCCATTTACAAAGTGAAAGTGTCATTTTAAAACTCTGCCATTTGCCACCTTCTGGAATGATTTTAACACTTCTATACACGTTTTGCACTAATTAAACTAGTTTTGCATCTGTAGCCATCTACGAACATTTGACTTCATAGCGGACCTTCCAGACAGTGCCACTCGCAGTGTTCTTAAATGCTCATAAATAAACAAAATGGGGGTGTCCTGAGGACGATGTCCGTATTGTTCTCTGGCAAGTTGAATTTGTTGTAAGAACACTCATGGTGTCCTGAAATGTTCGTAAATAAACAAAATGGGGGTGTCCTGAGGACTCTGTCCGTATTGTTCGATGGGAAGTTGAATGTGTTCTAAGAACACTCACAGTGTTCTGAAATGCTTGTAAATAAACAAAATGGGGGTCTCCGGAGGACGCTGTCCGTATTGTTCGTTGTCAAGTTTAAAGTGTTCTAAGAACACTCGCGGTGTCCTGAAATGTTTGTAGGGGGTGTCCTGAAGACGCAGTTCATATTGTTCTCTGGCAAGTTGGATGTGTTCTAAGAACACTCGTGGTGTCCTGAAATGTTTGTAAATAAAGAAAATGGGGGTGTCCTGAGGACTCTGTCCGTATTGTTCGATGGGAAGTTGAATGTGTTCTAAGAACACTCACAGTGTTCTGAAATGCTTGTAAATAAACAAAATGGGGGTCTCCAGAGGACGCTGTCCGTATTGTTCATTGTCAAGTTTAAAGTGTTCTAAGAACACTCGCGGTGTCCTGAAATGTTCATAGGGGGTGTCCTGAAGACGCTGTTCATATTGTTCTCTGGCAAGTTGAATTTGTTCTAAGAACACTCGTGGTGTCCTGAAATGTTCGTAAATAAACAAAATGGGGGTGTGCTGAGGACGCTGTCCGAATTGTTCGATGGGAAGTTGAATGTGTTCTAAGAACACTGGCAGTGTTCTGTATTGCTCGCAAATAAACAAAATGGGGGTGTCCTGAGGATGCTGTCTGTATTGTTCTCTGGCAAGTTGAATGTGTTGTAAGAACACTCGTGGTGTCCTGAAATGTTTGTAAATAAACAAAATGGGGGTGTCCTGAGGACGCTGTCCGTTTTGTTCGTTGTCAAGTTTAAAGTGTTCTAAGAACACTCGTTGTGTCCTGAAATGTTCGTAAATAAACAAAATGGGGGTGTCCTGAGGACGCTGTCCGTATTGTTCGATGGCAAGTTGAATGTGTTCTAAGAACACTCGCGCTGTCCTGAAATGTTCACAAATAAACAAAATGGGGGTGTTTTGAGGACGCTGTCCATATTGTTCTCTTGCAAGTTAAATGTGTTCTAAGAACACTTGCGGTGTCCTGAAATGTTCGCAAATAAACAAAATGGGGGTGTTCTGAGGACGCTGTCCGTATTGTTCGTTGTCAAGTTGAAAGTGTTCTAAGAACTGTTGCGGTGTCCTGAAATGTTCGTAGGGGGTGTCCTGAAGACGCAGTCCATATTGTTCACTGGCAAGTTGAATGTGTTCTAAGAACACTTGCAGTGTCCTGAAATGTTTGCAAATAATAAAATGGGGGTGTTCTGAGGACGCTGTCCGTATTGTTCACTATCAAGTTGAAAGTGATCTAAGAACATTCATAATGTCTGCGGACATTAAAAGTTTCCATGCGCCATAGTTGACATTTTTTACTCTATGGGTGTGATATTCTGCGGTGGTTGTGGCTAGGGCATAGAGTCTTGGGTGCATGGCCATCTGGCAAATGAACCCCAGACTCTATGCCCTGGCCACAACCACCGCAGCATATCACACTCATAGTTGCTTATAACTTTGAGTCAAAAACACATTTATAAGGAACAAAGTTATAAGCCACTATGGGTGTGATATGCTGTGATGGTTGTACTTATTATAATATACTTACTTTTTGGTTTAGTAACTGAAGTACATGTATTTCTTGTTCATTTATGTGATAAAAGAAAATAGCATGTTAGTATTAGTATTTTGTAATGACTTATTACATTGTATAATCAACATTTTTTTTTGGAACCTCATATTTAGTAGATTACAAACCAGAGTACTGTGCAATTTGCTCAGCTTCTGTGTTTGTTTTAAAATCATTGGGTCTGTGGGAATAAAAAAAATCCATGTTGGATTAAAAAACTTTTTCTGTTATGCTACAGTTTAATTTATTTGTTTGTTTTCAGTGTTCACTTGTTGTTTCTGGCTAATGCTTTATACATTGGCTTGTTGCAGTTTTTTGGAGTAGTAACATATTATTTATTTGTTTGAACATTGTACAATTTTGGAGCAGTTAGATACCAGTAGGCGTATTCTAACTGTCTATTTTATTATATAGTTCAGTAGTGTTGATTTATCTGTTTGGATATTGTTAAATTTTGGGACAGTTAGATACCAATTGGCGTATTCGAACTGTCTATTTTTTGCTCTAATTTAGTGGTATTCATTTATCTGATTAGTTGTTGTAGAATCTTTGGGCAGTTAGATAGCTTTTGGAATATTCTAACAGTTTATATTTTTTTACTATAAGTTTACTTAAGGTTTATGTACAGTTTAGTTATCCAATTTTGGTTTTAAGAACATTAAATAAGTGTTTGTAAGATTTGCTGGTAATCTCTGCTTTAGAGTAATGGTACTTTCATTACATTCAAGCCATCCACATTTCTTTTTTATATATGCAGTGTAGTGCCCTGAATTGGTTGTGGTTCCTGCGTGGTAGATTATACCTATTGTTGTGAAGGTTTTCTTAGCTTGCAGTTGTTTTTGGTACCATCTCCATTGTAACGTAGACACATTAGTATTACGTATTTACTATGTTTTGCACAGTTCAGGTAAAAATGTTGTGGGTCTGATGTTAAGGTGGTATGAGTTGTTGTTAAGGGAAGGTAGGAATTTCAAAGGTTTGATCCCTAGTGAAGGGGGCAGGGTCATAATGGCTGTTACTTTGGGAAGCTCTGAGGTCGAATGATGGGTCAGCGTGAGGTGATGGCGAGCCTGGGCTAGACTGAACAGTAAGGTAGCTAGGAGGAGGCAGGCAACATGCATGTTGTGGTTGGGAGATATAAGAGGGGGGCTGTTCCCGCTGGGGTGATAACGTTGTGTATACAGTACGCCGGTGAAATACAGCTCAGTAAAGTTGGCAGAAGCAGTAGCATGGCATTTGAGGCGTAACACAAAGCAGTACAGAAGCAGTTGTGTATGACATGCTGTGTGGTATGCTACTGTGCCAGGAGAGCTGTCCCACAATCAGTGGTATAGTTGGAATGGCAGTATAAAACCTTTAGAAATAGCCATAGAATACAGCAATACAATAGGTAGATGCTGGGCACACCATTCAGTATCACAATATGGTGTCTCGATGCGAAGCAATTATAGAATATAGCAATGCAATGGATGAATGCAGGGCTCACCATAGAATACAGGAATGTAGGGCTCAAAATGCACGGCTCACTATACAATAATACAATAGGCAGATGCGGGGCTCTCCCAGGCATACAGCAATACACTAGGTAAATGATGAGTTCAACCAGGAGTACAATAATACAATAGGCGAATGCGGGGCTCACCCAGGAATAAAGCAGTAAAGTAGGCAGATGCGGGGCCCACCAAATAGTACAATAATACAGTGGCTCAGTGTGAGGCACACTAAGAAATACAGCAATGCAATGGGCAAATGTGGGGCCCACCAAGGAATACAATAATACAACAGGCACATGTGGGGCTTTCCCGGGGATACAGTAATACAAAAGGCAAATGCAGGGCTCGCCCAGGAATACAGCAGTACAGTAGGCAAAAAGCAGGGCTCAATCAGGATCACAGTGGATAGGTGTCAAGAGGTTGGCTATAATATGGTGAATGCAACCATTAGGCACAAAGAAGTCAATGTTCTAAAAATGGTCCTTCTTGGCAATGAATCCTAGCAAGTGGAGACCAAGGCTAAGATCACTCAATACATATGGCTGGATATTGGGTGTCCTAATGACAATGGAGTAAAGTAGACTCCCTAAGGATTGATCATGCAAGTATACATTCACATGCACAAGAATCAGCAATTGTGGGAAGGCGTAGAAATAACAGTAAGCGGTAAATACCAGTTATATGCTCAACATGTCTGCAATATTACATTGATAATTACATGTATTTTCATATACCAAAGAGGTGGCAGGCAAGCTATAAACACATATGGTTATGTACTGGCAACATTTCTCAGTATTTCCATCAATAAAGGCTATGGAAAATATTTTGTATGTTGCGCTATATTGGTATTAAAAAAAGGTAGTCCTGTGTGACTTTCTAGGTGCACATCAGGATGAGAAAACCAATTTGGTCATGGACCTGCGGAGTGGGTACTACCAAATCCTGAGGCATCCAGCAGATGGTGAGAAAACAGCATTCCCCTGCTTGCTTGGATTGTACAAATTCATCAGGATACAACAAGGGATTGCCAGTGCACCAGCAAATTTCAAACACCTCATGTAAAAGACTGTCTGTCACATGAACCACCTGAAGGTAATGGTTTACATAAATGATTTCATTTTGTTCGGAAGGACCCTGAAGGAACACAACACCAGGCTCATGAATGTGCTTGATCGCCTAAGTGAGCAAGGGCTAAAGGTCAATGTGAACAAGTGGTAGTTTTGCTGCACAAGCATCAAATTCATCAGAAACATCATCTCTGCAGACAGCATTCCTGTAGATCCCGCAAAGACGGAAGCCCTCCTCACCAGGTCAAGACCTCAGAACTTGAAGGAGTAACAGAGTTTCCTTGAATTCTTTAACTGCTACTGGAGATTTGCTGTGGCATATGCCAACATCGTGCGCCCACTTGTAGTCCACATCAAAGTATACCTGCTGAGTTATAAGAGTAGCATTACCCTTGAGGTGACTGGGGATTACATACTCATGCAACAAATAACAAAGACGATTCAATAGTTTGGCAAAGTAGTTCTGTTTTATTGCAAGTTCATAAAACGGGGAGCACGGACATCAGCAACCGCTCGATCTTCCTTCACACTCTCAATTGCTTTTAGAAAAAACACATCAGTTATAGTGAAAACTTGTCACCATTGACATATAACCTGTGCATGCTCTCTGGCAACCTGCGTAGCATTTTAGAAACCTAACAGGCATTCTGATAGGCTCAGGAAAGGTTACTTAATATAGGTCCTACATGTCTATATGGTAACAGGGAGAGGGGATTGGCTAATAAATGTCAGGTGGGGCAATTAAGCCCTCCTCTCAAAATGGCCACCATGAGGATCACAAAAAGTACGACATCTCAATGGCTCTACAACTATAGGACCCTAGATTACATGGTCCACTATGATTGGTTCTAACAACAACCCAACACATTCCTCTCAACCTATGCCTTACCATCATGCAGAAAGTACAGACAGGTACACTGCTCTGTCTGGGCACCCGCTTCCCACCAATTATAGCACAATCAGTCATCACCTCAGTGGTCACATGTCAATCAGCCCTTTGAAGTTAGCCTTGAGTCTGTACTCTTCTCTGGGAAGTACTTTATGAGATATATATGTATATGGCGCTTGCCACAATCTATTTTCTATTCAAGCATAAGCTAGCTTTATGACTCCTTTTGCTTCTTGCGTTACTGAGAAATTTTACACATTTCATCTTGCTGACTCAATTATCGTGTCTGTAAAATATTTTATCTGATCTTATTTCTGATCATCTTAAAATGTTCGTCTTGTAGTGTTGTCTCTTGTCAGCGTTCTCTAGTCCTTATATCTTCTATCTAGACGTTAGTTTTGATCTCTTTATGACTTCACAGTGGTGACTTCATCTTCAGCATTTTCCAGTATTATCATGGCTTCTTCTGGTATTTTATTCAAATGACCATCATATCGTCTCAAATGGATATAAGGCTTCCTTAATGGGTATCACTCTGTCCAAGTTCTCTTTAGTGTCAGCAGATCACTAAATGCAGATTTTCTAATAGGTACAGGGCAGAACCCATATGCTGCTCTCTGCTGATTCAATTGCTCTGAATATGTCACATATGTAGGTACAAAATCAGTAACTGTTAGAGAAGGGACAGCTGGGATATTCAGAGTAGGGAAAAGACTTGACACCTCCTCTTCACTGCCTAAGCAGAGGAGCCGCAGGATTGCCATCAGCTTTGCAGACAATTTAAACCATCCACATGAGCCCTTTGATGATAGGTGGAACAACTAATGCCAGGAGGCATTCAAGGACCTGAAGTGGACCCACACTACTTGAGCTCCTCGAATCCTCAAACCAATTCTGAGCCACATGGATCCTCAGTTGCCTTGTATCTTGCACATTGATGCATGTCTTCAGCCTGGTGATTGTGTGTGGATGCACAGCCTGGGAAAGAGTGGACAGAACAAGCAACAAGCTGAGTGACAAGTGGGAGTCTCAACCATTCATCATTGAGCATCAATTAGGAGTGCTGCCTGTCTACTGACTGTGGTTAGGAGGACAGCCTAGAAACATCAAGACCTTGCATTGGAGCCATCTGCTGCAAGTCCAGGATGAGTTTTAGCTGACACCAGCAGTGAGTGAAGAGAACGTGAACACAAATCTGAGAGTGTTCATTTGAGACTATTCCTGATCACATTGCTCCTGCTAAGTTGGATGTGGCAGGGAACCCTTACCCATTCCTCCACCGAAACATAGGGAACTTGACTTGGTACAGGGTTGATCGCCGGGCCAGGGAGAAACCCTGGATGAGGCCCCGGCTGATCTTCGTCCTGCCACCAGGGAGAGCAGGACTGTCATGAAACTAATTTAGGATTCACCAGGGTTCCAATGTGCGTTTCCCACTGCCAGATCCTCGGTTTTACATTCTTCCTTCTTTAGTCCAGGTGTTTACGAGTTCAGGGGTACTGTGGCAGGTGGACTGTAGATCTAAATTATGGCTCAATTATTTGTTTATTATTATTATTATTATTATTATTATTATTATTATTATTATTATTATTATTATTATTATTATTATTGGGTTATTCGGAGGAGGAGGGTGGGAAAGGGATCTCCAAACAATCATGGGAGGAAACAGTGAGGAGCAGATCACCCAGTCTCAGGCCAGGTGAGGAGTGGTGAGTGTGTGGAGCTAGTTGTTAGCTAGATAGATTCATAAAGATTCATAATTCAGGCCAAGGCTATCCTGAAGGTTGAGGATATTTTAATGGGGGGGAAGCATGCAACAAATTAGAGTAAAAGACATCCACACGTGATGCCACACATGGATTCTTTAAAAAAGGAAAAGGTGTGCAGCATAAGCAGAGCACCATGGGGACAGTTGGTATCAACCTTCACTGAGGAGGGTTGAGCAGCACTTTGCACCATTGCTAGTTCTTCACCTCTGCGGGCCCAAACTGAAAGGGTGATTCTCCCCAGATGGTTAGAGGAGTTCCAGAACCCACCACTGTCTCCTGGCACTCCTGTCACTGCCATGGCCTGGCTCCACATGGCTCTGTGAGTGGGGAACACCCCCATTCATTGCCCCCCTCTCACCCTCCTCTGTCAGGTGTGGCACTCTCCGGTAGAGAGAGGAACGCTGTATAATGATTTAAAGCCTGCCCCCTGTCAAGACAGGCCTCAGACTCCCGGGTCTGCATCTGGCAGACTCAGCCTGGATGGAGCATTGGTTTGGGCCCCCGCCCCCAGACTGCCATCAGTGCCGGGCTGCACCTGGCATAAGCTGCCCATCCAAAAGAAACTTTGGGGATGCATCACACATGGTGCTGCTGCTAGCCTGCCAGAGAATCATCATAACACAGAGGAAGAGAAATACCCACAGCAGAAAGGACCCTGTGACAGCCCTGGCCGGGCTGGCTCGCAAATAATATTGTTTTATGTATAGTTACAGCACACTGTACAGAGACTTTTGCATATATTTAAAAGGACTTTTATATTTTGGAAGAACTGTTTATATTTTAAAAGGAAGCTTTTCTGTATTGTTTTTAGTAATTCAGCTGTTTAGGTAGGTTAATAATGTAAATAGTATTGTGTGATTACCTCTTTGTATATACAAAAGTAAAAATCTGCTGGTGTACTGGGAGAAGGGGAAAAAGCTTAAGATCAATGAAACAAATCGTACACCAGCATTTTGCTGTCTACCTTTACTTTTCTGTCTGCTAAAAGTCATATCCTTGTGTTTCTAACCAAGAGGTTTTTGGGGTATCCCATGCTAACCTTTGCATTTTTATCCCAAGTCCACTTCTGTGGTGCACCAAAGCAGGTTCAGACTGGGGCATAAAATAAGTCCAGGCACCAATCAAAAAGTCGGCCACAATCACACATTACAATTCATCACTATCCAGAACAGACTGTTTGTGCATTAACCAAGGTGGTCTTTTTGGTAAGATATGCTGCAACTAACATGTTTGAAATCATATTTGCTTAGTAATATTGGTTAAGCCTAGTGTAGTAAATTATTAAACTGGCCCACTCTGACAAAAACAGTTGTCCATTCTATTAAAAGAAAACTGACCCCTTCTAGAATTGGCAGATTTTAGGCAAGTGGGGGCTGCTGGAGACAGGTAAGAGGTGGGTTACATTTTTAAAGTTAAAAGTTAAGTGTCATAAACGCATATTGCTGAGCCCATCTACACCTGTCTTCCATTCAGCGTGGTAAGACTATCCCCCCACTATAAAAATGGGGGATCCACTTAATGACAGAGCTTTGGGAATCTTGGCACTGAAGGGAAGGATGCACTGGATGTCACGGGTGGCTGCACATCAGAATGTATGTATGTACTGTAATATGCAAGGTTTTGGCATTATATGCTGTTATGTTATCATGGTGTATACTGTACCAAATTGCCAGCACAGTGGTATGCACAGTAGAACATGTAGGCTTGCCCATGGGGTGGCGTACCATGCACCAATCAAAGGTATGTAGACCTTAATCTGCTGGAAGAAAGAAAATGAACGCAGGTAAGAGAAAAAGTTGGGAAAGCTGTAAGTAAGTAAATGTCAGCGTTATCTATGTTTTAGATTTTGCAATGAAATATTTTGATTCTATTCTCAGTGATCAGGTTTTTGTAATAAACTAATACAATACTATTCTAGTGCATGTCAACAGTTTTCTTCATACTGTGAAAAAGTCAGGGTCCTGACCCTGTTCCTTGAGCTAGCGGGTACACTAGGAACAGTGGTGGCTGGTAAGAATTTTTTATTGGACGAGTGTATATGTTTCCCACAAATATGGTGGAGTGACTTAGTGTAGAGAGGGAGCATGAAATAACAAAGGGGTACTCGTGTGAGTTCCTTCCATGAAAACATTTTTTATATAATAAGCTGAAATAGTGCATTTTACAGCACACTTTCTGTAAAAAAATAGGGTGAAAAGCCACACAGTTTGCAATCGATTTTGTATAGAAACATGTGAAAACTTCTAATGACTTCAAGTCACCAACAATGCACAGACGCATTTTCCAATTCATTTCCATGATGCCTTTGTGCACAATATTTGCAGTTTAAAAAAATGTTTCCCACAAATATGGTTGAGTGACTGAGTGCAGCGAGGGAGCATGAACTAACAAAGGGGGACTCGTGTGAGTTCCTTCCCTGAAAACATTTTTTAGATAATAGGCTAAAATAGTGCATTTTACAGCACACTTTCTGTATATAAATTGGGTAAAAAGCCACACAGTTTGCAATTGATTTTGTATAGTAACACAGGAAAACTTCCAGTGACAGCAAGTCACCAACAATGCACAGAAAGATTTTCCAATTCATTTCCATGTTGCATTTGTGCACAATATTTGCAAGTTTAAAACAAAAAAAAAAATTCATGCTGGCTTTGCCCATACAAGTCCATGCAGACTGCACCAATATATGACAGTATTACCAGATAAAAACATACTCCTGTTAGCTGTGACACTAAAATGCAATGCCACAATAAGAGACTATATCCAGCCTGCCTTCACCAATGTATGCTATTATGTCAACTTAAAAATACTCATGTTGGCTTACCTCCTTATGCCATTAAGAAATGCCATGCCACAGTATTTCTATTTGCAGACTGGTTGCACTAATGTAGGGAAATCTAGCCATATAATATCACTGATCATAATTCTTTAACTTTGGTGCCTGGCACAAAATGCCATACCACAATAAGAAAATATGTTCAGGTGGGCTGCACCAATGCCACACAATAATACTTATCAGTTTTGCCCATTGCATGCTCACTAGGATACTGAAAGCTGTCAAAGGAAAACTATGCTTCCCTTTGACAGTTAAATCCAGACCTGGTTTACTTACTGAGCTGCTTGCCGCAGCTGAGAAAGCACTCAGTCTTGTCACAGGGCTAGCTGATCCTCCATAATGTGTGGTGGGCCAGTTCCATGCTGCCCATTATCTATGAGCCATACCTGCATGGAGACCAGGAAGTCCAGTTTACCAGGACCCTTAGGACTGAGTAGGGTTTGCCAGTGGTCTCTTCCCCATACCCACCTAGCACCTTCTAAATTCATTAGGGGTGATGCCCTTGCAAAGCTGCTTCCTCATTCTCTCCTGTTATGGTTCCTAAACTTTGTAACAACAAAGTATGGTGAGAAAGGCACAATAGGTACAGCTGCTCCAACTGATCTGACCACAACCAAACTCAGGTTCCACATGAGACACTTCCTGCTTAGGTTAGACATAGACCCAAACTTGGAATTTCCCTGAGTAAGCCCTCTTACTGTTTTACCACAGAAGAGGTAGACAGAATCATTGACTGAAAACTGCTTGATCAATTGAACTACTAGAGCCACTAGAGCCAGATGGCACATAGACAGAGTCACAGACAAGAGGCAGGATTTTCTACTGACCCCAAATGGCACCCAGCCTTTTCAAGTCTCACACACTGCACACCAGCCAGCCAGATGCACATGTTGAATTAGCCCCATTGATACAGAGCAACTCATTTGAAACAACCACAATTCAATAGGGTGAGCCACTCCCAAACAGGCAATTGGGGTTATGTGGGTTTACTTTCCTTACATTGAAAATAGTATCTTGTTTGTAAATCAAAAGGTGCTTTCCTTGATGTGAAAATGCCCCCTTTAACCACCAAACATATGCATTTGTGCTACTGTATTCAGTAGGAATCAGAATGACATTGAAGTCCAGAGAGAGATAGTGTGCTGTGATATGTAAGGCCCCACATGGATGGTGTGTGTTTTCACAGCACTGTTGTGTGATATTAATGTCTTCATATACTTCACATGAATTGGGTGTGATACTGATGTACATACTGTGTGAATTGGGATTATAATGAGAATAGTCCCAACATTATGTGTAAATCTAATGATGTCCCTGCAGGTTTGCTGTGTCATGATATTGAAGTCCCCACAGGGATGGTGCAATGGCGATACAGAGGTCAATGTAGTGATGGATATTTAAATTGCCAATGTTTTTTAATTTTGAAGTCCCCATCTCTATTGATCGAATGAACTTAGAAAATGCATATTCCACTGTTCTTTTCCCTTCTGCGGTTCCAAGAACCATCTCATTACTCTTGGGTTAGTATCTTTTCTCAGGCTCATCCAGGTTAATGGTGAGTGGTCTTTAAGCAACCTGAAATTCCTTCCTGTGAGGTAGTACCACAGATGTACGATGGCCATTTGATGGCTAGGGCTTTGAGCTCCATGGTGGCATAGGACTGCTCTTGAGAAAAGAGATTTTGGCTAGGATATACGATGGGAAGTTCAACTATTTCGTACTCTTGAGAAAACACTGCACCCCAGTGTACTTTCTATGCATTTGATTGCAGAATACATTCTTTATTAAAGTATGGCATCTTAAGGACAGCCTCCTGATATAGAATTGTCTTCAGCCCTTCGAGGTTTGCTTGTTCTTGTTTATTCCAATCCAATTTCTGTGGTGTGAGTTTTTTAGTTTGTCCGTCAGGTTAGCAGCTAGGCTGGAGTAGTTGGGGATAAACCTTCTGTTATATCTGGTTAGACCCATCGGAGATCCTGGTTGGTTTTAGGGGTTGGTGTGTTTTGCACTGATTTTACTTTCTCAGTTGGAGGTTGGATTAGAATATTCCACAAAAAGTATCTGAGACATTTTATAGCAGACTGGGCCAAGTGACACTTTCAGGGGTTTGATCGTAGACTTGCTTTCCTAAGAGTACGGGTGATCGAGTCAAGAAGGTGACATTTTCTGGCCAGGTGTAACTATTGACCAAGATGATGTCCAGGTAGGCCCCACAGAAAGCAGTGCATAGGTTCAGTATTTTATCTATGAGCCGTTGAAAGATGGCAGGAGCTCTGTGTAATCCAAAGGTAAGACTTTGAACTGGAACAGGCCTGTGGTGTTGAAAATGCTGTCTTCTCCCTGTCTTCTGATTTTATGGAGTCAGGCTAGTATACTTTTGTTAAATCGAAAATAGAAATGTACTTGGTCATCCCTAACTTCTCGATTAAATCATCAACGCATGAAATTTGATAATTGTCAGAGATGGAGATTGAGTTCTGCTTCCTAAAATCTATACAGAATTGCCACGAGTTATCAGGTTTAGCAACTAGGAAAATAGGGGTGGACCAAGGACTCTCAGAGGGCTCGATGATATCCGCTTGAACATCTCTGTGGGGTCTTGAGCACCCTTATAAACACACACCATTGCTGTGGATACTTGAACATCACTATATTCCTACACCATCTATGTGGGTTTTCAACCTCACATTCATCATACACCATTTCTAAGGGGAGTTTAACAGCATTATCATCACACACAATCTCTGTGAGAACCTTAAAGCCATTGTAATCACATGCCATATCTATGGGACTTGAACATAATTTTCACACTCAATACATAAACTGAATTGTGGTCTTCCATGGTGAACCTTTTTCATTTTGGTGGTTTAATTACATGCACATTTTCTAGAAAACTGGTGGGGTTGGGATCTTAGTGGGTTAGAGGGTGAATCATATTCATAACCAGTGTTGTTGATGTGTGGAGGCCAGAGGCAGTGCCTGAGTCCTCAATGCCAGTATGGTTCTGTGTGGTTTCTGACAGTGGCACTTGAATTTCTCTTTTATCCAGACAGGAGGGCCCATCATCTATTAAATGACAGCACTGTGATACTTGATTTTCCTCTGCCTTAGGGGGTAAGTCAAATAAATAGAGATGAGAGCTTTGGCAAGTCTGCATCAGGTTAATTTGGTATTAATAGACATATGGCTGCCATGTTTGGGGTGGAATATGTTTGTGTAGTGGAAGGTAGCAGGAGAAAGAGGGGTACACCATTTTAGATGGGGAAGAGGTGGTGATTCATTAGGACAATCACTGTGGAGTTGAATACTAGACTGAAATGTTTCTGTTCCAGTTGTTTGTTAACCTCTGTGTGGCCCCTGGGTGGACTGTAACAATATTTTTATCACACACCATCTTTGTGGGGACTTTAGTGTTATCATTATAGCATACCATCTTTGTGTGGACATCAACATCTTAGAAATGACTCACCATCTCTGTTGGACTTTAGTGTTATCATATTCACATGCCATATCAGTGGAAACCTCATTTTGTACTAGTAATTTTTTAGTATTTTATAAAGATGTAGTATTTTATCTAGATTTCTATAGTGGCTAATGCCTGAGTACTTAACAGCATCATAATTACACATTGTCTCTGAGGGGACTTGAATATAGTCCTACTTACACACCGTCTCTGTGGGGACCTTATGATCATTGTAATCACATAACCATCTCTGTGGGGACCTTATCATCATTGTAATCACACACCATATCTGTGGGGACCTTATCATCATTGTAATCACACCCCATCTCTGTGGGGACCTTATCATCATTTTAATCACACACCATCTCTGTAGGGACTTTAGTGTTATCATAATCACTTGCCATATCTGTGGGGACTATATTTTCTATTTGTATTTTTTGTATTATATTTAGATTTATATAGCGGCTAATGCCCAAGGGCTTAACAGCATCATAATTACACACAGTCTCTATGGGGACTTTAGTATAATCCTAATCACACATCATCTTTATGGGGACCTTATCATCATTGTAATCACAACATATCTGTGTGGGGACTTTAGTGTTATCATAATCACTTACCAAACCTGTGTACCATATTTGGTATTTGAATTTTTTGTATTATATTGAGATTTATATAGCAGCTAATGCCCAAGTGCTTAACAGCATCACAATTGTACACTCTCTCTGTGGGGACTTGAGTATAGCCTTAATCACACACCATCTCTATGGGGATCTTACCATCATTGTAATTACACACCATCTTTGTGGGGACATCAACATGATTGCAAGTACATACTGTCTTTGTGGGGACTGTTTCATGATTATTACACACAATCTCTGTGGAAAATGTAACTTTTCCAAAATAAAAAATGAGTCCTATAGGAAAGTTAATTCCGCTATTATTATACACATTCCAAAAGACGGAAGCAACATCATTTCCATTCACCCATTTCTAAAGAGGAGATATGAGTTTGTTGGGAAGATGATGCCTGTGAAAGAATGAAATCTGAATTAGAATTATTTATTTCGTTTTGCCCAGTGTGTCAGCCTGGGTCAATCAAGTCATCTCCTGTGTCACAGTTATCTTTTCTGGAACATTTTAGTGCTTATAACAGTGTTTAATGTCAGAAAATAAGTGTCTTTTTAAGTTTCACATGCAAATTAAAAATCTTGTGGGAAATGCCAAACCAGCAAAATCAATCTGGCGTGATAGATGGATACCAGGCAGGTACTCACATGTAGCAATACAGTTGTATAATGTATATGGAGTACTATAAAGTAAGCATTTTTCCATTTGTTTATGGTGCAATCATCCTAAATAGGAATAATAAACTAAATCCCCACAAGGATGGTAACACACGTTCAAGTCCCCGCAAAGATGGTACCGAACACGCAAGTAAAAATAAACATTTTTGCAAATATGAAGTTGAATCCTGTATTATGAATTTTTTCTGGATATCGTTTTGATATTATCATACCTGTGTGGATCTTATATTATATTTATAAATGTTAATATTTTATCTAGATTTCTATAGTGGCTAATGCCTGAGTACTTAACAGCATCATAATTACACATTGTCTCTGAGGGGACTTGAATATAGTCCTACTCACACACCATCTCTGTGGGGACCTTACGATCATTGTAATCACATAACCATCTCTGTGGGGACCTTATCATCATTGTAATCACACACCATATCTGTGGGGACCCTATCATCATTGTAATCACACCCCATCTCTGTGGGGACCTTATCATCATTTTAATCACACCCTATCTCTGTGGGGACCTTATCATCATTTTAATCACACACCATCTCTGTGGGGACTTTAGTGTTATCATAATCACTTGCCATATCTGTGGGGACTATATTTTCTATTTGTATTTTTTGTATTATATTTAGATTCATATAGCGGCTAATGCCCAAGGGCTTAACAGCATCATAATTACACACAGTCTCTATGGGGACTTTAGTATAGTCCTAATCACACATCATCTATATGGGGACCTTATCATCATTGTAATCACAACATATCAGTGTGGGGACTTTAGTGTTATCATAATCACTTACCACACCTGTGTACCATATTTGGTATTTGAATTTTTTGTATTATATTGAGATTTATATAGCGGCTAATGCCCAAGTGCTTAACTGTATCATAATTGTACACTCTCTCTGTGGGGACTTGAGTATAGCCCTAATCACACACCATCTCTATGGGGATCTTACCATCATTGTAATTACACACCATCTCTGTGGGGACATCAACATGTTTGCAAGTACATACTGTCTCTGTGGGGACTGTTTCATGAATATTACACCCAATCTCTGTGGAAAATGTAACTTTTCCAAAATAAAAAATGAGTCCTATAGGAAAGTTAATTCCGCTATTATTATACACATTCCAAAAGACGGAAGCAACATCATTTTCATTAACCCATTTCTAAAGAGGAGATATGAGTTTGTTGGGAAGATGATGCCTGTGAAAGAATGAAATCTGAATTAGAATTATTTATTTCGTTTTGCCCAGTGTGTCAGCCTGGGTCAATCAAGTCATCTCCTGTGTCACAGTTATCTTTTCTGGAACATTTTAGTGCTTATAACAGTGTTTAATGTCAGAAAATAAGTGTCTTTTTAAGTTTCACATGCAAATTAAAAATCTTGTGGGAAATGCCAAACCAGCAAAATCAATCTGGCGTGATAGATGGATACCAGGCAGGTACTCACATGTAGCAATACAGTTGTATAATGTATATGGAGTACTATAAAGTAAGCATTTTTCCATTTGTTTATGGTGCAATCATCCTAAATAGGAATAATAAACTAAATCCCCACAAGGATGGTAACACACGTTCAAGTCCCCGCAAAGATGGTACCGAACACGCAAGTAAAAATAAACATTTTTGCAAATATGAAGTTGAATCCTGTATTATGAATTTTTTCTGGATATCGTTTTGATATTATCATACCTGTGTGGATCTTATATTATATTTATAAATGTTAATATTTTATCTAGATTTCTATAGTGGCTAATGCCTGAGTACTTAACAGCATCATAATTACACATTGTCTCTGAGGGGACTTGAATATAGTCCTACTCACACACCATCTCTGTGGGGACCTTACGATCATTGTAATCACATAACCATCTCTGTGGGGACCTTATCATCATTGTAATCACACACCATATCTGTGGGGACCCTATCATCATTGTAATCACACCCCATCTCTGTGGGGACCTTATCATCATTTTAATCACACCCTATCTCTGTGGGGACCTTATCATCATTTTAATCACACACCATCTCTGTGGGGACTTTAGTGTTATCATAATCACTTGCCATATCTGTGGGGACTATATTTTCTATTTGTATTTTTTGTATTATATTTAGATTCATATAGCGGCTAATGCCCAAGGGCTTAACAGCATCATAATTACACACAGTCTCTATGGGGACTTTAGTATAGTCCTAATCACACATCATCTATATGGGGACCTTATCATCATTGTAATCACAACATATCAGTGTGGGGACTTTAGTGTTATCATAATCACTTACCACACCTGTGTACCATATTTGGTATTTGAATTTTTTGTATTATATTGAGATTTATATAGCGGCTAATGCCCAAGTGCTTAACAGTATCATAATTGTACACTCTCTCTGTGGGGACTTGAGTATAGCCCTAATCACACACCATCTCTATGGGGATCTTACCATCATTGTAATTACACACCATCTCTGTGGGGACATCAACATGTTTGCAAGTACATACTGTCTCTGTGGGGACTGTTTCATGAATATTACACCCAATCTCTGTGGAAAATGTAACTTTTCCAAAATCAAAAATGAGTCCTATAGGAAAGTTAATTCCACTATTATTATACACATTCCAAAAGACGGAAGCAACATCATTTTCATTAACCCATTTCTAAAGAGGAGATATGAGTTTGCTGGGAAGATGATGCCTGTGAAAGAATGAAATCTGAATTAGAATTATTCATTTCGTTTTGCCCACAGTGTGTCAGCCTGGGTCAATCAAGTCATCTCCTGTGTCACAGTTATCTTTTCTGGAACATTTGAGTGCTTATAACAGTGTTTAATATCAGAAAATAAGTTCCTTTTTAAGTTTCATATGCAAATTAAAAATCTTGTGGGAAATGCCAAACCAGCAAAATCAATCAATAACATTGTGAAGGGTTAGTCCCTACAAGGCAGGTGTCCACACATAGTCCCCACAAGGTAGGTAAAGCATGTATATGTGGGTCTGTGTGTGTGTGTGTGTGTGTGTGGGAGAGAGAGAGAGAGAGAGAGAGAGAGAGAGAGAGAGAGAGAGAGAGAGAGAGAGAGAGAGAGAGAGAGAGAGAGAGAGAAAGGGAGAATGTCTGTGGTGAGAGAGAGAGTGTGTGTGTATGTGTGTGTGTGAGTAAGAGAGTGAGCGAGTGAGAAAGAGACTGCCTAGATGTACGCCACTGCCCTGTTTGACCAATAAGTGAGAACTCACAACAATAAAGATTCAAACCAAAATCTAGGGATTGGGGGATGTTGGCCGAGATAAACGATGCCTAGGAAAGGGCAGCAAAAGAAAGAGCCAGTGGGAGTATGTACAAGACCTAGAACTGAGAAACATACTCACAGGACACAGGTTCAAATGCCAGCAAGATCCTCTCTGCACCCTTGCTGCTTCTCACACTGCTTACCCAGCCCCCAGCAGACTGCTTCTTGGGCCCTTCCCAGCATGTCCACAAACAGCCGCAGTGACCACGGACACCGCAATCACATCACTGCCTTTTCCGAACTAAACAAATACAGCATTTTATCCATCTCTCCCTCCCCCACCCTCTCCAGCGATTCTTACACTCAAACACACTCCCCAAAATTGAATTCAAGCTCTGTTCCATGCCACGCGGTCCGCGAGGTCCGCGGATCCAACAGGGCGGGCGCATAGAGAAAATGTGACGCTCCTCACACTTCACTCCAACCAATCAACAAACATGTTGCCTGTCCACGGACATGATGCACACCCATCGACCAATCGGTGTCCTTTCCATATAGCGAACAGGGAAGTGTGTCCAGGGACAGAACACAGATATCACTAATTTTTTTGCACCTACTTTTTTTTAAACTATTGGACAAATTTCCACCAAATTTATAAAAGCACGCTTTCGAGACCAAGCCGCCACTTCTGCCACACATTTGGTGAAAATCCGTCTAGCGGTTTTAGCTGTAGGCAGGAGCAAAGTTTTTCTCCTTTCAGTTTATGGTAAAAAAAGAAATGTTGAGACCCCCTATAGCTTTGCTTCCCCTTGAGCAAACCTCAACAAACTTTGCAAAAAAATTCAGAGCCAGCCATATAAATTTTGTGTCCGGAGGGAGCAAAGTTATAAGCCACCCAAAAAGTGCTCTTCCTATGAGATGAGCAACTTAACCATAACTACTGGGCCGCTACCGCAGGTTCTGCAGTAGCGGCCATGTAGTTATGGTTAAGTTGCTAAAGCCATAGGAAGAGCACTTTTTGGGTGGCTTAAAACTTTGCTCCCCCTGGACGAATCCTCACCAAACTTTGCAAGTCAATGACATTGGTGATGTCATCTTTGATGTCCTGGGTGTTAGTCTTAGCAGTGCATGGTGGTGGTGCAAGTTATGGTTGCTTAGTTTACCATAACTGGTGGATTTCAGGGGTTTTTCGGTTTTACTTGTAACAATAAACTCCCTTTAACCAAGGTTTTTTATTGAATTTCATTGGTTTTTATTAGTGCAACTTAACCATAACGTCCCTTTAACAAAGTTTTTTCATTGAATATATATATATATATATTTTTTTTTTATTGTAAAACTTCAACAATGATATTTTATATCATGTTTTTGTTACATTTCATCCAATCAATCACTTCCTTAAACTTGTCAAAGTTAAAAAAAAAAAGAAGAATAGAAGAAGAAGAAACTTTAAAGGCACCATCAACATGATTACGTAGCCTTCAGTTGATAAGTGCACCAATCAGGTAGAGGCTGTCTTTAGCACTTCATCAAAGAAGTTAATTAAGTTACAAGACAGCTTGATGTTATGCCCTGCCACGGCGTAATTCCACCAATTTTCTGAGTCACTAGATATTGGTTTGAATTCCTTCAAGTGCTTTTCGCGAAATGTAGTTAGCATAGGGCATTCTGCAGCCAGATGTTTTAGAGACTCAACAGCTTCTGTTTTACAGAACCTGCATTTATTGTCAACTGTGTCTTTGTTCTTTCGCATCCAGAGCATCTCGTTAGTGTTTAGGGCATTCAATCGCAACCTTAAAAATTGTGCCCTATGATGATGCGAAGGACAATCCATTAAGCATTTTGGTTGATGATGTAATTTAATCATATTACCAAATAAAGGCAGGGTGGATTTAAGGGCTGTACGACAATTATAGGTTGAGATCCAGTCCCATTTTGCGAGCTTCTTTTTGGCCAATTGTGGACGTTGGATTAGTTCTTCGTTTGATATGCCCGCTTCAACCATGATCAGATTTAATTTAGATTTACAGACTTCGATCAAGGCATTTTCCTTTGATTCTTTGTTTATCTTGAAAATGTTGTAGGCCGTGGTGGAAGTCCCTAGGTGGATCTTACGCAGGGTAGCTAACGATTTCCAAACTATTGTCATATATATAGAGCTCAGCGCCAGCTCATATCTCACTGCTGATATTGAAATGTAATTCGGGAGGTTCAAAACACATCGCCAGAATTTTCCTTCCAAACGACTCCAAACATTATTATTAATGTTCAAAGCAGCTTCACCTCCGAAGGTGATTGTTGGAATTACCTTTTGGAGGTAGAACAGTATGACAGGCGTTATAGAAAATTTCCCATAGTCAGTGTTGATTTTAGCCGCTTGTAGACTTAGGATCTTTATTTTAGACAGTAGGTCATCGATCCAGGCGGCTTCACGTATTGAATCGTTGACCAGTACGCCTAGATAGCGGATTGATTTGACAACTTGTAGTGTTTTTTCCTCAATTTGCCATCTGAAAGATTTATCTTTCCTTGACATAGATCGTCCAATGCACATAATTTTTGTTTTCTCTGTGTTCATGCATAGCTCGTTGGCAGATAGAAACTCTTGTAGACGTGAAAGAAGATGTTGGAGGCCGATCTGAGTCTGGTCGACCAAAACTATGTCATCAGCATAGACTAGATGTTTTACGGTATGACCATTAAGCTTAGGAGGAAAACAATGGACAGACTTCAGCCATTCTGGTAAATCGGCTAAAAAGATCTTGAAAAGGTCAGCTGCAAGAGGGCAGCCTTGTTTGACTCCCTTGAAAGTTTTTATTGGGTCTGTAAGATCGCCTTGTGAATTAACTCTGATTTGAATCGAAGTATTGGAGTGCAGGGCAATGATAGGTTCTAGCAAATGATCTGGGCACTCCCATGAGCGTAGTTTTGCCCATAATTTGGATCGATTAATGGCATCAAAGGCTTGCCGAAGGTCAACAAATGCAACAAATATTCTGTTTTTTGTCATCAATGCTGATAATTTTAAAAATGACAAAAGAGTAAGATTTGCGTCCGTTCCCACATCCTTTGTGAATCCTGATTGTCGGATATCAAAGGATCCCGATGAAGTGGCCCAGTTTACCAGCTGTTGTCGTAAAAAAGATCCAAAAATCTTGCCGATGGTGTCAAGAAGGGCGATCGGGTGATAATTTACAGGATCTGCCCGACAGCCCTTCTTGCATATGGGAACCATGATTGCCCTAACCCATGAAGAGGGAAGCCTCTTACTGGTTGCAATTTGGGAGAACAGCTTGTGAATGAATTTGGCCCAATGTGTCCTGTGCTTTTTAAGCATAAGGTTTGTTATTTGGTCAGGGCCAGCAGCTCGTGAGTTTTTTAATTTTGCAATTGCAGATTCAATCTCTTCCCAAGAGGGTGTTATGGTCCAACTTGATTTTGACATTATAGGCAGTAGCGAAACTTCAGTCACTGGTTTTTCGTAGATTGAAGTGAAATGATCGCGCCATTTGTCGCTTGAGATTTCATTTGAGATCGATGGGGTTGCTTTCGTGCGGTTTTTGTTTAAGATGGCCCAAATTTCTTGTGTATTTTTCTGCACAAGAAGTTTTAACATTGTTTCTGCACGTCCCTGATCAATTATTATTTGATGCGATCACAGCCAATTTCGATATACTTGCCGTCGGTTCTTCGTTTCTGAGGCCCTGCGAGTTGGATCCCAGAAAACTCTCTTTATTCGTTTGAGATCTCTCCTTAATCATTTTTTTGCCTCTGCTATTTCAGAGCTATATAAGTGCTTTGATATTGTCCCAAGCACTTTAAAATTAAGCGTTGGCTGAGTGTGGTCTGTTAGCAGCGGTAAATATTCAACCGTCTGAAGTTCGTTCAGGTTCAGTTTTAAATTGGCGATAGAAGAATCATTTATTCTCAGTCGATTACCAGCTGCGTTTGTTTGTAATGGGTACAAGTATTTGTCTTGTATGTGACATGGCTCCTCACGCCAAACTAGTTGCAGCATATCGTGATCACTGGCTGTCATTGGTTGCACGTTTAAGGATATAGATTTTTCAAGAAAATCAGACGAAGCCCAGATGTAGTCGAGTGTGTTTGTCCGAGTCATGTTATGCCACGTTGGATTTGCAGGAGAGTCGCCTTGGATAGATCCATTTAGGATGTGACAGTTACAATCCAAAAGATCATTTCCCCAGCGTTGACCTCTCAAGATAACTTCGGACTCCGACAAACACACGTTTGATTTAATGAATGAATCAAATTTAAACCAACTACAGTTTAAGTCTCCGCAGATGAGAACAGAAACATTTTCGTGCTTTAAGAAGGCAAGGTCAATTTCATTCATTACTGACTGGATAAAAGATTCAGATGAAATAATAGCCGGATTCCAATATCCATTTATTATCAGGAGATTGAGATCCATGTCTCTCAGTGACAGTCTAATCAAAGTGCTTTGTACAAATGGATTTGGGTTCGTAGAAGTCACCAGCGTCCACCAATTCCAGATTTTCAATAAAGTTATTAAGCCTGAAAAGGGCCGGCCCTTTGGATTTTTCCCAGCAGGATTTAACTGAATCGAAAAGCCATCGCATATAGGAGGATCTCTTAGCCATGTTTCCTGTAAGCATATGATGAAAACTTTCTCCAATGAGACTGGGAATGTGTTAAATAAATGTGTGAATCCTCTTGTGTTCCATGACAGCGGAATTAGCTCTTGCTGTTTCGATTGTATTCATTGTTATTTACGTTGTCCATTGGTAAGTCTTTTCGCGTTGATGGCTCTTCTTTCGAATGACTGGTGCATGGCGGCGTCAAGGATGTCAGGAGAGGAGACTAAAGACTGACGCAGAGCAGAACGCTTAACGGTTCTAGGACTTGCCTCATGCTCAAGATTTGTTTTAGAAGGTAAAGATTTTAAGGCGGTTGACTCAATGGTAAGATCAAAGCCATAGACCAAAAGGTCTTCATTTGCATGAAGTAGCAGATTTTTTACAGCCACCGAGGAAATATGTAGGAGAACCTGATCAGAGGACCTTTCAGAAACGTATTCCACGATTTTGATATCATTCGATGAAATCGCTCGTAGTGATGGAATACAAGCAAATAATTTGAAGATGTTTCCTCTGTTTAAGTTAACTTCATTATCATCAGAATGAATATTCTGCAGCCAAAGTTTTCACTTGCATGTTTGAGTCTCAGAGCTTCCGGGACCAGAATTTTGCCGAGCTAAACGCGAGCGTGAGGTTAGCTGGTTCGATGTTTGTTTAGGGTTTAACCTCGAGCTTAGCGCTTGCTGAGAGATTCTTTTGGCCGCAGAAGCAGATTGACCGTCAATGGATTTTGCTTGCGAGGACTTCAGTAATTTAGTGGCCTCTTGGGTTTTCCTCCAGGGAAGCCTAGTTTGTCTGATTGCTTGGTCTTCTGGAGAAGCTGAGATGGAATTTTCTGGATCAGTTGAGTAAGTTGATAAATTGCACAGATCTATCGAGGAGTCTGAAGCCCCGTAGTTAGATAGAGATGCATTTGAGGCAACTCGCCAGCGTTTTACTGAGATCTTCGGTATGCTTGCGTTAGTGTCTGACGAACTTCTTGGGCCATTGTCAAAAGTGCTCTTTTCGTTGGTTATATGAACTGGTCGAGTAAACAGGATTGTCTTCTTTGGAGTTGTAATATTCCTTATGAACTGTTTAACCTTTTACTGTGATCCTTTCACTGGAATATCTTTTTTTATTTTGTGTTGCTGAGTTTGCTTCACAGGAAGTCTTTTCAAACTTTTTTCATTTGCTATAAGAATTGTTTTCGCTGGACTTTTGAAAATGTTAAATCAGTTTACTGCCTTAGGGGTTTGGGTTAATGCGGTTTCTTTAGGTGGGATCGCATTCAGGACGAGAGAATTAGCATTATAACCCAAACCATGTGAAGACTGGTTCAAATCTTGTACATCATGATTTGGAGCTGACGAGCTTGATGGTAATCCAGACTGTGAGGGTTCGTTAGGCATTGACGCAGAGGCAGTTGTCAATGAAGTTTGAGGTGATCCAGACACTCCATTTCGTGTCGGCAGGGCGCCAGCTTTGATGCTGATAGTGTTTTTGCGCATCCATTTCACCGAGTCTAAGAGACCTTCCATTAAGGCATCATTTTGGCAGTGGTGCCGTGCGGCTAAATCGCTCAACCTTTCCTGCCATCTCGTTGCAATTTCTGCAATGCTTGTCATTTGATCTTGTAAGAAGCTTGAGAAGATTTCCAGCTTGTTGATTTTAGTCGTTAGGTTGGATATCGCAGCGCCTTGATCAGTTATTGTTCCTATCAGGGACTCTAAGATTTTTGTAAATGGTGCTAGAGCAACGGCTGACGCAGCCAACACATTGTTATGAATCTGCAGGAGTGCTTCAGGTGACATTCCAAGCGATTGAGGTTGAAAGTCCTGGAATGCCGAAGAACAAGTCGAGTTGTCCAAGTTGTATTGCGGATTGAATAAAGAGCTTTTTTTTACGCCATTCATTGAATTGTCTTTGTCTCCTGATTGAGACTGCATGGGGTGAGGTGTGCTAACATTCATCATTGGATTTTCATGCAGAGAGTGCATGGTGGAAATACGTTTTGCCTTAAGCTCGGCTACTCTTTGAAGACGGCCAGCGCGAGCAATCGCACTCCGATCAAGATGTGTGGAGACTGAGTTTGCTTTTAATGTTGAGACTTGCGGAGTGCTTGCAAAGTTGGACTCAGAAAGCGGTTCATTTGTAATTGATGTGGAAGACCGCCTATCCTCGGGTGCTTGGCAAGCTAAAGCACTGTCATTCTCAAACTCAGTTCCATCAAGAGAGGTACCCAAAGTCACTTGGCCTACAGATTTTAGTGGCATTAAATCTATTCGAGGGCCAGGTGAGTTGGTCGCATGTGGAGGACATAAAATGTTTACAGGGAGCCTCGATGCAGTTTTTGAATTGACCAAGCTGATTTGAGAACCGCCGGACTTGACCAAGGCATTGCTCGATATTTTTTGGTGTAAAGAAGTTTTTTTTACCAATACAGTGAGAAATTGGTGCCTGAGGGGGTGTGACTGATCGTTTGGCATTCATGGCTTGCTTGAATTTCGAGTTGTTCAGCTGAAAGTTTTGTATTTCTGAGTTCGCAATTTTTAATAGTTCTTCATCAGTCACTGTTTGTTGTATATTACTTTTATCTTTCTGGACGTTGACGTCATTCTGAGAAGTTCTGTTTTTATAGAGCATATTAGCTGACAAGACTGAATTTGTCTTATATGGTGTATCCGACGCTCTCGCGTCAGAGAAGGGCACCGATGTTAGCACCAAAGCATTAAGTGACTTATGCTGGTCCACAATGGCTGCTTGAGAAGCCAGAACATCAGATACGATAGGAGACACGTTTGCAGGGGATTTGCCGTTGAAGGGTGAATTGCTTTTAGGATTGGAGATACACATAGCTGCCAAGCATTGGGTAATTGAGTTGGATGCGAAAGCATCCGATGGAACAATTTGTAGCGCCGAAGCCTTTGAAACATCATCTGGAGCAGAACGTTTGTCAGCGGTTGTTAAAAGTGAAGATGTTAAAGAGTTCATATTACTGATTGTTACAAGGCAAATTGGATCAGGTGACTTGCTTTCGGCTATAAGCGCACGGCCGACAGTTTTTCCTACCTTTGACCCGGCAGCGGCTTTCATCCTTGCCCAAGGATTGGTCATACGCCGTTGCTGTGAAGCTCTTTTCCTAGTTTGAGGGCCGTCAGCTGAAAAGGTCATGATTAGTGTTTCCACAGCAGAAAAGGACACAGACAATACGGCAGAATATTGAGAATGGGCACAAGGATTGCTCCCTTGTGTTCCGTCTTGCTGTACTTCCTGTTATGCGCCGTTTTGGGAGAATGTTGTGATGGGCAGACGGCAGTAAAGCAGCAAACAGCCAAACAGCAGGAGTCTCTGCAGTCGCCCTTTACGCGGCCGGGCTTCACGCCGCAAGGGTTGCTGGGATCTGTGGCCTCACTTCCTGGAATGGGCGGAGTCAAAAGATGGGCGGGGCTTTCCACCCGCTTCGTCGCGTTGCAGCGGTTCACTCGCTCGCACACAGTCGACCTCACAGAGTGCAAGGGATGCGAGGGGAAACACGCTGTTAAAGGTAGGTTGGAGATTGAATATTGAATATTGAAGCAAGTAGCAGGAGGTCGCGCTTCTGCAGCGCAGCACAGCCAAACAGCAGGAGTCTCTGCAGTCGCCCTTTACGCGGCCGGGCTTCACCTATATATCACATCACATATCTGGCCCACTTGTTTTTGTTCACTGACATATATTGGCCAGGTGGTTTTGTTCACTGGCAGTCAGTATATTAAAATTGAAAAAGGTGCTATATATCTAGACATTAACCTTGTCATATGTTCTTTAAGTACTTTCCTTAGGGTTTGGTCTCAGCTCATGGTGCACATACATCTGGAAATGAACAGGCCTCAAACACATAATTAATTTGTATACATGAAGATAAACTTTAATGTCATTAACATTTTCTGACAATGCTGTTTCTTTCTT
Organism: Ambystoma mexicanum; assembly: GCF_040938575.1. Classification (NCBI taxonomy): domain Eukaryota; kingdom Metazoa; phylum Chordata; class Amphibia; order Caudata; family Ambystomatidae; genus Ambystoma; species Ambystoma mexicanum. Next base: position 1,327,901,409 of record NC_090929.1, read on the forward strand.
CCTTATTTTAGTTTCACCTGGGGTTAAAGTGGCCATGTCCACCTGGGACTGTCTTTGTGGGGAAGTTTTTCGAAATTGGGATAGATTTGGTAGGGAAGAAAAATGTGCTTGTGGTAATAAGGTCATACAGTTCTCTTTTCACCTTCTACAGGCTTCCATGGAAAGCAAAGAGGGGCCCTGTATGGAACCCCACCTCCCCTTTCCATGGTGGCCGTCTTGGAAACAGGCTTCCATAGAAAGTGACAAGGGGTCCTATATGGAACCCCGCCTTCCCTTTCCATGGTGGCCATCGTCCCAGTGTAGGAAGAAAAATCATTTTTTTCAGCACCCCGGGTTCCCACTTTGGGAACCTAAGGTGCAAGTGGCCTTCCTTACCCATTACAGGGGCTGGAATGGGGGATAATGGTCCAGAGACCTTGTTATCCTCCCTCGCTTCGCTTGAGCTGATAACTTGGGCTGCCGGGCCGGTATCAAACATTCCGGTCCCTGGAACAGAGGATGAACACCACAATATTCCTATTAGCATAACACAAAATGCAAATGGAAATGTTGGAAAATCTAATTTAGTCTATGTACGTTACTGAGAAATGTAAAGTAGATGGAGTCTATATGTTTTTTTTAGTTCTATCTTTTAACTGTGAAGGGTGGTTCCTAAAGGAGTATGGGCCTCATTGTGCGATAAAAGTCGACATTTACTGGCATGGCGTTATTAACGTGTCCGCCTTGGCAAGAGGACGCTAATAGCGTACCATTACGAGTACGCAGACACGAGCATAGCGCCATGCTGGTAATGACCCTACTGCCATGCCACTAAAGACCCCTAAAAGTCCCTTACCGGCTTCGATGAAAGTGCTGATAGCACCTCCGCCCTCACTCTTCATGCAAATAGCGGTGACCGCTATTAGCGGTGACTGTTAAATTGCTGAACCAGAAATAGCGTCATCGCACAGGAACGGGAAGGTGCACGGCGGCCATCTTTATAAACACAATCCATTGCCATCCTCTGCATCCAGGACTTCTTTCCACAAGACTCCAACAAAAAATCATCCCGGATAGCACGAAGATGCCCAATACTGTCAAGAAAGGCGCTGATCGGTAGCGGAAAGAAAAATTCAGCGACGAGGAGCTGATCATGCTTACTGAGACACTTGCGGCAAATGCCAATGTAGTATTTACAAATGACATGCAGCGGGAGACCCTGGTCAAGAAAAAGGCCATCTGGGCAGAGGTTGCCCACAAAGTCAGTGCGTTGGGCACCACCACCCGCACTGTCAAAGACTGCCGAAAGCTGTGGGATGACCTATGGGTCTGTGTACGAAACATTCTGGCTGTGAATCGCAAGCTGGCAATGGCCACAGGAGGTGGCGCTGATTCACCGATAAAACTCTGGGAGTGGGAGGAGACCTGCGCCAGCACAATTGGTGTGGAATCGATCGAGGGTGTCGGAGACATGGAGCATGGTGCACCCACTTCATCAGATGGAGGTGAGTGTATACATCAAACAATGCACAGTGAAGGGTGAGGGGCCCCCCCAAATATGAGTCAATAATCATGCCATCGATCCAGCCACAAACCTACATGCACGCATCACCACATACACGTGCAACACAGACCCATTCATGCATGACCCACCCGACAACCCCATTACTGGAATCAAAAATAAAGAGGCCCCAATGCATAAAGCGGCATGATGTAAACATTCTGCATAAGGCACGTAGAACCATAATCAATGATATTCCCTATTTCTGTCCCCTACAGGATCACAGACAGACACTGATGAACCGGGCACTGTGACACCTGCTCCAGCGGCAAAGAAAAAGCCCAGGACACATGAGACAGGGGACACCGCCACAACCTCAAGTGGAACCGGGAGGAGTGATCAGCAGCAGAGGGGCAAAGGCATGAGCATCAGTTCTACACAGCCTGAGGCCACGGCTGCTACAATTGTTCCACCCACGGCAGTGTACACCATGACATTAGAAACCAGCACGGAGGGCCTGCACTCTGCTGCCACCAGTTCCATTGGTGAAGCAGCAGCCACCGTGCCGCTTTCGGACGTGGAGGAGGCAATTGACATTCACAATCAAAGCCAGACCCCCATCCCACCACGGTCAATTGAGCCAAGCCCAAGGCCATTATCACAATCAGGTAGCCATGGAGAATCAGGCAATGATACAGTGGAAGGGCGATGGAGCCCTCAGGTGTCCTCACCTGATGCCAGAGGCATGGACCAGGGCGCAGCAGCCACCCCAACAGCTGGACACAGTCAACATGACCTTGCAACCATCAGCCAGAGGCAGGTTGAAATCACTGCACTGGTTGGCTAGCATGTGGCAGAGGCAGCCCGTCTGAGGGATGACCTTGCGTCGTATGCAAGCCAGACAAGGGAGGGCATGGAGGCCTGCACAAACAGGATTTGTGAGGAAATGGCCCAACTTAAGCAGGCCCTCACACGTATTGCGGACACCATGGAGCGACAATACCCCCCCACCACAGGATCAACCAGGCACCTCCTCCTCTGTGAGTTCCCGTCAAACAATCCCCCGGCGCTGCTCTCTGCGCATCATGAGGCGCACGACATCCCAACCACCCAATGGCGAAGGAGGCCATGAGACTTAGGGCCAGCAAAAACTAGCTGGCACATGTGGAGCAGGACACCTACACACTATAAGCCTCACATGGGGGCGTTGTGGGGGAGGGGGAAAGGGTGTTTTTGGGAGTGTTGTGGGGGAGGGGGGAAACAGTGTTTTTGGGAGTGTTGTGGGGGGAGTGGGGAAAGGGTGTTTTTGGGAGTGCTGTGGGGGGAGGAGGGAAAGGGAGTTTTTGGGAGTGTTGTGGGGGGAGGGGGAAAGGGTGTTTTTGGGAGTGTTGTGAGGGGAGGGGGAAAGGGTGTTTTTGGGAGTGTTGTGGGGGGAGGGGGGGTGTTTGCACAGTTGGGGCCATGCACTTTTTGTTCACATTTTGATCACAATACACTGTTGAAAAGTTGAAACACAGGCCTGGTCTTCATCATTGTGTATGTGTACTTTATTGAGGAGAGCGTCCTTTGTGGGCCTCACCACATACATCAGGGCAACAATACCCATCTCCATCCATAATAGTTCTCCCTTTTATCTCATAACATTTGATACATCAGATGCTAACGCACATCATGTCCCTCCTGGCCATCGCCTCCTGCATGTCCTGGCGGACCATTTCACCCATCCTCATCCCCATCAACATCATCCTCATCTGGTAGTTGCATGTCAATGTCAGATGGCATAGGCACATTCCGTCTGATGCACATTTTGTGCTGCATTACACATGCCATGGTTATCTTCGGCATTTTGTCATGGCCGTACAGGAGAGCCTCACCCGGCCTGCTTAGGCACCAGAGCTGTGTCTTCGAAAGGCCAAATGCCTGCTCTATCACGACGTGGGTACGGGTATGTGCACAATTGTAGTCCTCTTCCTGTCGGTTCTCTGGGTTCCGTACAGGGGTTATGAGCCACCGCTTCAGGGGATAGCCGGCGTCACCTGTAGGGGGTGAAGAATGGGTACCTGTTACCGTTCACCTCTGGTGCGGCATGTACATGTCACACAAATCGACTTTGCATTGTGATTCAAAATCACGGCTACCAGCATGCATGCAGACGATCTGCGTGACTGCAATGTGCAAAGGTGAGCTTGACCCTGCAAGTGGACATGCCCGAATCATGCCTCCAACAGCAAATGACATGTCCTGGGTGAGGCCAGGTCATAGGTGTCCCTGGGCCCAGGCAAATTTGGTACCACACTGCTAGTGTACTGCCATTCCAACATCAATGTTGCCATGCTGTGTGGTATCACTTCAGTGGTGCTATAGGTGTGTGGTTCAATGCTATGGCTAGGGGTGTTACCTTTGCATGCATTCAAGGGCACATTGCTGTCTTGATGTTGTGCTGCTCTGATTCTGTAGTACCATCTTGATGCCATGTTGCTGATTTGTGTGGTATGTGGTGTGGCATGATGTGCAATTTGGATGTGGATGGATGTGCAATATTCGGGAACCTGGATTCTACTCTATGTTGTGCAGCTCATCATTGCATGTGGGTTCTCCTCAAGGACATTGCAGCCTTCCCTGATGGACATTGGCCTACATCTGTATGTCCGTTTGTCCTACAGACGACAGTCAACACCCAGTTGGAGCATGTATCCCTCCCCACCACATCACACTGCCATGTGCTTGCCCTGCTACTCACCAAGTAGCCAGGAACATTGTCCGGCTTGTCGCTCCATGTAGTGTGGTATGTTTGAGTTACGCAGGACCATGGAATCATGGGTTGATCCGGGAAATCGGGCACAACAATTTGTGATTATCTTCTTAGCGTCAGATACCATTTGGACATTGATGGAGTGGAATTGTTTTCTGTTTTGGTAGACTACTTCATTGTGATGTGGGACCACCAATTCCACATGGGTAGAGTCGATGGCCCCGATGCAACTTGGGATGCCTGCCAGTGAATAGAAGCCATCTTTGGTGTTTGCGATCTCCTGGGCAGTCCATGGCAGGAATATGTGTTCCCGTGCATGCTTCAGGAGGGCATCGAGTACCTGGTTCAGCATACGTGAGGATACTGGTTGTGAGATGCCATGCATCTGCCCCACTGTATGCCGGTAGGTGCCTGTGGCCAGGAAGTAGAGCACAGTCACCACCTTCAGTTGAGGGGGGATTTGCAGTTCTGATGTCTATGAGGCTGACAATGTCGTCATGTGTCATGTACACAATGCTGGTGATGGTATCCCGGTCCAGACGGTACAGGGTGTGTATTTGCTCAGGGGTTAGGTTAAATGGATTGGCTCGGATCCTGGGGATTGTTGGCTGCCTCTGTGGTATGACTAGGTGACCTGGTGGTGCTTGCTGCCCCTGTCTTGCCCTCCTCCTCCTTCTCCTCTTGCGTCTCCTTTGTGCTGCCTGTTGTTGTTGTTGCTGCACTGCAATCATGTCCTCCAGCCCATGTAATACTGCTAGTATTGGAACCATCTTGGTGTGGGAATGGGTGTGTGAAGGGGTGTGGTGTTCTCCTTTTGTGCTGCCACAGTCTCCATTGCCTCCACCTGTGCTGATTTTGTCCACCTGTGGCAGGTGGGAACACTGCTAGGTTCTGATAACGGGTGGTTCGCAATGCCGGTATTTGCGCCATGTCGGTAAGGGGTTTTGGGGGCTTTTCCATGCCGCTATTGGCATGTCCGCCTGGCTTGTGATGCTTTGCTATTAGTGGCATGGCGTTATTTACGGGATCGAGGGTCGCGCGCCGCTGGACTAGCCGCTATTAGTGGCACCGTACTTAGCGGTGCCGCAAATAGCGGTGAGCCGGGTCGTAATTGGCATGGGGATTTAACGATACCGGTATTCCCTTACCGGTAATGTTAAATCCCTATCACACAACGTGTAATGAGGCCCTATGTCTTTTGTTGTGTTTGGATGTACTTCTTTTAGCAGGAGTGCTGGGAACAAAAGGTGGGGAGAGAAATGAGGGAAGAGAAACCAAACACTAATATGGAGGGGTAGGTGGACAAGGGAAAATGTTGCATTGTGTTATTTCTAAGGTAGGGTGCACTGTTTCTCATGCTCCTTGATTACATCAGTGGTGAGGGCTCTTGGGGAGGAGGGATGGCATTAGCTGATGCTATTTTAAGATTAATAGCAGTTTTGCTGCAAGTATGTACTGTGTACTAGATTGTTAATGGATAATGAGTAGGAATAGGTGTTGCAGCTTTGCAAGGGACATTTTGAAGTTGAAAGTTTCTAGATCAGTAGAAAATGCAGTTCTGAACTGTCCACGAAGCAGAGATCTTATCGTGAAGTGCAGATGGGTTCTCAGTCACATCATCATGCCACGCGCCAGCGTATGGTCATGTGGCACTGTCCGGAAGGTCCGCTATGAAGTCAGATGTTCATAGACGTCTACGGATGCAAAACTAGCTGAAATAGTTGCAAAAAGTGTATGGAAGTGTTAAAAATGATTCCAGAAGAGTTTTAAATTGACACTTTGTAAATTGGACACACACATTGCTATATTGGGTAAGTTTGATATTAGTAAGTTCTAGGAAAATAGCATGAACTGGTAAAAACCTATGAAATTCACTGAAAAAACTTTGTTAAAGGGGCGTTATGTTAAGTTGCACTAATAAAAACCTATGAAATTTGATGAAAAAACTTTGTTAAAGGGACGTTATGGTTTCAAGTAAAACCCCAGAAATTCGCCAGTAATGGTAAGCTAAACAACCATAACTCGCGCCACCACCGTGCACTGCTAAGACTAACACCCAGGACATCAAAGATGACATCACAAATGTCATTGATGACATCACTGATGATGTCACATATCAGGGCCACTTATTTTTGTTTATTGACATATATAGACCAGGTGGCTTTGTTCACTGGCAGTCAGAATAATAAAATTGAAAAAGGTGCTATATATCTAGACGTTAACCTTGTCATATGTTCTTTGAGTACTTTCCTTAGGGATTGGTCTCAGCTCATGGTGCACATACATGGAGAAATGAGCAGGACTCAAACATACAATTCATGTGTATACATGAACATAAACTTTAATGTCATTAACATTTTCTGCAGTTTCTTTCTTCTTTACTTTAGTTTCCCTGTATGTGCCTCTGACTTGTATGCATTGTGGTTCTTCATATGTATTGTTTGTGCCAGCACAAGTGCCGCAAGTCTTGAATTGTTAGCTAATTATTACATGTTTAACATTACTCAAAACTCTGATATGGTAGCATTCATTATTGTACTACCCAAAATTACAAGTTTATAAATAGTGTACTTCTATGGTGCATGCTGCAGTCATTGCCTATGTTTATATATGATTAGGGTTCTGTATTAACAACAACACTCCAATACAATGATATTAGATGAGTACATTCTTTAAAAGATTAAGTAGTTCAAGATAGGTATCCCGATCACCCCTGACATCTTGTTACCAACCATATAAATACATCTCCTTGTAGGGACTTTTCATCAAAATGTATTTCACATGTGATGTCATCAATGACATTTGTGATGTCATCTTTGATGTCCTGGGTGTTAGTCTTAGCAGTGCACGGTGGTGGCACGTGTTATGGTTGTTTAGTTTACCATAACTGGCAGATTTCTGGGGTTTTTCGATTTTACTTGAAACCATAACATCCCTTTAACAAAGTGTTTTCATTGAATTTCATAGGTTTTTATTAGTGCAACTTACCCATAATGTCCCTTTAACAAAGTTTTTTAATTGAATATATATATATATATATATATATATATATATATATATATATATATAAACACACAGCGATTGTCTAAATCAAAATGAGATTTGAACTGCCTCTATGAATCTGACCATTATAGATCCACAAAGGCCTCCACTTGGTGAAAATCCGTCCAGCGGTTTGGTCTGTAGGCATGAGCAAAGTTTTTTCTCATTATGTCGCTGGGAAAAAAAGAAATTTTGGAACCCCCCTATAACTTTGCCCCCCCTTGACCAAACCTCATCAAATAGAGTGGGCCATATACTTTTTTTTTGCAAAGTTTGGTGAGAATTCGTCCAAGGGGAGCAAAGATATAAGCCACCCAAAAAGTGCTCTTCCTATGGGTTTAGCAACTTAATCATAACTACATTGCCGCTAATGCAGGCCATGTAATATATATATTTGTTTGCTTTGTTACCTAAATGACATATAACCTTGCTAATCATGTGATGTTCTGTTAGTTTTATTATTTTGTAAAAAAAAAAAAAATATTTTCTATAAGCAATTGTTACCACCAATACAGTCCAATGCAGTCTTCTTTGCTCCAGAAGACCACGTCGGAGCAGCCAGCTGGTCGGCAAAAACCCACCATTAAGCAGAAACAGATCCCATTCCTTCAGGTAACAGAGCTACTGTTGCCCCTGGGCATTAGCTATTTTATATGGTGTTAGACTGTATTCAGCTACGTTCTTATATGAGGAACACCTCTTGTCAGCACATTTAGAATTCCAGTCACCACATATTATTACCGTGTTATTAACAGCCAGCTCTCCACACAGTTTCAAAATGATGTTGAGGTAATCAAAAACTTCATCTTTAACACATGTGCCAGGGGGATCATAGATAATTATAACCAACATACTTATATGCACCCCACCAACTTTCATGTGAACTTCGACTGGCAGAATATTGTCCTCTGTGTCTCTAGTCAAGACTAGGGTAGGATTGAGGTAATTCCTTACCCCAATCTTAAAACCACCTTTCGTGGGGCCCATAGTACCCTTCACTGCTTTGGATTGGAAGACCACATATCCATCTATTCTAATGTCAAATGTTACCCAAGTCTCTTGGAGGGCAATTACATCCACTATCATGGAAGGCATCTTGGATCTGCTTTTGTTCTAACAGAATGATGGAGAGTTTTTTTTACAAGTTAGCAGTTTAGTCTCCTTGCCTGATATGGATAGAAGGAGGTTTCACAGCTTTGCAGCTTTCACTGAGAAAGTCAGTCCACCTTGCCTTTCTTTCTTGCAGGATGGAAAATGTATTAGGTTGGTCTGATTGGTTCTAAGAGGGCGCTTGTAAATATGACATTTAAGTTTGTGGGAAAAGTGGGACAAATGAGGCTTGTGAAGGCTTTTAAATGTGATACAAATGATTTTGAAATCTATACATTTTCTTACCAGAAGCCAGTGTACAGTTCTAAGGGCCAGGGCAATATGGTCTTGTTTCTTCCATTTTAGTAGGATTCTAGCTGAGGCATTTTGAATTCTGAAGCGTTGAAGAAGTAGGTTTGGTGCACATAGATATATACTTTTGTTAAAATCTAGTCAAGGAAATTATGGAATTAATTAATAACAGTTACTCATTGTGGTAAGGAAATTAATTTTAGTATAGCTTTTATTTTCTCAAGAAGGAAAACCCATGATTTGGTAAGTGTACTGACTTGGGCTTTAAAAGTAAGATTGTTATCCAGGATGATTCCAAGGTTTGTTACTTCTTGTTTCAGTTCCGGGCAGGAGTCGAAACGAGCCGGCCAGAAAGAGAGGGTTTGAGGATTGGGTATGTAATTGATGGGCCTAATCTCAGTTTTATCTCAGTTTGTATCCATCCATCCTTGATTGAAATTAGGCCGTTTTCTGCTGCCAAAAGCTGAGCGTTTGTTGCCTGACAAGACCATGTTGATGTTACTGTTGGTGTATGATTTCATGTATGATTTCATGTATTGCATATTGAATAGTAGTTTATTGACAGAAATAAAATGTGTGTTTTCTTTTTGTAGAGGGGATCACAATGATTGTGATTATTCAGTCTGCTACAGTGTCTGAAAAATGGTATCAGGTAATAAAATTGCTGCAAAAATGTCACCGGTAAAAAAAATTGTGGCAAAAATGCAGTGGTAAACCATTATACCATATAAGGGGATTTAAATGGTATAATGGGTCTGGGGGCTGCAGGGGCTTCTCCCTGCATTTTGTACATGATTATGGCGGCAAAACCACAGCATTTATGCCACAATATTGTGTATACACAGCCATTTTTGTTGCAATGTTAAGACATGGAACCGAAAAAAAGTGCATGAACGAACAGACTCATCATCTGAATGGTGGTCATACTGTTTGTATCCAGATGCATCTGCACATACAATAAGCGTTGTTATTTGGTCAAAGAATTTGCTTTCCTTATTCCCTATTGTGATTAAATTCAGTGGCCTAAAAACTATTGATCCAGATGACTTCTCATTTATACAGTTATATAGTTCTCCTGCCTACAATTTCGGTCTCTTTTACATGATGGAGCACAATTAATTGAATGACATCTGGGTTGATGTCATGATGTTCCATGTGCTAATGTTTGGTGTGATGATGTACGATAGAAGATGCTACAAAGATGGGCTGGGGTTGACCCCGGTGGCAGTGGCCACCACCCACTCTGACTTGTCAGCCTCAGAAGGGGTAAGAAGAGGTTTCCCAGATTCTCTCTCTGTTCTCATATGATTGGCCCCTCCAAGCATCTCAAACTACCTCTGAGGAGTTAAGACTATCCAGGCGATAGGTGACCCCTAGAGAGAATACCCTGTGGAATCGTCCATGTCCTGTCCTTTTTATGTATGGCCTATCATGTTCTTGAGTGCCCTGATGCCTGTGTTGTCCCAACGCTATATAAATAAACGCATACATAAATAAATAAAGTAAAATAGTTTGGGACATTGGTGTCATGTGTAAAAATGAAAAGGGGGACACAGTCACTAAGGTGCACATGTCTCCAAGGATAGATGACTTAAAAGTTGCATACTACAGTCATAGACATTCAGAGGTCACTACCCTTATGCTGGTTCATATAGTACCAGGAACAAGGATACCGTCCTTGTATGTCTCAGGGCTTATCATATCCAAATACACTTATGAGTGCCAGGAAGGTTTGCCCATTTACACGTCAGAAGTAATGTGCAGATGTTTCCCTAGCAGGCATTGGACCCATGAACATGGGTGTCTGCACACCGCACTTCATGAAAAGAGAGGATTTGTTTGAAAGACAACACAAGATGACAAATGCTGCTCACACTCTGACTTTGTTTGAGTGCTGCATGCATCATAGATCTATATGCTTTACTAATTGGCAAAAATCAGAGGACCTGAAAATTTTGAGTGTTCACTAACAATACAGATGTCCATATGAACTCGAGATGGAACCATTGCTTCAAATAAGCCTTGCAAGCAGAGCTGCATAGGACCCTTACAATCAAAACATTCACACAATTCAGCTGATAACACTTGCTTGATAGAGTGTTGAACAGGAGGATGCAACGAAGGAGGAGCAGAGAAGTAGTGGCAGTTAAAAGTACACAGACCTAGGTGAGTAGTAGTGTGTGGTGCAGCAAAAATGAGGGAAAGAACAGTGAGAGAGTTAACAAAGTGGATACACTAAGAGTTGGAAGAGGAACGTGCAAGTGTGAAAAGTAGTCCACAGAAAGAGGAGGGGACAGCGTTGATGGAGGAGGGAATGCAGAATCATGTGGAGGAGCAGGATAGAGAATTGTAAGCAGAGGTTGGTGTAGCTGAAGGGGCGATGTTATGAGGAGAATGGGAGAAAGTTGAAAAAGAAAGCTGTGGCGCATGAGTGAAATCATCAAGAGGAAATGTGGATGGAGTTTGAAGAGAAAGTGGAGAAGAAGAGCATGAGTGTTCAGAAGGCTACATGCTACATGAGGAAAAGCTAATAACAGCAATCTAGGAGGGGGAGGAAGAAGATAAGATGGAGGGATAGAGAAGGATTAATAAGAAGGAGAAAGTGAGAACAGCAAGATTCAAAGAAGGGAGAGGAAGAGAGGGGGCATTGTTTAGAACTGAGGATGGCAGGATCAAAGACAGCACAGAGGGGAGGGAGTAGGCAGAGAAGAGCAAGCAGAGAAGGGCTTGGTCAAATCCCAACATGGGAATTTTACTAGCTTTCTAGAACAGTGACACCCAAGGGGAGTTTCTGATGACCTACAGCGATTGGTTTGTCGTTCAATATTAATCTACTGTGTTTATGGAATTCTGCAATTTTCTGATCAAACACAGGTGAATTGAATTGAATCGGTTAGTCCTAAGATTCATATGGCCCAACATGGGCTTAAGTGTCTGTCAGGTGGCCCATGTAAAGATGACCCAGGTAAAAAAAAGGAGATGGCGCCCATGGTGCCTAGAAGAGAAGAAGAAAAGAGGAAGAAGTACTGCGGGACATTATCTTTAGACACTACGGTGCAGCTTTGTTTTACAGGTAGAGTCTTAAAAATTAATAAGTAATGTAGCTTCACTACTTATGTGTTCTTGTCCTAACCCATCCCATAATCTAGGTTAAACCTAATGCATAATGCCTAATTTTCTGTTTTGTAAAATAAATACCATTGAACCATACCAATTGGCTTGTCATTGTTTGTTGATCAATTGGCAATGACACTGGTTACTGTGAGTGTCATGTTTCTTTGATCTACATTGGCTTTTTAAAAGTGTAATGATGCCTCACACATAATGTGTATGGTAGAAGCAAATAACTTACATAACATAATCAGATGAGAAGTAATTAAGTTTCGTCATGTCAAATGTTTTAAAACAATCATATTAGAAAGATGGAACACAATATTTAGACAAATGACACACTTCACCATAGCTGTAAGAAAAACCTTACTGATGGCATCAGTAATGGGAGAAGGTTTTTAAGTGATTCATTGTGTTTTGGAGATACATCATAAGGCATCCTGATTAATTCATAAATAGTGCCAATACTTTAGTTCATAGATTTAAGTGGATGTGGGTATGTTTAGTTAAGATGTATAACCTTGTGATCTCTCTAATTATTATGAAATCAATCCTTTGTTTTTAGAAGTAGTACATGCTTTATTTTAGTTTATTTATTGTGGGGGCTTTTGTTCAATACAGGTTCAGCTTGGAAGTAGGATCCCACCATGTATCTCACCATTGTAAAGACTGGAGGGAGCGTCTGCAATTCTGCTCTCTATATGGTAGAGGGGAGGCACAGAGACCCCTGCCAAGATTCTCTATTATGGTAACGTAGTCGAGCAATCAAGGCCTAGCTTCTCGGGAGGTGATGCAAGCTGGTTCTTAAGTACAGTGTAGTCCCCGAGCACCCACAAAGGAATGTCCACACACTGTATTGGTCAAAACACAGTCTTTATATAATTAATATTCAAAGTCATATACACGATCACGATAACTCACTTTGTGCTCCGAAAATCAACAATGGTAAATATGTAGAGTTCTAAAGTGGTACCACTAACATTACTCGATCTTATTAAAGTGCATAAGGTCAGAATGACTTATAGATCAAAATAAAGAGTAAACCAGCAGTAGAGAGAGGAAGGAAAGCAAGGTGGTTGAACAATAGGCGGAATACTGGTAACTACCATTAAACACAGCTCTGTGTGGAGATCCCCCCACCTGGGCAACCTGTAGAAGAAAGAAACAAGCCCAGTCCATATATTGTTCACCCTTAGACTTCCCAATAGTTCTGCAACCCCAAAGTACCTTGGTATTGTAGCGTTCCGCGTCAGGGAAATCGACAACCCTTCTTGAGTGTCCTCCCTTTCAGGTAGGAGTCACGGGTTGTCGAACGTCCGACAGAGAACAGGTCGAGCTATGACGATGAAGTGGGTGTGTCATTCCTAGCGGTGATCATTGACAGGGAAGCGTAAACGTCCTGCAAGGAAGAGGCGTGCGGGGCACCTTGGTGTCGATAGTTCTGGACCGCAAAGAGTTGAAGAACGGTTGCCCAGCAAGGGCGTCGAGTCATCAGTGTCTCTGTGATCTTTGGGTGGCGGGAAACCCACCGGTGGATGCTCCTCAGTGCGTCGATGGTCAGGCCTTCTCCAGCAGGATACAGCAGCGATGATGCGGACAAGAGGGTCCTTGGATCAATGAAGTTCTTAGGCAACAGGTGCACGGCCGCTCCGGTCGGCGACAGCGGTCGGCGACAGTGCCGCACAACAGTGTGGGCGCTTCTCCTTGGAGTTCAACAGCAGTCCCCGTATCAGGTCGGCAGCCTGTCGAAGGTCTGTCTACCAGGGAGCTTAGGCAAAGATCAGCTGTGCACGACGATCCCTCGTAGCTCGGGAAGAGAGCGCCTTACCAGGTCCTTTCTGTGTCAGTTCTTGAAGCACAGCAGCTTTCAGATTGCGAAGGAGAGCAACAGCAATTCTTCTCTTCCAGCAGGGCTCAAGGTTAAGCTTCACTCCAGTTACTCGTCATAGTGGACTTCAGCTTCTGAACACGATTCCTAGCAGTGAGAGGTCCCCAGATATACAGTTGATCTCCCATTCATTCTGCTGGGTCGCACTCAAGCATCCAATCACGACTACGGGCATTCATGCAGGCAGGCACCTAATCAGGTACACGAGGTATTCAGGCCATTCACTTCTCTCCAGACACTCACAACAAGTTATGTGTATTGGGACAAGTAGCAAGCCATTCAACACTCCAAACTGCAATCATACCGGTTTCGGGCAGGGGTGTCTCAACCATTGTGTCAAACACCAGCTACTAGACAGTCACAACATAGAATGTATATTCGTCACACACTCCATTCGCCCAGGTCCCACCCACAGGCGTACCCACAACATACGGTCGTTGAGAAGGGTCCAGCCAGTCTGGTCGGCACATCCCCACACTACCATATACGGAACTTCCACCCAACAGCCAGTCAGGGGGAAGGGACAGAGGCAGGGCTTCCTGGGACTTCAGGAAGATCAGGGTAACAGGTGATGGAAGGCAAGAGGCCATGGGGGCCATTTTGTCTTCATCAGGAATCTACCGATTCCAATGACAGGGCCTGAGCATCCCAAAATGGAGGACACTCAGGGCACCAGTCATTTCAGCACAGAGCTGCCACCAGCCCATACCCTGCTCTGTGGGTCACACACAGGTGCCCAAAAACATACACTAAGGGCACAGGGTTGTACCCCTACCCATGGGTGCCATAAGGGTATACCATGGGTCTGTTCACCAAACCAAACGAGAGAGAGCTGCACCGCCAGGAGTCTCACATGAACTCCTGCACAAAAAACATGACAGAACACACAATAAAAAGCAGTAAAGGACAAGGATATGGAGGCCCTGTCGCTCTGATGATTTTCCAGCATCACAGTCGCCCCCCCAGACTGAGGTGGAGGGTGCCTAATCTCCCACGGGATAGGCACCCTCATTCAGACAGTCAACATACCTTCTGGAAAGGCCATCTGCATTATCGTGACTCTTCCCTGGTCTGCGCTCAATGGTAAAGTCTAGTCCTTGTAGACTAATGGACCACCTGAGCAGTTTCGGGTTTTCACCCATCATCTGCATAAGCCACTTCAGGGGCTTATGATCGGTTTGGACCTTAAATGTAGACCCGGTAAGGTAGGGTCTAAAACGCCTAAGGCTCCAAACAATACTAAAACATTCCTTTTCAACAGTAGCCCACCTAAGTTCCCTACCCTTAAGTTGTCTACTGATGAATATGATCGGATGTTCTCTTCCTTTGTCATCTAACTGGGACAAGACAGCTCCAATTCCGGTGTCGCAGGTGTCAGTTTGAACGATGAAGGGCTTGCTGTAATCCGGCGCACACAGCACGGGTGCCTGACACAGACTTCCTTTCAAGCCATTAAAGGCCCTCTGACAGTCTTCAGTCCAATTAACCTTCCTAGGTCGCTTGGGCAAAGTCAGCGCTGTCAGGGGTGCAGCTATGGTTCCATAGTATGCCTTGAATTTGTGATAGAAAATAGATAGAAAGGCTCTCACCTGGGTTTGAGTACTGGGAGTCTCCCAGTCATGTACATCCTGTACTTTACTGGGGAGAGGTTGGATTTGACCCCCTCCTACCTCATGCCCAAGATAGGTGACTTTCCCCTGAGCTATCTGGCACTTGGTGGCCTTGATAGTGAGGTTAGCCCTTTTTAACGCCTGCAACACTTTATCCAGATGAATCAAATTCTCTTCCCAAGTGGAACTGTAGACGGCAATGTCATCTAAGTAAGCTACACAAAAGGCTTCCAGCCCACTGAGTGCATGTTTGACTAGTCTCTGGAAAGTGGCAGGGGTGTTCTTCAGCCCGAAAGGCATGACCCTAAACTGGTAGAGTCCCTCTGGTGTTGAGAATGCCGTATTTTCCTTGGCATGGTCCGTCAGAGCTATTTGCCAATAGTCTGAGGTAAGGTCGAAGGTGCTCACAAATTTGGCAGCACCTATGTTGTCCACGAGATCATCAACCCGGGGCAAAGGGTGTGCGTCAGTTTTGGTGATGGCATTGACTCCTCGGTAGTCCACACAGAACCTCCAATCCTTAGTACCTGCCTGGGAACTTGCCTTGGGGACAAGGACCACGGGACAGGACCAGGAACTGGTTGAGGGTTCAATAACACCCAGATCCAACATCTTGGCGACCTCAGCCTGGATGTGGTTGTTTACAGTATCTGACATACGGTAGCACCTGATTTTGACAGGCACACTGTCACCAGTGTCAATCTCATGCCTACACCGCTGTGTAAGGCCTGGTGTCAGTCAGAACAGGCCTTCTGCTGCTCTGTCATCAGATCGGGAGAGAGATGCACTCCCTCCACTGAGCCATCCTGAGGGTTGCTATGCAGCAAATCAGGAAGGGGCTCACTCTCTTCCTCTTCTTGCCCGAAAGCTAGCAAGAGACATGAGACTTCAGCTAACCTGTGGAAAGGCTTGAGCCTGTTAACATGGAATATCTGAGGGGCTACCCCAGCGGCTCCCATGTCAACCAGATAATTGACCTCTCCCATCTTGGAGATTATCCTGAAGGGTCCAGTCCATTTATCCGCCAAAGCCCGAGGCTTGGTAGGCTCCATCACAAGGACCTTCTGTCCGGAGTCCAATCCAGTTGCGATGCTTTAAGGTCATTCCAGTACTTATACAAATCCTGGCTGGCCTTAAGATTTGCTGTTGCCTGACCCATCATCAGTGTCATCCTCAGTCTGAGGCCTAACACATAGTCCCCCACTTGCTTGGTTTGGACCTGGAAGGTTAGCCTCCCAACCTTCTCGGATCAAGGCGAGGGGCCCCCTCACGGGATGTTCAAAGAGTAACTCAAAGGGGCTGAAACCAACACCCTCTTGAGGTACCTCTCTGTAAGCAAACAGCAGGCATGGCAGGAGAAGATCCCACTTCTTCCTGAGGGGCTCTTCCAAAGCGCCTAACATGCCTTTGAGAGTTTTGTTAAATCTCTCAACCAGACTGTTTGTCATAGGTGGTAAGAGGTGGAGAATTTGTAAGTTACCCCACATTCTTTCCACATGGTCTTCATGTAACTCGACATGAAGTTGGACCCTCTATCAGAGACAACCTCCTTAGGGAATCCAACATGGGTGAAAATGCCCAGGAGAAAATGCCCCTGGCAACCACCTTGGCTGTAACCGTCCGAAGGGTTATAGCCTCAGGGTACCTGGTGGGATGATCTACCAAAACTAGGATGAACCGATGTCCACCCGACGTGGGATGGTCAAGGGGACCGACAATGCCGATGCCAACCCTCTCAAACGGTGAACCCAACACTGGCAACGGTTGCAGTGGGGCGATGAATCTACCTGCAGTCTTGCCAGACTGCTGACAAGTTGGGCAGGTCCTGCAGTGGGACTCCACTTCTACTCCCATCCGGGGCCAGTAGAAATGGGCAGAGAGCCTCTGCTTAGTCTTCTTGGTACCAAGAGGACCAGCCAAGGGCAGCTCATGCGCCAACTGCAACAGGAAGGGGCGGAAAACCTGGGGTACCACCAACCTCTTGAGGGCACCGGGTTCAGGTTTAGAGGGCTCACTAACAAGGAGCTAACCCTCCCAATAAATCCAAAATGTCTCAGGCACTTCTCCCTGTGCCTGGGACAGGGCCTGTGTCCTCAGACCATTGAGAGAGTGGCACTATCTCTGTCCCTTACAGAAGTCCGCCCGGGAGGGTCCCCCTTCAGCCAACAAGCATTGAAGGTCGGGAATGATCCTCCGGGTTAAGAGCCTCTCCCACAGGAAAGTCTTCTGGCTCATCTCCCACAGGAGTTGAGACAGGATTTACCACTGGACCTAGCCCATCTGGAGCATGGATCCCAATGGGTGCTGTCGGAACAGCGGGAGGAGTAGGGGCTCCCTCCACAGAGGCGGCCTTCTCACTCCTCTGTTTCTTTCGTGCCTTGCGTTTCTCCGTCGGCAAGGATACATGGCTCGCAGCCGGACCCTGTGTGACCGGCGATCAGGTGACTGCCACAGCAGCCATGGGTAGACCATCCGTGATCATCCCCAATTCGACCAAATCGTTTCCCAACAAAATATTTGCAGGCACGTTGTCCTGAACCAGGACCGGAAGCTTTGCTGTCTTGTCTCCAATCGTAATGTTGACTAAGGCTACAGGCGATAATTTGGGAGGCCCACAAGCTAACCTGGTGGTTCTCAGAGGAGCACCTACATAGTCCTCTGGCTTGAGCAGGGTCCTGTCCACCACTGTCATGCTTGCCCCAGTGTCTCTCAAACCAGTAGAAGGCTGGCCATTCAAGAGGACACTTCTCAAAAACCTACGAGTGTTTTGCGGGATAGTCGCCAGTACTTCTGCGTACTGGTCCAAGGCCCCAAGGGACACTAAGGAAATCTCTACAGGAGCACCAAGGTGATCCCAGTAGAGAAGGGGAGGACGGTGGCCTCCACCTCAGGAACGCAGTAGGGATAGGTCAGGCTGACAGCCTGGACTCCAAGTGCCTTACCCTTACACTTGGGGTCACCCCTTCGGTGATCCAGAGCCCCACAATCCCAGCAGGTGCTGGGCTTGCGGGGTGCAGTACTGGAACCATTGGGACCCTGCTTTGTAGCAGGCGGACCACTAGTCTCACTCCCACCCACAACAGACTTATCCCCACTAGGTTTTTGGGTCTTCGGAGAGGAAGGTTTTGGTTTACCCGACTGTGATTGCTTTTGGGACTACTCAGCTTTCTAAGAGGCCCCCTTTTCTTTGTTATTGTCCTTCCCACTGGAGTCCTTAGGGGACACCCGGTGGGAGACCCACTTGTCAGCCAACATAGCCAGCATAAAGTGGTCCAAGATGTTCTGATCAGCAACATACTGACGGAGCTCTGGCGAACAGGCTTCTGAAAAATGCTCAAAAAACAAGAGGTGAGACAATTCAACAAACATTTTCACTTTGTAACCATCAATCCACCCCATCATGTTCATTTGCGCAGCACTCACCCAGTCAACCCAAGACACATTCTCCCGATTCTTAAAATCTCTGAACCGTTTAAGATATTGGGTAGGCGTTTTGCAAAACTTGGCGATTAAGGTAGAATTCATGCACTCATAATGACCCCTTTCTTCCACACTCAGTTTCAGAATACAGTCTTTTCCAGTTTGAGGCACTCTGCTTAACAAACACTTAGCCCAATCTCTCTTATCAACATTGTGAATTGCACAAGCCATTTCAAACGCTTCAATCCATTGGAGGATATCAGAACCCTCCGCATACAAACCAACCAAATCTTTCATAAACTTGGTTGCTGGGGACCTGACACTCTCAACTGGTTTTGCTGAAGTCTCCACTCGAGCTTTCTCTAGCTAGATTTGCTGACATTCAGTGTCCTTGTCTTTGAGTTCAAGATCCCTATTCTTGAGTTCCACTTGCTGTGCCAACTCCTCTTTCTTAAGCTCAGCACCTAGTTCCAACTTGTCATATTCAAAGGCTAACTTCATCCTCAATAACTCAAGCTCTAAATAATTGCTGGGGTTCATAACAGAGGCATCAGGAAGGGTGACATTCCCAGAATCAGTTTCGGCACCACCCCCCGGCGTAGAGTCCTCATTGGTTGCATCCCCCCCTTCAAGAGTTTCACAATCGATCTGGTGGTACACCAGGGCAGCTATCAGCTCCGCCCTAGACTTATCCACAAATTCTAATTCCCTGGCTTCACAAGCACTCTGGAGAGCCTCTAAGCTCATCCGAGTCAATTTACCATTCGCAATAGATTCCATTGCTTGTAATGCAGCTATCTCGTACACGACTAAACCTTAATTTAACAAAGTGCAGATATCCTTTGTAAGTGGCGCGGTTATACACTGAGTCTTAAAACCATAAGCATCCCACCGCTGCCACCAGCTTTAAAGACCAGAGGGGGGTCTGCACTTCCACTCTCTATATGGTAGAGGGGAGGCACAGAGACCCCTGCCTTGATTCTCTATTATGGTAACATAGTCGAGCAATCAAGGCCGGCTTCTCGGGAGGTGATGCAAGCTGGTTCTTAAGTACAGTGTAGTCCCCGAGCACCCACGAAGGAATGTCCACACACTGTATTGGTCAAAACACAGTCTTTATATAATTAATATTCAAAGTCATATACACGATCAAGATAGCTCACTTTGTGCTCCGAAAATCAACAATGGTAAATATGTACAGTTCTAAAGTGGTACCACTAACGTTACTCAATCTTATTAAAGTGCATATGGTCAGAATGACACACAGATCACAATAAAGAGGAAACCAGCAGTAGTGAGTGGAAGGAAAGCAAGGTGGTTGAACAATAGGCAGAATACTGGTAACTACCTTTAAACACAGCTCTGTGTGGAGATCCCCCCACCTGGGCAAACTGTAGAAGAAAGATACAAGCCCAGTCCATATATTGTTCACCCTTAGACTTCCCAATAGTTGTGCCACCCCAAAGTACCTTGGTGTTGTAGCGTTCCCCGTCGGTGAAATCGACAACCCTTCTTGAGTGTCCTCCCTTTCAGGCAGGAGTCACGGGTCGTCTAATGTCCGACGGAGAACAGGTCAGGCTACACCGGTGAAGTGGCCGTGTCGTTCCTAGCGGTGGTCATTGACGGGGAAGCGTAAACGTCCTGCAAGGAAGAGGCGTGCGGGGCACCTCGGTGTCAATAGTTCTGGGCTGCAAAGAGTTGAAGAACTGTGGCCCAGCAAGGGTGTCGAGTCGTCGGCATCTCTGTGGTCTTTGGGTGGTGGGAAACCCACCGGTGGATGCTCCTCGGCGCGTTGACGGTCAGGCCTTCTCCCGCAGGATACAGTGGCGAGGATGTAGACAACAGCGTCCTTGGATCAATGAAGTTCTTAGGCAACGGCAGCACGGCGGCTCCGGTCGGCGACGGTGGTCGGCGACAGTGGCGGACAACAGACCGGGCGCTTCTCCTTGGAGTTCCGCAGCAGTCCCCATATCGGGTCGGCAGTCTGTCGAAGGTCTGTCTACCAGGGAGCTTAGGCAAAGATCAGCTGTGCACAAAGGTCCCTCATCGCTCGGGAAGAGGGCACCTTCCCAGGTCCTCTCTGGGTCAGTTCTTGAAGCACAGGAACTTTCAGATTGCGAAGGAGCGCAACAGCAATTCTTCTCGTCCAGCAGGGCTCAAGGTTAAGCTCCACTCCAGTTACTCGTCGTAGTGGACTTCAGCTTCTGAACACGATTCCTAGCAGTGAGAGGTCCCCAGATATACCGTTGATCTCCCATTAATTCCGCTGGTTCACACTCAAGCATCCAATCACGACTACGGGCATTCATGCAGGCAGGCAACCAATCGAGTACACAAGGTATTCAGCCCATTCACTTCTCTCGAGACACTCACACCAAGTTATGTGTATTGGGACAAGTACCGAGCCATTCTACACTCCAAACTGCATTCATACCGGTTTCGGGCAGGGCTGTCTCAACCATTGTGTCAAACACCAGATACTAGACAGTCACAACATAGAATGTATGTTGGTCACACAGACCATTCGCCCAGCTCCCACCCACAGGCATTCCCACAACATACGGTCGCTGAGAAGGCTCCAGCCAGTCTGGTCAGCATTTCCCCACACTACCATATACGGAACTTCCACCCAACAGCCAGTCAGGGGGAAGGGACAGAGGCAGGGCTTCCTGGGACTTCGGGTAGATCAGGGTAATAGGTGATGGAAGGGTAGAGGCCATGAGGGCCATTTTGTCTCCATCAGGAATCTACCGATTCCAATGACAGGGTATGGGCATCCCAAAATGGAGGACGCTCAGGGCACCAGTCAATTCAGCAAAGAGCTGCCACCAGCCCGTACCCTGCTGTGTGGGTCACACACAGGTGCCCAGAAACATACACTAGGGGCACAGGGTTGTACCTCTACACATGGGCACCATAAGGGTATCCCATGGGTCTGTTCACCAAACCAAAAGCGAGAGAGCTGCACTGCCAGGAGTCCCACATGAACTCCTACTCGGAAAACACGACAGAACACACGATAAAAAGCAGTTAAGGACAAGGATACGGAGGCACTGTCCCTCCGATGCATTTCCAGCATCATAACCATATCATACATTATTGATCAGATTCTTTAGATAACAATGATTGGCCTTCAATGTGGAATAATGTATTTGTCATCATCATTTGTAATATTGGATAACACTCAATTCCCCTTTGTCACAATATGAGACATTTCTTCAAATAGAGTAGGCAAACAAATATATCTATTTATTTTCCATTATTGCCTAAATGCCTAAAGAAAAATCAATTGTATCACTCTCAATGTTGTTATGATAAAAACAATGTTCTCCTTCCATGCCTAAGGTTTTGGGGATACCCAACTTTTTGTGATTTACAGTGTCCTGCACAGTCCAAACTGAATGCCATCCCAAGTTGGTGCAGAGAATATGATGATTTAGACTGACATAGTGTTCTGAGCTTCAGTTTATGTGCCCTTGTGGGGGCTACAGGATCACAACATTAGTAGCATAGAGAATATAACATTCAAATTAGAAAAAACGATGTTGGATTTGATCCTCAGTTCATTCTTTTATTAATAATGTATAATTGTTACAGTTTCAAAATTAATACATAATAGTAATCTTAAACAAGTTGATGTCATAAAAGGACATTTCGATATCATGCTGCTGCAGAGGGATCTAGAGTCTCAGCAAGCTTTTTTTTATTTTATGGTTCATTTTAACAAAGCAATCACCCTACTAGCTTTGGGATCCAGAGGATTTGCCAACACCTGTCCACAGGATAGTCAGAGATAGTCCATTTATAGAGAAAGGTTGCCATATTTGAAAACTTTAGATGACCAGTATCGTTCTTCCCACCTACAAAAAAGTGGCACACATTTTATTTACTACGATAAAAAACACTGACTGAAATGTGCTATTGCTATCTGTAGCGCAAATCAGGGAAGACATTTTATTCCAATCAAGATTTGCTTTAAGCTACTATTGTGATTATTGAGGGTTGCCCGTCCCATAATGCATTTGGAAACGAAAGACCAGGCTGATGTAGAGCTTGCGTGGTGATATTAGCAGCAGGTAGGAGCACCCAAGCACATGGACGATGGTAAAACAAATACAGAGAGTCAGCAATCTTCCCTGTATTTTATTTTTGGTTTTGCATACCCAGCCAACATCATGGTTTTGATAGGTGAAGGGATCTTCCACACCCTGTACGCATTACATCTGAAGGGAATCCATCAAGGGAAAAAATTCCAGAATTTGGGAACACCCAGATAGCAACTGCACTTTAAGAAACTGTTATGCACACCGTGGCATGGTGGATTGAGGAGTCGGACAAAGAGGTGGCATTATTCAAATCTAGTTTATTAACTAATCATCTAAAAGGGGCTTACTTTCCTTATCTCTAAAGGGTTATCCCTACCGAGTCTAAGAGTGTTCATCGTCAGGGTGAGGGTCACAAGAAAGCATTTCCATCCTCCATCCAAATCCTACTCTATCCCTGCCACTAAGTTTACACAATAGTTCAGCATCTATAGAAGACAAAATACCAGGAGAATGGCTCCCTTCTCCTGGCAAACTGGTTCAGTCTTTTCAGTCGTTTGCTTCAATGTCTGTTTCAACAAAGGCTTCCATGGCAGATAACGACTCCCTTTTCCTGACCCACCCAATAGTCCTCAAAAGTCTTTTTAGTTAATCCAGAAGAGTTTTACTGCCTTGTTCCACAATTCCAATGGTCCTTCTTGACCTTTTCACACACTGAATGCTCTCTCTAACCATCTCCAGTTGTCTGCCCTTCTCTATACTGCTGTCAATGTGATCACTGTGAGTGACTAGGGAGTGTTCTCTCGAGGTACTCTTGTCTTCTATTAATTTCACTGTTTGTTTTGCCAACCACTGCTGTAGTAGGTGGGGCTAACACTGAATGCTTCTTCTCTGTGGCTTCTCTTGCTGTTGCCACTTTAATGATTGAGATTACTCCCGAGTGTTTCTTCTCTTTGATTTATCTCAGTGTTCCTGCTTTGATGAGGGAGATTACTCCAGAGTGTTAATTTTCTTTGGCTTCTCTTAGTTTTATCACTGTGGAAAGGGAGATCACTCCTGTAATTTTCTTGGTTTTCAAAGGGGACTCCACTGTGACGAGGATGATTACTCCTGTACTTCTCAATAGTCTCAAAGGGGTTCTCACTGTGACAGGGAGAGTACTCCTGTACATCAATTGAGTTTCAAAGGGGTCACCACTGTGAATAGCAAAACAAAGGGGGATCTGGTAATCTCTCTACCAGCACAAACCTAGCCCAATGACCTGTTCTTGGGTGAATACCCCCTGGGAGAGACTCTACCAAGTCTTTAGCTCACCCACTGTGAAGAGGTTGCTACCACCCAAGTCTCCCGCTATGCCCGTTACCTTCTGTCCTTAGAACAAGTGTAACTTGATCTTCCTGGGGGGCTTTTATTTTACAGACTCACTTACAGAGTACACACATTTATTTTTTGCATGGAGGGTGCAAACACTTCTTATGGCTGTGCCATTCTTTGAAAATTCTCTGCATATAGGAGATTGGTGGACGGGATACATCTGAAAGGTGTAGGCGCTTTGGTGTGCATTCAAGTGCCTTTTCTTTTAGAAACATAGTATACATATGATTCCCAGGAAAATAATTCAGCCTTAAAGTGGTTACTGGTGCCCTTATATTTTTGCAGAAAAATGTTTGTTTAGAGAAATAGAACCTTTGTTGTTTTAGTGGATGGCTTTCAAATTCAAAGTTACAGATCACCTTTAGGCTGACCAGGGTATAAAATGAAAACAAAGAGAAAAAAATGCTGTAACTTTTTTGAATGGGTGCCTTTATTTTTAGAGAAAAGAAAGAAAAATGGAATCAATTAAATAGTCTTTGTTTTTACAGAATTGAGTTGTCAATTTCTTTGTATACAGCATTTTTTTTCTCTTTGTTTATATATGATTCCCATACTATATGTCCTTCCAAAGATACATACGTGCATGACCTCATCAGAAAGGAGTCCAATTGTATTTTGCACTGAGTGAGGTTTGAAGTCCCTTCCATAATATGTTGATCTCTTCCTACCCCCGGTCTCCTGAACGTCCTAGATCTCCCTCACCTGAGGAAAGAAAGAGGGAATACTACCCACCAGGGGGAAGATGAAACTCAGAAAAAACAGGTCCAAAGCCCACTGAAGAAAAGGGAGATACCTCTCAAGGGGTGTAGGGGGATCAGACCAACTCTCCAAACTCCAGACTCTGTCCCTCACAGCTGCGTCAGTACTAGAGGGCAGTACCAGCCCTCTTTCCTCCCTCCATTATTCGCCAGCACAACCCCTCAGTCCTAGGTAGGTGAGAGAGAACTGCCGGCCTGGATATTGGACGGCCTCTGAGGACATCCCTCCACAGCGGAGAACCTGCTGCCCTGCGTGTTCCCCGTTGGGGAGAGAGAGAGAGAGAGAGAGAGAGAGAGAGAGAGAGAGAGAGAGAGAGAGAGTTGTGCCAGTCCAAAGCCTTATATCCATTGCGGTCCTGCCCATCTGTAGCTAAGAGTGGAGAACTTCTCTCAAGACCTGAAGTAGAATCTCCTCAGCCACCAGCCCGCTCCCCCTGCTGGTGGAGCATACCATGTCCCTCAGAGAAAACCACATGAGGGAAACACAACATAAATGAAAATTGGAGTGCCAAAACAATCGTGAACACATAATCCATTCACCAAAATGAAACCCTCACAATAAAGTAGGGGTTTACACTCACACCCTGTCTCTTAAAAACCCTTGTCCCTAAGGGTTTACATTATCCCGAGGTAAAGACAACAAAAACTGACGTTTTCCATCCCTTAACAACAGCAAATTCCACCATTGTTGAGCATAACAGATTGGTTTCTTAGCATATGTATCTGTACTTGTAGTAGCATGAACAGGAAATCCCCTTATGATACCCTCTGTTTTTGCTCCAGGAGCATCTTAGCTCCACATTCTAACTGGCTTGACCTCTCGTTGAGAACGCCAAAGCTCACCATATGCCTCCGAAGGATCTTCAGATGCTGCTTCTTGATGGCCTACTGATGGGGAGAACATGTCTGTGCTGATGCTTCTCTCCTGTTCTCAGACTGTCCTGAGGGACCCAGAGGTGTATCCTCCATTTCATTCCAGTAGGTTATTTCTAAGCCCTCAGAATTTTCATCTCCTTCCTCTTCTTCTGACTGGCCTGAATGTCTGAGGGCCTTTGCGCTACTTGTGGGTTTGGAGGCTCTTCTCCCTCATCATTTTCCTTCTCTTACCAGCTAGAGGCTACAGACGGTACAGTACTTGGACCTGCGGGGTACAACTCTTGCTGTGGGGTGACTCCTGTTGATGAGTTCTGCTGATCCTCTTACTGGGCGAAAGAGGAACTTCGGCAACAGTCAAATCCATTTCCATACCATCCCCTATGGGTAGGAGGTGATTCCGGTGGAGGGTCTTCACATCCCTCGGGGTACCTTCCCTCCTCAGTCTGAACAGAGACACTCCTTTCAACTGTCGCTCAATATAGTATGGCTGAGATTCCCAGTGGTCTCCCAAATTGTTTTGTCCTCTCCTCCCTAAACTTCTGATGAGCAGCCGATCACCGGGTTGTAGATTATGGAACCTGACTTAATTATCATATCTCTTCTTGTTTTGCTGAATATTGATTTCAACATCAGCTTGCGCCAGTTGGAAGGCTTGGGACAATTGGTCTTGGCGGTTTCTTAAATACTTTCGGTAGTTCTCTACACCAGTTCCATCAGTGGAGACCCCAAAATACAAGTCTATGGGTAGCCTGACATCTCTTCCAAACATCAGCTGATAGTGTGTGAACCCAGTGTTGTCATTCTCTGTACAATTTTATGCGTGAACTATAGTGAACTTGAGTTACTCTTTCACACTTAGCGTTCCTAGCATACCCAACAATGTGTGATTGAAATGTTCAGCTTGCGCCTCCCCTTGCGGGTGATTGGGGGATGTCCTGGTTTTCTTTACCCCTATAAACTGTCTCTGATGAGCTTGGATTTATAGCCTCCCCCCTGATCTGAATGTAGGCGAGCGGGCCTGCCATAATGCACAAATAATGTACTGATCTTCAGTGGGATATGCTTGGGCATATCAGGTAAAATGATCTGTCACTACCAAAATGTTCTAAGTTTCGCTGTTGTCTATTTCAAGGCTCAGGAAGTTGACACAGACTAAGTCAATGTGTCCAGAGCTCTGTAGGTGTTGAAGTGCTGCGGCTGGATGGCTGAGAGCTTTCTGGGTGATGCATCTGACACAGGTGTGGCAATACTCTTCTACTTCGGGGCCCAAGCGAGGCCAGTAAAATCAGCTTTGGAGCAACTCCAGGGTTCGTTCACTTCCCACGTGTCCATGTTGATCATGAAGGGCTTGCAGTGCCAGTGGTAGCAATGAGCGAGGTAGTACAAGCTGGTGTATAGATTCAAACTTTGAATTTGACTCTCCTTGTACAGCACTCCTCCCTTCATCACCAGCGATTTCCATGCCTTGCGATAGATCTGGTGATTGGCCAGGTTGATGCTGTCCGCTGGCCCTTTAGCTCAATTTTCTTTGCTGTGCAGTACTTTGCATCGTTCCAAGTCTTTCAACTGTGTTTGTCTCAGTTCAGCCTGGGTCAAGTATGGCAGTTCCAAAGCCATTAGACTGGTTGCGTCACAATAGCTCACAGGGACCCCCTAAGTGGTCCCCCCCAGACAGTCAATAAATCATGCTGCTTCAGCTTATGGGGAATGTGCACTCCTACAAATACCTTTCTTAGTTGTTACAGAAGCCATCTCACTGTGGGGGAATTCTAAGCTGCCTTCAGTGAGAAGTCTTCTTGACAGGGCATCTGCATCGGTATGATTGATTCCAGGGAGATACTCCAACTGGAAGTTGTAAATGGACAACGCTGCTAGCCATCAGTGTCAAGTGGCATCTAACTTGGCAGACTTCAGGATACAAGTCAATGGATTGTTGTCCATTCTCCCTGTGAAAGTGGCTCTGTAAAGATAGTCATGCAGTTTTTCAGCCATTGCTGTCCACTTCAGGGCCAAGAATTCCAGCTTGTGGGTGGGATAGTGCATCTCCGAGGGGCTTAACCAGTGACTAGCGAAACCCAAACAACTGACTGCACCCTGCTTTTCTTGGTAAAGCACTGCCCCAGCCCGTTGTAGCTGGCATCTACATGTAGGATATAAGGCAGTTGTGGATCGGCATACGCCAGGAGAGGTGCTTCTGGAACAGTTTTTTCCATTCCAGCCAGGCAAAGGCTTGCTCACACACCTCACTCTATCACAGAACAAAATTCTCTTTGAGATGGTACATGGCCTGGGAATGAGTTCCTCTGCTAGCTGCAGTCTTCTGTGGGGCTGGATAGCCCTTGGTCAATTCAGTGAGTGGTGGGGCTATGTTGGCAAAACCTGGCACGAACCTTCAGTAATAATTGCAGAACCCTAGGAAACTTCTCATCTCTCACAGATTCTGCAGACAGGGCCAAGTTTCGAGGGCTTCCAACTTGGTGGGAACCACACGCACTCCTTTGGCTGACGCCACATGGCCAATATGCTTTACACTGGTTCAGTAAAACTGGCATTTTTCTAAAGATAACTTCAGTTCCTGCTGCTGGAGATGATCCAAAACCTTCATTAACCTTTGGTGATGTTCTTCCAGGGTCCTCCCAAACATGATCCATCGTTTAGGTAGACCAGCACCACAGGTAAGTTCATGTCACCCACAGTTCTTTCCATAAAACGTTGAAACATGGCTGGCGCTCCCGATGTCCCCTGTGGCATTCGAGTGAACTGGTAAAGCCCCAAGGGGCAGATGAATGCAGGCTTCTCTTTGTCTTCAGGTAACTACAGGTTCTGATAGCATCCACCCCGTAGGTCTAAGACGGAGAACAACTTGCTTTCAACCAGACAGTCAAGAGCTTCATCCACTCGAGGTGTGGTGTATTGGTCTGGCAATGTTCTGCTGTTTAGTCACCAGTAATCAATGCGCAGCCACACATCATTGTT
Source organism: Ambystoma mexicanum (assembly GCF_040938575.1). Lineage (NCBI taxonomy): Eukaryota > Metazoa > Chordata > Amphibia > Caudata > Ambystomatidae > Ambystoma > Ambystoma mexicanum. The sequence continues at coordinate 1,327,930,140 of NC_090929.1, forward strand.
CTTCTTTCAGGCCACCAAAATTGGTGAAAAATAAGGGCTTCTCAACTCCTGGATGATACTTGCATGCAGCAATTCTTGACGATGACACTGAACGTCCTCCAGATTGGCATGTGCTATCCTTCATGACCTTTCTTGAAAGTGGGTGACATCATTCACACATCTGCCCGCATGGACAGCTGGTCTCGTAGATGATCTTATTTGCGTTCCGACAATGGTGATTCCTCAAAGTTTATATTTCCCACATCCAAGGGAGGATATCTGTTTCGGGTACCAGCCGCCTGTGCCACCGAGTCAGCAAGGTGAAACTGTGCGATTGTCAGACTTCCGGGTAAATGCACTGTTTTGTCTCTGATATTAGTGATAGGGACTCTAATGTTTTTCACTCCTTGGCCAGTATCACTGGTCAGAGATCATTGGACCATCAGACCTCCAGGCAGTTATTTACCTTCAGGAGCCTCCATCACTAATCTCCTGTAACGGTTTTGTCCTTGGAGGCACACATGGCCAGGCACCATCACTGTTTGGCCGGGCAATATGTCAACTTGAACATGGTTGCTGGTGGTCACATCTCCCACTGGCCCGTCAGGTTGATCCACCTTCTCTATGCCCTTCTTGAGGTAGGACTGTTGGCAAGCTGGGTGCATCGTCAAAGACTGTGCAAACTGTAGACCTGCCATCTTCATCCACATCTTGGCCAGTGTACTGAACAGAGCAGAGTCGGTGCCCATGATTAATTCTAGGGTGGTCAAGGTGGTGTTTACTCAAGCTACCTCTTGATTTAAGTGAATTTTCACACAGGTATAACCCAGATATTGACAGGCAGCATCTCCAACTCCCTAAGATTTAGCCCCTCCAGCGGTTCTAAGGGCAGATATGACATATGTTGACAATAGTAGGGCTCATATACAATGGTGACCTATAAGCCAGTGTCCAGTAATGCTGTAGTCCTTCACCCTTGAAGAAACAAGTAGGATGGTCATAGTGGGCTCAATGAGGCCAGCTAGAATGCCTTGGTGGAGAGTAGCTTGAGTTTGTAGGCTGTTTGAGTTCACTGGTAGCACCTTCTTGGGGTTACAGAGCGTGTGGACTATACAGAGATAGTCAGCTGCGGACCCTCCTGAGCCTTAATTTGATACTGCATTTTGACATACTCCTCACTAGTAAAAAATGTTAATACAATAATTTATAAGTATTGGTGAATCCTGAATCTAGGTGATGACATATTACCCAATCTTTGCTTCGACTTGTAAATTGTCCTAATTGAGTTGCTGGTGTTAGTTGTAGTGGAGCTCACTCCTGTAGTCGAAGTTCTAGCTGCTCCTCCGCTACAACCTCCTGTGTGTTTCCTGGCAATGCCCGGCCTGGAGTGGGTTTCAGTGCATGAAAGCGAGCAGCTACTCAGGCATAATCTGGGTCCTGGCCATACAGTCTAGTTGAGTGGCTGTCATCTCCACATTGATGGCAACATCTCCATGGTGGTAATGGTCCAGAGGATTGGGGAAAATATTCTTTAGTCTCCTGTGCTCGTCTAAATACCTGATGCTCTCTTTCTCGAGAGGACAGGAAAGCTTCTCTGCCTTAATGTTGTTTTGCATTCAGGTTTTCCCTGATCAACAACCGGGTCTGTATTTTTCTGACTAGCTGTTGCAGCTCCTCAATCTGCTTCTGTTGGGAGATGGCATTGTTGGGTGCTGGGATCCTGCCTTGCACTGGGTGAATCTGGACATTTATATCGCCTGTTTGTTCTTCCAGTGCCCTTATTGACCTTAGTAGCTCTTCGTAGGATGGAAGTGTGTCCAGTTTCTCCTGCAGTCTCAGTTGCAGAATGGATATGGCGGCTTCCTTGGCTCCTCTAAATATTTGCTTTAATTGACACTGGTTCAATCGGGAAGTCTCTACTCTATGGTGTGCCAGATGCAAAATGTGCTCAATCCTCACCAGGCAATCAGACAACTTCTCTCCCAGTCTCAGAGAGGTGGCATTAAACCTCATCATGTGGTCCTCTCCTGGTTAGGTAGTGCCACACGCTCCTTCCAGTGCGCTCATCAATTGAAGGGAAGTTGGATCAGCAGTCAATGCTCGAAGGGACTGTACCGTCTGCAGTGCAGACTCTCTCAGTGCCTCTATTACTCGTCGTCTTTTCTCTTGGTCAGTCACTTTCCAGTCGTGTAGCATAAGCTGAGTGAGATCTTTCCATAGCTCACAGCCCTCTTTACTTTAGGCACAGGTCAAAAGCGGGTGTAGGTTTCATGTTCACTAACCAAGGGTGGCAGGGATTGTCGCTCCATAGTTACTCTAACCGCTTCTGTTATTGTAATCACAAACAGTAATTTGTGATTTAATCAAACAATATTATGCAAATACTTCTTAGCACGTTTCCAATTTAGAGTCAGCTCAATTTTATAATTTGGCTCTTTTTCCTTATTGCACTGCCCTTATGGCCAATCAATATTTCAGCACACACCCATAACACGTCACTAACTACACTAATTTACTCTTCTCTTACTCCTTCATGTTTCATTTCAAACACAACACATTAAAAAACAAATGTTTTAACATGATGTGTTTAAGAAGAATTTGCATACCATTTTTGATTTAAATACAATTTGTTTTATTAAAATCACAAATTCATTTCTATATTTTAATATCGTGTGACACAACAACCCTGTCAATACCTCCCACTCTAATACACCTTAGTACCCCTCCTGCCTCTTACTCTACCGACTCTACTCTTCCTTCAGCTCTCCCACCGCATCTAGTAATATGGACTAAGCGATCAGAACCCTACCATTAATGGAATCATCTCCCAGGTGACTCAGATAGGCCAGTGATCAAGGAATTAGTGAGCAGTATCGCTCTGGAGGGCTCAGCACTGCAGATGAATGGCATGGGCATGGACAACAAGCACAATATTAATAATTGACTATGCACTATCTCTATTCGAAAATATGTGGAACCTAACAAGTGCAATTTTTCATGGTATAATCCCTATTGCTAATACCATTCAATAATAGCACTAGGGCAAAATGTGCCCTGTTTCAGAAATGTGGTGAAAGTTTTTTTTTCACTAGGGTCATTTTTCACTAGTGCATATACCATTAAACATGGCACTTGTAATTACTTATGGGTATTCCCCCACGTGCTGCATTAAGAAACCCATTGTTCAAATACTGCAGAACATTATTTGTATGGTATAATTACATGGACCTTAGAAGGAAGTTTTTGGTCCCCCTATTTAAACAAAATCGCATAAGCAGGGTGCGCGGCACCCTCCAACTGAGCTTGGCCGTGAGAACCCACTGGCCACCCATTGTATGGGTCACTATGTGTTACAGGGATGGAGGAGAAGGTCAAGGACTATAGCACTTTAATTATTTGTATTCATTTGTTTTAGGGTAGCAATAGCTGATGTGTTTAGATTAGCCCTATGTTAATGTTTGCGTGCTAATGCTTAAAGATATTAACTCTGGTTTACAATGCATTGTTTATTGATATTTGTATCATGCTTATCAGTGCGCATAAAGGTGTTGGGTGGCTTAGAAACGTTTGTGGGTGTGCTCTGGCTATCAGAAACTAAGAAGCAGATATATGCATCCTAGCTCACAGCATCATAAAAAACCTGGAGGCTCTACCCAAGGCCTCCAAGAAAGATATAGGTTAATGTGTGTAGCACTGGTGAAGCGTGCAGGGCAAACACAGTCATTGTGCTTCCATAATGGGTGAACATTGTCCTCATTCACTGTTTAGAATCCTCCAACAAAAAATATTTTTTCTCAACAAAGTGATTTATTCAGAGTCATGTATTATGCATCTACTTGCAGCCAACATGTGTTTCGACCATAAGTATGATTCATCTATATTGACCTCAGTGGGTATGAGCTTCGTTATCTTGGGTAATTCCCGGTGCCTCGTAATCATACTTTACCTGAATCCGCTGGAGAAGCATTACTGTCAGACAATCACTTATTTGCATATATTTACATATATATGTATATATTTATAGTATTTCTGAGGAACTGTGAGCATATAAATCGATATTTCAAGCGCATCAACCCTAAACTTGAGGGCAGCCTGTGGTCGAAACACCTGTCGGCTGCAAGTTGACGCTCATACGACTGAATAAATCACTTTGTTGAGAAATTGGATTGGTGAATGGAACAGCATGTACATTTAGGTTGTTGGTAGCAAAGGGGCCAGCTGTATAACTCTTATTAACAAGAATGCATTTCATTGTAATCAGGGGAATAGGTGCACCGTATTCAGAATTGTTTTTCTTTCTCCTGAATTTGCATATTGTGCCAAAATATATAAGGTTCCAATGATCTAAACATATTTCGTTGCTAAGAGATGGCACTTCTTCTATAGTCATAAGTGGGTTCTAGTGCCTCCAAGACCCTTGCATATCATATGTACTGTCTGGTGTATCTTGAGGATACCTGGGGAAGGACTGGTTTAAACATCCAGTGTGGCCATTAGAGTCACAGAGTCCCACACAACGTATAGATGCACCAGATGATAATGATTAATTTGGTGCCAAATACATAAATGTGAAGGCTATACAATCCACCAATCACATCACTCATTTTAAAAGTGATGTAAAGAATTCTTGTTTTCCAAACATGGTTCCCAATATATGGTATTCACTTGTAAAGGTGATGCAACATACGGCATCTTCCACTGTATTTTTGCAGAAGAAATCAAAAGAATCTTCTTAGGACACCTGAACTTAAATGAGGAAACATATTGTCCGAAAGTCTGTGTCTTGAATTTCTTGCAACAATGAGCACCAAGATAGTCCACTATATGATGTGAGATGGACCTCATTACAAGTTTGGCAGTATGGTCGGAAAGTGGTGCTGATTTCTTTATTGTCACCTTTTGGGTGGTAACGGAATTACTACAGTTATTACTGCACCACCAAACTCCAAGTTTGACCTTGTTGTGGAGGAATATCCTACAGTATCAAGCTGGAGATACATTTTCCACTTTATGCTAAAAAACATCTGTTGAATCGCTGTACTTTGTTATTCTGCCAATTTCCACATGGAGTTCTATGGACTCCAAACATTTTGATTAACACCGGTCTTCCGCCACTCATAATCCCCTGGGAATCTAATGCGATCAAGAGTCAGATTTACCAATGAATTACCCGAAAACTTGCAATGAGGCACATAGTGACCAAATATCTACACTCTCAGAATGGCACCATCTGGATGGTAGTGGGGAAAGTGTCATGGTATTGGAGCGGGGGAGCGGAATACACCTTCCCCCGCCATAACCACAGCAGTCATATGAAACAATTCTTCATCATGGTTGGCACTGGTGCCTGAACTGGTGTAACTGGTCACTATGAGACAGCAAGTGGTGAGAAGAGGGCTAGAGAGATGTTGATACTAGATTACTACAAAACAAGTAACAGGATTTAGGAAGACATTGCGTGTGGGCTTCCGTTTTTTAAGGTAACACATACACAATTGAAATATCCACCAATATTCTGTTCAAAAGATGAAGTTGTCAAGGATAATAGTGTTTACCCAATACATGTACTAAGGTTCAAGCTATGTTATATTCAGATACTGCAATCACAATGGGCAAGAGTATTCTGTTGTTGAATTTGTAGAAGTGTTGACGGCAAGAGAGCTTAGTACTTGAATGGATGTGAGGGCTAAGGAGTACACAAAATTGTAGCTTTGTTAAAAGTGTTATAGGTATTATGGGTAGAAGTGCAATATTCTGAAATTGGTGAAAACTGTATTGACAGGAGTATTTAGTTATTGAAAGTAACACTCCTGAAAAGGGATCTGTGTATCACTGCACATATTGTACTGTGCATGCGAAAATTCATAAATGTGTTCCCCGATTCTGCTGCATATATAAACCCCACAGCCCCCCCTCACCCCTACATTTTGTATTAAAGTTATCCTCCCCACATATATATGCTGCAAAACGGGGCTGTCAAAATTCGTCATTTCGGTATGAGCAGTAATGGGATGCACAGTGATGGTATGCTATGCCTGCAAAGTGCTAGTGGCAGGAACACTCTATATGATCCTAGGAATACTGATATCACAACTAGCGACACAATATCGATATACAGCAGCTCTTAAAACTCTTTTCAGAGAGTATCTACAGATACCCACATAACTTATCGTTCACCATGGAAACCTTCATTAGGGTTGCTAGGGCTTTCATTTATAGAGTGGTAACTGGTGATTAGATGAAGACTGCCTAGTGAAGAATGAACTCTTGGGGACGATGTGCAGAAGTGTGGTCCATCCCTGATAGCGTAGGCCCCACTATGCATCATGGTATTCCGTAGCTAAGGATCCCGCTGTGGAAACACCTGGTACACTGGGGTGCTGGAGCCCATATGGAGCATCCTAGGGGTGCATGCAGAGACTTGAATATAACAATTGTCCACAATGATTGGCGTTTTCCAAACTCAGTTATTTTTGTGACCCCCCCATCACACCAACAATCTGGAGAGACACCTATCATCCCACAACGTTTGGAGACACTGTCAACCTCAAGCAAAACAAGGTTATTTAAACACCACTACCAGCCATCTTTTGATCAAGCCATTAATATTACATCATTGTACAAATGACTCAGAAGCAGTGAGCCTGTTTAATTTGAAAGTGTTATCTTTTTAAGCTGAGGAACAGGGTGGGCTAAAGGTAATGTACCAGCAACAAGCAACACCAATAACGGAGCCAACAATTGTCAGCACAAACCTTGGACCATGTAAATCAGGGTAGCAACCAGTAAAACAAGGACAGAGAGGAGGAAGCACATCTCCATTGTCATCCCTCATTCATTAGTGTTGTATTTGCAGTGAGTATTTCATCTTAAATCTCTCTGCACTAACACCAGTTGGAACGAATAGAGATGGGGGCCATGTGTCTACTACACAAGTGCAGAACTGCATTGACTAAGAATGTCGACAAGACATTCCCTGTCTGGTGCAGAAACATGAGACCCCATTATAGCCCACTAGATGGGACCAGAGAATGTGATGCAGGAAAAGGAAAAGAAAAATCGCCAGCATTTAAGTTCCCTAATTGAGATAAACCGTAAACAACACGTATTTTGTTTTCCTGCAGTTTTCCTAGTTTTAGTACAACTGAAGGAAATCATCAAGACTGAATATATTAGTACCACCTGCTTACACGAGAACGGCAACGTCTACCCCAAAGTGTATTTAACTCTTTAAATAGATAAGACCATAACCCTCAAGAGTAGTTTAGTTTTGATGCCAAGTCTAGCCTAGGCATTTGATCTGTGGGCCTGATGTTTCCAAGTCTAAGTAGAGCAGGATTGATCTGGGGATGCGAGCGAGTATAGTTCATGATTTCATTGTGTTTGTAATGGGGAAAACAGTACTACAAGTTCCTCATAGCAAATATCTTCTGGCTGGAAGATGAGAAATGGCTTAGAGACGCCTCTCTCCTAATAGGTCCTCTAATATTTGGTGATTTTGCACTCTTGGAAAATAAACATAACTACATAGTTCAAAATTGAAACCATGATATATATGCATATGTCATGCCTAGTGTGGACAATGACGTGTTCACTCGTTGTTAACATCGATGTTCTTAAGTTGATGATGATCTTATCCTTGATTGGACTCTGTAGATGTATGTATATTTATTTTAAAATTAAACACAGTGCACTCGTTGCAAGAGGAAGGCAGATATTTTTCAGACACATACGCAATTGGACAGAGACAGATGAAGGATTTTGTGTTTCAGGGATTGGCACATAACACCAAGATCCAGCTTTAAAAACGTGTACACCTGTGGCAATTAGTACCTTTGTGCAATAACAAGTGACTCTATCTGACATCAGTTAACTTTCTAGATCCTTTTTTTGCAGTCAACAGCCCTAACCTAATAATACTTCGCATACACTTGACTTTAATACCGACATATAAAGCAACCAGACATGTCAAGAAGGATGGGTAAACCTGGCAGAATAAACGCATTCTGGGACAACCCGCATTCGCAAATACAAATGGACACGTGGAAGCTCCTGGGGGGGGGGCTGGGAAGAGACAGAAATCAAGGTGGGAGACGTCGGTGGGAAAGAGTTTGAATGCCACAGAAAAAAAGGCCGAAAATCACTGGAAAATGCATGTATGGGCATAACAACAGTCCACTACATTAATTGCACCTGAACAGAATCAGATTTCCCTTGAAAAGGGAATCAATGGGTTACAATGTGAAAAGAAACAGGCCAAGCTACATGGGTACCAACACATTATAGAGATCTATGGTGCACAAGGGAGCATGTGTAGGCTGTGTTAAAAACACAGAAAGTGTTTGAAATAACGGCATGAATAGCACTGTTCTATGAAAACAAAAGAATCCGCTTTTCATATTGTTGATGGCTAGCAAGCCGAGCCATGTCATATTAGACCTTGAATTGGTCCTGGCTCTTAACACCAGTGCCTACAATGCTGAGTGTAGGCACAAATAGGTTATGATGGCACATAAACTACAAGTCCCAGAAACCAAAGAGGTGCTGGTCAAGAAGCAAGGACCAACTCAAGGGTGGTGTCGGGGGGAAAATCCGCCGGGGTCGGCCGGGCCGTCTGTAGCACAGGTTTGCTGACCGTTGGCTAGGTCGTCATGGCATCTCTAGCGACGTGTAGGTTTAGTCGAGTTGATCCATGCCGCAGGTGTCGGCATGGGCAGGGCGGGCTGCTGGGCAGGTAGGTGGGCACATCCGTATGTTCCTGTACCAGGGTATTTGGTCGTCTGGTAGATAGGCAAACTCCTCTCGTGGCGGGTGCCTAGGCCGTGATCCTCTAGGCCAAGCGCGAGAGGGGAAGGGCGGGAGCTTGTTCTTCCATTCTCCCACTTCAGTCCCCCCTCTGGTCGACTTGTCGACCACAAACATATCCTTTTCTTTATCTCCTCTTACTCTCCATATTTTAGTTATTCCTCCCAAATGTCCATAGTGGTTAACATGGTCTTCAAATGACCAATACATATATTCACAGGTTCCTCCAGGAGTGCAGTATACCCATTTCCCTATGTAGCTCCTTGGGTTTCTTGGGTTTTCGAGCTTCACAGATGGTGGGTCCAGGTGGTTGGTGATGATCTGGTTGCGCAACTTCTCTCTCTCTTTTATGATTGTGCCTGTGTGTTGGCCGTCATCTGTTGGCATCAAGAGGTGCATACCAACCATTTCGATCATCTCGTCTGTGGTGCGTGCCTTCCGGGCCTTCCAAAATCTTATTATGATCAGTGTAGCTCCGGCCAAAATAGTACATCCAACTATAATTTTCAGTCCATCTGACAGCCAAGATGGCATCCATGACCATAATATTGAAAACCAGCTCTCATCCTTTTTCACACGTCATTTTTGAGTGCATCTGGGCCAATTGTAAAACTGCTTCTGTCAGTGTACCATTGTCAGCATCATTGGCAGGGATGAATGTGCAGCATGATTGTCCTATCTTAGTGCAAACTCCTCCTTCCATTGCTGTGAGGAGGTCCAGTACATATCTGTTCTGAAGTGCTACCATCCTCACAGCTCGCAGTTCCTCTTTTATTGCGTTGAATCCATTTACCGTAGAATTAATAGTCATCATTAGTTCCCATCGAGTTATCTGGAGCCATTTTGCGTTTGCGTAAGCCTGTAGTCCTGGATGTATTATTGAGGAGAATAACATCGCTGCTCTGCTGAATAGTCTGTGCTCTGGTGGAATTGAAGTGAGTGCTGTTTCCGACCTTCCCCATAAGTAGTTTCCTGTCAGAGGTTCTCCTTGTCTTTTCTTTCTATTCAGGACAGTATTATTGCCGTCGGTTTTGCTCTCTGGCTCCTTCTGAGGTTGTACAGATCTCTTCTTCCTTTCGTTCCCTTCATCCATTTTGGGGAAGTTCGCCATATTGACATGTTTCTGGGGTACCACTAGTGATGGTACATTAACGTGCACTATTGTGCATATACCATTCCACAGAGGGGGCAGTGTGTGGTATGCTTTTTCTCCACAGGCCCAGTAATGGTCCATTACTACTGCTGTTCCTGCTCCCCCCTCAGGTAGCTCCATCAGGCTTTCACAGTTGGTGTTGTATCCTACGTCCACCTCCCCTTTATGTTGGTAGCATACCTTAGGCGCAGTTAGCGGCAGTATTGTTATTGGGTCTTCATCCTTCTCCATCCACGTGAGCATGGGTACGTACTTGACCCAAGTCATCCAACATCTGTGGTTGTGTCCATCAATAGTTGAAATATTTTCTCTTGTTACCATGTTGCTACCAACCACTCCTATGTCCCATTTGTTGTTCATGTACACCTTCCCTGTTATTATCACCAGTGGTCTTTCCCAACATCCGTTCTTACCAGGGACTTCAGTGGCGTACCAATCACATGGTAGGTACTGTAGTGTTACTTTCTTTGTTTCTCCTTTTTCAGGACCACTTCTTATGTATCTGAATCCTTCAGCATGTAAACTGCTCTTGTGGTAACTCAAATAAGTCTTGAGGAAGTTGTTTTCATATGGATATGTATCTCGTGTTTTCCACACCAATTGCACCACTGTCCCTTGAAATCTTCCGTTCGTCTGGAACAGTGCCAGGTATATTATACATCGTGCTATCTTTTCATCTATCTCCGTGGCAACAAATGTTCGAGAAGCGCTCATGGCGTATGGTATTAATGAGCAAACGTAGCAGCTGTCTTCTGTTGTCTGCTTACCTATGTGGGTCATGTGTTGGTACCATATGTTGTTTGAGATGTGTGCTGAATCTTGTATGTAATCATCAATACCTTTATTATCTGAGTATGTGCTGCGTTTAACTCTATTTTCCTTGTGTGGGATTTTACTAGTACCACTTGACGTAACACCTGTTGCAGCTGGGGGTGGGGGTGTATTAGGTTTGGGTACAGCAATAATATTGATAGCATAGCTGTACTGCCATACAGAGGCAGCCAAAAATCCGGTGGTCATTAAAATCCCCATCAATTGTATTACAAATGCTAATTTCACTGGCATTTTGCTCTTACCTTGCTGCAGTCCGGCAGCGTATTCTTGCGACGTTACAGTTGCCCGCCTGAAAATTCTTAATATGCTCGTTATTAAGGTTAGTTATTGTTATTAAGCTCTCCCTATCAAGTAGTCATTCAGTGCCCAGGCGAAGAGCTGTTCCCACGCCAATCTAAGCGATCTATCTTTTAGGGCAGGCAAATATGGTTGGAGGTGGGGCATTGAATGTTCTATGGCCAAGAGGAATGCTGTGTAGTAGACACGTACCCTCCTTCTTTTCAGGTACGTTGGCCTTTTTATTTCATATACAAAATGGTGTGACAATTCTTCCAGGTAATTATCGTCTGAGGGTACCATCTACTCCTGGGCAGTGAATTGGTTAGTTATCTACTTTCTTAATAGTACAATAATACGCTGTACCTGCATGTGCGAGAGAAAAGAAAGAGAACATTCAAGTGTTTACATGTGTATATGTGCAAGACAATGTCCTTCAGTTCAGTTATTACTACAATAGGTAGGGGGTCAATGGGCAGACGGTTTGGGCTCAACTGGCGGAAGTCTCTTTACTCTTTAATCGTGTAACCATGGGGTGGGCGATATGAGGATCACCCCTTTCTTTTCTAGTAGTTGTCTCTGGGGAATCTGAGGGGTGGCAGGGTATGGGGACACTTAGGCCGTTAGTTGTAGTAGAAGTCTCTTCCTCCGTTGGTGACGCTGTTGTTGTTCTTCCAGTGGCCCTGTCGGTGGAGTTTGTAGATCTTTACGTCGTGTAGGTGGTTCCAAGCACGTTTGTCCTGTAGCTTTACTGCTCTCGTTGATACCTCCTCTACCAGATGGGGGCCAGTGAAGCGTGGGCTGTTCCACTTTCTGTTGAAATTGCGAAGTAGTACGTGGTCACCTTTAGCAACTTTGCACAGTCTTTCCTTTTCCAATTCTTTATCCGCGTCTTTTTGTTGATCGCTGTTAGACCCGCCCCGTGTGCGCTCGAGCTGTTGAGACACAAACACTACACTAGTAATCAAAGAAGATACATATTGGTACATTTCATCACCAATGACGTTTGCAGTACTCTCGTGATCGGTAAATGCTCTTGATGTTGGCGTTAGAGGAAGGCGCATTTGACGTCCGGTAACCACCTCGTGAGGGGTGAGGTGGTGGTCGGAACCTGGTCTATTCCTTAGCTCAAATAGGGCTAGTGGAAGGCAATACAACCAACTCTTCTTTGTTGTTTGCTGTATTTTTGCAATTGCCTCCTTTAATAGGCCATTCAGGCGTTCACATACACTGTTGGCCTGTGGGTGGTATGCACATGCAAATTTATGCTTGATGTTCAGTAAGGATGTGATGTGCTGGAACATTTCGTTTGCGAAATGTGGGCCATTATCTGACCGCAGTACCTCGCACACTCCCCACCTGGGGAAGACCTCCCTCACTAGGAATTTAGCTGCTCTAAATGCATCTGGGTGTGAACAGGGCCCTGCTTCAATCCACCTCGAGAATGGGCATACTACTACAATCATATACCTATTTCCTTGACATACGTTGATCATATCAACATAGTCAATATGGAGATGTCGGAAGGGTCCCTCTGGCCGGGGTATATTACCTCTTATCACCTTCAGAGTGTGACCGGCCTTAAACTGTTGACATGTGAGACAATTGCTGATAAAATTTGACACATGAGAATTTAACTCAGGGCAGAACCAGTCTTCCCTAATTCGTGCTGCAATTACTTCCTTGCCTGTGTGGGCTGGGTGGTGTAGTTGGCTCAGGGCGGTGTTCAATAGTGCCAGTGGTATTACAATCTTTCCAGTGTCACCCTGGCGCCATAGTGCGTCAGTTGGTGACATTGAGCATCCTCTTTTTACCCATAATTCTTTTTCTGCCATTGGTGCAGCCGCTTGTAGCTCCATTATCTGTGTGGCTGGGAGGTGGGTGTACCCTTCTCTTATCAACATCTCCTTAGCCATTCCCCTCCCTCTCCCTCTCTCTGACTCTGGGGGGTTCCATATCTCACCAAAATATGCAGCATACTTCGCATGTGCGTCTGCTGCTGCATTCCCTTTTGAAATGTAGTCTTCACCATTGGTGTGTGCGGTGCATTTGACCAAAGCTATTTCTTGGGGGTCATTTATTGCGTCAATTAGTTCAGCCAATAGGAGGGCATGTTGCACTGCAGTGCCATCAGCTCTCCTAAACCCTCTTCTTCTCCATTTCGACAGCCCTGAGTGGACAGTGGACGTAACATATGCGCTGTCGGAATATATGGTCACTCGTTTGTCAAAGATTTCCTTCAACGGCAAGATCAGTGCAATTAGTTCTGCTGCTTGAGCGGAATAATGCTGTGGTAGTTGTACACATTTCAATGCCACACACACCGGTACCTCTATCATTTTTACCACTGCTGCCCCAGTCCTCCTTATACTATCCCTTTGATCGATAGTTGATGACCCATCAATGAACAGGAGCTCACCTCCCTCTAGTGCGTTCTCTTCAATCTTTCTAGTACATGAGTACATTTCAGTGATTTGCGTACAATCATGTGCATAATCTCCTTCCTCAAGTTCTTCTGCTAGGAACCTTGCAGGGTTGACCGTGCTACATCTAACAATTGATAGTTCAGCTCTGGATAGGATGATCTCATAACCTGATGCCCTTTGCGTGGTTAGGGTGGACTTAGGTTTATTCAATATTGCAAATAGTGCATGTTCCACAAACAGTGTAGTCGGGCACCCCATGGTGATTGCTGATGCTTTCTCTACCGCAAAAGCAGCTGCGGCGAGACCTTGTTCGCAAGGGAAATGACCTAACATCACAGGGTCTAAGTGGCCGCTGTAAAATGCTACTGGTTTGTAGCCCATGCTTGTTTTTTGAGCCAACACTGCTTTCATTACTGCTGAGTCGCAATGTGAAAATATAAAGAATTGTCGCTCATAGTCTGGGGTTGCCAGTACCGGAGCAGTTGATATCGCATCTTTCAGATCATCAAAAGCCTCTTTCATTTCCATTGTCCACCCCAACTTTTTCTCTCCTTTATTGGCTTCCTTTAATGCCTCAAGCAGGGGTCCTATGTATGAGCTATAATCAAATACCCATGCTCTACAGTAGTTGCACAGACCCAGGAACTGCTGCAGTTCCCTCACTGTTTGTGGTACTGGCGTTTTTGAAATGGCCTGTGCTCTTTGTGGTGCAATCTTTCTTCCATGTTGGGATATGAGCTGACCAATGTAAAGTACCTGTTCTTGACAGTACTGTAACTTTTCCATGTCTACCTTGTAACCTTTTTCAGCCAGTATTGTGAGCATCTTTAATGAGTCCTCTCTGCATGTTCTTTCGTTTGTACTGCAAATTATTATGTCTTCGACATACTGCAACACTGTGCTTTCCACTTCAATGTTACCCAAATCCATCTGTATTACTCTGTTGAATATTGAGGGTGATTCGCAGTACCCTTGTGGCAATCTGGTGTGTTTCCACTTTGTGTTTCTGTAAGTAAAGCTTGTCAAATCTTGTGAGTCTGGGTGCAATGGTATTGAGAAAAAAGCATTTTTAAGGTCGATCACTGTAAATCGTGATGCTCCTGCTGGAATGCCACACAATATTGTGGCCGGGTTTGCGGCTATAGGGTATTCTGCTTCTACTATGTTGTTCAAGGGCCTGAGATCCTGTATGAAGCGCCAAGACCCCCCTCTAGCCTTGCGCACTGGGTATACAGCCGTGTTACATGGTGATTCTGAGGGGACCAATATGCCATTATTTATAAGGGCCGTTATGGTTTCATATATGCCCTCATCTGCCTCTTTTGATAGTGGGTACTGTTTCACTCTGGGGAGTATTGCACCTTTCTTCAATTTTATCCTTACTCCCCCTATACTTTTTATGCACCCCACGTCATAGGGGCTGGTAGTCCATAATGATGTGGGTACTTTTGTCATATCCTCCTCAAAGAAGGGAACTGGGGCGGATGTGGGTGCCTCAAGTGCCATTGCAATTTTCTGCGCCACTTGTTTGTACGCCACATTTAGCCATATTTCCACACTCATCATGAACACCATTTCACCTTCCTCCTTTTCTTCTGAGAACAGCTCCTCATCTGACACCTGGGTGAGTCTACATCCTTCTCCTAGTGCTATCACTGCCCTCCATGCTCTTCCTTCTCTGTCTTGGGCATGTACCGCAATGTAATCAGCTGTTGCTATAATGCTCTCAATGTCCACTGGAACCACCTTTCCTTCTGGTTCATTGACTGGTGTTTCTGGTCTGAACAAATAGGCGGCTGGCCTCCTCCAGATCTTTCCCTCTATCCCTGGCATCCATGCAAATGCCATGTCTTTCCCGTACTGGAATAGTTCACCATCTACTGGCTCAGCCCTAATCGCTGTCTGCCCGCAGTAGGCTTGCATAATCTGTCGTGCTGTGAGCATGTTAATTCCTGGAGTAGAGCAAATTATGCCGTCCTCCGTAAAGGAGATCGTCATATTCAACCTGTTCATGATGTCTCTCCCCAGTATATTTACTGGTGAGGCACTATAATATAAGAGTGGGACTGACATGTCATAATCTCCTATAGATAAGGGAATATTATCAGTAAAGGGAACCAACCCTCTAGCCCCAGAGAATCCTTGGGTGTTCATGGCTTCGCCCGACATCTTAAATTTACCTTCCCTTATGCAAGACCGGGTCGCCCCGGTGTCAACAAGGAATGATAATTTTTTGTCACCTATCGTTACCTCTATGTGTGGTTCCTCCGCACTATTAGGTGTTACTGACAGGATGGGACACACCAAGGCCGTCTGTGGGCTGTCCTATTGAGGATACAACGATTGACCATTTCCTGTGTAAGGGTTGTGTCCCAGGACCGTCACCCTACCCAGTTGTGTTTGTTGTGCTTGGGGTTGTTGTGTTATCGCTACCTGTTGTTGTGGCAGTGAATATGTCTGTGGCTGTTGCTGTGTTATTAGTTGTTGCTGTTCATTTCCCTGTTGCAACGTCTGCTGTTGCTGTATGCCCTGCTGTTCCTGTGTGGGCCTTGGTTGTCCCCGTTCGCTCCATGATAGTGTTCCTGGTCTTACTCTACACGTGCGTGACATGTGCCCTATTAATCCACAACTCCAACACACTGGTGGTTCCCTACTCTGCCATGGAAAGCTTCCTGTGTTGTACTGGTTGTCCGGTGGGGTAGGAATATCTAAGTCCTCCCACCTGCTGTTGTGTGTTATATCCGTATCCTCTCCCTCTCATAATTCCTCCTCTTCCCCTGTTGTAATTATAATACCCAGCTCCTGGCATTGAGTATCCTCCTCCCATGTTGGTCGTGTATGGTTGGAGTGGCGGCACCTGTTGTGGTATAGTCTGTGAAGGTGGTATTTGGGAGGGATCTTGTGCAGCCACTACTTTTGTGGGGCTTTGGGTCATTGTTGTAGGTGTAGCTATTAGTGCCCCTTCCATTGTGTATTTAGTAAGTTTTTTCTGTACTAGTTTAGCCTCTTCCGTTTTCCTGTCCTCTTCCTTTTGTTTCATTTTTCCTTGCCATGTCCTGCAATGATGCACTATTGTCAGTTGTATTTCTGGCCATGCTTTTGCTTCCATTCCCACTACTTTCTTCAGTTGTTTCTGAACTCCTTCTGGGAGCCCTTGTACTAGTATATGATAAAATATTGCTGGTGTTTTGTCCCATTGTTCTCTAGTTTCCATGCGCCACTTCTCTTGGATTTCCTGGATATAATCAACAGGATCTTCGTTCTCACGCATCTTGCGTGAGGTAATTGCTCCTATGTCTGATGTGTCTGGGTACTGTACCCTCAGTGCCTGCCATAGTGCATGTCTGCAGTTTGCGAATGGTGCCCCATCGTGCGATGTGTTTGCTATTGTTACCCCAGGGAATCCCGCACTCTTCCAAATGTCATCCGCTGCATCCCCTAATATCGATATTAGAAGGCCCTTTACATCTCCCACTGCCAGTTTCTGTCCTGCGGTGTGTTTTTCCATTTCATATATCCATTTACCCTCACCTCCACTTAATGATGGGAGCCTGCATTTTATATTTTCTTTGTCTGTATGCTTCCAAGGGACATACTGTGGTCTAACCCCTCCCCTCTCCAGAAGTGGCATTAAGTTGTGTCTCGTTTTATCTCTTGGGTTCCATAAAATCGAGTCCTCACACCCCTCCTCTTCTTCCCTCTCTCCTACATCGTCAATTTCATCCGTATTTCCCCTACTCATAACTCTTTCTTCTCCATCTTTTCCCCTTCTTCCATCATTTCCTGTATTTAATGTGGGCGTGTGTATTCGTCCTTCCTGCCTGCGTCTAGGGAGGTCTCTAAGCCGACCTGCATAGGGTGTCAATTCGTTTGTGAAGGGCGCAAGTTTGATTGTACGTAATGAGCGTGAGGTGGTTGAGCATGTGGGGTGGGATGGGAGAGGGTGTGATGGTGACGGTGTGGCTTCATGTGTCTGTCTTACCGCTATCCCTTGCTCGTCCTCCTCACTTCTCTCCAATTCATCCTTTCTCCTACAGATTCATGGTGAGTCTGTATTGGTCCGGGTGGTGTATAGTTTATCTAGACTTTCCCTTTCACTGTTTCTTTCTTCCTTCTCCATTCCTTCTTCTTCCTCACTACAAAAGTCATTCACAAACGGCAGCCCCCACTCTGTCTTTTTCCCCTTGATTGTTACTGTTTTTAAGTCTATTAGGTCCGGTTCTCCCTTTTCTCCTTAACAACCGCTCCCCTTTGCGCTGATGTTGTTGCTACTTCTGCATCTCTATACACATACCCCCTTACTTCACTCTCCCTCCTCCTATCTTCTCTTTCCCCTTCATTCCTCTCCTCCATCTCTCTACCAATTTCCTCCCTTTTCCTTTTTAATTCCTCCATTACTTCGCTACTCATCTTTTCCAATATCCTTTCATCCTCTTTCTTCCTTTCCCATCTCACCCTCTCCCTTTCTAATATACTCTCTATCACCCTCCCTTCTTCGTATTTCTTAGTCGTTTCTGATAGTAATCTCTTCTTCCACATTGCCATTTCTTTTTCTTTCTCTTCTTCTTCCCTTTTCCTCTCTCGTAGCACCGCTCTTGATACCCTTTCTGCTGCTGCTTTTACCCTTTCAGCTTCTCTCCTTTGCTCCTCAGTTCGTTCCCTTATTTTTTCCAATTCGTTCTTACCTTCTTTCCTTCCCCTCGCTCTCTCTCTTTCCTCCCTCTCGAGCTGTTTGATCAGTTCATTCTGTTCATCCCTTAACTCTGCTAGTCGTTCCTCCAAAATCTCTTCCTTTTGTCGTAACAGCTCTTCCCCTCTCATTCCACTCTCCCTGGTATTATCCTCGTCTATTTTCCTTACTACCTCCTTCTCTTCTCCTGTTAATGAACCTCGTAATTTGAATAGTATCTGCGCAGCTACACACTCATCATGTCCTATTTCCACAGTTTGCTTTTCTCCAGTCCTCCCCTCCCCTGCTGGCATCTTCCTATGAGCCACATATGGTGGCGGGCTGTATGCTGGGTTCGAGTACCCCTCAGCCGCCCTTAACTGTCCTCTTTCTATTTCTCCTAATTCTCTTAAAGGGTACAACCCCCCTCCCTCTGTTTTCACTACCTTTGCTAGGAGTATATCGTTGCTCTGTTCCTTTTTTATTTCATTTTCTTTTGAGTTGTTATTCTTTTCTCCTCCCTCTTGTCCGTTCCCCGTGTTCTTTGGGTCTTCACTCCCCTTTTCCCCATTCTCTCCTTCCTCCTTAATCTCTTTTTCTTCCGGTATTTCCCCCACAGTGAACATTCCATTTGGTCCTGGTCGGGTCCCTTGGAACATTCTCCATAAGTTAAACACCTCCACGTGGTTTGTCAACTTCTTCCCTTTGTATGTATTATGCAGATGGTTTAATAGTGAATGTTGGGTATATGGATCGAAGCTACCATTAGGCGGCCATGGTGTTATCATTTTGTTGTCCGTCCCCTGTGTCCATTATATGCTATACTTGATCAGTTTCTCCCTATGGGGTGACAGTGTGGTACATATGTGTTGTAGTGGGGTAGTGAGGGTGTTCCCCCACCCTCCCTATCCTGTCCTGTGTGACATAGTAGCGCTCCACTTGTTATCCTTCCCCTATTTGGTAGCTATTATCTTGCTAACACTTACAATGCACAGCCTTATACCTTTACCTGGCCCCGTAAATTTGGGGACTTGCGATAGTCCGCTAAGGAAAATTATTAAAATATAGTATTTACACTTGTATATTCTCTTCTTTCTTTCTTCCTTTACACAACACCCTTACGGCCCCCTGCGGCCGAGGCGCACGTAGCCCCCTGCGCCTGCGTACCCCTTGTAACGTTCTTATACAGTCGCCTATTTTCATTTGCTCCTCCTCCTTCTTCTACACTCGCCGTGGCCCGGCGTTCCCCGTGTGCAGCCACGTTCCCCGTTTCGCCTTTCCCCGATCAAATCATTACCTTTTAGCTCCGTTTCCACTCCCTTACCACAGTTCTCTTCCCCACCACTCTCAGAAAGAAAGATGCCTTGTGTTCGGGATATCCTATGAAAGTCCTACTGGTGACGTCACCGATCTCTTCGAGCTACTGGTAAGTTCTTCATATATTCTTTAAGTCCAAAATACACTTGTAATCTACCCCTGTTAACCTCACAGCTGTCTTCCTGTCACTCCTGGAACAAGGTAATCAATAATATAATCGGACTGCGCACACTGCGTCGCCTCGCGTGTGATACGCCCCTCGACAGGAGGGCTTAACCAGCCAATTATCTTCCGTATTGGGCAACTAACTAGCTACCGCCTACAGGGAAACGTCATCTACCTATCGAGTTTCTTGCTCGAACAATAGGGATCCTCATCTACTCATTGATCAATAAATGCCAAATCGTAGGAAACCACACACACACCCTTACACGTAGACGCAACCTAGGCCAATCAATGTCTACGAGCACCCGCACGTGATGTTTTCGTGCTCCACCCCCCTCTCTCGCGCAACGTAGCCGACTGCTCTCGCACTCGTTCGGCTACCATTCATTTCATTGCCAACACTAAATTGTCAAACCTTCGCCGCGCACCTGTGCAACACCTCCCACCTCCCGCTTTTAATTCCTCCCCCCTCCCTCACAATTTCACGTTGCTTGTTGTGCGTGGCATGCTCACCAAGTTCTCTTGATGCGGGGCCGCTCGACTGCGTGCACCCCTCCAAGCGGCTCGCCACCTCCCCTCGCCTGGACCACGTCTGGACACTCGCCAACCGCGGGCGGGATACTTCTCAACCGGCTCCCGAAGGCCAATATCCGGATTGCGCTGTCCGGTCTTCTCGCAGTTCCGCGATGGTCCTGTAGTCCTCAGAAGGGGGCAATGGCAGAGGGGGCCGCGCCGCCGGGCCTCCTCGCAACAGGAGTACCTGGAAAAAATAAAAATAAAAAAGCAGATCTTAAACAGATCTCAGCAGTGCCTCCAACTTGTCGGGGGGAAATTCCACCGGGGTCGGCCGGGCCGTCCGTAGACCTCCGGGCAGGGAGGCCCCAACTCCTCCCGTATATCCCAAAAGAGATAGAGTATGAGACACACGCAAGAAGCAAGGTGACTCTGCTGTTTATTAGACAAAACGGCAGGGATGGGTCAAGGATCGTACGCGTCCGTCCTGACACACACACACAATCGTGGGGCTCGCAGGCCCTTTTTACTTTAGTATGACGCGCTACTTGCGTCATCTTACAAAGTTTAGCAAAAACCTATTTCCACTCTGGATTGGTTACTCGAGTGGTAGGGTTAGTATAGCATACATATAGAGAACGGTATTAGTGGTTGAGGCTTAGTCAGGTGATATACTTGGGCTGTCCCTTCAATTTGATACATGAAAATTGTTACATGAAGACCTCTGAGGATTGGTCAATGTTAATGGTGTCAATGATAAGAGCCCCATGTTCTGATTGGTCCACTCGCGAGCCTCCCAGTCTGGGACTATCGCTGTTCCCAGCTCGCGGTGCACCTGTCATTTGCAACAATGTTTTTACTATGGGTAGGTGTAAACAATGTGAGGATTTATTCATATGTTGGGAGGTCGACTACTCCCACTGCTGCAGATGTCCAATCAGTCTTTTAATTGTATCTGCCTGTGTCTTGAAACGTGGGATTCAGGCGTCTCCTTCCTCCTGGGCTTGGCATCCTGTCAGGTTTGGCTTTGTCACGTGAGGTGAGACCGTGTTTGAGGCCGAATTCAGCACAATTAATATTGTTTTTCCCACTGTGTGCCTGGTTTATCTTGCAGGTGCGACCTTGGCGTTGGCTTGCAGCGTGTGAGATTGCAACATCGTGCCCTTGGCGGTGTGCTTTCGCCGGGATCATTCTGCAGGATCAGCAACCGGGCTCTCGCTCATTCAATGTTCATGGAAACTTTTGCTTGCGGCCTACTTGGGCCTGGTGCATAGGTGGAACCGTTTGATGCAGAGCTCTTTAGGTTACTGTATCATATTGCTCTATCCTCAGTATCGTGTCTCCGTTATATTCTTTATTATGGTACATGGTTCTTAGAAGAAGCGTGAGCAAGCCTTTTTAGATAAGTTCATTATGCGTCTTGCGTTTCTGCATTTTGAGAGCCTATGTGGAAAATAATAAAGATGCACGTCCGTGGGTATGTCTGTCGCCTATGTCATAGCACTGAGTATGTTCTTCGTGTGGATTGGTGTGGGAGTGTCCGGTGTGCATGTGTGCACAGGTGTGCTGACCGTTGGCTAGGTCGTCATGGCATCTCTAACGACGTGTAGGTTTAGTCGAGTTGATCCATACCGCAGGTGTCGGCATGGGCAGGGCGGGCTGCTGGGCAGGTAGGTGGGCACATCCGTATGTTCCTGTACCAGGGTATTTGGTCGTCTGGTAGATAGGCAAACTCCTCTCGTGGCGGGTGCCTAGGCTGTGATCCTCTAGACCAAGCGCGAGAGGGGAAGGGCGGGAGCTTGTTCTTCCATTCTCCCACTTCAGTGGCCCTATTGCAGATTTGATTCTCACTTGGCAAGTAGTTCCTCATTATAAATGTATTCAATTCTTGTGGCAAAATTAGACATTCATAAACATGTATAACTCTGCAAATGCATAAATAAGGTTAAAAGAGTGCCAAATGTTAATGAAAAACTACATTTTATACAGCATGAATACATGCACACGACAATCACATGAACCTTTCCAGGAACTACAGGGGATAAATAGGAAGCACATATGGTGAACATTTCACATGCAGCTAACCTTTCATGAGCTGCTGTTTCTGTCCTTGATTGAACTCTGGATATTTGTTCATAAACGTAAACACTGAATTCTCAGTGAAAGCAGAGGGTAGACATTCTATAGGCACATTCAAGATTTGCTATGGATATGAAACTAAAAGTCGTTCAGTTAGATGCGCAGACACATAATGCACTGGCATAGTTTCCATAGCTACCAATGCATTATCAGTACTGCATCCGTAAAAGCAAGTAATGCGTCCCGTTACATGAACAAAATTAACACAGTGTTGTAGCCCCTAGTGAGAATGAACATGGTCGAATAACCTGTTTGATGGATAGGTGCCCACTTATGGGTGTCTAGAACCACCTATTAGCTAACTGAACCTTTCACTGTAGAGAAATAACCATTTGCATAATCCAGCACCGAAATTCTAGACAATTCTCCTCTGACCAAGAGTGCCAAGAGCAACCCCAGATATATGTCTCGGCCTTGTTGGGCCTCATCATGAGATGAGGCTGTGCCTCTCTATGCACGATTACATTCCATGAAATAAATATTTTTTTTGATTTTTGAAGTTGAAACTCGATGAAGGAAGACATTGGGCCTCATTACGAGTCCGGCAGTAACCGAGGCGGTAAAACCGCCTGGTTACCGCCGGACTCGTATTACCATTCCGCCTCCGTGATTCCCGGAATTACCGGGGCATTACAACCCCGGTTTTCTGGGAATCACGGAGGCTGAATAGTGTTAATCCCCATTCCCATTGAGTCCTACAGGACTCAATGGGAATGGGGATCATGGAAACACCAGCAGCATCTCATAATGCTGCCGGTGTTTCCTCGTCCGCCTGCAGGCGGGCGGTGTTAAACCCGCCAGGTCAAACCTGGCGGGAACATCACCTCCCGCCTGCAGAAGTCGGGATCAGGCGGTCCGGAAACATGGGTGGTGGCGGTAAACCCGCCACCACCGTTGTTTCCGGACCGCCTGATTTGTAATGAGGCCCATTGTGTATGATCAATTGGCTGAACGCTCGCTTGATGAAGACATACATATTACAGTTGGAGCTAATTTAAAGCTGCAATTAAGCCTTTTCTTTATGTATATCAAATACATTAATATGCGGCAGATTTAACACAAAGACATTCCAGTTGGTTTGTTTTGGTAGTAGTGGGTTATGAGCAGTAAAGACCATGGGGATTAATATGGTCATGGTTGGTAAAAGGGTGGGCAAAAATACCAAACGTGACCAATGTAGCAAGTACTCGAGCATATTAGTTTGAATCTCACTATCTGACAATTGATGTGTATACTTATCCATATGACGTGAATTTAAGGAAACACAGTACATAACTTTCTGAGCATGAGATAGTGGCACCAATCAGCACAGAAAACAAGCCAAAACGACAAACCGTAAATCTGTTGTGTTTGTCACTGCGTGCTTTCCATTCACACGCCACTATTACAGGTTTTCTTTTCCTTTTTTAAGCAAGCACAGCGTGTGCTAAAGCTGTACAGCTTTGGAGCAGGGCATACGGTTTGGAAAGAACACTAAAGATTAGGCCAGGTTCATGCATACCAAAATAATGAGAAAAAGTTTAAAATCTGAGATAAAATACAGAGGCACGTGAGAATGTTTGAGTCTTTCCTCTATTCCTCTCGGGGAAATTCAGGTCTAGAACTGCATACTAAAACAGGTGCAGGTGCAATATTATCCTTCGGCCTCATTCGGTACACGTCTGGCTGTATAAAGTACATATTGAGACTGTTAATCAAAACAAAGGAAAGTCAAACCATGTTCAGTTGAAAAGACATCATTCATGTGTCAACATTAACATAATTGAGTTGAAGACAATGAGCGAAACTGAAATTGCAAGATGTATGCCTGGGCTATGCTACAGGATGAAGAATCTGATCAGTGCACTCTCAAATCAAACGATGTAGAATTGACGTGTAGCTCCACAGGACCCTGGGGACAACATATGCTTAAAAACGTGCCTTTTGAGCAAGGGGAAGCTGTGTTATGCCCCTTTGTAGAGGAAGTGTATGATAGCAATCTGTTATGTCATTCCGAATCGGATCTACCTCTGCTTTAATAGACAGCCTGCCAATTCAAATTGCCCATGGGATGTCCAGTTACACTGTACACACTTGGCTTTCAATTATTCAGCCTGTTGAGCATTTCACAAAGGACCACAACAGTCCTAGGAGACAAATTGACATGCCATAAGAAAAGTTACGTACAGCAGCATTCATTTAATGCAACATAATGTGACTGGTTCTTGTATAGCAAAACATCGGTCATTTTGAGGGCCTCATGGCGCTAAGTGACAATGTGTGGACGTGTCTTGCCCCAAATCACCCCTTAAAAATAGTCAGCTTTCAACATTCTATGTGTTGTGAGGCATGTTTCAATGTGCCTCCTCTGCTTCATGTGGTAGATGTATGTTCTAAGTAGGTGAAGTTGGGCCCCCAGTGGTGCGCAATGACTACATGTGCTTACATGGATCCGTCCCGTTGACGTGTTTAGAGGAATATACTGCTGTGCAAACGTGTTCTCTCAGCTTCCTATCAAGAGGAATATCGTTTCTCTATTAATCGTGAACCCTTCCATGAAACAAAATGAAAATATAATCCACAGTAAACTGTTGCGGTAGCTGGCCCTGCATAAACATTGATGTCTTAATATTCTAGAACAAATGTGGGTTATCTTGCATTTTTAACACCTTTTAACTTAAACATATTTTTACAGCCCAAATATCTTAAAATTGTCCACCTTCATTTTCAAGATGTGTGGCATTCACCCAGATATTACCGTGAATTGGTGCACTAAATAAAATGAAAATCGAGATGGCCAATTCAGAGACATGCATTTTTTAAATGTATCTTTATCACACCTACACAAAATGAATGTGCATCTGTAATACAACTGCACATGTAGAAGCTGTACACGTCGTGCATTTACGTTACTATTCATAGGAAAACTCCCATGAAAGTTAGAACTGCTTTGATGTAATTGTTCATATGGATATGACATGTGTAGAGATTACATTTGCATGTATGTTTGCAATGTAAAACTGGTATGGTCGCCTTAGATGTAATGAACATGCACATCACAGTTAGAGCTCATTTGATTTGAACTTGTATACCAATACCAGGCATGTAATACAGGGGCAGATATAACGTACATTTGATAAATGAATGGTGCGCATACAGGTGGTAGATGTACACTTCGGACATGTGCACTATATGCATCTGAAAGTTCACATCAAAGTCAGTGCTCACCCTCGTACGAGACATACTTTCCAACACATACTCTTATGACACATGCTCTTACAATGCTCACACTTATGACACACTGTTATGACACACACTTTAATAAACAAAGTCAGTGCTGACTTTGATGTTAATTTACATCATTCATACTTGTATGAACTGGATAACTCTTATGCACCTTCAATACATATACAAAGTCAAGTCAAAGTCAAACCTGACTTCAAGGTGACTTTTCATAGGTATATGAGTTGCATAGGTCATGTGCATTTCATGACTTTATACCAAAAACTTTTGTGCTTATTATATAACACTTACTCACCAAACATGCAAATGCTGTACCCTACACACTATTAAAACATACGCACATAAGCCATCCACACTTATGACACCCACACTTACGCGACACATTCTTACATCGCAGACTATTGTGGTACACAGTCGTACGAGACATACTTTCCAACACATACTCTTATGACACATGCTCTTACAATGCTCACACTTATGACACACTGTTATGACACACACTTTAATAATACAAACTCTTACACATGCTATTACGTCAAATGCCAAATGCTGTTATGACACACCCTCTTACGACACATACTCTTATAACACATGCTCTTACAAAACGGACACAACAAACCACAGACTTAAGACAATCACACACTTATGGCACACACACATTTACGATGAACACTCTTAACAAACACGCACTTACATTGTAATGAATACTGGGAGATCATCAATTCTCCAAAAAGGAGTGCCACCACCGTTGGCACTATGCAGACGAGCCTGCTACACCACACCGAAGACCCACTAGAGGTGGGTAAGCAGGATGGTACTCCCTCTTACAAGTCAGATAACCCAAATGGGATATAGTTCACTACCCTTGGCCCCTATTACTAACACCTTTGTAGGATATCTAGGGACTGGTAATTACCATGATCTTAAACACCATTCATCATTGGCTGACTTGGCTTCTGACCTTACTTGTGCCCAATCTGCTATGAAGACTAAGGATACATTAGTGAATCAGTCCTCAGTCCTCTGGAGGAGCCACCCTGGTTCAGCCAGCCACACGAAGCGTTCAGCAGACCCTGCAGAGTTTAACTGCCTGCAGGAGAGCAATGGAGGAGGGGCCAGAGAGAGAGAAAGGATGCCAGTTTTGGTGTAACAGATCCAGATGCATACCAAGAGTGTGCACAGGTTGCAGATACTGGTCAACCAGAGCAGCACAGAAAGGTTGTAATAATGAGGGAGCAGACCCTCGACTGGTTGATGTTGAACCCATCTGAGAGTTTGTGTAAGCCACTCTGTGAGACCTAGCAGCATGAGTGAGGAAACAGGGTGTCAACCTCCCACTATGGAGCCCATTTAAAAAAGTTGCATACTTGGCTCAGTGACAAGATGGGTGCCTACCCTCACTATGGTCCTACTGAGCAGCAAAGGTTAAGGCAGTAAGGTAAGTGAGGAGGATCCCAGAGTGGGGCGAAGGAAAGAGAAGCACACCAGAAGGGTGCAGGTGTGAGAAAAGGAATTGCCCAGGATTGGGGCAAACTGCTGAGAACCCAGAGAGGGGAGAGAAAACCCCAGGGGCTGTAGAACTGGAGAGAACTCCAGAGTGGGGGATGAGATAGAGAAGCATCCAGGAATAGCAAGAGAGAAAAAGAAGCATCCTAGAGGGTGTATGAGAAAGAGAAGTGCCCCAAGTGAGAAGACACAGAGAAAACCCCAGAGTGGGGAGAGATATCCAAAAGGTGTGGAGAAGCAGAGAAAACCACAAAGTGGTGAGTGAGAACAGGAAGCATCCCAGGGTGGGGGAGAGAAAGAGAACCAACCCAGACTGGTGAGTGAGAAAAAGATGCACACCTGGGTCAGGATTTAGCAAGAAAAATGCCCGTGAGTGGGTATGAAGTGTAGAGAACCGCAGAACGGGGAGAGACAGAGAAAACCCTTTAATCAGGAGTGGGAAAGTGAAATGTCAGGAGTGGGGACATACAGCGACCGTCCCGAGTGAGAATTAGGAATGCCCCAGTGGGAGGAGGTACAGAGACAACACCAGAATGGGGAGTGACAGAGAGAAAACACCCCGCTAGGGGGAAGAAATCGAAATAATTCCAGAGTGAAGTGTAAGAAGGTGAAATGCCACAGGGTGGGGAAGAGACTAAGAAACACTTTGAGTGAAGAGGAAGAACGAAAGACAGAAGCCCGAAGGATCAGAGATGGGAAGTGTCTCAAAGGAATTGGAAAGAGATGGAGGAAGACTTGGGGCTTGGACAGCAGTGCATCGCTCTAATAACTATATACTCCGAAATGAAACTATGGACACATACCCTCTTTAAAAAGGGGACACGATTGGTGGGGGGGGTGAGGGCTCAGCATTCAGCAGCCATCCTTTCCAACCACCAATGCCCTAAAGTCTTGTGCTGTTTGTTGATTTCTTTAGGAGCTAGGGAAGTGGTTAGGTTAGAATCGGATTCTGGATAGAGCACTGCTATATTGTTTCCACAGCCTGATAAGTACGGTTGTGACTTTATTTTGTAGATTAGGGCTTACATTTATGGAAAGGGTATTTTTTGAGTTACAAGAAAATGAAGAACTGTAGGTCCAAATGTCTAGTAGCCTCAGTCCTGTTTCTGACCTGCCACATCATGCATACACTGACACACACAATTATTACACGCTTTTATAATGAAACATATTGGAGATGTAAATTGAGTGGTCATGAACTGTTAAACCTGTATGCTCAAGACATTCAGATAACAAACACTAATATCAAAACAACATACAGATATAAAACAAATGGGGCCTCATTACGAGTTTGGAGGTAGCCATGCCATTTTTAGCGGCATGGCTACCCCCAAACTCAGGTCAGGGTCCCGACAAATGGGAATTACCGGGCCATTCTGACCTTTGCGGGCCCGGTAATTCCCATTCGCGGGACCCGTACCCGGTAAGTCCCCATTCGCATTTGAGCCCCCAGGGGGCTCAATAGGATTGGGGAGGATGCTAACAACGGTTCCGTTAACAACGGGACCGTTGTGAGCATCCTGTTCTGCTAGCAGGTGCCGCTCTGCACGTCTGGTCTGACCAGGCGTAGAGGGCGGCCCTGCGAGCAGAACTCATAATGTGGCAGTAGAGTGATAACAGTGCTGGCAGCACTATCAGCGTCGTTATCACTCTACCGCCAGGATCGTAATGAGGCTCAAGGTCTTGTAACACGTGAACTTACAACACACACTTGAACCACCCAGTCACCTACATAAAGAAAAGATGGAAGACATGTGCTAAACTAATTGACATGTCCTTCACAAACTCGACACATACTTGTATGAAAAGCACATTATGTACATGTACACTATTTGATATATAAAATTAGGCATCAAAGTCAGGGCTAACTGTCAATTTTCATATGTATTGAAGATGTATACAAGATGCACATTGTTTAAATGCATGAAATGTTATCTGTGCGGCTTATACGTTGAACGCTCTTATGGCAAACACTCCTACTACCTACACTTACACAGCATTCTGCTCAATATAAAAACACTGAGAATATTACAGGGCCGCCGGTAGCGGCCCTGTAGTTATGGTTAAGTTTCTCAACCCATAAGAAGAGCATTTTTTGGCTGGTTGATAACTGCCCGCCTCCGGAGGAATCCTCATGAAAGTTTGCAACACAAGTATATGACCCCGTCAGAATGATTCGGCTAAGTTTGGTGAGGTTTGGTGAAGGGGGAGAAATGTAAAGGGGGGGTCCCAACATTTGTTGTTTTTCCCATAGACGCAAAAAAAAGATTTTGCTTACGCCTGCAGCCCAAACCGCTGGATGGATTTTCACCAAATTTGCAGTAGGAGCAGCAGCTGGGTCCCGAATGTGTGCTTTTGTATATTTGGTGTAAATCTGTCCAGGAGATTTTTTTTTTTTTTAACAACAAAAATTTTGGTAAAAGAAATGTGTGAAATCTGGGTTCTGTCTGCTGACTCACTTCCCTGTTCAGTCTGTTGGCAGGCCTCCGATTGGTCCAGAGGGTGGTGTGATATTTGCGAACATCATATGCATGTGCTGAATGGATGGTGAAAAGCATGAGGTGTGTCAGATTTTTGGGGAATGCCCACCATGTTGGATTTGCGGACTACGCCCATTGTCCACGAACATCGCTTTAAAAACCTATTTAAAAACAACATTGCACTTGTCAAACTAATGAAACAATATCTGGGGCAGTGAGGGGTGATGAGGATGTGTTGGGATATCTCCATAAGAAGCCAAAAAATGTTTTTTTCTTCTCCGATGTCCGCGAACAGTCCGAGCAGTCTTGTAGTGTTCGCTGACATTTGAGATGTCCAGGGGCATCTATGCTTATTTTTGCATTACAGGGTTGGTGAAAAGCAGTTTTTGGATGACTTATTACTTTGGCGCTACTCAAGGAAACTGTATGGAATTTTGGAATTTAATTCTAGACCGGATTCTGAATGGCTTTGCAAAGTGTGGTTCTGTTTTGTCAAGAGGGAAAATAATTAGGGGAGGTCTCAAAATATTGTAAAGACTTATAAATATGTTGCCTTTTGACGAATCTGCACAAATGATTGCAAAAAGGTATATTTTTAGTTTTGAAGTTGTTTTATTAAGTTTCAAGATAAAAAATCAAAGAATACATAACATTAGATCATAGTTTGGCAAGATATACTATGAATGCCATATGAAATAAACATTCATAATGCACCTTATTGAATTAATATGAACAGTGAAAAAAACATGAAATAACAGGTTATATCTCCATTGTTCGCTGAGAAAGAGATCTAACCAATGCATTAATACAGGGTTAAGCCTGCAATCTTTTATGACCTAAATCTTTTAAACTATGCGATGGACAGACAAACATGGTGATAGACAAAACCAACACAACCAAACGTGACACACAAGGAAGAAGTGTAGGAATTAATGGTACAATGCATATAACACAGCAAGGCTGTGCAGGCTTTTCAAGGGAAAAGGAGATCATCTATTGAACATAATAATCTGATAAACAGTTATGAGGCATGAGCTGTCATATTGTGAATCGTTAAGTAATTAGCATAATATTTCGAAGTTAGGTTGAGACAGGTGGCCATACAATGTTCAAGTCTGTGAATGTAACAGACATTGTTCCACCAACCTTTAACAGTTAAACTTTGCTAAGATTTCCAATTGGCTGTAATTAGTTCAATTGTAATGGCTATGAAGAGGTTAAATAAAAGAGGGGAGGAGTCATTAATAACCTTACCACAGGCAATACTTCCCAACACAATATGTGTAAATGATAAAGGGACATATTAAAGATCTTTTCTAATATGGGCCAAACATTCTTCCAACATGTGTGTACATAAGGACATTCATAGAACATATGAACAAAGGACCCAAAGTAATTTCCAGACGACCAACAACCACCATTGAGTCATATGGAGTCTTGAGAAGTTTCATTGGGTTTATAAAGGCTTTGTGCATGAAAAAGAATGCATTTTAAGTAATGTTTTCTGCAGGAGATATGCATTTGATTCTAGACCATAATTTGCGCCAGGTAGTGTTATCAAACTTAGTGCCAAGGTCATTCTCCCATTGGGATTCAACATGCCATCTAACTATCCCCAGCATCCTATAAAAATGTGTGGCTTTAACATCAGAAGCTCCAGCCAGAGTCAATATTCTAACAGGATCAGTGATTAATACGCTGTTGGTAAAGTGATCAAATGTATCCAGGCAAGCATTAACCAATGTATTATAGAAGGTATATTCCGATGAAGGACTATGGAAATCATTTCTGAGATCATGAAAGTACTTCCAACTGGTTCCCTGATAAATTTGGTAAATAAACCTAATTAATTTAACTAGCCAGAGCTTCCGCGCTAGAGAGACCTATCTTTAAAAGATAACCATAAAAGCCATAGGAACAGCGAAAAAGCCCTGGAGGGGGTGTTCATCTTGGGAAACAGAAATGTTCTTAGAGCAGGTGTAGAGGCTTCGATAGCACTGGTGAGTTTATAACATGGTGAACCAAATATATAAACCAAATCACAAAAATGAATAGGGGAAATTAATTATTTCTACAAAAAGTATGCAACACCCTTCAGGTAAGCCCAAAATACGAAGGTTATTATGCCTCCCTCTATTTTCTAATTCCTCATTGTGCTTCTGTAGGTCCTTAACAGATTTTTCCAGATGAAGAACTCTTGGTGAGGCATCCTCCACAGAACTCACTCTGTGCTCTACCTCTTTCATTCTGTTCGCAAATGCACTCCACATCATCCAATTGCTGCAGTTTATTGTTTGTAGCCTCTATAAAAGGTTTAATAGACCTTATCTCATGTAGTAGATCATCCATGTTAGCCTCCATAGGTGAAACAGGGGGAAGCAAATCACTTTTTGCCCTTTTATTGGTGGTAGGGAGGGCAGCAACTTGGGGTTCCTTATTTCCTGATAGAGTCTTGGCGCCGCTTCTCACTGAGGCTATAATAATCATAATAATAATTAGCTATGAATATGAATTGAGGTATCTCAGCAGAGTTCTTTTCTTAAGATAGGAAATGCTTTCAGCAAAGAACATGGCTGTCAATATTTAGGTAGATATGATAGTGCCTCAAGCCTATATAAATTACTAAAACCGCTTCCACCAAGCAAAAAGTGTTATTAGGAATAAAGTTACCTTTACAAAGAAAAATAAGCTTTCATATTCGTATATATATTTTTGATCCATTAGGTGGAGATCAAGATACAACAGCAGACCATTACTGTGTGCAACGTTCAACATTGCATGGGGAAGTGAAACCGAGCTCCTCCTCACTGTCCATGGCCTTCTGTAGCAGCTGTGAATATGCAGTCAGGCTGGCAGAGAAACATGACAACACCTCACCGCCAGTCACACCGGGTATATTCAGGGCTTCACAGATGAGAAAAGTTACTACAACATTGCGCTATAAAGTATTTGTTTAAAACATAGGCAAGAGATGCGGCGCTAGACAGCCATCCTCGTCGGTGCCAGACAAGCCCCCTGCAAAAAGATTTTAGATCTAGATATGAATGTTTTTGCAATGTTTGGTAGGATTTTGTCGAGAGGTGGCAACATTAGAGGGGGGCTTTCAACTTTGATTTCCTGGGTGTTAGTCTTAGCTGTGCACGGTGGTGGCATGAGTTATGGTTGCTTAGCTTACCATAACTGGCACATTTCTGAGGTTTTTGGTTTTACTTGTAACAATAACGTCCCTTTAATAACGTTTTTTCATTGAATTTCATAGGTTTTTATTAATGCATCTTAACCATAACGTCGTTCAACAAAGTTTCTTCAGTCAATATACAAAAATAACATTTTAAATAGAGAACTAAGTTTAATCTTACAAGGAGTTAAAGTCTACAAAGAGTGGAATTAGTATGGTTAAGGTGCAAACCTGCACTGTACATTACAAATGCAACATAAAATTCACTTGTATTAGCTAGCTTACATCAAAACCATAGATTGTTAAGTACGTGTTAAGGGTTAGTCTTCCTAATCACAGTCGTCTAGACTCCTGTCTCCCAAGACCCCAAGTTTTTTTAAAACCATTGGTAATCTAAGAGTACGTCATAGGTGCTTTTATACCAAAATGGTGAGGGGAGTTTTGGCTTAAATGAATGGTAAGAGCAAAACATGTTTAGGGCATTTTAAAGCACATGTCTCCCAAGAAGGGACTGTGGCAAGGACGACTTGAATTTGAAGAAGGTAGATTACTCGTAAACCGTCTACTCTTGGCCTGTTCATGAAAAACATTTTTAAATTGAATTCACAAAGTAATATTGGAAATGTATTACACGCTTCAAAATGATATTTTTTTTCACGTGTTGTTGATGCCTATTGTTTACTCGTTTGCTCCTTAGTCGTAGATTTTTTTCTCACTGACCTTTCCCTCGATTTTTTTTTATTTGGTTGTTCCCCCAAGCCCTCCCTTTAACACTCACTTCCACACCTTCACCCCACCCAATTATGCCACCACCCTGCTCCTTATGCTCAAACATACATTACACATATTTAAAAAATTAGACAAACATGACATTGAAGAAAATGCTTGAGTAATGTGCAAACAGTTAAAACATAGACTATAATAACATGGGTTACTGGCATTTAGCAGATAACCCTAATCATTACATAATATCAAGAGACTGAGAAATAAAAAGCAGGTCTTGTGAGGACATGTAGACCATCCGAAGAAGCATTAGAACATACTTTAAATGAATGAATGATAATACGTCTAGAAGAGCATCAAAGGACATGATTGTAATAATGAAAAGAGTGTTCAAAATGACTCAGACACTCTTTTGGTCTAATCAGGTTGCAGTAATGTCGCTTCATTTTCTGAGAACAAAGAAAAAGGGACACTGAATGTTATACAGATATACTTATGCATTTTATTATGAAAATACATTATTTACAAATGATTGCAGTTAAAGTGAAAAAAATGCTTCCTGCAGCAAGTAGGGGCCTCCCTCTGGAACAGCCTCCCTGCCTCTCTGAAATTTAAGGAGAACCATCTCTGGTTCCGGAAGCACCTCAAGACCATCCTCTTTGCTTCTGCCTTATCTCTTCCACTCCCCTGCTGATTTCCTGTCTGCTACTCCACTGGTCACCTGGCTACCCTCCAAGTTTGGGCCCAGGTCCCTGCCCGCCCAGTTGCACAACCGCACTGCCTACTGGCAACCCTTGCCGGTGGCTCTGCATCTGTAACCCTACTGTCCCCCTACCAGCCCTTTTGGACACCTGCTGTCTGCACTTACCCTTGCACCTGCCACCTGCTGGCTGCACTTCTTGTTATTGTTTTGATCCCATGTACCGCACTGCCCCCTCCCCCTGGCACTTTTCCTCTCCCCTAACCCTGCACTTGCGTGATCTTAATGTCACTTGGTCTAGTAAGATCGCTGTCGCTGTCATCCCTCTGTTCCCCCTTCCTTGCCTCGTCGCGCCTTGAAACACTTGTGTATAGGCATGTTACAAATGCCATATCATATCATGTCATGAGTACAGCCCATTTGTGGTAACATATAGGAGAAGATCATGATTAGAAAAGTGGAATAACAATACTGCATGTATGCTTTAGAATGGTGGGAACGCGTGTGACAGTGAACATGCATGAAAGGATGAGTGCATACTGAAACCCTGGCAAGGGTAATTTTTCTCCAATCATCCTCAGGATGTTCAGCGATCCTTAGCACCATTGACAGTTGCTGCGAGTTACATGAAGTGGATGTTTGGATCTACACTCAGGTTACCATCACTCCTTCATGTAGATCCATCAATCCTGGTTAACATGTCAGCATCATACCACTTGGAATATTTATCCATGACTACCTCACACAGACCCTGTCTGTACTGCAAACATTATAACTTACCTGAAGAACCTTGACAAGTGATTAATGCACAAACCATGACTGCTGCCTATGTGGCTCCTTACATGTAATAAAAACCCATTGGACTATGAAAACATAGTTCATGCCCTGCCCTTCTGAATATAAAAGTAAGTTGAAACAGCACAAGAACCACACACGCTGCAACTCTTGTTTGCTCCACCTATTGCTATATGTGGAGGCGTACACTTCTGGCTGCTTCACTTAACAATGTTATAGCCATAGTCTCTGTGCTTCGCTCACCTGCCATCCGTTCTCTTCCTTCAAGGATGTTTGAAAGATTTCCCTTGACTTGAGGAACTAGGCAATTTCCTTCTACTTGGTTGCCCTTAGAAATTGTCAGAACATCAAACTCCAACTTCTCAGACCAGCTTCGCAGTTGTCCATTGGAAAGTTGGTATATTCTCGGATCATCCCATAGATTGGTGTATTCCGGCAGGGGTTTGTGCAAGGTGAGTTTACAATGTTTTGTCACTCCCATAATGTCAGCTTGATACTCAAATATATCTGATTCCCTTTGTTTTGTATTGTTAACGGGACTAGAAAGGTTTGGAGGAAATTCTGAGTACATCACTCTGGCTGCATGATATTTGAGCCTTTGATATAAAGACAATTGCCTCAGACGTATTTGTCTTTTTTCTGCATTTCCTTTTTATTTTACAAATATACCCAATGCATCTATTAGTATATACGTGAAATCAGACTACGCCTTCCACTCTCACTTTCCATTACATTAAACCCTAAGTGGAAAACTTGCCATGTAGATAACATAAATTAAACATATCAGGGTTTAGCTTCCTCTATGCCCTCTGCATAGCAACCTAGAGTGAATTTAAAATGGAATTAGCCCGTCTTCAAACTGTAAAGGATACACCTTAATAACATTTATGCAGCTTATAAATAATTGTCATATACGAAATTTCTTGAAAAAGTGGTATTAAAATTTCTAAATGAAATTCATACTATGTGGGGAAAATATGGAGATGTATTATGCTACATAGTGGTAGTTACATTGGCCAAACAATACAATTCCGCATAACATTGAATATTGATGACAGACTAGCCGCAGCAAAGGACATGCAGATACTTGATGCCTGGTTCACAAAGCGCTTTTCAGTGGGATATGTATTGTTTCTGAATGTAATTTAAAGTAATATCGACAATCTTATAAAACCAAAAGAAAGCACTTTATAATCGTGCGTTATGTAACAGATTTCTTGCTGGTGATCTATGCAATGGGTGAATTTATTCCAGAATATTGAAGTAAC
Organism: Ambystoma mexicanum; assembly: GCF_040938575.1. Lineage (NCBI taxonomy): Eukaryota > Metazoa > Chordata > Amphibia > Caudata > Ambystomatidae > Ambystoma > Ambystoma mexicanum. The sequence goes on from NC_090929.1 coordinate 1,327,966,288, forward strand.
ACTTTGAACAGAAGGATTATTTTTTTAAGGACAGTTATTTTCTCACTAGAACACAATAGAAAGAAGCAAAATATGGAGGTGCTTTGGAATATTTGCTGGTCTCTTTCCATGATTTTAATTATAATTGGTGACCCTGAGTATGATACATGCACACCATTTTGGGGTTGTATTGACAAAGCAATTTTGGGGGATGGAGAAGTGCATCCTCTTTCTGGTCCCATCTGAACCCCTCAATATTATTCATATGGTCATTTTGCAATAAAATAATACCCTTTTTTTTTTTTTTACTATTTAGCTGATGTGAATTCGAGTTGTGTCCTTTTTCTTCTTGCCTGGTGCCAAGATATCGTTTTGGGGAAATTCAGTCATTGGACCACTGCATCACAACATCCACTCAAAGAGTGGTGTGACGTGGCTCCCTATGAGTCCAAGCAAAAACAAAGAGGTGATGGCTGGAAGGTTTAGAATTAATCTTAACCACTGGCATTGCTCTGGGCAACCCTCCAGGCCACCGTTCTTCGCCTGCCAAGCCGTTACAGAAGGGGAAAGACCATATGCAAATCAGGCTTGGCTCCACCCCAAAAGAGGCAGTCCAGCCCGAACTGCTAGGTCACATCCCTTCTGCACAAGACCACAAGCATCCCCAAACATGTTTCGGCCTTGTTGGGGCTCATCAGTGAGAAGTAGCTTGGGTCTCTAGGCCCAGCAGGCACGGGACCCACGTCTGGGCATAGCCGTCCCACTCGGGGTGACAAAGCAAAAACAAAGAGGTGATGGCTGGAAGGTTTAGAATGAATCTTAACCACTGGCATTGCTCTGGGCAACCCTCCAGACCACTGTTCTTCGCCTGCGAAGCCATTACAGAAGGGGAAAGACCATATGCAAATCTGGCTTGGCCCCTCCCCAAAAGGGGCAGTCCAGCCCGAACTGCTAGGTCACATCCCTTTTGCACGAGAACACAAACACCCCCAAACATGTTTCGCCCTTGTTGGGGCTCATCAGTGAGGAGTAGCTTGGGTCTCTAGGCCCAGCAGGCACGGGACCCACGTCTGGGCATAGCCGTCCCACTCGGGGTGACAAAGCAAAAACAAAGAGGTGATGGCTGGAAGGTTTAGAATGAATCTTAACCACCCCGAGTTGGACGGGTCACTTTTGGTACAATGTCGTCAGGTTAAACAGTTATAAGTGAAGTTTAAAAACGTTAGAAAACAGTAGAAGGAACATGAACATACAGTCAATTGGCACCCGGCCAGGTTGAGACAGCCAATCAGGAGGCAAGGAATCTGGACTGAAAAAAAAGTGCAAAACCAGGCGAATACAATTTGGTGACATTGCCATTCAGCAAACAAATTCGGCAAGAGTTCATAGATCTGTCACACATCTATCAAAATCACATTGTTGACAGTTTTACACTTGGGTTGTAATACACCCTCCCTAGTCAAAAAGAATGCCCTGCCCATAGTGCTATTTTCTATCCCTCAGGGTTATCGGTCGTAGATGGCTATGCAGCGTCGTTAGACCTGTTCAATCTGAAAACCAGCAAATAGTGAGCTGGCAATCACATCTGCCTAAATTGCTTTCATTGGTGGAACCTAGATTAGGAATTGAATTGATAAGACCATTCTTAAACTTTGTAGCAATTGTGTCTCAAAACAATAGAGTTTTTTAAATGTTATTTTGTGATCCTAAGCAAATAGCCTCCAAGCAAACCAAAATACACCTCTTCGTGCTTCTTGCTTTGATATGATATTATGTGGCATTTATAACGTGCCTATACACACGTTTTTCTAGTTTTGACAAGACAAGAAGGAGAAAACAAGGGAAGACACAATAATGATCTTACTAGGCCTTGTGTCATTCAGATTGTGCAAGTGCGTGGAAGAGGGAAGAAGAGAAGTGCCAGGGGAAGTGCAGTAAACTCACAAGGACAGCCAGCTGGTGGCTCATAAGTGCTGAGAGAAGGGACTGTAAGGTTGCAGATACAGACCCTTAAGTGCTGGGGAGCCTGGAGGCAGTGCAAGGGCACTTGACATGCATGAGCCTGGTCCCAAGTTCAGAGGGTGACCAGGTTACGAGTGCATGGAGCAGCCTGTTGCAGGGGAGAGGAAGAGAGAAAGTGTAAGCGAAAATGAAGGTCTTGAGTTGCTTCCGGAAAAGGAGTTGGTTCTGCTATAGTTTGAGAGAGGCAGGGAGGCTGTTTCAGAGGGAGGAACCGGCCGAGGAGATAGATCTGCCCCATCTCTCTGTTTGGAGAGCGCCTGACCCTCAGAGAGTTGGAGGTGGATGAGCAGAGAACTCGAGAGGGAAGATGTTTTGGAAAAGAAAGTTAGAGGTAGAGTGGTCCCAGACCCCAGAAACCCTTGTGGACAATTCAGCGGGTCTTGAAGTTGATTTTTGCAGCCACGAGGAGCCAGTGAAGAAATTTCAGAGCTGGAGAGATATGATCCATGGGCTTGAAGCCAAGGACACATCTCACAATCGTGTTCTGGATAAGTTGTAAAAGTCGAAGTCTAGAGGCAGGAAGATTTAGAAAGAGGCTTTTGCATTAGTCCAGCCTAGAGAGGACCAGAGATCCTTCAGCTCAGTTATCTTCATGACCTGCACTGAACATGAAAGATACCTAATCCCATTGAGTACTGCACCCCATTGAGTACAGTAGATCACAAGTATGCCGCCTTTGGCAGTGCAAGTTTGCACTTCGCCGTGCAAATGACAAGGGAGTCACCAACGTGTATGTCAACACATAACTCTTCTACTGCTCCTCTCTTCTCTTTCGGCTGGCTCCCATTCCACTCACAACTGAAATTTCAATTCCTCTGCCTTGTCTACAAACCTCTCCATGACCTTGCCCCCCTATCGTTCCTCCCTCCTCTCACTCTACTCTCCTTCCTGCCCTCTTTGCTCAGCTGACCAAAACCTTATCACCGTACCCCCAGCCCCTTGTGCCTCCTTGCGCTTCCGCTCCTTCCAACTCTTGGCCCCCCTCCACTGCAACTCCCTTCCTCTCCCTATCCGCTCCTCCTCCACCTACCCATCTTTCCGCTCCTCCCTGAAAGCCCTTCTTCTCCACTCTGATCCCCGACTCTCCTTCTCTTCCTCTCCCCATACCCTACCCCTCTTCCTCCTCCCCCCTCCTCCCAACGACCATATTGGATGCTGTAACCACCCAAAGGCGTTAAGATCCCTGATTCCCCCCCACCCCCCTTCTAGCAAAGTGTTCTGTATACTGTACCACTGGTTTGTTTCAAGTTTGTAAATATGCTTCTGTCTTTTTTTTGTACTGTTGTTATAATGTAAAGCGCTTTGGAGTAAAGCGCTATATAAACTCAATAAACATAACATAACATAACGGCACCTGCTGCCAAATTACTCCTTTGAACAACTTGATCTCCTTAACTTAATTCTTTGTCGGTCTAATAAGGAAACTGTGAAACCAATATGAAGGTAAAACAGCTTGTAATTGATTGGAATGTTTGTAAATAGTTAAAATACAGTTATCTTTAACCAACTGAGTACCCTGGGAAATCTTCCTACATTAAAAATTAAGCAGCCTAAATGTCGGTTAATACGGAAAATGCTCAACGTTAATATATTTCAGAGCAAATTAGTAGTCTATATATCTCTTAAGGCTGATTGATTTAGTCACCAAAACGTGCTTTCAACAAAAGGTACGTGTTTCGTCGCAGTAATTGTCTCACCTATCAAGTAAACATGTGGTTTGCATGCAGAAATGATTCCATGCTTTCAGGAGTTAACAAAAGCAATTCAAGCGTGATATTGATGGATTATGCTACAATCCAGTAAACTGTCTTTTGATGTTCAAATGAAAATAGATGATACAAAGTGAATTACACAGCTTTTCGGCCACTATTTGTTCGGCACTTCATACTGGTATTATACTGGTAATTAGAGGTCAGGTTACGCAGTCATGTCAATCAAAAATACAAACGCAAAGAATCCCACAACATGATATTTACTTTCATATAAAATAGATGCATCTTAAAAACGTTGTATTGTGTACATATCACAATATAAACGGTAGCAAACGATTTGCTTGTGGGATTTATAAAATATATATACAAATATCTCTATGGGCAGGCAGATTTGCAAGGCTTTGTGTAGAAGGGGCTGCTGATCATCTCCATGAGTCGCTGGGGATCTTTCAGAGAGGGAGTAGTTTGCTGTAGGATGGTGTCTGTTGATATTTAAGATCTGAAGCATTTTACTTTCTTTTCACAGTAGGGGATTTTAGACTTGTAACACATTCTGACATGTTGTGAACTTTTATTTACAATGAGAGAGAGAATGAGAGAAACATTAAAAAAGGAAGCCTTAGGTATGTTTTGCTATTTGAAAGTAGGAGGATTTTATTTTCATTGTAGATGCGCCTTTGCAGGGAGAGACAGAAAGAAGGAAACATGTACAAGGAAATTAAACTTTGGGCTAGAGGAGAGAACTTGGGTTAGGTTCATTTTAGACAGTGATCTACAAAATACCATGTATCCGCAATCTGCACTTTACAAATATCCAGATTTAGCTTTGGGATTTTTTTGAGATATTTTAATGTCTCTGTGAGGCACCTCAAGAACATACTTCACATATATGAACTGGGGGAGCTTGATTGAACACAAACACACGCACGCACAGACGCACACACACAGACAAACACATATTTTAACTGACTGGATTTGCCACCATTTTTCAGTTTTTGTGTGCCAGAAAAACATTTTGTGTGCTGAACAAATTGTTGGAGTTAAAGATCACGTGCAGTGAGCTTTATTTACACGCTAATTGGCAGTGTGACATAGCACACCACCTGTTTGAGCATTAGGCTGGAGGAGAAATCTGCTCTGGGCCATCTTGACTGAACGGGCAATCTCAAACCCCATCACAAGCAGTTGTATTGCTTTCAGGAAATAGACAAAATGTGGGGGTGCTGGAAATGTGTTGGAAACGGTGATCACAGGAGGTAGTGATTGGTGGCAAGTAGATTGGCTGTGTCACACAACAACCCACCTGCTCCAATATATTAGGGTGGAGGTGGCTTTCTACTGGGCCAGCTTGATTAAAAAGGCACGCTGATACACGCGCAGTTGAATTTTTTGGGGACACAGAACAATATTTGGCAGTTCTGGAGACCCAAGCTACGCCTCAATGATGATGCACAGCACAAGGGAAGTGACCAAGCACTTCACCCTGGTCTGCCTCTTTAGGGGTGGGACCAAGCCTGATTAGCAGATGGTCATTCTCCTTACTGTAATGGCTTGGCAGGCATAGAACCATGGTCTGGAGGGTCGTCCAGTACGATGCCAAAGGTGAATATGAATCCTAAACCTTCCACCCATCATCTCCATTCCTTTGCTTTGTCAATTTTGTCAGACATAGTGCCATCAATATGGTACTTGAAGTGACACACTAGGCCGCAGGACATGCCACGTATACAGCTGCATTGACACACTTCTCAAGTCAATAGTTCTGTGCCATCTTCTTGGGGAGTGCCTTACCAGTGCCACGCGGTCCATCTGAGTAATGCTGGACATGTGTGTCCAGGAATGGTGCTCATTGACTCTCTGGGTTTTGTGGATCATGAAATGTCCTTCTTCCTCTCAATGGGCCTCATTACGACTTCGGCAGTAGCCATGCCGCTATTGGTGGCATGGCTGCCGCCAAAATAGGGTCCGGGTCTGGGTTCCCAGAATGAGGAATTACTGGGCCATTCCGAGTTCGGAATAGGGCTCAATGGGAATGGGAGAGGGAGCAAACAATGGGCCGATTACGAGCGGCCCGTTGTTTGCTCCCTCTTCCCCTTGCGGGACCCGGTAAGGATGCCTGGTTTGACCAGGCGTACTTACAGGGTCCCGTGAGGGGAGCTTGTAATGAGGCGAAACGGGTTTAACAGGTCTGCCTCCTTTAGCGGAGCCTGTTAACCCATTCCACCTCAGTCGTAATGAGGCCCAAAGTGTGTTTCACATGCAGGGTTGCTACTATTGTATCACCAGATGGTGTTGTAATGGGATGTGCATCTGTAAAGGTTGCATGTGTAGATGGCATGTTTTAGACAAATGTCAGTTAAGCCCGTCTCGTGCTGTGTGCATTGGTTAATGTGTCAATTTCTTCTCTCATGCAGCCACGGTAGCCAGTGGCCATACGACCCAGGAAGATGCCTGTGAAAGCTGTGAAGGTGTGCCAGAGGCCCAGAAGGCGGAGGATGGTGGAGGTGGAGGTTTCAGAGATCCCGCTGCAAATATAGCAGTTGGAGGCACGTGTGCGACAGCATACACAGTGTGCCCTTCCATGCATCCCCCAAGGTACTACTGTATCTGTGTCTGCTCTGGTTCATGTACCTCTAACTGCTATACCCCCTGTCCACCCATTGTACCTGTGTGCCCATCCACCAGTCAACTGCAGGAGCGCAGCTCCTCCACCAGGGTGGCATACCTTCTGGATGTTGGGCCACCACTAGGGCAGAGGGAGGGTTCTACATGGGTCAAATTTGGAGAGGGACCTCCACATGAACCCCACCCACCAGGATCATCTGTGCTGGCTGGGTCAAAATCCCATGGAGGAAGCCATGCCTGCCCCAGCAACTGCTCCCACGGCACCTTTAGGAGACCAGCCTGATGTCACCAGGGGACAGGTCCCACAACATGAAGGTGCCGGTTAGGAAGTCTGCAAACAGTTGCTGGGGGGTCCTGAAAGCCACCAATGATGCCATCAGGGTTGGCTTGCATGAGGTGGTAAGGGAGGCGAGGCAAGCCAGGGAGAGACAGGCAGAGGAAGGGAGAGGTCTCAGGGAGGCCATTTTAGGGGTGAGTGGCAAGTTGCGAGTGGTGGAAGAGGTTGTCTCTGGAATCCAGCAACATTTGTCCTGGCACTTCACCTGTCCACTGCACTCTTTCTTCATCTGACCCTCCATCTGCCAGGAGTGGTCCGCGAACACTGTCCATGTCCCTCACACTGGCTGCCTTGTTCTCCTCTTCCTCCTCCTGCTCCTCGTCATCCTCCTCCACATAATCAAGGAAGTGGCCTCTACATGATGAGGTAAAGAAGACAGTGAGGTAGTGAGGAGTCAGAGGTTGTTTATGCCATATGTTCTGTTTCATTGTAATGGGTCCTTCCCACATCTGTTCCCCGGTCAAGTGTGCACAGTATTTTTGTTCCTTACATTTATATTTGTCTCATTGTACCCTCTGACCACCTGTGTATATCCTTCTTTTGGTTTGGCTTTTACACGTTGTATTTGTTAATTTACTGTAGCCACAAATTCCCCCAATTGTTCACATGTTGCCTTTGTTCCTTCCTAACCCTCAATAAATGTGTGATACAACTTAAGTTGTGTGTGGATTCACTTGGTTGTGTGTTTGTTGGCCCCATGTTAGTGGTGAGGCGGCATTGAGGGGGAACCATCCACATGGTCAAACCAAGTATGGGGCTTGCCATGTTGCCGTTTGACCTTAACACCTGTGTAATGAATGCTGAATGTCCGACTTGTCCACATTTGCACTGGCATGATGATGTGTCATGTTCTCTGAGGTCGCATGTCCATCCCACCGCTATATCAGGTGAGTTGTCCCATGATGGATGCAGTGTGATTACGCCTACTGGGATGTTCATGTAAGATCACGCTCCTGCAGCTACTGCTGTTGATAGAAATTGAGCTGTTTGGTGCCTGATTGGGTCCATTCATCTTGGCCCCATCATTCTTCTGAGAAACTCCATATGCAGAGTCCACATTGTTAAATGTTAATGTTAAAGGTATTTGTACCGTGCACCGTCACCACTGTTGTGGTCGCCAGGCACTTTGGCAAATCTGAAAAGGAGGGTGTCAAGAAGGGGGTAGAAGGGGTGGGAGGTTAGTAGGGTGTAGTGAGAATAGGAAAGTGAGAATTGTGATGTCTCGTTGGCCACTTCAATCCGTTTGCTGAGGTTAGGTGTGGTTTTCGATCAGTGCCATAATTTCCATGTGCTGTTGTGGCGGGTTAGGTGTTGTTAGTCTGTTTTTACAATGTGGTGAAGTGTGTGCGGATTGCAGGGCAGAGAGGTGGTTGTGTGCGTTTCTCTATGTTGAGTATGCAGAAAGTTGCAATTTTAAGGTATGGTCATACTAGTTTTCAAGTATTTGTCAATTTCTCACCACTTTCTCTTTGTGTTTCTGCGCTCAGCTTCTATGGTTATCCCAGTGTTTTTAGTACTCTACTTTGACTGTCTAGTTGCAGGCAAGCTGCATGGTGGGAGCTCTCTTTAGTGTGGCCCTGATGGTTTGTGTGTCTAGCTCATATCCGCTAACCCCCCTGCCCTGCCGCAGGTATTGTATTGTATTGTATTGTATTTATTTTTATAGCGCTCCGAGCCCTAGGGCAACTGGGAACATTTCTTAGGTACATATAAAGCTACATTATTTACAGTTACAGGCATTCGTTCACATGCTTTATACAAATTACAGGCAGTGTGTGTACACAGCAGTGTGTGTACACAGTTTCTCTGAGACATAGAATATATGCACAGTAGCAACAGATGGAAGAGAGAGTATTCACAAGAGAGTTGGAAATAAAACAAAGACTGACCGGAGGTAGGCTAGTTTCCATTCAGAGTAAGACAGGATTTTGCTTCATTTCCGGAATTTGTGGAATGAAGGTTCTAGTCTGATCTTGGTTGGTAAGGCATTCCATGTTTTAGCTGCGAGGACTGAGAAGATTTTCCGTCCGGCTTTTTGCAATTTGAACCCGGGTATGATTATGTGTTGGATAGGGAAGATCTACTTTGTCTAGCTGAGGAGTTAAGGTTGAATTTATTGCAGAGGCATTTAGGTGCTTGGTTGTGTATACATTTTTATGTGAGGGAAAGAGTCTTGGCCTTGATTCTTTGTTTTAAATGAGAGCCAGCGAACACTGTGCCTCATCTCCGAGGTCTGCAGTTTTCTATGGAAATGAGTTGCTGCTCTGAGTGCATTGTTATGATAGATCTGAAGTTTGCATAGATTGTACTGACTGGTGCCTAGGTATAGTGCATTGCAGTAGTCCAGTTTGGTTAGTACCAGTACCCTGGCCATAATGATACAGTTAGCAGGTGTTAGGAAAGGTCTAGAAGCGTTGATGAGCTTACATGTGTAGGCAGTAGTGGTTGCTATGGCATTGATTTGTCTTCCCAGTGAAAGAGTGGAGTCGATGTACATACCTAGCGTTTTGATGTCTTTGGAGACTCTGAAGTTATTGCTGTCAATGATGAAGGTGTTAAATTTGTTGTCAAGTTTGTTGATTCTATCTTGGGTACCTACTAGGAGAAGCTCAGTCTTGTCATCGTTAAGGCAAAGACTGTGTTGTGACACCCACGCTTGGATGATAAGGTAAATGCTATTGATGTCGTGGTTGCCTGTGATGTAAATGAGGATTTGCGTGTTGTCAGCGTAATTAGTGTAAGAAATGCCTAGATGGTCAAGTTTGTCGAATAGGGGTTTTGTGAATATATTGTAAAGCGTGGGGGAGACATAGGAGCCTTGTGGTACTCCACAGGTGACAGTCGATGGGGATGCTGAGGCTGTTGGTGCAAACACTCTTGTAGCTCTATTGTTTAGAAATGATTGTATCCAGGCAATGGCATCATTAGAGAAATGTGCTGCTGAGGAAAGATGGTTGCAGAGTGTTTTATGGTCAACGAGGTCAAACGCTGCTCATAGATCTAGTAAGAGAAGGAGGGCGAAGTTGTCTGAATCTTTAATATATTCAATTTGGTTTACTAGATCTATCAGCGCAGTTTCAGTGCCATGTCTTGGTCAGAATCTGGATTGTCATAGGCCAAGCAAGTTGTTGCTTTCCAGGTGGTGCTAGATCTGCATATAGGCTGCTCTGTTAATGATCTTCAGAAGAGAGGGTACCGTGGTGATTGGTCTATAATTCGAAGGGTTGTTGGGGTCAAGGGATGGTTTCTTGAGAAGTGGCATAAACCAGGTGTCCTTAAAGGATAGTTCCGGGACTTTTTTTTATTGTCCCTACGGTTCGGCCATGTGTTTTTAAGCATAAATCGGTAGATCGTAGAAAACTTTCCTATGGACCTTACCCGACTTTTCGTCCATTAACGCACTAGAAATCAGCCGCCATTTTCTGATAATCCTATCATTTCCCCCCATCGACCTGGCTCACCTGCTTTTGCGGCACTAAATCAAATCCCCCGCCCCTGAGCCTGACATCAGCAGACGCGTACCGCCCATTTCCCAACGCCAAAGCACGTTTCGTGTCAACAATCGCTGCGCCTCAGCTAATGAAGTGTCGCCAGGGAAATGGCAGGACGCCTCTTTCCTCAATAAGTATAAACACACCGTTTCACAACACACAGCAGCAGATTTACGATTCCATTACACTCTCTGTGTTACTTTGAGTATTCTGTGACTCGTTTCTGTGCTCTGGTCAGCTACCTTCGCCGCTTCTAGGCCTTGTGAACACCTGTACCATCTCTGTAAATTATTTTACTTTCTTTACCACACAATGGCTACAATAATGCCGTATATGTACGAGCCCGAGTACACCGAGCAAGAACTACTGGAAAGGCAAGCACGCGAAAACGATGGGGATTCGGACGGCAGTTGGGAGGACCAGTCAACGGATGAAGAGCCTGGACCATGTCGCATGGACGGTGTCTCCACCTGGTGCACGTGCAATCGGTGCGAGCTAATGCCAACTGAGGAGGAGAACTGCTGCTGCCGTGAAAATTCCGGGTGCTTGGCCTACATTTCGGAAGGCGAGCCAAGTCCGCAATGCATCACCGAGCTGCCAGAGTTCAGGGAAGCCTGCCTCTCACGGACCGTGTTGAGGATGATGATGGTGCTTATGCACGAACTTCGCGGCACTGTTCGTCCGCGTAATCCGAGTAACAAGTAAGTATACTCTGGTTGTGATGTCAGTGATGCCACTACTATGTCATGGTCGTCTCCCACATTTAAAATTACATCTACACATCATTCGAATGCATGTAAATTGGTTCCATATTGTGCATTTTCTAGATAGAATTTTTTTCAAAGCAGAATGAAATTTTTTACCTGAATCGACAGTGATAAGAAAGTTTTGTCATTTTAATACAGTTTGCATCTTTCATTTTCACAGGTGGTACAGGCTGGTGGCCTATCGTTGCTTCACTTGGTGTCTTCACGGGAGGCTCGGACACCGCGTTCGGAGAGTAATACCTGCCTGTGCGGTACTTGCCATTAGACAACATTTCCCCAGCGACAGTGGACAATACCGCAGATTTTCCCTGGATGTGCTGCAACCGGAACTTTACAATGTGTAATGTTTATTATTTATGTTCAATTGAAATTAAGATCTAAAATAAAACCCAACATATATTTTGACAATGGTTGTTTTGATTTTTTAAATAAATCTAGTGTGTCTCCATTGAATAGTCTTCCTGTGCCTTGTCTTGTCACACCACATGTCTCCGGCCAGCATCCTCCCTCACGCTGGCCGCCCACCTTCAATCCACATAACCATTGAACCCATATGCAGCAGACATACATATGTTATTTTGCGGGTTGGCATCAAGCCTCCCGGCCTTGCCTCCTCCCCCAAAAATACTTACCACACCACTTTGTTCAAGCGTTGGCAATAAAAGGAAGGCCGTTGGATTTTATTGATACAAAACATGGTTATAGGTAAATAATCCATATGGTTGATCATAATAAATCATCCTTTTGGGCACCGGGTACAGAGATGACCCCCTCTGGCCCGTGCCGCCTTGCCACCACAGGCCAGCCTGCTGCTGACTAACTGCCTAGGCATCCAGGGTCTCCAGGGTGAACTGCGCCCATATATTCTCCTGGGAGGGTGAGGTATTTATAAACTCACCCCCCTGCCTTCCATGTACTAGATCCTGCAGCCTGCCTCTTACATGCAGTTAGATGGCCTCTCCTTGGTGAGGCCCTGCGGCAAACGAGTCTTGTTTGCACGACCACCGCCCCAATCCACCCCCCCGCCCTATCAAAGGCAGTTCGCACCGGGGTACTTGTGCTGGCAAGTGGAGCTGTCAGGGAGCGATAAAGGCCAAGAGGTGCCAAAGACCATGTACACTTCAAAGTGGTCTATAGAGCATGGGTTGTTGTTCCCATGTCTACCTCCAGACCCCGTGTCTCCTGCCAAGCATCCCCCCTCATGCTGGACGGCCCCCTGCAATCCACATAAGTGTGTCTCCATTCACGAGTCTTCCTGTGTCTTGTCTGCACGACCACCGCCCCAATCCATCCCCCCCGCCCTATCAAAGGCAGTTCGCACCGGGGTACTTATGCTGGCAAGTGGAGCTGTCAGGGAGCGATAAAGGCCAAGAGGTGCCAAAGACCATGTACACTTCAAAGTGGTCTATAGAGCATGGGTTGTTGTTCCCATGTCTACCTCCAGACCCCGTGTCTCCTGCCAAGCATCCCCCCTCACGCTGGACGGCCCCCTGCAAACCGCATAATGCCACGACATATACACGTCATTCATTCACAAACACACCCCTGTTTCGAATTCTTTATAACCCACTTCATATTTCTAATGAGAACTTCTTTGCGCTTTGCTAGTCAACCCGTGAAGGTGCTGGTTATCTGCTCTTCGTCTCTGTGAACTTCCGTGACCACTTCGAGGAAACTCGTCAGTTTGCAACCTGTGAACTGCTCCCTGTTCTACGACAAGAAACTACTCTGATACCTGCATCTAACTGTTTGTTCGTCAAGGTAAGGCCATGTACCATAATCATTTTGCGTCCAATTTTTTTTTGTTCAAGACAGTACATGCAAGGAACTAGTCACATGTTCTGAGTTTAGTCAAATTATTTTTCTATTTTTTTAAAGTTATTCAAATACTTATCCGCATGTGAATAACGTGTATAGTTCCGAGAACCAAAACGAACCTTGCATTGACCCTTTTATGTGACATTTAATTTTTTAACACATTGGTATTCATAGAGAATTGTTGATCTTTACTTTTCAGAACTTTCCACAATGCCTGCCTGTTCCATTGGCGGTTGCCCTTCGAAGACCCATAATAAATCTGAAGGTACTATAATGCATGTTTTCCCTAAGACAATAGATCAGATAAGAGAATGGGTCCGATATTGCGGATATCCACCGTCTGAGCTTGAAAGTAGAGTCCTAGCAGTCTTTTCGGACAAGAGGGGTGATCGATACCGCATCTGCAGCAGGCACTTTAGCTCAGACATGTACTCCACATCATTGCTAATAAAGAAGAACACACCGCGAGCGAGGCGAAAATTGCTCTCAACCGCTATTCCCACTCTATTCGTCCACATCCCTCCACTGGTGAGTCAAGTTTACGTATTTATCTCTCGGCCTTGCGGTAGTGTGTAGCATTAGCTAACAATAATTTCCCCATTTATGTATCCACTCAATATGAAGGCGGAAGATTCTCCATCCGTGTCGTTATTGCAGTCATCAGCCACTTCAAGCGCCTATCGGGTAATCTTACTTAGCTATTCTGCCACTGACTTGTTTTAGGCATGTAAATCAATAGTTTTAATTTATTGTGTAATTATTTTACCTAATGGTACACCCTTGTACTCGTCCTCTAGTCTTTGTTTTCAGTTATAATTATTGTTATCCAAAATAATGCAAGTACTGTCTTTCAGGGAGATGCTGAGGAGTCCAACGCATTGACGACAACCGTTGATGTCACTCAGATGCTCGAGGTACGTTTCCGGACAGTTCCATCGATGGAGATCATCAGATCTTGCATTCTTGTAGCGTGATTGTTACACACAATGTTTCTTTCGTTTTTAGCCATTGATATGTCCTTCTGTCGTCGCCCTCCTATGTGTCTTCTTTTTTCAATACTGTGTTTATTACTAATGAAAGTCCTATGTTTCAGGGAGTCGATGGAGCATTAGTCCAAGAAGAAGGGGGAGCATGCAGTTACGGGTCGGCGCAACAGCTTGCAGAAGTGTGCACCGCAGTTACATCGTCCCTTGATGTTCTTATGCATTTCGAGGTATGGATACTGACAGTTCGATCAAGTGAAATCATATGACGTGATTACATCCGCTATACTTCCTTCTTTATTAACGCAAGTACTATGTTTCAGGGAGATGACGGAGCTTCTTCTACAAGAACATCACCCCTAGTAGTTGATGCAGATCTCAGGGTGGTGACACTTCCAACGATCGAGCAAATCGAATCATATTTACATATCCATTATTTATTTTAGACAACTGATCATTTGTGCAGGTCTATTTAGATGAGCCGTTGCCGCCTGCACAAAGTTTATGTTCTTTTTAACAAAATAGAAAACCATACTAATGCAATTACTGTGTTTCAGGGAGTTACTGAAGCATCATCTTCAATAATATCATCAATGGAAGTCTATGAGGAGCCCGAGGTATGGATCTTGACAGTTCCATCTAACTAGATCAACAATGCGTGAATAATTGTCGTTTGAATGTTCTACACAAAGCGTTCATTCGTGTTTTGCTATTGAGATGTACGTGGGTATTGGTCCCCAAGTACATTTTGTGTTTTCAATATTATTATACATACTAATGAAAGTTCTATGTTTCAGGGAGTCGATGGAGCGTCAGAGCATGATGGATGTGCTTATCATGAAAATATAGTCGTTGCAGCGCAAGAGGAAGTGGAGACATGCACACATGAGTCGGAGCAACAGCGTCCTAATGTTGAAGTTCGAGGCAAGAAAGTTTCAAAGAAAAGAAAGCAAAAGAAGGTTAGTGTCCTGGTCACTATATTATGTTGTTTTTCACTGTTAATAGTTCAATACTGTAAGTTGTGTTTAAACTGAACATCCCTTTTCCAATCTGTCCTCTAGTTGCGAGTGGGTGTACGAACTAGATCTACACAGACAGTGAAGCGAACGAGAGATGTTGCTTGTCAAACCTTTTGGTAGGGACTTGAGACTGGAGATGCATCGTGCCAATGGGAAGCATATGAAGTGATTGACAACGGAGCTATACCACCACCAGCCATTGATAGTGAATGTCCTCCTGGTAGTTCGGATGCAGTCGGAGATCAATTTACAGAATCCACACCCGCAAAAACTAAGACCGCGAGAAAGTTGAAGAAATTGTTTTATTCACCCATCGCCGGAGAAGGAACAGATGTTGCAATGGAAGAGAATGAAGTGGACGACAATGAAACACCATCAATATCACTGAACATAGCGGAAGACGATATCAGAGATTCTACCTTTCATGTGAGTGACATGTCCTCAACGTTACAGGCCGAACCAGCTGGGATGCAGAGTGACAGTATAAGGAAAGAGGCTACATTCATTGTATTCGATAGTTGTTTGATTGATATTATTATTCGGATGAAATGTGGGCATTCAGTTGGTGGGGAAGTATGTGGGGAGCCATTGATTAATGTGACTCGTGCAATTCGAGGCACTAACCTTAAAATACATGCCACCTGTACAAAATATCATCCTTTCTCATGGTCTGCACAACCCATGCTGGGGCAACTGCCAGCAGGCAATCTACTTTGTGCAGCGGCTGCACTTTTTAGTGTTTCAAGTTTTAAAAAGTTAGAGTCTTTCTTTCAGTTTGTGGGAATCCATTTCATTGCGAAAACTCAGTTCTACAAATACCAAACCGATTATCTATTTCTAGCCATTAGCGAAGCTTGTAGAATGGAAAAAATGTCTATTGATAGTACATTCGCGGGCAAACGGTTCAGGCTAGCCGGTGATGGACAGTGCGACAGCCCAGGATTTTCAGCCAAGTACTGCACCTACCACTTTCAGGACATGGAAAGTAAGAGTTCGGTGGTCGTGCAGGTGTCACAAAGTACATCCTCAGTGGCCATGGAGAAAGTTGGCTTTGTAGCATCAATGCAAGAACTACAATCGCGGGGAATGGTGATCGACCTGATAGCCACGGACAGACACGTTTCAATTGCCAAGACAATGAGAGAAGAGTACAAAAATATAAATCACCAATTTGACGTTTGGCATCTTGCAAAAACAATCAATAAAAAAATGTCGGCTGCAGGTAAAAAAAAAGATATGCAAGGTATTTCACAGTGGTCCATCAATCAGCAACCATCTTTGGTGGAGCTCAAAAACATGTGGAGGGTCGTTGGAAATTCTACTGGAAAAATGGCGGTCAGTAATACTACACTGTAGCAACGTTCACCGCTGGACCACAAACCAACATTTCCACAATTGTGAGCATGGCCATTTGTCCACAGAGGAGGCACGGAAGAAGAAGTGGTTGATTCCTTCATCACCCACTCACAAAGCCATTGAAAAGATTGTATTTGATAAAACTATAACAAGAGATTTGAGGGGACTCACGGAATTCTGCCACACAGGAGATTTGGAGGTGTTCCACAATATGTGACTAAAGTACAGGCCAAAATGATTGCATTTTGGCATGGAGGGCATGATAAATCGGACTCTTCTAGCGGTCTTGGCACATAACCATAATGTTGGCCGTCAACAAAGTAGGACAACCGGAACTTTAGGGACGCTTCGCTACAATAAGGCCTTCACTAAAAGAATTAAACAATGGGTTATCAAACCAGTGTTTGAGGATATGCAATATGACCTTATTGAGAGACTTATTGTTGATGTCCTAGATAGGCACATACATGGAGTTGTGAACGAACCTGTGCAGGAGACAACTGAATTGCCACCCAACATTGCCTCTGTTCCATGTCCACCTAAAGAAGAGCTCATTGAGAAATACACATCACGGTTTAAATTATTGTAATTTGATTGTCTGTTCTCTCGAGTCTCCTCATGCCGCAGGCCCATTGAATATGTGTAGCTATGTATTGTGTAAATAAAAGTGATTGCTCTGTGAGTCCTGTGAGATGGCCTTACACTGAATGTAGCTAACTAGGAATGTATGCTCGTTCAAAGTGAAGGTCAGCTGCTTTGATTTTTTCTCGGGTGCCGGAATGGCCCACTACTCAGTATAAGGTTCTATTGTTATTTGACCTTGACAGGCCGGGACCATCCCGAAAGACTTCTTTTTGGGGGTGTGGGGCAATAACGTAAGAAACGATAATGAATATAATTTCAGAAACAAAAGCCATTTAATGTTCGTTCATTAGAAGAAATAACGTCGGCATAGAAGGAGTGGTATTTCGGGGCTGCCCTACGCACAGACACAATGGAAAATGCAAATATAATGTAAGTAACTCTTTAGATGAGTTTATACCGCAATTTAATTACTATACAGTAGCTTTAAAGACGGGTTAAGTTGTACTTGTTCGTTCCATGTGGCATATTGTTTTGTACCGCACACTATCTTGAGGAGAACCATCTCCTTTTACGGAAGCACCTCAAAACCTTCCTCTTTGCTTCTGCTTTCTCTCTCCCTCTCCCCTGCTACAACTGGTCCACTGTCTGCGACCTCGGTCCTGGGCCCTTCCACTCTCCACCTGCACTGCCTCCCTGTCAACCCCTGCACTGGGGGACTGTCTCAGTATCCTACAGCCCCCCCTTGACGTATAATACCCAGTTGCACTGTCCTAGCTATGAAATAATTTCCCGACCTAATATATAAAATGAATAATTGTAATAAAGATCTGATAGTGAGACTAATTTCATTTTTTATGTTTTTAAAACAGGTACATCCTTCATTATTGTATGTGTCACGAGTACCAGACACCGGCGGATGGCTTTTTCAACCGCCAGTTGCTTCTCCGCGTGAACAACGTTACCACCCTGACCATTTTATGGGACGATCGCCAAGTACAAGTATGCCCTTACGCGGTACTAACGGCTAGATGCAACATACAGACCGTTGTGGTGGCCTAGTGCCTCGTTGTTGGAACAGCCATGCGATTATCGGTGCGACCGAAGAGCTTATTTTATCGTAAACCAACACCCTGTGTACTGCACACGAACATCGCTTGCCTCAAGACGAACTATTTTGGATCAAGAGCAAAGAAAAATGCAAATCGCTGAATATTCTCTAAACATTTGATGTCCAATAAATGTACTTTGCCAAATGTACAATCTTGCTGTTTGCTTTTAAACCACAGTTTCATATTCCGAATTGTGGCGCTGTATTGTGAGATGATCTAAGACCCTGTGTACAGCAAAGGAACATCGCGTGCCTCAAAACGAACTTTTTGGAACGTGAGCAAATAAAAATGAAAATCGCTGAATATTCTCTAAACATTTGATGTCAAATAAATGTACTTTACCAAATTTACAATCTTGCGGTTTGATTTAAAAGTACAGTTTCATATTCCCAATTGTGGCGCGCTGTGTTGTGAGCTGATCTGTGTTGATTTCCGGGTTCTGTGTGGATTCGCGTAGAAGACGCCTGGGCGCGTTTGCCTACGCAGCACAGTCACGTCACGGATAGAGGCGGGGAATATGAATGTTTTGATAAAGTCTGTTTCAGGGGCGGGGGACACTTCATTAGCTGAGGCGCAGCGATTGTTGACACGAAACGTGCTTTGGCGTTGGGAAATGGGCGGTACGCTTCTGCTGATGTCAGGCTCAGGGGCGGGGGATTTGATTTAGTGCCGCAAAAGCAGGTGAGCCAGGTCGATGGAGGGAAATGATAGGATTATCAGAAAATGGCTGCTGATTTCGAGTGCGTTAATGGACGAAAAGTCGGGTAAGGTCCATAGGAAAGTTTTCTACGATCTACCGATTTATGCTTAAAAACACATGGCCGAACCGTAGGGACAATAAAAAAAAAGTCCCGGAACTATCCTTTAAGGTTAGCAGGGATTGTATTGGACTTTAAGGTGGCATTGATTAGAGAGGTGATAAATGGGGCAATCTCCTTTGTTGTCTCTTTTATAATAGGGGCAGGGCAGATGTCGCCCCTGTGCATCTGGAAGGTTCTAGGCTTAAGACAATTTCTTCTACTTCTTTGACACTGAGTATGGTGAATTTGAATAATTCACATTGGTCAGGAGTAGGTGTGGGTGCAGTGGGTGCAGGAGGGGTTTTAGGAAGGATCACCTTTTTGGTCTCAATTTTTCTTTGTAGGAGCTCAATTTTATTTGACAATGCTTTTTGGATGTTCTGACACCAGCTGGAGTCATCGGTGCAGGTTGGAGGGGATGTTGGAGATTCTAACTCTCTAAGTATAGTAAATAATTCCTTTGTGTTGGACTTGGCGTTGTAGATACGGTCATTATAGGAGTCGGATTTGGCTAGGAAGATAGCAGATTTGTATGTGGCTGAAGCTGATAGGAAGTGTTCTTTATTAAGAGCTGATGGGAGGTTTTTCCAGCTTGTTTCGGCTGCTCTTTTGATTTTTTGATGCGATCTCAAATGTGGGGTGAACCATCTATTTAAGTGGGTGAGAGGTTTAGTTTTATGAAGCGTTTGCAGTGCTATTATGTCAATAGGATTAAGGATGGCAGTGTTGTATAGTTTGACCAGCTCAGTAGGGTCCTCGATTGGGTTGGTGGTAGTGTCTATCTGTAGGAGGGGTTGCAGAAGTGGTAATAGCTTAAGGGCTGTTATATTCTTTGTATTTCTAGCTGATCTGGGGGGGCTACTGTTTTCTCTTGAATAGGGTTGTTTCTCGGAAGGGAGAAGAGGATGGCATGATGGTCGGTCCAAGCGAGTGTATGGTTAGCAGTGATAGTGATGTTACAATTGCAGTCGGCTATCCAAGGTAATTGTGTCCCTTTAGAGTGGTAGGTTGTGAGAGACTTTGAGTGAGACCTAGTTCTGCGATGCTATTGCTGATTACTAGTGCATTTTTGTCATTTGTATGGTGGAGGCCAAGGTTAAAGTCTCAGAGGAGGAGGGTTTGAGAACTTGGTTTAACATTGTTGTTTAACAGTAGTGTGATGTATTCTTCAAAGGAAGAGAGTGGGCCAGGGGGTCTGTAGATCAGATGGGCTGTGATGGTTTGCGAAGGTGATAGTGGCAGTTTGATTGATAGGTGTTCTGCAGATGGGAGTGTTTGGTTAGGAAATTGTCTGAGGCCCAGGGAGGATTTGGTGATACAGGTGACGCTGTCACCTTTGGCGGATGTTCTGTCTTGTCTGAAAATCGTGTATTGGTCTGGGATGGCTAGAGATAGAAGGGGGCCTGTGGTTTGTGGGATGAATTGACCCACTCTGCTGTGCTATGCGGCATCACCCTGCCAGTTATGGGGAAAGAAACAGCAACAATGGCGGCAAAACCCTTGTGTGTGCTAAAAACCTACCAAAACTGTGTGCTTCAGCACACATAAAGAGGGATGCACAACCTGCCATCCATGGTGCATGTGCAGTGGAATGGAGCACACCCTGCAGAAATGTGCCAGTGGGTTCCAAAACCAGCAAACAGAGTGCAGAGAGAGAGGCAACACTTTGCAAATGAAACCCAAAAATGTGCCTACAAATGACATTTGCTTTGTTGCCAAAACTCCAAAATGTCTATAACACAACACTTTCAACATTCACCAGCTCTGAGATGGGGGGAAATCCACAGCAAAATTGCTGATTTTCGGCACGATAACCGCGGGTGGGAAATTCCCGAATGGGCCCAATGGGGAATGGGCAATAACCCTTCCGCCAAACCCGTGATCTGGCGCTAATAGCGCCAGGGGTTTGGCGGTAGGGCCTCCAAGAAGGGTAGATTCCATCCAGTCCTGTGCTGTGCTGTGATCAGAGAGCCTTGCTGACCTTGTCCAGTCCGATGTGCCCAGCTGTCCGTCCCTGATCGATCGGATTCAATGGTCCAGAATCCTGACAGTCCAGAATCCTGACGGTCCAAAGTCTTAAATCCATTTTGTCTTGTGAGTATTAACAGGAAGCTAGAATCTTTTGATTCCTGTGCATTATCTTGTCGCCTCCTAACCTCTGAATTATCCTTACTTCCATAATCAGTAACATTGTCTGAATCTGTAGTGAAATCTTATTCTGTCTATCTGTAAAAACATCCCTTTTCCTAGACATCTTTATCAAATTTGATCTATTAATTTCATTCGAGTGACCAGCCTAGCGCTCCAAGGTGGACAGCGAGGAACCAGGACTGAGTCGCAAATCATTCCCGACTCTTACGTTGTGCCGTCCTGGTGGCTTAGCTTGGATGCTCTAGTCCATAGTCAATATTTTTCTGATTTTAAAACTGAATCCTCTTTCCATTCTCACCCCTATATCGCAAAAATGACCTTTACTAAAACCTCTATAACTCCCTCAGTTTTTGTGATAAAAACTAAATTTAAACTCCTCCTTGTAGCTAACAACCATTTCAGTGCGATTCTCCCGATATCGCGAATATCGCACACGGAAAGGTTTGCCGCAAATTCCCATTTTGAGAAAGGTTTACACGTGTGAAATAGCTCCCAATTGTTTCCTACCTAGACTTTAAGATTTCAAAGGTTTTCTTTGGACTAAATCATTGCTGGTGATTGTGTGCAACTGTGCAAAGCGGCTCCCGTAAGAATTTAGAATAATTTAAGGATTTTTCCACACATTTAGAGTTATTGCTTAGCTACTTTAAAAATCATTCTGACAATTGAAAAGCCCACTTCGTTTTTCTCTTTCTGTGTAAGGGGAAAAGGGGGAAGTGAGACACTGTTTGATCTGTACTATTCCTGAATACCTGCTCTCGCCTTCCATCTCTTTGCATTGCCTTTTGGGGGTTGAGAGATGTTGCAGGGTGAACCTCTAACGATAGTGCTATCTGATCTGAACCAACACAAAAGTATTATTTTCTGTGCTTCATTTGTTTTGCTCATTACTTATTTCTAGTGTATTAAAGATATTATTCTGTGTTCTGTCACCCCATTGGTGATTGTTGTTGTTTACCTATTAATATCTATATTGTGATTTTGATCTTAAATAAACAAATAAATAATACCTTTTACAAACTAGCCTGATTCCTGGTCCAGCGTGACCCGGGGTATTTTTAAAGTAAGGGGTGTGATACGAGTGGTACATCTTTCAAATGATTGAGTCCATATATCAAATACGTTTTTCCATTGCGCTGTACACTATGCTGAGAGCAGAGTGTATCGCCTGATTGAAATCCTTAACAAATTGGGTGGAGCCACATCTCTGTGATGGATAGGAGGTCTAGATCGTTGGGTAATATAAAACCATTGATGTTGAGTGTGTTTGCTGATAGTGACCTGACGTTAATGAGGCCTCCTTTCAAAGTTACTGTGGTGTTTGTTAATGGTGATTGATGGCTGATGTTTTTGCTGGAGTATTGGCCTACAGACCTAGGTAGCTTGAGGTGTTCACCTCATTCTGGTCTGCATTGTGGAGCTGTGTCCGAGAGTGGTTGGACAATGCCTTAGGGTGTCTTTTAGGGAATCTATGACCTAGCCTTGTGTTCCTAATTGTGGT
Organism: Ambystoma mexicanum; assembly: GCF_040938575.1. Classification (NCBI taxonomy): domain Eukaryota; kingdom Metazoa; phylum Chordata; class Amphibia; order Caudata; family Ambystomatidae; genus Ambystoma; species Ambystoma mexicanum. Next base: position 1,327,988,543 of record NC_090929.1, read on the forward strand.
AGAACAAGGTATGTTTGGTGTGGGTTTCCGGGCAAAGAGGTTAATCCATTGTTCTGGTGTGAGGTGTTGGTGAGAGGTATTGGTTGTGGGTTTTACCCTAGTTTGCTCAAAATCTGGTAGGAAGATGGTGATGTTGGCTGAGCAAGGTAGTGTGGTGGCCATAGACAAGGTGTGGCTGCAAACTGTCTTCCTAGATAAGCAGGTGTCTTTGGTTTGGCTCATTAGTGGGCTGCTGAGGGCTTGATAATCCATAGGGTCTGTGGGGTACTTGCAAGAGCTTAGGTAAGGTAGTAGAGCATGAATTATCAGGCAGGGTAGTATCCTGGCTGATTTATTGGGCAGTGGGGCCATGGGTAGGTTGTGAAGGGCGTCAGTGCATTGGTGCATTGGGTAGGCAAGAAATTCTGTGGCAGCTTGCGGTGATGCTGAAATGGACTACGGCTATAATCAATGGTGGTTTGCTGCAAGAGTGTACTGTGAGTTATGCAGTGGAAGCAGCGTTTACATGGGCATATCAGCTTAGTGATTGAGTGGGCTTGTAGACTACTAAGACAGAGGCCATGTAGCTGTTTCCAATATTTTAGCAGTTCTAGAACAGTTAGTAATGATTTAAGACATACATGTGTAGATACATGCAGATTGCTAAGCACTTGGTCAGAAAAGCGAGCATGTGCATGCCATCAGTGATAATACAGCAATTGTGATAAAGTATCGGCTATGCAAAATACGTTATTAAGGCATGGCTAGTTAGTCAAGACAATAGTCATTAATAAACAGAGCTGTGGTATAAGATTAGACAATCATATTTCGGGTAACAGAGTACAGAGAAGTGGCCGTATGGAGGTGATGGCACAGTACTTGGCTGCCGCGATCAGCTATGCAGTAGTGAGGTCTAAGCAATGATAGAGTACTTAAATGAAAGTTTAGGGTTTTAGATGGAGGGTGCCAAAAAGGACAATGAGTCTTTGTGCTTATGGCACTGATTGATACCTGTTCGTGCTCGTGGCCGGTGGTGAAAATGTCAGTGCCCTCTGGCTGCCTTATGGACTCAGAGTGATCGGGGGTAGTAGGGTAGTTCTATAGTCCTTGCAGGAATGCTGCAGATTATCATTGGAGAGTGATGAGGTCCGGAGTGTGAGCGGAGGGCGGCTGGTGTAGAGGAAAAGTACTGAATTACTGGATCAGGTATAGTTTCAGTCACAGCACTTGTCACCTATTGTACATCCTACCCCCGCTTTTATAATGGGGGTAGGTTTGGGTTTTTTGATTTCCTAGATGGCTATTCACAGGTTTCGTCATTGACCTTTCTTCCTAGTTGATTCCTCCTGAATATGGAGCAAAGAGCCACGTTTTGAGTAGTTTTATGAACTCCAAATGACCCATTGTGTTGAGTAGCTTTTTGGTAGGTTATTCCAGATCGAGGTTGCCAGGTGAGTGAAAGATGATCCTGGACATGTGGCCGATGATGTTGCCAATTATGTGGTCTGCGACTGCGTGATTGCTACTTCTCATGGGGTTACTCAGGGTGTGTTTTCCATTCATCCCTCTGCTCAGCCGGCATACCCCTGCCGGTACGATGTTCATTCATCGCCTGTTTATTTTACAGATGTTTTTACGGAAACATTTTTGCTTTAAAAAAACTCATTGAGTATGGGGGGGTAAGGGCATATAAGGGGTAAGAGGAGGGAGGATAGGGATTAAACAAACGTGGAGGTGAATACAAACATTCAATGAGTTGTTGGGGTCAAAATATTTGGTGAAAAACTCATGCGAAAACAAATATGGGATAAATAAACAAAGAACCGTCCTGCCCGTATATAGGAAATACATGGTAACTTCCACCATTTGCAACATATGGGTGAGGTGAATGCAATATTGTTTGCTACATCGTGCAGTAGAGAGGGAAAATGCCTGTTGGCAAAGTGAAGGTCACACGAGGCAGGGATGGCAGCTCTGCCATACTTCATGGCTGGGGAACTTCTGTATTTGTGGATGTGACTATGACTGAGATGGGTATGTTACAGCCTACCTGCATTGGCTATACAAGACGCTGGAAGGGGTGTTTGGTGGACATTTGGCATGTGAATATGTTTAGCCATAGGTGCCACTAAAGAGCTGTGTCTGAAGTGGTGGGTGTATGATGGATCCTGTACTTGGCATGTGCTATCATGTCTTGCAAGCACTGCCGGAGAACCGGAATTGGATAATGGCTACCCAAGTCCACCTATCAGGACCACTGCATCTAATGTAAGGGCATTCCTTTGAGTAAGTAGCAAATCAAGGAAGTGCTCTCTTACGGCACGTGGCCAAAAAGGGGGAGTGACCAAATGGGCAGCAGCCGGCTAAGTGTCACTGAACCCCGCCACACATTCCGTTGCAGCGATCATCACCCTTGCACCCCTGGTGAAGAAGGGGTGATCAATCCTGCATCTCTTAGTTAAAGGGATGCCTGGCGGGGATCGGGACAACATCAAGGAAGGAAAGGTGGGGCCAATAGAAACCAAAGACTCAGCAGCGCCTTTATCTGAAACTATCACATTCGTGTAAAGCTAGGACGAAATATCATATATGGAGGGACACAAAGCTTGTAGGTATTGTTTGGAACGTGCCACCAACCCATTAATCCCTATGGTTACTGCCACCCACATCCTGCACCCCACTACCCAACACACACCGTCCTGGAACCTCATTGAGCTAGCTTAATGGAGCGTTATCATCAAACGTTGTACTCAAAGTGCCTGCCATTGTAATTAATGACTTTACTGAAGCTGTAAATGCACCACTGATGTGATGAATATGCCTTCACCAGGTCTGCCTTCAACCACCTGATTTATGAGCACTATGCATGTCCTTTACTGAAGTCCTGATGAAAACGAGCCATGACAAAGCCAACTGGTTTGGCGTGTGCTTAAGTATTAGGAATTTGCCAGGGACTGCTGCTTTTTGCCCAGGTACGTGCACGATTTTCAGCTGCTACCATTAATGACTAGTAACTACACCTACAACAGTGCCTGGGAAATGACTTTCCCATGTCTACAGAGAAGCCAAAAATGTTTCAATTGCCAATGATTGTAGGCATTGATTGTTTTACCTAAAGCCTGAAGCTCTCAATCATGGGTGTGAGCTTCAGCTGGGGATACCTGGGAACTTTAGGGAGCCCCAGATGAGCCGTGTCTCAGAAACATTGTTCAGAGTCTGCTGGGGCTCTACCCAAGCAAGTCCCAGCCCACTTAAAGCTTTGTGTAAGGTCAGCTCTTCCCTTTCATTGCCTCGGAAGTGTGTGTTGCTGCATGCTGTAGTAAGGGACGAGTGCTCATGTACCATTGTGTTGGCTAACTGTATATTTTCTTTTATTGTTTATTACATGCAGACATGTTGTGGCTGCCTGTCCATGTTGTGGTGTATATGGTCCAACAGATTAACATTGGCAGGTCACAGCTATACACCTATCATTTGGTGGATCCCTGTTGATCATGCACAGTGACATGGATGGAGTGATGTGCCCTTTTGCAGTACTCTACATGGTGACTGATGCCTTGGTCCTGTCCCTATGATGTTGTAATTGGATTATGTAATAAAGCTTACCTTTACCCCAGGCACCTTCTGATTGTCCATGTCGCATCCATTGTGCTGTATGATAATCCCTGTGCCCTGCTCTGTAAGGTGCTATAGAGCCGTTTTTCAGCTTGGTTCACATGCATGCTCTGTTGCTCTAGATGGAAGGCGGGTGCAAGGGGTATTGCCTGACGATGTACAATTCCTTAAGGAGTATGCAGGGGTCTTGTTGTTTTCCATTCCCAAAAGGGTTGTGGTCCTTGGTAATGTGCCACCATGTAGCTGTCCTCTGTCACCTGTTCAGGTTGTCCTCATCCTATGATTCTTTTGGCTTTGTCAATATATGCTTGGTCTGATGATTATTTATGTTGTGGCATTCATTCAGGGAGCTGGAAGCACTAAATGTGCCTGCACATTGCATGCCGTTTTCATGATGGCCCATGTACAGACTTCACATTCAATGTGTTTTTGTGTGGCATTACTGCCTGTTATGTGTGAGTTGCTGCATGGAGTATGTTCTTACCATTTTGGGTTCCACTATGGGGGCATGGGGTGGCTCTACATGATGCATGTTTTACATGATGTGTTTGTGGGTTGTATGCATGCATTACAGGGGCATGATTTCCCACAGCAGGCGCAGTGATGGTGCCCCGCGAACCCCAGGTCCAAGAACACAATTGTACAGTGCTTTGGGCAGCACCTACTTGTACACAAGCAGCGGTTCTAGTGGCTGGTGGGGCTACAAACTGATGTGGGGGGGTTCCCTTCAAATGTTTGAAGAGGGGCTTAAGGGAATGTGGTGATAGGGCAACACATGATTATGTGGAGGTGTCTGACTTAATTAAGCATTCTAGAGGGTTTCTTCTGGTAAAGCTTTCTTTTTCACAGAAGTGTACTCTCCCCTTCACCTCTTAACCACACATTTCAGGACTGCTGTGGAAATAAGAAATGTCACCTGCTCCCCTTCCAATCACTCCCCTGACATGCAAGTGCAAACATCCATCACAATTTAAATTGCCTATAAATGTGTACAGTTGAACGCAGTTGCTTAGGATGAACTACGTTACATTGGCAATAGCAGGGCCGTGGTTATCAGTGCAGGCAGAAGAAGTGTTTTTCATCTGTGTCCTGTATTGCCTGCTGAATACTTTGTAATGGACCAGGTCTGGTCTGCATTGCACATATTGGGTTTGGGGTTCAGCCATTTTTGTCTAATAGTTGTTGCGTTCCTGCATGTGGAGTGTGCTGCATTAAACTTTAGGATCAGCTACGTCTCCAGGGTGCGCACTTGCATTTGCCCTGTCCCTGCACCACCACCTCCATCAATGTGGAGGTGACGATGATTTAGGCGTCTGACCATGGTGCGTGCATCACTTGTGCATTTCGTATAATGCATAGTGACACTTCACCAAGGTGGTGGCCATCAGGCGTGCTTCCTGTAGCCATGGTGATCCCAGAAATTCCCAGCGAGCATGGTACACATTGTGGATGATGTGGATGATGAGATAGGCACTCATGAACTATTGCTCATGGTAAATGGAGGATAATATTCCCTGTGACTCCATGTATTGAGTGCCCTTGGTTGGGCATGAAGGCCGGTGATTTCATAGTCAGGAATGGGCATGTACTGTGTGATGAGACCACCGCCATATGCCACATTGTTATGTCATGTCCTAATTCTATTAGTCACATTTGGCGCAGTTTACCTCCTTCCCCCGAGCAGGCCATTGTTGTTAGTGGCCAGTGGTGCATCCTTGCCATTGGCCACCTTACAGCAGTGGATGGGTGGTGGATGCTCTGATAGAGGAGGTTGCATTCGCCTCCAAACTTGAACCTCAGGAATCGTAGCAAAATATCGCCCTGACAATTACGACGGCCGAAAATGCTGACTTTTTTTGGTTTTTTGGACCCCCCCTACACCACATATATATGGGGTGGGGGGAACAGAATATAATATTAATATGGGGGAAAGTGCGGGGGTCTCCTGCCGCATATATATGTGGTGTAAAGGGGATTTAAAAAAAGTTGTCATTTTTGGCGTCGCAATAATCACATAGATAGGATTATCACAGCCAATGTTTAGTGTGCATTCCACCTGATTCACACCATTATCACATCACTTGGGAGAGGTTGGACTGTCAACTGTAAATGACACATGATGTCATGATGTGTCCTGCTTCAATGATGATTGCTGTGTGTACATTTTACAGACAAATTATCATGTGTGTCATGTGGTGGGTCCTGCCTGTTTGGTGCTGTGGATCACCGTCTGGATAATTTGGTGGCTGCCAGTTGTTATCAGGCCTGCATGCATACTGTGTGTTTTTGTGAGCAATGGGCCTGCTCTTGCTGATTGCTCCATGCAGCTTGCGGAATCCCGATCCCTGCATGAATCCCGGTAAGGTGCCACCACCCTTTGTGATTCTCACACATTCTTGCATGAAAAGCAGTGCTGTTTCCCTCCTCCTCGCTCCATCACCTGCAGCATCCATAATGTCTCCTTCAGAGCCCACCCTCCAGAACAAAAGGAGAGACAAACTTGCAGCTTTTCACTAAGAGATTTGGAAAGACTCTCATAAGAAGGGCCTATTCTAATATGTAAATGTTTAAATAATTGAAGTTGTGATGGCTCATTTTGTGTTTCGGTGCCTTGCTAGAGCCAGAAGGCTAAAGATGGGCAGGCCCAACAGGAAAATGTACACACAACCCAGTCTCCCCTCACATTGATTGCATACATAAAGTATTTTTCTTGTCTACATAACTGTATTGATTAATTTGGCTCCATATTCAGTTTTGGACAAATACTTGTCCAAATATTCGGTATCCGTCTGAATACTTAAGTCTACTATTCGGTAAACCCTTACACCTGAGTGAGACTTACAGATTCCGTTTGTGCATAAACCCTTGTGACAGAGGGGAGACGTACACAATCTAGCTGTAGTTGGATATTGTTCCATGATGACAAATACAATAGACTCTATAAAGTGTGAGAAACTCAAACAGTTATGTCATCAAACTAATACATTCTACCAATGGTCTTTGTCAAAGCAAATTGCCATCTATTGGCATCCAAAAGCAGCCTTAGTAGAAGAGCAAGTGTAAAGGCGCTCTTCAACTACATTGCTTAATACTGGTGTTCAGTGTTGTTCTAATCACTTCAAAACTACTGCATAGGTATAGAAGCTTTAGGAGAATACATGTTTTTATATGCACAGCACTACTAGACGAGTTATTTAATGGTATTATACAAGTTTAAAGGATGAATTAGCACAAACGTATGATTTGTAGTTTGCAACACTAATAACAAGGCTTCAATCCGAGTTACAGATAAAATTGTGGGGATTGAAGGTAAATTATACATAATATTTAGAAGAGAGTCAATATATTTGAAAAGCAAAGAAATGGGAAGACACATTGTATCTCTACTTTTTTATACACGTAACTTTCCTGCTGGCTCTGGGTGACCTGGAGACTGTTCATCAGAACAGGAGGGGGACAGATTTAACTAAAAAAAGGAATGGAATTTACTTTAAACGATATTTGTGGTACTTGGATTTTGCAGCACAAATTGTGAATTGCTGCATAATCACCCCACACAGTACTCAGCATGTTAAATCACAAAAAAAGCAATTCTAACTACACTTTTCTCAGGAACGGGTAGACCATACAGTCCTGTTTCATGCATCACATTCAGTGACGTGTAGGCCTGCATTATGATGGATAAAGGAAAGCTATATCTACCAGAATTCAAATGATAAAAAGAGGTCTGGATGGGATTTGCTCACCGGATATGGCCTAGGGTTACAATTCTGAGTCTGGCATTTGTGGCTGTGTTCCCCTACCTCATCTTAACTTTATAACTTCAACTACAGAATTCAAGGAACGCAGAAATGGAGAATTACTCACAATGTAAACACTCTAGGGAATATCTCTGAACTTGGCCGGGGTACACAAATTATAATGTGATGCGTGTATTCCATTCAGATGCTACTCTTTTATGTTTAGCTCACGTTTCAGTTATTATGGAACTAAAAGTCTGCATTTAAAATTGGAAAACTAAATCTTCATTGTGACGCTAGTATGTTAATGGACGAATATAAAAATATGCCAGAAAGGGGACTTAACCACTGTTACTAGGCCTGCCTCTTTCTCTCTCAAGATTAAATGTTTTGGTCAGTATCTCCTTTACCCACTTTTCTACAGTGACTATGTTTACTAGAAGGCTACAAGAGCATTTTCCACCAGTGTTTTCGTCCATTTGTGTGGTAACTCCTCAACAACCAGACATAGAAAGAAAAAAAAAAGAGGAAAAATGCTAGTGCACCCTTTTTTTAAAAGAACGGGGACCATGGTGTTATGGGCCCATTACCACAGAGCTGTCTGCCCTCGTCAAAATTGAGTTTTCTTTATAAACAATAACATTGTCATTCATGACACATTTGGTATACAGTATTAATCCACCACCCTCATTGGCAACTCTCTACATACATGCAAATGATTACAAACGACCCCTGTGACAATTGTTAGTGCTATCTTCTTTGCCGTCTTCTCCCCACATGGGTAACACCTCGGTGCACTGCAAGGTAATTGGTTAAACTTAAAAAGGCAACATCCTTCCTTCACTCCTAACCACGTGATGTGCATGTGGTCATCAACATGAACTCAGTAGATAACTTTGAGGTCAGTCTGGTCCTTGTGAACAAGGGAACTCTTTTCTCTTCCCAGACACGTTGGAGTCCCCATCGTGCATCCCTGTCATAATCGTATAACTTGGCATCACCTTTTGCTCTCCCTGGCACAAATCACACACCCTGTTGTGTTCAGCTCTCCCCTGTATCAGCTGCCCCTCCTGGGCAATGGACCCTGGTCCCACTAATCCATCCAATTTATGAAGAATTTGAGAGCACTCTGTGCATTTGGTAGTCGAAACAGAGGGACCATTCTTCTGGGGGTGGTGCTAGTGTCGTAAATCTCAGTTCCTGTTTTGGCAGATAAAGACCTCTACCCCGATCCCATGAGTGTGGCCTTCGTACTGCTCTAGAGTACATCTCCCATTCAACTTCTAACATTCCTACATAATTGTTCAAAGTGCGATAAAAAATGGGTGGACATGTGTGGTTTGTGCCGTGCCTGAGAATTGGAATGTGATAATCAAGCACAAGATATGTCTCTGAAGTGGCCTGCGATGATTCAGGCCTACTCTCAAATGTAGCCCTAGTTAATGTGATTGACGCACACATGCAATATATTCTACGTGACACTATCACAAAGCAATAGCAAAATGTATTCCCCTACATATGTTCCTAAAATACATGTATTCCCCATCAACTACTTTCACCCATACATTCCCCCTCCCCCCTATTCTGCACTCTGGGCGTTCTCCAAAATGCAATATAGTTTCCTCAATCTAAATCACTTGGAAGGGTTGGTGATCTGAATGTTCATCCCTACATTCCCCCCTTTAGTTAATCCTTTACTAACTAACCCAATTGATTCTCTTCTTCTATAAACCTCATCCTTAGGCACCCATACTTTACGTACATGATGCAAGCGTCCCCCATCTTGGGCATATTTGTCTGTCGTACACGTGAGATAAAGGGAGTCCCTGTCCCCTGATAAATCGACCCAGTGCTCCACATAATTCTCTTGGTCGAGTAGGGCTGAAATCAATGTCCCCGGGGGGTCTATTCATCTTTCAATTCTCGACATTCATGGTTTATTTGGATCCTCTGTTTGGGCCTTGGAGAGCCATTCTTGCCCCAATAATAACCATCATCATTGCACTGTTCAGGGTTGTCTTCGCACAGCACCCTAGCATCATCTTGCACGTGCATAACAACACCATCAGGAACACCATGATCGGAACCAATATCTTCACCTCTGCAGAAAGCCAGGACAGTGCCCATGAGAACAATTTGTAAAGCCAATCTAGTTGCAAAATCAATCTTTAATGTGTGCAGGGCCCCTATGATGTGTGTTAGGGATCCGTGCTCAGCATAATTTGGAGGTAGGTACGTACAGCAAGATAATCCAATGTCTTTTCACACGCTGCCTTCCATGGCTGTCAGATGATCCAGGACATACTGGTTTTGAAGCGTCAACATCCGGATCGCCCTCAGATCACTCTTGATAGCATTCAGACCTTGATCTGTGTCATTTGCCAACAGAATCACTTCCCAATGGACGATCTGCAACTACTTAGCTTTTGCTGCAGCCTGGATCCCTGGAAGCAAGAATGATGCAAAGAATACCTCCATCTTGGTGTACAGCCGGTATTTATCAGGGATTGCTTTGAGCAGCTTGGACAAATCTTCTGACAGATGGTTAGACCTTCTTCTATGTTTCACTGGCTGCTTCTTCTTCTCTGCTTTGGGGGGGGGTGGATGGAGGCTGTAATAGCTTGTGACACTCCATGCTTGGATGCTGTTATCAGATAAGCTTCAGGCACTACTGGGGTAGCTGAGTATAATGTTTTAATGCATATGTGCCTCGCCAGGAAGAAGGAAGTTAACCACATACCCAGCACAAGTCCATTATGGCTGCTGTTCCTTTTGCAAAATCTGGGGAGAAAATTGTCTTGTTGCTCTTAGTGTTAGTGACTACAAGAACAGTTCCATGCAAGCAAAAACAGAACTGATATTCTTCTACTTGTTGAACCTTTACTGGTGTTTCACTTGCTTCTATCCATGTTAGTTTTGTTATGTGCAGAGTCCATATTGCAAAACAGTTCTTGTGAACATTCCATATCACTTCTTCTCCAAACTCTGTCAAACCACTTACTGCACAGCTCACCAGTGCCCTTTCCCATTTCTTTGGCACAAACAATAACACATCCAATTTTAACACAGGCCTTGGCATGCATTGACATGCACTGTTGTCTGCACACTTTTCTTCATCTTCATCTTTGTCCATTAGTACAACTTGTACCTTGTGCCCCTGGAACAGACTACAAACCCGCCACAGAGCTAAGTGCACTAAACACAGGGCTTCCAAGGTGATATTTCTGTGGGTGCTAACATGTTGGGTTCTCAGACACATGGAGCATGAGGGAACAGACATAAAAACTCCCACTATATATCTGTTTCCCCACTGAGTTCATACGACTGTACCGCATATTACTAAATTCTGGGTGGTGCAAATCAGACATTGCATCAAACACTACACCGTTGCATTGATTATACTCATTTTCCTCATCTATACCTCTTTTAAACCACAAATGTAACTTCCATATCATTGTGTCATGCATCTTCATACGTTAAAAATGCATTACAGTAGTCATATGCTTAACACTTTGTGTTGTAGCAGGAAACAAATGAGTAGTTTCACATCTCCTTACGTTACAACATCCCCCCCTTTATATGACCTAACCACAAAACTTCACTAGAAAGGTATAAAAATAATTCAAAGAGAAACCCACACATAAGAGAAAAAAAGCATTCTTTTATAAAAAAAAAACAGGAAAACATATTACGCTTACACCCTTAACAAATGCAAAAACGGATGCATACATGGTCAAAAATATTACATCAATAAATCACTGAAAACTTAAATTCGTACAATCTATGTCCCCCTAAATCACAAAGAACATTTAAAAGGAAACATCGCATTACATTTATATGAAACAAAAATGCTGGTTCAAAAACACTGTGAGAAAATGGTAGTTGGGGAGGTAAAGTTAGTTGTGCCTTCTGAACATCAGACAAATATATCCAGTACTGTAATTCCTTGACTTTGACCGCAATTGGAGTAGCGTACACCGCAGTGTAGGTACCATTATATGGAGGCTCACTCCACCTGCAGACAACATTTTTAACATAGACGCCATCTCCAGGAAACAATTGTAATGGTGGAGAGCTCACAGTTTCTGGTGCAGCACTCGTTTCAATGTCTACTGTTCAATGTGGAGCAAATCTTTTGAGAAAGGTGTTTAATACACTTTGCTAACTGAGTTAAATACGAATGGAACTCATCCCCAAGATTGACGCTGACCGGTGGGCATCAGATGAACTGTGCACGGGAGATAATGGTGTGTGCATATGTCTCCCTGTCACTATTTTGTGGGGGGAGAGATGGTGATCCTTACAGGGCTGAGGCCTCAAACTAAACAAGACCAGGGGGAGACAGTGCTCCTATATTCTTTTTAAAGTTTAAATAGCTTTATCTTCAGCAAGCCGTTCATCCTTTCCACAAAACTGCTGGCATTCGGATGATGAATAGAACACATCTTGTATTTAATTCCCAAGAGAGCTACTATTTCCTGGAACAGCTCATTAACCCCTTACCTGCTGAGGGTTTTCGCTCCTAGTGCTGAACCATTTTTGGAGATGTTGGTATATCGCATTCAATCGCTTGTAACTATTTTGCTACAAGAGCTATCTCTGACAAACTTGGCCCTGTTTCTTCCCACATGTAGTCGGCCATAATGACACCAAGCAATCCTAGTTTGCTCTAGGGGGGGTGAGTGGAAATAACAAAATTTTGCAAATGTATTTTTTCCAGAAAATGCCAATAAAATCAAGTACAAAGAAGCCTTTGTTTTCTTTTTTTCTTGTAAGAACTAGGAACACCTCGTTTTCAGTTCTGAATTTGCCATTTTCCAAGCATTCAAGAACAGGTTTAGCATCAGTTTTGAGCGAGGTGGGCGATATTTCCCTTTTTTTTAATACGACCTGCTTGGAAGGAATTCAAGGGGTAGGTAGGAAAGCTTGATGGGGACCCTGAAAAGGCATACATTTCTGAAAAGTAGACATAATTCTTAAGTTCAGGAAGGGGTGATTTGTGCAGGTCAGTCAACAACTACATACCAACAAAGTCTATAATTTGGGAAAAATTGGAAAAGTGGGTGAAATAAAAGTATGTGCTGGACATGTTTAGACTGGTAAGGTAATGGCTTCTGTCAATATTGAGAGAAGAAATGCACGGCTACATTCTGTAAGGACATATAATAGCATTTTGCCAGCATATAGTAGCATTTTGCCAGCATACAATACCATTTTGCCAGTATGTAATTTAACATTTTTTTGCCAGTATAATATATAGCGTTATTGCTAGCATACAGAGTACACAGCCAGGCCCAGTTTGAAACTGCAGATATTCAGAGGACACATAAAAAACAAAAAAAAACGTAGTTTGCTGCCAGGTGAAACTAATGAGGTGCACCATGTAGTTTGGATGCTTCATGTATGGAGACTACATTACAACACCTAACCAACTAGCATTACTAACATAACTCAAGTATTAAGTGCTAACTTTTAACATGAGACCGTAGTCTTCTATGCAAAATGAGGTGAAAACCATGTTTTGGTTGCACTATTTAAAATTCATTTTTAAATGCACACTAAAGTTTTATTCAGCTTGTGAGAACAGAAATTATGCTAGATGCAGGATTGCAAAGTGAAACAGTTACTTTGACCTGAAGCTTTCATTGTTTTGAAAACGAAGACTGGCACAGAGCACATTTTTTTACCCTGATTGGTAGAAAATGTTGGCAGACAAGCCACGTCAATAAAAGGTTTTCTTTAAAAAAAAAGAAATGAAGAGGGCAGTTAGTTCAGGCTGGGCTGAGGAGACAGACAGACGGAGTTCCAAGGGGGTCGAGCACTGACTGAATCTAATCAGTTGGTTCTCCCCCACACAAGTGTACAGAGGAGTTTTGCGCTGACATTGGGACTGCAAAAGACAGCAAAGTTGTGCAGGAATCAAATTATTGGCCTTGGTAAGGGATGTGTGCCAAGTGAGAAATTATTTGAATGCTGTGCGTGTGACTAGGATTTTTGCAGTGCAGAGAAGTTGGAAATCTTTGCATGTTTATTTTTCTCTATATTCAAAATCTGGGAACATTAATTCATGTTTGTAAAATACATGCTTGTTCTGTTTGTTCTTTTATATTGCAGATGATGCTGTTAAAGATCTGGTGACTTGTAAATGATACGCAATACAAAAAGCATATATGAAAACAATTGGGATTTTTGTGTCATTCATGTATCTGTGAATTATTTACATACATGAAGTACAAATGGGAGGTTCATATCAGTGCAATAGTGCATTTACCAATTTACCACTGTAACTAAAATAGCGAACAAGAGAAAGTTAGTAATAAACAGCTACTAAGTAGAGTTGTGTGTGGTGTGATGAATGTTTCCTTCCTTGCATGCTGATGGGAAGGGGGTGTCTAATCTGACACAAGGGTTACTGGATGCACATAAGCCAGTAACAGCAGCCACAAACTGTAGGTGGCGCTCTGAATAAACGCATTGGGTTCTGTTAAGTGTGCTCAGTCTGGGGCTCTCTACAAGCAAATAGAAAATATTCTAATGGAAAGGAAAGGTTTGTTTTCATAATGGGGTTATAGTATAAAAAAAAGAACCGTGCCAAGAATCAGCAAGAGCTCAAGGTTGTTCGCCTTGGTAGGCTGTCTTCCATGTGGGTTAACCATCGCCAAGCCCAGCGGTGGTTCCAGTGAACCCTGGCAGGGTCCCTGTCCTTTTCCAGAGGGACATTTTGTAACACAACCCAGCCAGAGTTCCAGGATGGTCAGGGGTGATGTCCTTGGCCTTGGGCTGCTGTCTCCCATGTGGGTTGAATGTCTCCAAGCCCAGCAGTGGCTCCAGGAAGCCCCGGCATGGTCCCTGTCCTTTTCCCGAGGGTAAAACTGTAATGCAGGCCAGTCAGAGTTCCAGGATGGTCGTGGGTGATGTCCCCAGCCTTTGGCGCCTGTCTTGCATGTGGATCGACTGTCCCCAAGCCCAGACTCGAACTCGGCTGGGCTATGTTACAGAATCTCCCTCCAGGTAGGAATGGGGACCATGACGGTGATCCCTGGGACTGCCGCTGCACTTGGGGATGGTCAGCCCACATGGGAGATAGCCACCCAAGGCCGGGGACAATACCCCGAGCTATCCTGTAGCTCTGGCTGGCCTGCATTACAGCTTCTCCTTCCAGCAAAGGATGGGGATCCTGCTGGGGCTCCCTGAGACTGGTGATGTGCTTTGGACAGTAGACCCACATGAGAGACGAATGCCCAAGGCCAGGGACATCGCCTCCAACTCTCCTGGAGTTCTGGCTTCCAGGTAAGTATTAGCACACTGACTGGGCTCCCTGGTCTGCACAAGATGTAACACAGGTCAGCCAGATCTCCAGGATGGTCAGGGGTCATGTCTCTGGCCTTGGCCAGCTGTCTCCCCTGTGGGTTGACCGTCCTCATACCCAGCGGCATTCCAGGGAGCCCAGGCAGGGTCCCTGTACTTTCCCAGAGGGAGAAGCTGTAATGCAGACCAGCCAGAGCTCCAGGATTGTCGGGGGTAATGTCCCTGGCCTTGGGCGGCTATCTCTCATGTGGGTCAATCATCCCCAAGTACAGCAGCAGTCCCAGGGAGTCCCGGCAGGGTCCTCATCACTTCTTGGTGTTATAATCTGTAACACAACTCAGTCAGAGCTCCAGGATGGTCGGGGATGATGCCCCTGGCCTTGGGCAGCTGTCTCCCATATGGGTTGAATGACCCTAAGCCCAGCTGAGGTTTCAGTGAGTGCTGGCATGGTCCCAGTTCCTTCCCAGAGGGTGAAGCTGTAATGAAGGCCAGAGTTTCAGGATGGTTGGGGTAGATGTCCCCAGCCTTTGGCACCTGTCTTGCATATGGGTCGACCATGCCCAAGCCCAGCCTGGAGCTCTGGCTA
Organism: Ambystoma mexicanum; assembly: GCF_040938575.1. Lineage (NCBI taxonomy): Eukaryota > Metazoa > Chordata > Amphibia > Caudata > Ambystomatidae > Ambystoma > Ambystoma mexicanum. Next base: position 1,328,003,771 of record NC_090929.1, read on the forward strand.
GCCTGTGTCACAGTATTTCCCTCTGGGAAGGGATAGGGACCCTGCCGGGGCTCACTGGGACTGTCACTGTGCTTGGGGTTGGTAGACCCACATGAGAGATGGATGCCCAAGGTCGCGGACATCAAAAATATCATGCCCTCCATTCATCCGTTCCCACAAGTATGCAATGTCTGGCTCTCTTATTCAAATTTAACCGTGCCAGTTCACTTCCCACTTTCATTAATGCATCTACTAACTCCTGCTGCTTGTTGTATTTAACCCTGTGCAGCGGCAGATGCCATGGGGGTTAGAGAGATTCTGATATTGAGAAGGCTTAGGCGGCGGGGGAACCGTGTTGGTCAGTGGGACATATGTGGCATTTGTAAATCCTGAGGCAGCACGCATAGGATAACATCCTGCCGGAGGACACTGGGCAACCTCAATAGGGCAGCAGGGTGCTTGGGATGTTCGGCATAGTTGTTGTAGGGGCACCGGAACGTACTACCTAGCTCGCCATTTTAAGAGATTCTGTAGACACACCTTCTAAATCCTCCACCATTTTGCATAATTCTAAAACTTTCTTTCTATTTTTCAATGTTCTCCCTTTATATTTAGCCGCCAAAAATGTAAACATGTGACTTAGTATATCTCTATTTTTTGCCCCCGTTCCTGGCCATGGTTTATACATTCCTCCTTTGGTTTCCACAAGCCATTCCTTATGATAATTAAGAATTGTATCTTGGTACAGAGGCCTTACAAATATATTCCAATGAGGTTGCCGGCTCCATTATAGCCACCCTGTCTCACTATTTTATGATGCCCTCAACACCCTTGCCCCAGGCCAACAACCAAAAACCACTTTCCCAATTCCCCTCCCCTCAAAGCTCACTCCCCGGCACCCTCCCCACACACAATACACACACGCCCACTCATTCCACTTGCATGTGGCATTTTATAAAAATTGAAATAAATAAACTCCTCTTGATACTTCTATAACACACCACAACAGGTCTTCCTGCATCCTCAGCTATCTACACCAACAACTCGCCAACACTAAGAAATCACAACCTCCTTGTTCCAACACCCCTTTTATATTGAGTGAGGAGATCCCAGGCCCCCAACGGCCTCTACCACACTACTTTGCGTTCTCCTGCTCCCTTATATTGGACAGAGAGATCCCAGAACCACTAAATATGGGGTCTCTATGAGACACTAGTGTATGGGTGTGTTATAAATGCCATATCATATCATCAAATATCCACATCCTTTTTATTCAATTACTCTGCACTGCCTTCTTCCCTAATGTCATTTTAAAGGGTCCGGTTACACCACAATCTCTCATATAAATAACAAAAACAACTTAACATATGTTCAGTACCACATGGTTTTCTGCCCTATCAATACACATACATGTACACGCCACCCTTCACTGCCTCAAACACTCATAATCCCTCCCCACATCCCACTTGTTGTTCTCCAAAGACAGTGCACTTACGTCTGCGTGTTCACCTGAAATCCTCTGACATAGAATCCCATTAACGGCCTGCACAATCCGGGGACAGCGCCCCACTCCAAAGAACAGACAGTTATTCTGATAACACGGCTCCTGTAAACCTCTCAAAGGTGCACACTGGGGGGACTGTTCGCTTCTAGTGGGCACAGCCCCTCTGGATGTGCAGCCAGGAATCCAACATCTTTGCGGAGGGAGTTTGGGATCACGTCAGGGGCACCAGTAATCTAGGGTAACTCCACAACAACCAGACATAGAAAAAACAACATGCTAGGGAAAAAGCTAGTGCACCCTTTTTTGAAAAGAACAAAAACGTTATTTTGTATATAAAAAGGAAAATAGCGGCAGTGGTGTTATGGCTCCACTGCCACACAGATGTTTACTCTGTCAAAATGGAGATGTCTTTGTAAACAATAATATTGTCATTCATGACCCATTCAATATACAGTATTAATCCCCCTCCCTCGTTGACTTCCAGCTATATACATGCTAATGATTACATACTACCCCTGTGCCAATTGGTGGTGTCATCTTCAACATCTTCTCCCCATGTGGGTAAGAAGCTCTTCATCCCCAGAGCACTGCAAAGTAATTGGTTAAAATTAAAAAGGCAACACGCTCCTTCACTCATAACCACGTGATGTGCACCTGGTTGTCAACATGAACCCATGGGTGAATCCACATGCCCGCCACCGCCCAGGCGAGCCTTGGAGAGCTGGTAGGACCTTTACGCAGACACGGGCGGGCGTTTGCAGGTGAGTGCGGGTGGTTAGATAGGGCTGCAACCTGCAACCTGCTACTAGCTTGTTCAGTTTGCATGCAGTCTACTACTACTACTCTTTACTACTGTACTCTCTGACCCCCCGAGTTATAGTGGGGCATGGCAGGGACATAGCAGGGGCATAGTGTGTGTAGGGCCAGGCACCTCGCCACTAGGACAGTCCTTATCTCAGCTACTCAAGCTATATCACAAAGATGCCCGAGGGGGGGTGGGTCGTATTTAGTACCCCCGACAGTAGAGAGCACTCCAGCAGTTGCTGCAAATTCACTTCCTCCACCATATAACATCACTGTGGCAACTCAGGCCCAAGTGCAGGCTCAAGTCCCGCCTCTACAGTCAGGTGAAAGAGAAGTAGGGTAGGAAGTGCAATCAGCCTTGATACAATGTTGGAAACATGGCTTAGAATATACAGTCACGACAAAAAAGTTCCAAAAGAAAATCAAGGATCATTTTGGCAGAAAAAGGAATAAAAGCTTAAATGATGTTGAGAGTGAATCAGCTACTAACTGGGCTCACCCCCAAACCCACAAACCCCAGAGAATGATATGGGAGATCATCTGTTCATCATGAAGACAGGGAATATCGGTGATACCTTATCTGCTGAAAATGGAGATCTGCCTAACTCATAGGCTGGTACGTCGAAGGTTGAAGGGAGAGTGGAGGGTACAATGGGTAATAAAACATCCATGACAATGGGAGCAACTACGGATATTGCACATATCCAAGAAGGGACCCTGGCGGCCTTGAATGTTGTGCTGAATTTGCTAGTCTCAGTTCTCGAGCTACTCAAAGCAGAGCTTCAATCCCAAGCAGGGATTATTTTGGAACTCACCAATGAAACGGTCAACTGTGAATCTACAATGGTGGGGTTAGGGGCTGTTATTAACTCCACCATCACCCCCACTATGAAAGAGGTGTGATTGGAACTGGCTTAGCAAGGCCTGGACATTTCCTCAATACAAGGGTCTCTAAACCTTAAGGAAATAGAAGAAGAGAACATGCAGAAGCTGTTGAATGAGATATTACAGCTTTTGAAAGGGAAGTCATCCCCTGAGAAATAGTTAACAGAGCGGATTGATGATCCAGATAAAAATTTCAGAATCTACCTTGGAAGAGTTCAGGAGGATGGCCAATGTGGTCGAGGAGGAGGCTGAATCATACAAGGAAACCCCTGCACCACAAGGAGTGGTGGCCTCGGTAACAGCGGTGGAAATTGAGCCAACTTAGACATCTGCCAGTTGTCAGAGTTACAGAGGAAGAAGAAAAATGAAAAGAAGAAAAGTGGGCATAAAAAGGTCAAGGACATCATCATTACATCCTAAGAACAACCCAAAAAAACCCAAAAAACTGAAAAGTACAAGGGTCAGTGATACAGGAACAAATCTATTTGTAAAGAACATCACGATGCCGCCAAGTAGTGATTCTTCAGAAGCGGAACACAAAGACTGTCCATATAGAATTAGTCCAGCAAAGACCTCAATTCAGTCCCCTCCCAGACAATAAACCTCGGACATCAGGGAAATGCCCTCAAAAAGTACACAATATTCAACAAGAAACACCCCAAGAGTAAATTGAAATCATAAGTCTGAGTGTAGGCCTTCAAACAGATCTGAAGGATATCTCAGGAAAGGCATTAGAAAGGCCTGGAGGGGCTAGCTTGTCAACAACAAATGGAACAAGGGATAGTGGACTGCACATTGCAATACCTTCCTCACAGCAGTTGGCACTTACAACATGAAGTATCAAGTGGGCACCAATATTCTTGCAGAAAAAGACATCGAACTCGAAGACAAGCCCCACCAATAATGTGTTACAAAGTTCCCACGAGGGAGTCAACATAAAGCTGGCCCCCATATTTTTGAAACCCGGCAAAAAAGGACCATTGGGATCATCAGTTGCATCCACAAATTCAACCTTAGTTGTGGGGTCAGAACTTGGCCAAGGAATCTCTCCCCCCATCCCGGGTACGTGGAATGGCACGGGCCAAATCCACCCGAGTGCCTGAGGAAAAAAGCCAAACTGCCCAGATTAATGAGATTCCAGCAACATCAAACAAAGTAGTGGAAATACTGGACTTTGCCATACCAAGGATCTGGATAAGACTACTAACAAACACCAAACAATACAAACCTTTAAGTAGATCTGTGAACCTTGGGTTGCTTAGAAAATTTAGAAACCTCTTTCTATTCTCCTAAAACAATATAGAATATTTGAGATTTCCTAATTCACAAGATCTTTATTTTGTGGAAGTGGGCTTTACATCAAAGAGGGCACAGATGGCAATATTGATATATATGGCCTCAAGAGATCTGGAGCGGCAGGGGCTAAAGTTCTCCCCCAATCTCCCATTTGGGGCTGGTCAAGGCCATTCCTCTGCCAAAGTGCCCACAAAGGACAGCTATCGAAGAGGAGAAAAGACCTTGGAAGAATCTCAGACTGCGGGAAGAAGTGAAACCAGTGGAGATACAATTCAGGGAAACGTCTTAACCCTTCTGCCGGAAATTCTGCCCTAGTACTCCAGACTCTGGGAGTAGGAACTCAGCAACTTTAGAGGAAAGGGTCTGTATTTAGTAAGTTGGAACACGTGGGGCTCCAGTACTTTCAAAACCAGGGGGATGCAAAACTATCTGTTTGATCTGAAAGATATAATTCTGTTTCAGGAAACATGGCTGGTAAACCCTATATCAATTGAGGGATATACACTCCATTGTGTACCAGCATCACAAAAACCAAAAGGAAGACCATCAGGTGTTCTCCTGAGGGCCTTAAAGAATGAGGCAATAAAAAACATAATTCCGATTTTTGAGAACCCCCTAGGAATTCAGGGATGTAAAGTGCATTTAAATTGTGACCCACCAGTGTAAAAGCAAGGGGCATGCTCTTAAATCTTCACTTTAATGATACAGGAGGATTTCCAATCCATTTGGGGAAGGGTGGGGGCATGGAGCAGCATGTGCCTGTGTGTGCTACTCTCCCGCTCTTCCCTCAAAGAGCATAATGGGGTTCTGTCAGCGTGCAGTTTCTTGATGGTCGAAAACCCAATGATTTCTCTCGAACATGCATGACTTTTGCACCTTGCGAAAGCAGACAGGTGTCACAGGAATTCACTGTAGATGTTGCCTACAAAGGGCCTTTACATTTTTTTCCCCAAAATAATAAGGTCATAATAAGAATAAAGGTTATTTTGCATTTGTTTTACGCTTCACATTTTCATTCCATTTTGGAAATGTAAAAATACCAGGAAAGGGGACCTTTTGCACATGAGTCCAATTCTGTGTAATTTGGGAGGGTTATAAAATGACCCCCTCTATCTTTATGCAGAAGAGGCTCTGGACAATAGAGCAAAGGGAGTAAATGTATAAAGTGGTAGAGAACACATCAGATCCTGATTTAAAATGGTCCTTTTACATGATGCAGTAGCAAACTAAAAGGGCCTTGGTCCTGAAGGCAAAGAGAAACAGGTTCCCTAGTACAAAACAGACACAGATTTGATTGAAGATAGCAACTCCATGGCATACAATGAAATGTGAGAGCATCATTTAATAGTCACTTTTTTTGACTAGTGAAAATGCCCATCTCTTTGAGACAGAAGTCCAAGAGAAAACTCTAAAAGTATGCTGACCTAGACCAGGATTTGAACTGCAGATATGATGGTCGCTATCCAAATGCTGAGCCCCAGCATTCACAAAAGCAAAACAAAGGCTGACTGCATTCCTGTGTTCCTTCACATTTATGTAAAAACACATTTTGTGGATATGAACAGATTGCAGTGACATTTCTAACTGCCATGGTGGTTTTAACCATTGTTTTATCCACCTGCATAACAAGCCAGACCTGCTTCAAAAAAGAACTTCATATAAAGATAATATTAAATAGTTGTAATTGCACAAATAGTTAGTGAATTTATGAATGGATACAGTAAACACTTCGCCATATGCTGTACAATCAGTGTCTGAAATCAACATTCACAGATGACAGACACTGTTCTCCTTGAAGGGGAGCATGCTGGGAAGATATGTGGCCATCTTAAAAAGCACATCAGGTCTCAGCCCAGATGGCAAATACTCTACATTGAACATGCAAGTATCCTGCATTGTTCATCTACGCAGGATATATGGACTGGCGTTTGGTTATTGCCCCGTTCAACAAGATGTGGGAAACAACACTCAGCCGGGTCATTTAATGCATATCATATACAGACACCAGGCATTTGTAAGTGTTATATCCCAGATCAGAACTAAGAGCTGTAGGAACAACACTACTGAAAAGAGTTGTACATTATTGAGCAGTGGAACCCAATGTTTCATAGTTACAAATGCTGACTGGCTGGAGTGGCAGGTAAGTCATTGCCCCATAATCTGGACACCCTAGTGGTTAGGGCTCCACCTCAATGTGTAAAGTAACTAGATCAGTCAAGTAGGCATATTTAGGGATACTTTCTGGTAGGTATCTGTAGCAATCAATTCTTGGTGCCATAGCCTTTGAATTTGGAAAAGACAACTTGGTTTCCTTAGCTTTCAACTTCACCAGTTCACCATCGTAGGGTAAAATCCTTTTCCACAAGAAGGCTGTGAGTGGAAGGAGGGGGCATTTTGGACCCCCCCTCCCGTATTCCTACACTTCCTGGGTGGGCCCAGCTGCAGCTGCTTTGGGACCAGGTCCCCGGCCCCACAGCACTCGTGCGTGAACACCTTTAGGAACTGTGAACCCCTTTTGTACTGGAATGCCCCTAGAAGCTGCGATCCCCTCATGTATTAAATTGTATTCTTAAGGACCCTGAGCTATTGTATAGTATGTAACCAGACTGCAATGGGGGCCTCGATCTGCCCCAGTCCATCTGGGTGTCAACAGAGAGTTAGGGCCTCATTACGACCCAGGCGGTAAGTTACCGCCTGGGTCGTACCTTTACCACCATGGCGTAAACTATGTTTACGCCATGGTGGTTGGCGGACTTACCGCCCCATTCCGAGGTTGGCGGGGCGGTAAGTCCCCAATCCCCATTTACCCTTCCCCATTCCCATTTTTGCCCCATAGGGCATAATGGGAGTGAGGAAGGCGTTAATTACGCCACCGTAAATTACGGTGGCGTAATTAACAACAAGGTCCCTTAGCGCCATGGATTTTAACACCTGCTAAAAGCAGGTGTTAAATCCTCCATGGCGCTAAGGGACCTCGGAATCAGGCGGTAAGGGTCGGCGCTGTTTACGCCGCCGTAAACCCCTTACCGCCTGGGTCCTAATGAGGCCCTTAGTGTTGTTCGGACATTTGATCACTGACAATAAATAACCTGCCTTAGAACCCTGTTTTCACAAGTGTTAAGATACAGGCCTTGTCACCAGACGAGCAGGTCAGAGTTCTGAATGGATGAGAATGCGTGGCCACAAGGGCAAATGTTGCGAAGATAGGATTTCAAAGACTGCTCAAAAAATCAACATGAAATACCAGGCTGATGAGCCCAGCTGAACATTTGACCCCAAACACCATGTCATCTCATCACGTGCCCGTGGACCAATCAGCCGCCTCCTACCTCACCTCACCTATAGTTGCCTACTCTTAGTATCCAATCCCAACCTCTCTTGTGCCCCCTAGGCCTTCCCACAGTGATGACAATGTGTGGAAATAAAATGGAAGTGTAACATGTTTTCTGCAGAGAGCTCTCGGTGTGAGCAGAGTAGATCCTGCTTGCCCTAATTTTAGATAAAAGCCTTTAATTTCACTCTCACTTGGTCTTGGTCTCATTCCCACCTGGGATGTCCTTTTATTGACTCTGTTGGGTGATTTGCCAGCAGTATTGGGGGTCTCTCACTTTCATTTGTGACCCTGATGCGATAACGTTCTTTCCCGTCCTTCTGGCACGCGAAGCCCCTCTGCTTTGACCCAGAGCGGGCTCCCTCAAGAGCTACCCACCAATGGCAACCGGTACACCTAGACGTGTGCATGCAATAGGGCGAGCGGCTAAGGGATCCCTCTTAACGAAGCTCAAACGTACCACTCGTCAGAGCCAAGGCGTGGTCTTTGAGCGAGGAACGGTGCACTGACTGATCGGGTCCACAGGTTCTCAGATCAAGACGGACACGTGATATTAAAAGTATGGGTGGGAGTCAGATTAGGAGGTCTGGGGATAAAATGGCATAATTTTGGTAAAACAAAAAGGTGTGGAGGGTTGTAGCAAGAGGGGATAAAAGGGGTTCTGGGAGTCTGGGTCTTTTTCTATATTCCATACTATTCTCATTCTATCGCATATGGACATTAGGACAGTGACGAAGTACAAGGTGAAAAGAGAGTGACAGGGATCCTATCTCTGTTCAGACCCTCCAGTTTATAGCGATTTTGCGATCCCGCAAAATGCCGCGAAAATGGCCGTTTTGCGCAAAATGCCGCAAAAACAGCTGTTTTGTGCAAAAACAGCATCTTTCAAAAAAATCTTTTTTTTTACATATTTTTTTAAAGTAATCTGCAAAAATTACTGTTTTAAAAACAAAAATACTCAGGGTGCCAGGTTCTCAACCTTTTTTTTTACACAAGAAATGAAATGTGCCAACACATCTCATCACTTTTGCCCCAAAAAAGTGCAGCCCAATCCACAAGGGACACATGAATGGGCACATTTTATATGCGCGCCCATTCAGATGGCCTTTTTCACCTCCTTGATCAAATAAAGTGGCGTTTCTGTCCATTTAAAAGCGCATCCCTCATTTTCAAGCAAGATGCACTTTTAATTGTGCAGAAATTGTAGGCAACCATACGTGCACGGGATGTGGGGCTGCCACTACATGACAGGGTCTTTCCTGACCCTGTCATGCATTTCTTTTAAGGTATGAACCGCTGCTGTGTCGCTTGCATTTCTGTTCCTCAAACAGGATAAAAATGCATTTTTTGGGTCACATTTTACAGTGGTAGGCACCTGGAGGGCCTGTCCCTGTGAAAGGCGCTGGGAGCTTGCAGAACACTGTTGGGAGAGCGATTCTATTCAAAGTACTGCCCATTTTGATGACAAAAATCGATCGAATGTTACAATTTTACCTATTTCGTCCAGTACTATTCGATTGATTTTATAAATACTGAACATGTGTTGCGGGGGTGTCACCCGCTCCCCATGTTCAGTATTTTTGATCTAGGGTGGTTGCAGAAGTGTTTTCCCCGTTTTCTTCAAAATTGGAGGTGGGGACAGAAAAGAAAAGAAAATAACGAAAAAGGGACCCGCCGGAGTCGGATCCGACCAGCGTTAGAGGGACGGATCTAGCACCGCAAGGTTGCAGGGGAAGCGGCAGCGACCAAGCAGTTAAGTAGGGGAGGGGGTGGGGTGGTGGTACATTTTGGGTTGTTTGGCTGAAGTGCAAGTCAATTCGCGGCGAAATTGACTACGGTCAATTCCGCCGCAAATAATTACACTTCGGTCGAACAACCCAGAACATCATTCAAGGCAGCTGGCCAGCGCACAATTTGCGCTACAGCTCAAGCCTGTGGAAATGCGCTGGTCACCTTTGAGAATAAGGTGACCTGCTCATTTCCAAAAATGCGTTGTCTAAAAATAGCATATCCTCCATTCTTCTTTTAAATGCCCCATTTTTTGAGGAACTGGTCAAAATCTACATTTAAAAAAAATAAAAAAATGGTTATACTATGAGAGAGGGAGAGTGATGGGTGAGATGTGAAGTGATAGGCAAGAAAGCAGAGGGAGAGCAATGGGTCAGAGGAGGAAGCGCTGCACAAGAGAGCAGAGGAAGCAGGGATGCGGTGGCCCAGAAATCTGAGAGCGAGCAGAGGTACAGAAAGTAGAGGGAGCGTGTGCTCAGTGAGCCAGAAAGCAGAGAGGAAGCGGTTGGCCAGAAAGAGGCAGTGAGCTGCAGATTGGGAAAAAGGATGAGGGAAGAGTGCGATAGAATGGGAGAAAGGATGCAAGATGCAGAAGCAGCACAAAAGAATGAAGGTCTGTATATTGCGGGAGGAATTGTAGAGTGTAAGGTGTGAGTTGGGAGTATGATTTGGAGTGTGGCAGGGGCTGGGCAGTACAAATTGTGACTTGACAGTGTGACATGGCACGTGAGTATTTGTATGACAGAGTGAGAGGTTAAGGAATGCAAGTTGTGATGGAGAGTTGGTGAGATGTGGGTTGGTGAGAGAGGTGTGTGGGTGTTTGGGGGATTGGAGAACATAGAAGGGGAATATTTTCAGCAGTACAACTGATAATGATCAATTTAGTTAATACTATTAAATAGACATGAACATTAAACCAGAAATGTAGCCAAATCAAACACTGTTCTGCCAAGCCAGAGACATCTGGGACTCTTCCTATTAAATTAATACAAAAGATACATAATAATGATACCCTGGCTCTCTTGTAGCCTTGCACTCTGCCTATTTCCTGCAATGTGGCAATCTTACACCCTCCAGTTAATACAAAATGTCCCGCAGAAATGCTGCAATAAATAAAGGTTTGTGCTGCAAAATTTTCCATTTCATGCCGCAAAATTTGCCATTTCATGCCGCAAAATCCTGGAAGGTCTGTCCATTGGGGGGTGGAAGGCAGCGCCGCATAGTGCTATCTCGACTAGTACAGGATATATGGGTATGAGGAATTGAGGTAAAAGAAGATAACGTAGGGGTGCAAAGGGGAGACTCAGAGTAGTATTTAGAAACGCTTTTTCCAACTTTATCTTATCTATCCTGCCCTCTCCTCTCTCAAGTGGGTGAACTAGAGTAAGGTGGAAGGAGAGAACAAATTCAGAAAAGAGCGAGGGAACTGGGCAAGAGTGGAAGGGTATTGGGCCTGGTGAAATATAATCTATGTTGTTCATGTTTTTTGTTGTCTATGTGAATTGTTAAACGTTTGTTTGTGTAGAAAGAGTCTTTTTGCGCATGACAGTAATTAACGAATTTGACTTTATATAAACAGAGTTGCATGCATGGCAATGCGGTTTTAAGACATTGAAAAGTAAGTGGCATTCCATTTTGTTTGAAAAGGATTGTAAAGTGCATTAAATTGGTTATATGAGAAGTAACCAGATATAAAATAGGAGTGTCGGGTCAAGCATATTGATAGTAAAAGTACGATGGGTGTAGAAACGCCCCTCGCCCATATTCGCAAAACTTTACCAAGTACGCAGAGAAGATTAACAAATACCATGACCAGTGGCTCATGGCACTGAAGGGAGAAGGATTACCCCAAGTGTGGCCTGAGGGAGGGTACTTTGATAAGGCAATGTTAGACATGGTTGTCGTGGAAGATGGGGAATTTGAAATAAATAACATGGAAGACGGGGAGTTTGAAATAATTGTGCCGAAAAGGTTGCCACCACACTTCTCGGCCAAAAGCAGCAGAATTAGTAGCACTCATAGAGGCACTTCATACTGCAAAGGGGTGCAGAGTCACCATCTATACAGATTCAGCATATATGGCTAGGACCATGCATGGGGGGTTAGCAAGGTGGGGAAGAAGGGGATTTCGAAGTGTGGCCTGAGGGAGGGTACTTTGATAAGGCAGTGTTAGACATGGTTGTCACCTGGGCGAACATGGGACTATTAAATATAAGGGGAAGCAGCTGCAGAATAGGAGAGAGATATTGGATTTGTGGTGCTTATTTGAGGAGGTGCCTCCAGGGAAAAGCAGCGAATATAACACATCTCCCCTGACAACAGCTGGCAGTACAGGACCGACCACACCAGATGAGAAAACAATAGAGATCACACGTGTTTATCCTTTATTATGAAAGCCCGTGCCTGCAGAAGGATACAGTGATCCTGAATATGTAGCACAGCCCACAGCCCCCCCCCAATTAAGCCATCCAGTAAAGTGCCACCCCCTTATGAGAGCCAGGGAACAATCAGACAGGTAAGTACCCCTGCAATCAATATCGACAAACTCACACAGGACCTAGATTCACGGCTGACGATGGCTCGAGCTGAGATATCGCATTTAAGAGCTATGGGTGAGCAAGGGGGGGGTTGCTTACCCCCCCAAGCAGAACGTGATGAGATGCCCCAGCCTAGTGTAAGGGCAGAGGACCCTATGCGAACCATAGAAATAAATACAGCTGACAGTGAACAGGAGATAGAAGAAGGCGGGGTAGTGTCAAATCGAGATGAAGAATATTGGAGCGACATAGAAGAGTAGGAGGAGGAGGAGAGAAGGATGGGAATAGCCACTGGTGGGGCTTCAATTGGAGGGGGTTGTCTCACATGGAAGAATGGAGGGGGAGGTTAAGAAACAGAACAGGCATATGGCTGTGATTGGGAAGAAAGGGAAAAAGGTGAGTACTAAGAAAGGGGTAAACATTTTGCAGCTGCCACTAATACACAGAGGGGCGGGAAGGCCAAACTACATACCATGGGCTAAAATGGACAAGGCAAACTTACTCAAACAGCTACCCCCACTGTCCGGAGGTGCCAGGAAGTGGATCTATGCTTTCGAAAAATACACGGCAGGAGTGCCCTTAGCAGTGGGGGATGTTAAAGGTCTGCTTGTGTCTGCACTGGGAGACCAGGCTAACAGGGTCTGACATTAGACTGTGATTGCCATGATGGGTTCATTCAATACAGTGTGAGCACGCATGTGGGATGCGTTGAGGGAAACATTCCCAGACACTCCCGATTTACAGTCAGTGATGCAATGCACAATGAATGATGAGGAAGATGCCATGTCCTTCATTCTCCAGGTGCAAGACATGTGGAGAGCGGAAACGGGTACGGCATGGGACCAATCAGCGTTCCTGTATTACTTCATTATGAAAAGGGAGCTCCCAAAGGAAGTGCAGAAGGCCCTTTATAAAATAGCTGGGATAAAAGCCAAGGGGTGGCATGAAATTCAAAGTATCATCGTGCACAACTGCAAGAGGATCAAAGAGAAGGAAAAAGAGATCGCTCAGTGGCGGTTGGCAGACAAAGCTAAATTAGTGCAAAGTAAACTACTGAAGGTCAGTATGGTAGCAGCAACCAGCACAGCAGGAGGGAAGCGGGAGGAGGAAGCTGGACAGCTGGGTATACCAATGCAGATGGTGGAAAATTGGACAGGTAACGGCCAGGACCAATGGTCAGGGGAAAACCAATATGAGGGATCACAGTGGCCAACGAGAGGGGGCGGGGCAAAAAAGGAGGTTCCAGGGGATCAAGAGGAGTAGGTGCGGGGTATGGAGGGCCCCGAGGGAATGCAAGGGCAATGCTGGAATTGTGGGAGGTTGGGTCATTTTATGAGAGAATGCTAAAGTAGACCCAATAATACATATCCAAATGAACATCAGACCGGACACTCCCACCCGGAAAGCCCCTATGGGCTGCCAATGGGTGGAAACAGATGGGATAACCAGGTTGACCCTAGATACAGTAATGAGCGCCCATTACCCACGCAAGACACGTCCTCACATCCCCAGTGTCATTGCAATACTGCCCCCATGCTCAACAACACTTATGCTACCACGGCGAATGGGGCACCAACCACACCATATGAGGGATAACAATGGTAACAGGAAATGTTTTTGATGTGTTAGGCAGAATCCTGTGCAGTTCCCTTGGGGACCACTGCAAGAAGATTAAGACTACAGGAGTAAGCAGTAAACCCAATTGGTAGCAGTCTGTACCACCCAGATTTACCTGGTAGCTGTGGCTGAGCAGTCAGACTTCTCTCAAGAAGAGTAGGGTAGTATACAGAGGATACACAATAGGGCCAAAAACACAGTAGAGCAAGCAAACACTGACCAGAGCTTGTTATCAAAAGTATATAATTATTTATTTAACACACACTTAAAGAAATACAGCAGCACTATAAATCAAAGCAAGTTCAAACACAATCAGAAATGTATCCACACCTCCCTTAAGAATTATTAGACAAGTCTAAGTCAAAATACCACTATTTGTAAAACCAGATGCGAGCGCGTAACTTAGATGGCACTCCAATAATTAAGTTAAAGGGAGAGAAAAAAGCAGGTCATGAAAGTAAAACAGTTCCCAACACTTTTCTAGGACTAAAACTAGTTAGTGAAGTCAGAGTCTACTGTACTGTAGAGCCAAAGTTCATAGGCCAGGCCCACTTTAAATGGAGCAAGGTGAAATGTGCCCATGATCACACAGTTTAGAAATGCATTCAAGTCTTTGTAAAAATGTTCAAAAGAGGTTGGGTTGATTCAGGAGGTGAAGTTAGAAGGTCTGGGGGCCAACCCAGTTGGAAAGCCAAGGATTTAAGGGTCACCTTTAGCAAACTGTAGAAAGGGAGGCCAGGTGGAACACAGTACTGTTAAAGTTGAGGAAGCTACAGCGGGTGCAGTTCGTGGTTTCGACTAGGGGAAGAGAAGATCTCGTCGAGGAGGAAACTTGAAGTCATTGCACTGCCAAGGGAAGAGACCAGCCGCAGAGTTTGCTCGGTTAAAAGGTGCGTTCCTTTTATTCGCGGTCACAGTGGTGAAGCTTGGCTATCCGGCCGCCGGGGTGCTTGGCACTGGCGATTCGACCAAGAGACGTCCTGGAAGGCAAATGGCGAACTGGTTGATCCACCAGCTCAGAGGAAGAAGACTTTTTCAGCAGAATATCTTCTCTTGTCATCAGGAAAGTGGTGAGGTCATTGCAGCAGGGCTCCACCGGTGGTGTCGTCGTTGCAGATGGCTCAGCTTCTCCTCTCTTTGGATTTCTTAGGTCCTGTGGCAACTTCTGAAGTTCCAGTCCCGAAAGCCCTGCTTTTATGCAGAAAAACCCCCATTCACCAGCCTCGCTGTCACTCATACATGCTAAGTGGTGAGCCGCGCGGCGCACCACTGGGCCAATCAGAACAGAGTGCAACTTGGGTTGCTAAGGCAAAGGTAGTCAAGGGTGCCAATTCCCCCACCCACACATCCTGTGGAACCCAGACAGAGTGGCACCAGTTGGAGGGCTTCTGTGTAGAAGCCCGCCAAAAAGTGGAACAAAGGGCCCGACCTTCGTTGGAGTTACAGAGACAGACACAAATGCCATTTTGGAAAAGAGTTCTGGCGAAAAGACCCAACCAGTTATTTTATATCAAATAAATAAACCAGCGGTATCTTTAACATTGCACCAAAAAGTGGTGAGTTTAAAATCAATGGGCAAATCCCATAGGACATATTCTGGTAGAATATTTTGCGTGGTAACCACTGCCACCAGCCAGAAACTCGACAAGGGGGGACTGGACAGTGTCCCCTTGAAAACAGACCCAGTGGCAATCGAATTAACCCCTTCCAGTACTTCCCCAATATGATGGTTTTTACTGGTTCTGTTCACATTTTTGGACTAGTAAAGTCAATGGTGACTTTACATGCCCTGGGAGACAGTAGTCAGTCCCAGGGTATGGAGTCTATGTTTGGGGGTCACTATGTCACCCCTGTGTTACTGCACTGAGGGTGCTGTGTAACACATACACTAAAACAGATGATACCCTATGGAGTAAAAGATCCCATAGCCCATAAGCACACAATAAGTCAAAGACATACCTCAAATCATGCTTAAGAGTGGGAGAAAAAGAGTCTCACTCTTAGCAGGAGAAAAACACAAACCCCACAAACCCAGCAAAGCTGCTGGGGGACTCACTAGGTTTGGGAAATTAGCATTATAAGAAAATTCTCCCTAACAATGTGGATGAACTCCCATGGCATTCAGCATAGGACACAGAGAACACTTGTGTGTCCAGTACTGTCAATGACCCATAATGCTGCAGAGAAACCACTCATGGGGGTGGCGATAGGAAACAAACAATTTATTTTCATGGTAGATTCAGGAGCAGAAAAATCATGCCTTAAAGAAGGCAAGTTCCCACTCTCTAATCGGACTTTGGAAATGCAGGGGTTCTCTGGGGCGATGGACGAGGTTCGATACACTGAAGATCTAGTCATAACAGTGGGAGGGAAGACTGTACATGCCCCAATGTTGTATTACAAGGAATCGCCAATCAACCTACTGGGAAGGGACCTTCTCAGCAAGCACAACATGACAATCTCTTTTACTGATAGAGGAATAGTGTGCTCCACACCAGGTATATGAGCAAATTGTGCCATGTTAGTGATACACACCCAGTAAGACTCTCCACAAACATGCGGCATATCTGTAAATACCGACATGTTCATACAAGGGTTGGGAATATTAGTGCGAGTAGTGCCAGAATTGAAAAATAAAAAATGGAGGGTCCCCTCAGAGTTAATTTTTCATCCAATAGCAGACCCAGAAATAGTGCTGGGGTCCATTGTGTCCCTGGATATACACGCAGTGCAGGCATCAGCTCAGAGAATAGCAGTAACAGCAATGGACATGCTGGGATGTCAGTGGAGAACAGTGCTGTGCATCAACACCAATAAGGCCCTGCGAGACTTGACAGATGAGGAACTTTTTTGTTACACAGCGGATGATGGGGAAATAGTAATGGAAATTGCAATCCCTTCTGACATTATGATCCAAAGGAGAGAGCTGCAACTACCTCTCATAGCAATGATCAAAGCTCCACCAGTATACTTTGAGGAAGACATGTCCCAAGTGCCACAGCAGCTGTGCACCACAGGCACACACGACGTAGGGCTACTACACAAAGTGACACCAGTAAAGATCAAGCTCAAACCCAGAGCCTTTCTACCCCTGGTGAAGCAATACCCCATATCGAGGGAAGCTGAGGAAGGAATAAAAGACACGATATATGCATTAATGATACAGGGCATAATAGTTCCATCTAACCCACCCTGCAACACGTGCATCTACCCAATCAAAAAAGCCAAGGAAGAGGCATGGATGATGATCCAGGATTTACGCCCACTCAATGACGTAGTACAGAAGGAGTTCCCTCTTGTCCCAAATCCTGCCTCAATTCTATGTAGCTCCCAACAGAATCCACTAATTTCACGGTAGTGGACCTAAAAAACGCATTATTTTCAATCCCACTCGATCGAGCTTCTTGGTATCTAACAGCATTCACGCTAGGGGGGAAAAGGTATGAACATTGCATATTGCCCCAAGGGTACTGCGAAACCCCAAGCATTTTTAACAGAATATTGCATGAAGACCTCCGAAATATACACACAACGAGTCCCATAATTCAGTACGTAGACAATTTGCTAGTATGCGGGAAAAGTGAAAACGAGTGCAGAAAAGACTCCATCACCCTGTTGACACATCTTGCACAGAAAGGGTACAAAGTAGATAGACTGAAGTTGCAATAATGCTTGACAGAGGTATTGTATTTAGGTCAAATGATCTCCAAAGACGGTAAACGGATCATAACAGATACAGCAGCAGCAATAAGAACAGTAAAAGAGACCAACACAGTTAAAGAGGTGCAAAGTTCCTCAGGATGTGTAATTACTGCCGTGCTTGGATATTGGATTATGCAGCATACACTAGAGCCCTGCTGCAAGCAGTCAGGGAAGCACAACGAGACAAACCAACATTCATTGGATGCAGGAAATCCACACAGCCTTTGACGCACTCAAGGAACTGATATCCACTGCCCCAGTTCTCGCGACCCCTAACTATGAGCAGGAGTTTTATTTATTCTCACATTGCAATGGCACACTCATGACAGCCGTGCTGACACAAAAGACATCCCTGGGCCATAAACCCTTGGCATTTTACAGTGGGACATTCGATGCAGTGAAGCAAGGGCATTTTGCGTGCGAACAGGCTCCTGCATCTGCCGTGTTCACGATCGAACAAAGCTCTGCAATCATGATGGGATGCTCCATCACGTTATACATAGAAGACTCTCTGTTTGCCATTCTTGAAAGATCAAAGAATACATTGACCACTCAACGTGCCACAGCATATGAATTGATTATCTCGAGTGCCAATATTCATATTGTGGATGTAAAGGCGTAAACCCAGCCACATTCCTCACAGAGGTGTGCACAGTAGAAGACATGCAGCAACATGACTGTGCCACATATGCAGGCGATGATGATGACATGCCCAAAGCACAGGAGAATGCACTGTCGGAAGGAGAGATTTACTTGTTGGATGGGTCTGCCTCCATAGATTGTGAAACAGGGGAAGAACGTGTAAGTGCAACAGTATTTCGGGTGGAAGACAGGGAATTTGAAATAATTGTGCAGAAAAGGTTGCCACCAAACTTTTCGGCCCAAGCAGCAGAATTAGTAGCACTCATAGAGGCACTTCACACTGCAAAGGGGTGCATAGTCACCATCTATACAGATTCAGCATATATAGCTACGACCGTGCATGGGGGTTAGCAAGGTGGGGAAGAATGGGATTTCAAAGGGCAGACGGGTCCCAAGTACAGCACGCAGCACTACTAGGAGAGTTGAGTGACGCATTAAAAGAACCCACACTCGTAGCGGTTGTAAAATGCCAGGCCCATACCTTAGGTGATGACATCATCTCATTGGGAAATGCGGCAGCAGACGCTGCTGCGAAAGAAGCATCCTATCTTCCAAAAATCCCAGCAGGGACAAAAGACAGTAGAGGAGATGCAGCCAGACAGCTGTAATTCAGGAGATGTGGGTAAAGAGGGGGCGCAGCCAATCGTCTACTGATTTACTATGGAGGCAAAATAATACTGGCAAGGTAGTGATGCCAACAAAATTGCTAGAGGTAGCCTTTAAACAGTTACATTACTCAGCTCATAATGCAAGGCAACATATCATTGCAGATATACAGGAAAATTGGTTTGCCCCCGGAATACAAGAACACGTCACAAAGTTAATAGTAGAATGCATCACATGCCAAACATACAACTCCGGCATGACATTAAGGGAACGTAACCAAAACCAGAAAGGCCCTTTAAAGAGCTTCACATAAACTATGCAGACATGGGAGAGCGATGTAATGGGGCTAGATATTTGATCGTTGTTGTGTGCCCCTTTTCCTGGTGGGTGGAAGCAGGCCCCTGCGCTCACCCCAATGCGCGGTGTGCTGCTAAATTTTTAGTAAAGGAGGTATTTCCCCGCTGAGGCATCTGTGATGTCATACATTCCGACAACAGAACACATTTTGTGAATGACATGTTTAAGCATATTGCGGCAATGCCAGGCATAACACACAAGCTCTGCACAATTTATCATCCACAATCGAACGGTGTTGTGGAAAAAATGAACGGATTGCTTAAAAGTAGCTTGTCAAAACTGTGCCACACACTCAAAAAGAACTGGGTGTATTGCTTAACCCTGGTGCTTTTTGAAATGAGAAACCAACCCAGCAAGGACCACCACCTGTCACCGCATGAAATAGTGACAGGTAGGAGGATGCATACAGTTAACTCACCCTTGCATAGGCAATCAGATGCACACCAAAGTGCCAACTTTTTAGGGGAATATTTTCATGAGTAACTCAGAAATTTGACAAAAGCAGCACGAGCCATAGCAAAGCAAATTGCACCCCCCTTCACACAAGACATCTCCACTGACACAGCAATCCCAGCTACAGAAAATGCAGACTGTCAGCTGATGACAGGTGACATGGTGTACGTGAGAAGTTTTGTGCAGAGATGGAACGTGCTGAGATATCATGGTCCTTATAAAGTGATCTATTACACGCCCACGGCAGTTAAAGTACATGGACTGCAGTACTGGATACATCTGACAGATGTGCGTAGGGCCAGTGGGAACGTAAATGGTGCAGACACCAGGGAAGGAGAGGACCAGGGTAGTGCACAAATCTAGCAATTAAGAGTATATAGGGACAGATATCAAACAAAGCCTGAAGGAAACTCAGGATTGGTAAACCGTGTAAATAATTGTATAGTATGATAAACTTTTGATGTTTGCATGACAGAGTAAGTTAACAGTGAACTATCTATTCTTTCCCCTCTCTTCCTCTCCCTAGTCATCTCCTCAGCCTTATTTTTCAGTTGAAACATGTGCATACAGATAACATTTTTTCCTCCTCTAGCAATGAGTTGAATTGATGGTATTTAGCTTCCCTCGGTTCTCTTCCACCAGACTTGAGGTGTGGAGGGAGGAAACAGAGGGATACGGAGAATCAGAGAATGAGTATACATAAAGATGATTATGACCCTGATTATGAGTGATAAAGAATGGTAATGAAAACTCAGAAAAAACAATTTAAAGTGTAAGAAACAATGGTTGTAAAAAAGCACACGTGAATAATATACATGATCAACAAATGCTTATATTTCATTTATTAGGAGCCTCAATGGGCATGGACGAGGCCATATCAGCAGAAAGCGGTAGTGTAGATAGGAGTAGACGGAGGAGGGATGCGTATCCTAGTTATTCATATGAATGCGTGCTGTTTGTGTGTGCAGTAGTATTCTTCTCAACATTGTTTGGCCTGTTTCCATACTGGATAATTGTTTATATTTCAATTGATGCCAGCCAGGGGGGTGTGGGCATGGAAACAATCAAGAAGGGGACCCATTTAATCTGGGATGGCGCCAAGTTAATATGGGGTCATGGGACTCCCGTGGATGAACACAAAAATAATGCCACAAGTGTCCCCCATGTCAAAACAATGCAGGCTACCCCGCAGTCTCCAAAAATGAATGATTTCCATTTTAGTGTGTACACAATGAATGACAAGACCCCACAACTGTGTCAATTTCAGAAGTAGCAACATCCAATAGCCCAAGCATTAAAGAAGGGGGTGATAGGAGTGAACCCATGTCAAGTACTTTCAATAATTCATATGGTCAATGGGATGACAAGAAGTTCCCGGGGACTGAGGGAAAGGAGCCCAGGAGAAAAAGGAGGGAAACATTGCAAGAAAATTGGGAAGAACATTATAGATTTGGCTTAGACACAGTTGATGACCCACAGCACCACCATCAAACAATTAATGGTATGCAGACATGAACAACATGGCAAAACAAACAACTAATGAAAGCTGATATGTCTGCTCACTCATACCCCACGCCTCAGGCACCCCCAAGGTACTGTTGACACAAGAAATTCCATTTGCAGAGGCCCAATGTCTCCTGCATTGTACGCTGTGCCGAATTAAAAATACTTATCAAGCGTGCGGGTCTGGAAACAGTTCAACGTATTTTTGTGGGTTGTTATATGCCCGAGCTTCAGTAGGAACCTCACACATTATTTTAGAGGACGTTCTTTTTGAACATGTTAGTTCCCAATCCTCTCGCCATATTTTTATTTTTGCTGCATTCGGGTTTCCTTGGAGAGTATCTATCTTAATGTCATACTCAGACATAAGAGCTTCACAGCGTTTCATCCATAATGCCAGGATCCCAGGTCCGGAGGAGGTCGCACCATGGAGTACGCTAAATTGTGGAATCTGTTCACTAGTTCTCGTTTTCCGATAAAGTGATAACAGATTCCAACAAACTCTCGCATGAATTGAGATCAATGATAGTTCGTATCTTATCGAGGACGTAGCCGTTCCTTTTGGCAACTTAAGGACTTTGGTCCAAAAGATGTTCTCAAGAGTAGACCATATCTCCCAAGTACAACCCAACGCATTTTCTGCCCCATATGTAAGTATAGGTATCACCTTTTGCTCATAAAAACGTAAGACTGCTTTCAGAGAAAATTTTCCATATTTATTGTTTATCACCTGCGCTTGACACGCCAATTGTTTGCATTTACGTTTAATCTCAATTTTCCATGGTTCGTCACTGAGGCTGGAGCTGAGCATCATTCCAAGGTATTTCACATTAGGCGAGATAGTTAGCTTTTCTTGGTTTAGTGACCATGTTAGATTTTTTGCAAGCCTAGTTTTGCCACTTTTTAAGTCTTTCAAAACCAGTATTTCACACTTCTTTGTGTTGATAGACAGGTGGTTTTCGATCACATATTTCTGGATTGCATTAATTTTCCTCTGTAAACCAATCGGTGTTAAATCCAGCAAAATAAGATCGTCCGCATACAACATCCAGCTCAACCGGGATTTATGGATCTTCGGCGGAAAGATGTTTAAGCCTTCAAAGGAGTAGCCAATATCAGAAATGAACAACCCAAATAATGCCGCTGCCAGCGGGCAGCCTTGCTTGACTCCCTTAAAGGTGTTAATTGGTTGAGACAGCGTACCAGTTTGATCCAGACGAACCCTTATAGAGGTTCCAGTGTGTAAATCTTTTCTTGTGGCAATTAGGTCTTTCGGGCAGCCCCATTCTCTCATTTTGTTCCATAGCCGTGCTCGATCTATTGTATCAAATGCATGAGAAAAATCAATGAAAGCAAGATAAACCATTGTTTGGGTTCTAATTGCTTCCATTTTAAGTATATTTAACAACAATAGATTCAACGAGCATCCAACTTGCTTGACAAAACCGGTTTGTCTAACATCTACGTGTTTCGAATGAGTTGCCCATTTGACTAACTTATGCTGCAACATGGTCGCGTACACCTTCCCTAAGACGTCAAGCTAGGCGATCGGCCGGTAATTTTTAGGGCATGTTCTGTCCCCTTTTTTAAATATGGGGACAATCACCGCTGATTTCCAGGATTGCGGTGTCTTTCTTTGGAGATTCACTCTCGCAAAGAGATCCACACAGAAGTCTGCCCATAGCTCTGGATGTTGCTTGATCGTGAAGTTAGTCAAACCGTCAGGACCAGGAGCCCTGGAATTTTTGGCTTTCTTGATTATACTCATGATCTCCTCTCTCGGGAAAGTTAAAGACCAACCTGCAGCACAGTGATCGTCCAGGTTAGCGTCACCTCCAGAGTCTTTATATAGTTCTTTGAAGTGTGAAATCCATGTTGTTTCAGATACCATGGAAGCTTGTAACGCTGACTGGGATGCCTGTGTGTTGTTAATGAGCTTCCAAAAATCACGGGATTTCTTGTTATGCAGATTTCTTAACATACATTCTGAGTCGCCTTGGGTCATAATCACTTTGTAAGATTTAAGCCAGTTTTTGTAGTGTTGCTTCGCCTTTCTTATCTTCATGCAACGTGTCTCTGGGGCGTCAGAGCGTGCCTGCCGTATTATCCTTCTCATACCCCGTTTCTGTTGTAATACGGCCAAATCAAAGCAATGGGTTGGGTTCAACATAGTATGTTTAGAGCCACCATTCTTGGTTCTAAAGTTTGCCAGTAGCTGAGCATATTCTAATGTCGCAGTATCGCTATTGAATTTGTTTGTTATGAGTTCAACGTCCTTTTCAGCTAAACACAGGCGGACTCTACTTGCTCCCACATCGACTTTCACCTGCCATTTTGGTTTGGCACTTACATTTGTACTTATGAATTCCATCTTTAATATTCCCTGGTCGCTGTTTGAATTTCGTTGTACTTTTAATGAAGTTACCAATTGATGGAAATCGGCAGTGACAAATATATAGTCAATGGTAGAACCCTGATTTCCACGGTTCCACGTCAAAGCCGGCGGTATGTCGCCTAGCGTGCAGCCATTAAGCACCTGCAAATTTCTTACGCCCAATTCTTTCATCCATTTAGTTGCCAAATTCTTTGTCTGACGAGATTTAGATTGAAAGCAGTCTATATTCAGATCGCCACAAAGGACTATATTGGCTCCTTCTTGCTCAACCAGTAGGCGATCGATGAGACATGTGACCTCGTCAATAAACACATTGGTTCAGGCCCTCACATGATTCCAATATATGTTCAAGATAGTTATTTGTTCTTAATTACTCGAATGTTTGGCCAATTTGACAATCGTGGACTCTTGGATGAAAGGTGAGTGATTAATCAATTTTTCAATGCTATATCCGGATGATCGTCTTACTAAAGTTATAAGACCAGCCATAGGACGGCCTTTCACTGCTTTAATAGCTGGATTTATAGCTATCTCAAAATCTGATGCGACAGGGCTACTGCTTAACCATGTCTCTTGCAAGCATACTATGTCCAAACCTCCCAACCACTCAGTCTTCATCAAATGTGTGAAGCCCCGTGAATTCCAAGAGGCTAGTACACAGTGCTTCACGGCGTCAGCATCCTGGCTTTATCGTTCACAGCTATTATTTAGCGTGCCGGCCAACCATTGCCATTCAAATATTTCACCCTGAATGCAGGTATTTGTAGGTGAATTGGGCTCTGCGACACCTTGTCGCATTTTACCTTGTATTGTTATAGTGAGTTTCTCGCTTTCACTTTCAGGTATGGATTTTTTATCTTCGTCCGACAAGACCTGTTTTTTTCCGTGTTTTATGTTCTTGTTTTGAGCCATGTTTTCGCCAGAATTTTTATCTTCGTCCATCAAGACCCCTTTTTTTCATAATTTGAGGCCTTGTTTTGATCACTGTGTTCGCCAGGCATGTTATGTCTTGTCGTAGTTGGCCCTATCAGTCGTGTATTGGCTAAATCAGTTGATAATACTGCCGGATTTAATAGGATAGAGGTACTTGAGGCTTGGGGCTCTGTCGCCATCTTGGGCTCACGATAGGCTCCAGAATCCCCATCGTCTAATTTATAGACATCAAAACCCAATGAAAAAAGTGATACATTTGCCTCCAAAATGGAGGTAGCTATTAAGGACGAAGTGATGTGTAAAATCACTTTATCGTTCTTTTGCTCATCTGGAAATTCCACAATCTTTAGATCCTCAGTGGTAACTGCACGTAAACTCGGTACGTGATGAAGTAGCTTAATAATGTTACGCCTGTTTAAAATCAACCTGTCAGATGAGTTTAATCTCTCAACCATCAATCTGACCTGAGGCGCTAGACCATTGGCCGTAAGGGCTTTGTTCCTTACACCTGTGTCACATTCGTTAGTGGTGTGTTTAGCCTGATCGAGCCTGTGCCTGTCATTTTGCGTTACAAGCTGCATTTCTTGCAATTTAACATGTCTACATGATTGTTTTCCGTATAGTTCAGTCTCAGTCTGGTCTTCGGGCCCCCTCCTTCCAGGATTAGTAATACAGGAACCAAACTTATTATCCCTTTTTTCCTGCATGGTCCGGAGGGTCTGGTTGTTTAAATTTCCGTTTATCGGCGTTAATGCTGTTTTCACTTCATGGTTACTAGCCAACAGCTGCACTGGCTTATCGTGACGTCCAGCATGTACTTTAAGCTGGTTCCGTGTAGCTTGTTACGTTTTTCTTGTAGAGTCAAAAACATTGGACTTTTTACTTTCTCAGTCATATGCGCTGATTGTATTGCCGTTTCGTTGGTATAAAGGGCACTGTCAGGACACTGAACTACTGCAACCTGACTTGCTGCAGTAGGCTGTACCTTCTGTTTTACTTTTTGTAAAACGACAAATCTGCCGTCTATGCAGTCTTTCTCCAGGAAGAAGGCTTTAGGACTCTCTTTGTTGTTGCTCGGACTTTATCGGCAAGAACAGTTGGCTCTTCAAGATCTTCATATTCTGGCTCATTATAAGTTGACATATTTAGCAATTCTGATGATATTTCAGACACCTCTATGATTTCATTGCTTGAGCCTTCTTTCATTGCGCTTTCGTTCGTGAGTAGAATGAGGGATTTTTTTGATTCAGTCGAAACAGACTCAATCTTTCCATTGGCAAGTACGTGTACCACTTTAATATTCCTTAAAAATTTTCTTGCACCGTGCATTTTTTTTTTCTTTTTTGCTGGTTGATTTTTTGCGCTGCTGAATTATCTGATTTTTTACAGGTTCCATACTAAGTGGTTTCGCAACTTGTTTTTCAAATAATGGAAATAACTTTGGCGCTGGATTTGAGATCGCTATTTCCTCACCTAAGCCAACTTTGTTCCGTTCAATATTACTCTTAGACGTAGATTTGTCTCGAGTAATTTCAAGTGCCGGATTTGCTGAGCTGCGTGCTTGCACAAACGCAGTGTGAAAAGACACATCAACAATTTCCTCGATCGGCAGTATAACCGGGCCCAAATTTCCTGCACTCGACAACCTTATAGAGCCTCTTGCTGCACTATTCTCTGGTTTATCTATAGTTGAAATCGGATCTGACTGCCGGGTAGACGACTCTTGAAGATTACGTTTACACCGTCAGACTTTACACGATTATCCTGAATCACCATGTTTGCAGTCTGTAGAACGACGTTAGGTACACATTTGTTGGGAGCCTTGATGTTAACTTTTAGTAGGGTTTGTTCAGAATGTATTTCAGAATTGGGTACTTTGTTTATAGGATTCGGAGTCTCTATTGCTTTCGTGTTACAGGTTAGGGCAGGATGTACACTGGCCACAGATTTCTCACTCAACTCTCCGTTTTGAAGGCCATGTGTCTCTTTTTTGAACAAGGCAAGAGCTTCTTTAGCGACCTCCGCAAACAATTTTTTGTCAATTGTATCATTCTTTTTTTGCTCTTGTAATAGCTTATGCCATTCGTTGCACTTTCCAAAACCCTCATGCATTGAGCGGTTAGTGTTGGCACAAATTTGTTCCAATTCTACAACTTTCGAATTTAGCAAAGCCACTACTGTAGTTAAATCTCTTGTAGCATCATATTAATGTCCATACAACTTTGTAAATGGGGCCAAGGAGATAGCTAGTGAGGACAAAATCAATGATTGTAAATCTGAAGAGGGCATAGCATTACTTATTTCGGGACCCTGTGTCAATCTTTTTGTACACTTGGGTAAAAGGTCGAAACTACATCTTTTTCTCCTAATTTTAGGGAATGGTCGTTCCATAAACGACGAGTTTGTTGTCTCGTCTCCATCAGAGTCATCAGTATTAGAAACCACGGATCCATTAGCGTTACTTATACTTTGATTTCTGCGATAGGCACAGTGTTTGCCACTCTGCAGTCTTTTCTGCGATGATAATGGTAAGCCTGAAGTGTCGTGAGCATATGCAGACAATGTTTCATTTTTCGACATTTTTGCACGTTTGAAGGGAACATCCACCAGGGTCATCTCACATGGATCAAGTAACACGTTTTTAGACCTTTTCAAAAGAGCTTTTGAGCTTCCTTCATCAACAGGAGGTGTGGCCGCACTCGCAGAATTTTTGTTGCCCTTAGTCAGGCTAAATAGAGTTTTCAAAACATTGTTTGCGATTTCCAATGAATCGCGTCGCATATTGGGTTTTGATGTTAGTTTTGGAGGTGTTAACAAATCAGATACCATCTCTTTATTTAAGCCGGCGACCATGTCTGCACACCACTCTTCACCAGTATTGGTATTATCATTGGGTTTAGAGGTTCTTAGCAAGTCTAGTGGTGAACCAACGGATGTCATCGGGGCAGCCCGGGGCTGTGGGACCAATCGACAGTTGACTCCAGGAGAACTCGTCTCCGACGGAAGCTCGACGCAGGAGTCTCCATCGATTTTGCTGCACTCGGCAGCTCTGGTCTTAGTCCTCAAACCGTCTCGGTTGACGCCCCCAACTACGCACCTAGGTGGGTCACACGGCATCGACAAAGATCCGTCATCAGCGTCAGCCGGCCCATCCCCCACGCACAGAGTCTCTCCGGGCTCCGCGACTTCCACGGCCTCCCACGGCAACCCTCCGGGCTCCACAGGGCAGTCCACACTCACCGCCACCACCTCAGCACCGACACACTCCAGGGGTAAGATTACCGGTGATTGTGAAGTTTCGGATGGGGACTTTATTGGATTGTTTGTGATGGACTTAAAGTTGCGCACATACTCGATGCCATGTCCCCGTATGCTGTCTTATAAATATTATTATAAAGACTAAGCGTAACTTCATCAGGATCAAACTCAAATTGTGTGATCTTATTTTGTGTGCATCTATCCTTGCTTTTTGTCGGGGAGTCATGCAAGACAGCGAGATTATCATTTAAAGCCGTAGGCACTCTAACAAACACATAATTGGCCATTTTAGCCAAATCTGACTGTTGCAATGGTGACAGTGTGGTCGAAGAATTGTGTGTATTTAGGATGAAAAGGGGAGCAGTCAGTTCACTTGTGACCTCACATGTAGAGGTACACGAGTGATAATTACTTTCTTTTCTTGCGTGGGTATGCTGTGACTCGAGAGTTTTAGTGCTGTCTGCGTGAACCTCGCGTCTCTTTTGTGCCCGTGTTTTCAACATTAAGTGGCAGGGCGTACCTTTTACTTGCGTTTGTTGTGTTTTCTCTGCCACACTCATGGTGGGAACCGTCGTCGGGGGCACTCCGTCACCCGCCACTCGCCAAACAGCCCAACAGCTCTCCTTGTCAGCCCTTGGCTCCTCAGGGCTTAGCGCCGCAAGGGCGGTGGAGGCAGCCTCTTAACCCCTGACCCAACTGACCAACTGACCAGGCAGCTATGGGGTTAAAGGGGTAGGCACACGCACCTCCCGTCAGGTCCGATGGTCCTCTGATGTTTTTACGCAGCAAATGCCGAACAGCAGCACAGAATAGGCACTTGCCACAGCCCAACAGCTCTCCTTGTCAGCCCTTCGCTCCTCAGGGCTTAGCGCCGCAAGGGCGGCGGAGGTGGCCTCTTAACCCCTGACCCAGCTGACCACCTGACCAGGCAGCTATGGGGTTAAAGGGGTAGGCACACGCACCTCCCGTCAGGTCCGATGGTCCTCCGATGTTTTTCCGCAGCAAATGCCGAACAGCAGCACAGAATAGGCACTCGCCACAGCCCAACAGCTCTCCTTGTCAGCCCTTCGCTCCTGAGGGCTTAGCGCCGCAAGGGCGGCAGAGGCGGCCTCTTAACCCCTGACCCAGCTGACCACCTGACCAGGCAGCTATGGGGTTAAAGGGGTAGGCACACGCACCTCCCGTCAGGTCCGATGGTCCTCCGATGTTTTTCCGCAGCAAATGCCGAACAGCAGCACAGAATAGGCACTCGCCACAGCCCAACAGCTCTCCTTGTCAGCCCTTCGCTCCTCAGGGCTTAGCTCAGGGATGTTACTATTGTTATGGGCTCTAGAATGGAGATGGACACTGATATTTTAAATTATGTGCTGCTCCCAGCAAAATATGAGTAGGTTGGTCTGAAAGGGGACAGACCAGATATCATTCACAGACATAAATGTAATAGTAAACTGGTATCCGAGTGCAAGAAATATAGGATAGACATGAAAAACCTTAATGCTGCACCCCTGATCAGTCGAGCAGTGTGGGAAAAAAAGAAAGCAGCACTATAAAAATTGACTGCACTGCTTTAGAGCGGATCGTATGCAGGTGGAGGGAGAAAATATGCTCAATATATTGAGTAAAAATAACTCAAGGCTCACCTGGGAATGGATAAATACAATTAGAACTTCCCAGAGTGCGGTCCAGACCCAAATGAGGTTGATCCTCCAGCTCCTCGACCCAGAAATGGTGGCCAATGAGCCTGGAATTTAAATAAGCAAGAAATCCCTGATGTTATATTAGGCCTTAGTACATCAACAGCCCCTGGCCTGGATGGGCTGTCCAATTATGCCTTGAAGCTTGCAGCGGAGGAATGGTCCGAATTGTCATGTCTTCTCTTTTGTCAAATTCTAAGAGGAAAAAAGGTCCCACAAAGCTGGAATAAGGCAGTGATTGTACCCATTTTCAAAAAAGGATCAAGATTAGATCCCGGCAACTATCGCCCAATTGTATTGGACAGTCTGGGATTTTTTTGTCACTTTGATACTGGGGAGTTTGACTAAATAGGCTAGAGCTTCGGGCCATCAAGACACAAGAAAAACAGGCTTTGTAAAGGGTATAGGAACCAGCCTGAATGTATTCCCGTTAAACCTAGTAAACCGGGAGGCAATTGAGGGAAAATTTAAATTATACACCATCTCGATTGACCTGGAACAAGCATTTGATAGTGTGGATTGTGGACGACTGTGGGCAAATTTGAGGGAATGGAGCTGCCCAGACAATGTGGTGGAACCAATGGAGGGGTTATATGAAGAAACAGTGATTCAGGTTCGCCTGAACCAACAAGGGCTCTTGTCAGAGGCAATCAGGGTTGAACCGGGTCAGAATCAGGGGTGTGCCCTTGCTCCGATCCTCTTCAACCTGTATATATCTCACTTTGGAGAATTACAAAAGGGGGTACGTCGTTTTCCCCCAAATATCAATGGTAGGCCGATTCTGTGGATTATTTACACAGATGATCTCCTCCTGATTGATAAAACACTAATTGGGCTGCAAAGACGTCTGGATGCCCTATATGCCTATAAGGCTTTAAATGGATTAAGAGTCAATGTTAAAAAACAAAAATCCTGACTTTTAATGCCAAGATAGGTCGGACAAAAATTAAGAGCTCAAAAATGGTACCTGAACAATGACCCTCTGGAAAGTGTTGACTCAGTCACTTATTTGGGAGTGTTCATTAAACAAAGCATTGCTGAAACTCCATGGGCAAAGATCTTAAGGATAAAGACAAAAAAACTGCAGGTCCCAAGGCATGATTCTACACAAAAGGTTTGGAAAATTCTCTATGCTCCCGTTAATCACCTTTGATAATCAGAAGGTGATTCCTATTCTATCGTAATGGAGCCGAATCCACCTTGAAGCTGACATGGCAATTATGGGAGACACTGGAAGGAGATTTTGTAAGCAAATCATGGGTCTTCCTAGAAGCTTGCCGGTGGCATGCATATGATTCGAGTTAGGCCTGCCCTCGTTATACTTTGTTTGTCTCTGGAAAACCTTATCCTTATTTCGCAAAATTCTTATTTTACACACAACCCCACAACTGAGTATCCTGCGAGATTATGTCCTGCTCCTAGACAATGACCATTTAAAATTCTGGAAGACAAAGTGTGTGAACATTTTGTTGGATTTGGATTCATCATTTGGAGCCTTAATATCCAACCCTGTCTCTTTGAAGAAGAAATTGAGTAGACAGGATTGCATATTCACTCAATTTAAGAGGAATAGTTCAGCATTGATGGAGGAATTTGCGTTTGAATGCAAATCTATAAGGGAGGTACCTATATATCTTGAAAAATGTCCATGTCCAGTGATCAGGGCTAACTTTCTAAGAGTGCACCTAAATGTATATCCAACAAGAGTGGTTTTAGTTACTCAG
Source organism: Ambystoma mexicanum (assembly GCF_040938575.1). Classification (NCBI taxonomy): domain Eukaryota; kingdom Metazoa; phylum Chordata; class Amphibia; order Caudata; family Ambystomatidae; genus Ambystoma; species Ambystoma mexicanum. The sequence continues at coordinate 1,328,034,779 of NC_090929.1, forward strand.
AGACAACTAGTTGGCCTGGAAATGAGGTGGAGATTCTGTAAGCTTCTGAGTGAAATAGAGTCATTAATACATCTGCTAATCTCCTGTATAGGCTTAACCGATCAGCGTACTCATTTTCTGGAGCAGAAAATAACAATGGCCGGTTATTGTCTCAGGACGAATGGTGGCAGAGATTCTTGTTGGTCGATCATTTACCTATAATCTTTGATGTGAAAACATTTCTGGAGGGACTTATTGATGAAAAAGACAAAAGGATTATGGATAAGATTGAGGAAATGATCTGTAACACACTGTGGTTAAATGAGAGGATAAATCCCTACTCCCTGGGAAGCTTATTTTGAATGCTAAAGTGATTGTATAGTTTGAAGGTTCTGTGGAGTGTCAAGTGGAAAGGAAATAGATTATTTGTCGCCACATGTATCTGTCTGCTAATGAATTTCCATGATGTGGAGGCTTGTACTACATTTCCTTGGTGGCTTTTCTTTTCTCCTTGTCCTTTTCTATTTCTTTCTTTCTCTCCCTCCTTTGTGATTAATTGTATTAATTTATTTCATTGTGCTTCTTTCTTTCTAAATAAGGTGAGATTGATTGTATGGAAAGATTGTTGTTAAAGATTTAAAATAAATCAATAAAACAATAAACAATAAACAACAAAAAAATGACTTAACAGTAGTTTCTTGAATTTCCTGACAAGTGTTTTGACGTGATAGGGCCGGTGCTGTGGATCAGTTAAATCTTATACACTGGTCTCAGTCAGTTTATCAAGGTATATAATGGGGGCCTTGCTATGTCTCATCCGTTCCATGTAATAATGTCGCCACAAAAATCTCGCCATGCAAAAATATCGCCGAAAAATTGCCGTTTTTTGTGGCGACATTATTGCATGGAACATGCGGGGGACACCCCGCAACCCCCAATCTTTTTTTTTTTTTTTTTGCCCCTCTCCCCATATATATGGTCACCCAAATAATATCGCCACAACATTTTCCCAGCGATATTATTTACGGCGACCATATATATGGCAATATTATTACCTGATACCGTCTCATCAGGGCAAATACATGTGTGTCCAGATTGCTACAAATAAAAATGAAGTAACAATTGTCACTGATATGTGACCTAACCAGAATTCTAGTGGATTAAAAAAGTACTGATTTTTCAGGAGATTTGTAAGTTTGTTAAGTGTTCGAACAATTATAAAGATCAATGTGGCAGAGGGTCTCCATTGGTCTGACATGTGTTTAACTTTCTGGGTGCAATAGCCTTTGCATTGAGAAAAGACAATTTGTTTTCCTTCGCTTTCAACTTCACCAGTTCACCATCGTAGGATACATGCTTTTACCATAAGAAGGCTGCATGAAGAAGGATAGATTTCTGAGGGCCCTGTCCCTTCTATTCCACTGCCCAAAAGTGACCTCAGCTGACTACAACTGCTACCCCATCAGAGCATTTTTACTGCTATGCAATCAGTGGCAGTGGATCTCAGGATCGTCACAAGAAATATCTGAACCAAACAACAGTTGTTTTGTGAGGATAACGATGATATTGCCATGCAGTGGAAAAAGGTCCATAGCTAATGTCTGAGCGAGAGATAACGTGATTGGCAATAATTGCCTCAAGCAAACTAATACAAATAGGCATTGTCACAGGATTTGTTGTAGACTCCATGGTAATTCTTAACCACTGTATCCCCATCTTGTGGATGTTGACGAGGATAAGCAATTTGCACTCAGAGCTCCGCATGGGTAGTTAAGGCTGCAGGAGGGTTTTTCTTTTCAGTAACAGTGTTCACTGTCTCTTCGATTCTCAGCAGCAGAGTTAATGATGATCATAATCTGGGGGTGATAGAGGCAATGCCAGAATCTAGCCGGTTCTCTGCTACGGGAGTTCCTGCAATGCCCGGGTTTCTTCTCCTGCGCTGATCTGTGCCACTCCGCCATGAAGCAAGAATGGGAATGGGAGGAATGGCTAGCAAGCACACTTATTTTTGGCTCCATTTCTGAACACAGATCAGAAACAGTTCTATCACTATAGTTCACTCTATGCCACACAGAAACCCGGTGTAGAACCAGGAGAGGAGTATTCTAAACGACACATTATTCATTCAACGCACCAAGATTATGCCCAAAACCAAATGTTCTCATAGAGAAGTTAAGAGTATTCTGCATAGATGCCTGTGCCAATAATATCTTATTCACAACATGAAGTTATCAATAGTGTGTCCTCCAATGTTTTACAAAACATATGAATTTCTATATATCACTTGCTGCATTTTTGTAGTATTTACCTTCATAAACATTTTTCAAAGTGTGGTTATGATGTGTAATTAAGAAGTGAATATTACATATGTGTATAATGAATAACGAGCATGGACATAATTAACATGTCATGGAAAATTAGGAGGCAAAAGAGGGAAACGCAAAGGACATTATTTGTTTTACTCCACTTCAAAACTACCCACCCATTTTGAAGAGGTGCTATCATACTGGAATGTGCCGTCATTATGTATCATTCCAGTGTTACAATTTATGAACATATCGGACCATCAGAGAAACAGGATGACACACTACACTTCGTCCTTATGGTGAAAAAGATACATGATACGCCCCACTGATCATTTAAGCGACATCCTTCATGAAGAAAACTAACTTTAGGCGTCCCAGGGGACTAGTTCATGTGCTGCATCTGCAACAGAATACAAACAACAAACAGAGGTGGGCATTAATTAGCAAGAGATCCTGAACCCAATGTATTCCTCCAAATCTTTAAGATGTTCCACTCATTACAATAGCTTCTTCAACAAACCCACTATTCAGGATACCTACCATCCATTTTCAACTATGCATCAAGTAATATCCTGAAATATATACGCTGTTTGTTAGTCTACATCGTTATTACCAGAAAAGCAGAAAAGCACAGGATATATATATATATATATATATACACACACACACACTGCATAATCACTATGTAGTCAATATACCTTTTATCCATTTCACATGACACTTACTCAAATACACTCTCTGTTCTCACACTTTGAATGCTGTCAAATCATCAACACCCATAGGCATTTGCAAATAAGTTCAGTCTGAAAAACCATCCACATAGAAGCTAGTCGTCAGTCTAGATCATCATTTTCCCTGACTGACTGCCATCTATGTTTAATGCATTCCTATTTGCAGTATTTCCTTTCACCATTCATACAGTGTCGGTGTTCTTCATAAATACCAGTCATGTCAAATGTGCAACACTTCCTTCAGCATACAAATTGCTGGTCTTAACATCCATAAAACAAATCTATCAAAAAGGTTAAGTACTCGCTCCATCGCTAAAACAGCTTGAGCCCAACCTGTTTTTTTGCTTGGGTATGAGGGCCATCATGCCGTTATACTGTTGTGCTAAAACTAGCCCATTACTGATAACTCTGCTGTCACCATATTTAAAATAAATTGGCTGATAAAAGGCTGTGTACGTGTTAAGGACAGTTTTTCTGAAGTCCAACTAAGGGCCTAGAAAAACCATTCAACTGAGGCAGTACAAGACTCCACTCTGTTAGGCAGAAACCTGTGCAGTTCCCTTAGGGACCACTGCAAAAGATTTAAGACTACAGGTGTTGGCAGTAAACCCACTTGGTAGCAGTCTGTACCACCCAGATTTTCCTGGTAGCTGTGGCTGAGCAGTCAGACTTCCCTCAAGAAGAGTTAGGCAGTATGCAAAGTATACTCAATAGGCACTCAAATATAATAATACAAGCAAACACTGACCAGAGCTTTGGTATCAAAGTATAGAATTATTTATTTAAAAACACACAGTTGAAACACTCCAGCACTCGTATTGTAAAATATTCTAAACAGAGTTACTATTGTAATATATACACCCCTTTTTCCCTATCAGATAAATCACAGTAAATTACCACTTATTTTCATACAGAGGTGAGCGCTTAACTAGATTGCACTCTAATAAGTTTGTGAGAAAGGGAGGGAAAAAGACAGAATATGAAGAGGTACACCACTCTATGATTCAGGAACACTGTTAACAAGGCAGAGAGCCAAAAGTCACTGGTGAGCCAAAGTCCAAAGGCTGGGCCCACTCTTAGAGAGACCAGAGCACAAATACGCCCAAGATCACACAGTTAGACTAGGCTTAGAAAGTCTTGCAGAGGGTTCAAAAAGAGTTTAGAGAGGCTTTAAGAAAGTTTAGCCAGGGTGTCCCAGACTAACCCAGGTTCGAAAGCCGGGGGCTAAATCTACCCCGTACAGTCGGCAGCAAGGGAAGCCAGGCGGGGCAAGGTACCTTAAGTGGGAAGGATCCTCCAGCGGTGGCAGTTGTTCCGGGTAGTGGGTGCAAGTTGCGTTGTTGTCCAGGGGAAGAGAAGATCTCGACTTGGAGGAAAGATGAAGGTCGTTGCACTACCAGGGAAGAAGCCAGCCGCGGAGTTTTCCGGTTAAAGGTGGTACCTTTGTTTCGCGGTCGTGGTAAAACGTGGTATCCCGGTTGCCGGGGTGCTTGGCATGGGCAAGGCGGCCACGAGGTACGTCGGGAAAGCGAAAAGATGGTGAAACTGGTTATCCCCATCAGTCAAAGGAAGAAGACTCTCTGGCGGGAGATCTCCTCTGTCGTTGGGAAAAAGTGGTGAGACGGTCCAGCAGGGCTCCACCGGTAGTGGTGTCGTGGCAGGTCGGCTCAGCTTCTCCCTCATCGGATTCTTAGGTCCTGTGACGACTTCTGAAGTTCCAGTCCCCAAAGCCCTGCTTTTATGCAGCAAACCCCCATTCACACAGCCTAGCTGTCACTCAAACATGCTAAGTGGTGAGCCGGCCGGCTCACCACTTGGGCCAATCAGGATGGAGTGCGACTTGAGTTGCCTAGGCAACTCAGTCCAGGGTGCCTAAATTTCCCTCCACCCCTCCTAAATACCCCAGACAGAGTGGCACCACTTTGGAGGGCATCTGTGGAGAAGCCCGCCAAAAAGTGGAACAAAGGGCTCGACTTGGGTTGGAGTCACAGAAGAGAACACAAACGCCATTTTAGAATCAAGTTTTGGCAAAAAATACCAACCGGAGAATTAATATTAATTAAATAAACCGGTGGTATGTTCGAGGCTACCGTAAATAATTAAATAAAGATAGTAGCCTAAAACAATGGGAAATCCCATAGGAAAATATTCACGGTTGAATATAAAAAGTAGTATCCACTGCCACCAGCCAACACTCGATCAGTGGGGACGGAGACGTGCCCCCTCGACTACTCGACTAACAGACCCCGGGGCAATTGAATTGCCCCAGCCAGTACGTCCACAATATGATGGTTTGTACTGGTTCTGTTCAGAATTTAAGACTAGTAAAGTCAATGGTGACTTTACATGCCCTGGGAGACAGTAGTCAGTCCCAGGGAATGGAGTGTATACTGGGGGGTCATTATGACACCGCTGTGTCACTGCACTGAGGGTGCTGTGTAACACACATCACAAAAACACATGAAGCCCTATGGAGTAAAAGACCCCATAGCCCATTAAAAACTTCTAGATTCAAAGAAACACACTCAAACCATGTCCAAGAGTGAGGGTAAAAGAGTCTCACTCTTAGCAGGAGAAAAACATAAACCCAAAAAGTTCAGCACAGCTGCTGGGGGACTCACTAGGTTAGGAAATTCAGCCTAAACAGAGAATTCTCCCTAACACACTCTTAGTATAAGGCTGTATCACCTGAGTTCAGGGTAGCGCAGACATAGCAGCCAGGCATATTTTAGGAGGGAGAGAGGGCAGTAGACACAATACAAGTGAAATTGTAATACAAATGATCCAAAGAAAAACTGAAACACTATGTACTGTAAAAATAAAGGATTAGTTTAAATACAAGTAGGCCCAGATAAATCTAGTGGTACGTAAGTACTAACAAATTATATGAAATCACAGTATAAAAACACAACACTATACTTGAAATCCGCAGACCCAAGTATAAACCTTATTTGGAACACCTAAGAGTAGTTCTAGGGAAGTCAAAACCTTGTTATACACATTAGTATAGGGTCAAGCCTATTCTTTGGGAGTAAAAGACCAATGGTTACTTTCAGATTACATTCAATAATACAAGGGCAGTGGGCCCTTCCAGTTGTACAGTGACTCTTGGAACAAATCATATAAACAGTCAACTGGACAATATACTTATGTTTATTAGTGAAACACTTATCCTAGGTGCAGTAAAAACCTATAACTAATCTTGTCATAACACACAGTTATAGCAGGTGAGTAAAACCTAAGGATGTAATATACAATTGCAGATGCTTTTGTACCCCAGATTGAGGTAAGCAATAACTCTGGTAACTTGTTTTGGATGTCGCACAGCTAACACAAGGCAAGTAAACCCCACATACTTTAACTTCACAATGAAGGGGAAAGTAAAACCCAATGTCACACTTCACTGAATAGTTATTCTAGGTAGGCAACAACCTAATGTAGACTTATTAAGGACAGGCTAGCAGCAAGTCAGGTGAAGCAAGACCCAGTTGGGGGACACTCATACAGTTATTCTAACAGGACTAACCTGGTGATACCAACAGTTGGAGGACACTCATACAATTACCCTACAGGAATAATCAGGTGAAACCAACACATTACTTTTGTAAAGAGGCACAACCTAATCACAGGAGAGTAAAATACCTTCACATCTACTTTCTATTAGACTGGCAAAACAGTGGCTAATGATGAAAAGATGTTAACCATACTTTTATGAATAGTGCATCACACATTCAAGATCAGTAAGAACATGTGTAACTATTCACTCTCAGAATTACAGTTACCAACCAGCTCTTTACAAGTAAGGAAAACACTTGATTTCTTTTCTAGGCAGAAGTCTCAATCCCTTCAAAGTATTTCCCTTATTCTTGGAGCATGAGTGTTCTTAGTGGAAGGGGGGTCAATAGGACTAGTGACCAACAGGCAGTGTTAGAATAAGTTCCTAAGTAGCAAAAGCCAGAGTTCCTTAGGAAAACTGGGCAAACAGGTGAGTACTTTACTTTTACAGTTAGAAGAGGGTCCAGGGACTTCACAGAAGACACCCCAGCTGGATTCTAGCAGCAGGACTGGGTGCACTGGACGAGGAACCTACCAATCACAGAAAACATCCCAGGACTACACAGAAATCCCAACAGGCTTAAGGTAAGTATATACCCGAGCCAACACAGTACCTCAGCAATGAAGAAGAGATTGCAGCAGGAGAACTTCAGGGACTGCAGCCAAATACCCGGTCAGTGGATTCCTTGTCCTGGAGACTGAACACAAGACCTCAGAAGGGACTTTGCAGCAGGGATCGATGAAGAAGGCTCTAGGCAAAATTTCCCTTGTGGTTGAATGCGGTTTTAAGGATTTGGTGCTTTTTAAAGGAGCACAGAAGAAGACAGAAAATTGCGGTTGAATTCTTGTTATTTAAAAGGTCCAGCACTCTTATGAGGGGACTCGTAAGACTCAATTCGTGTCTCTGGAGGAACACCAAGATAACCACAAAGTTTTAGCGAGATTCAGCATTCAGAAGAGAATGCACTGCACAGTGGCAGTAGGTCCCAGGGTATTGGGGTATTGCCAGAATGCAAGGTTGCAGCAGCCCGTAGAATGGCTCAAAATGCAGGTCTACTGGAGTCTAGTGGGTCTCATCAGGCTCCGGGTTCGGGTTTTCGTTTACGAAGACCCCAGGTTGATTGGAAGGAAGGGCTGCAGCAGGCTCTGGTTACACAGCAGGCTCTCTGGTAGCTGGGAATCATCTCTGCCACTTTTCCTTCATCTTCCTCTTTAGTGTTTTGTTCCAGTGGTCAGCATGACTTCAGCTTCCAGTATTTATCAGGAACTACAGCACAACCTCTGCATTCTCTCCTTGCATTTTACATGAAAGGGGTGTCTGGTTGTCCAATCAGGACAGCCAGCCCCCCACTGGGATTTGTCCCATTTGAAGAAAGGTGTAAGACAAAGGAGGGGGAAGTTTTGGACTCCTCCCCCTCTTCCTGTGCTTACAGACTGACTGGAGCCTCGGCGGGGTGTCCAGGGGACTCCCACCGAAGACAAAACTCAGGGGAAGGAACATGAAATGACAAGAACCATTAAAATGGCAGCAAAAGAAGGTAGGGGCCATTTTGGTAAAATGAAAACTCTTAGGTGCCTTTACTGCAGCTGTGATCACAGCCCACGGTAAAGGTGCACCAAATTAGTAAAAGGTATCACTGCCACCAGCCATTAAAGGTAAGCTTGTCACTGTAACAGAATTGTTACAGTTTTAATGTGAAAGGGGATACATTGTATCTCCCCAGCACTCCCCATAAGGTGAGGGTGTGCTGATTTCACAGAATACAATGTAAAAGGGATCCAAAGATCCTTTCTACCCTTGGGAACTGTAGTTCACTCAAGGGTAGCACAAGAAGGTTAAATGGGGAGCCCCTAGGGCAACCCAGCAACAACAAGCACATATTGCCAATAAGTTGTTAAACATGATAACTTTAAAAAGACACTATGAAGAGTCTTCAAAATGACACCCATAAAAAGAGTTAAAGATTAGGTGAGCATGGAAAAAGGTTCCCACTCACTGAGGTATTAATGAAAAATATCCCACTAGAAAAGCAAAAAATTCAGGGGTTGAACCAGGAAAGGAAGATTTACCAGCTCTGTGGAAATCTCACCTAACTGTACACATTCTGAATTAACACCATGTGCCTCATTACGACCCAGGTGGTAAGTTACCGCCTGGGTCATACCTTTACCGCCATGGCGTAAACTATGTTTACGCCATGGTGGTTGGCGATTTACCGCCCCATTCCAAGGTGAGTGGGGCGGTAAATCCCCATTTCCCATTTACCCTTCCCCATTCCCATTTTTGCCCCATAGGACATAATGGGAGTGGGGAAGGAGATAATTACGCCACCGTAAATTACGGTGTCGTAATTATCTCCAAGGTCCTTTAGCGCCATGGATTTTAACGCCTGCAAAAAGCAGGCGTTAAACTCACCAGGGCGCTAAGGGACCTTGTAATCAGGCGTTAAGGGTTGGCGCCGTTTACGGTGCCGTAAACCCCTTAACGCCTGACTCGTAATGAGGCCCCATGAGTGGGGGAAAATCAATCCCTGGGCTTTTTTTTAAAAATCTCTTGCGAACCAAATCTGCTGCTTAAGGAATGTCATGTTAATTACCAACCAACAACACTTTTATTAAAAAACTTACAAGAAAAAAAGTAAGAGGCAATTATTGTGCCATCATGATATAATTAATGTATTTCACTCAATGCAGATATTTAGCCATGGATGGATTTTGTTCAATTGGAGTTTCCAACTTTCTGAGGGCTATATTGGCTTTACCATCTCTTATGTCCAGCAGTATCTACTGAATCACACACCAGAGCATATAAATTTCAGTGTGCTCAAATTCAATAAAATAGCCCACTAATAAATGGCAGGTATTAACATAATTTCATATGTAAGAACTATGTTCCAAAATGTGTTAACACTCTGTGTTAGGAAAGATTTCATGTATGTGCAATTTTCCCTCCATTTATGGACCCCCGCAAACTTGTTGCTTTTGTTTGGCTATCCTAACCTAACTTGTTCCAGTGGAGCCCAGCCTTGAGCGGAACTTCCCTGGGCTTTTGCTCACTTGTTATAGGGAAACTGAAACGTCCTTCAGACTGTCAGTACTAGGAAACTATGTTTCCCTTATAATTTGACTATGTTGCAATTTCTTGGTAACTTTCTTACTGTACACAATGTACCTTGCAGTACCATGCAATGGGGTCCCTTTTTTTATGGCCCTGGACACTGTCAGAGGATTTTTTGATGATTGCACGAGTTTGCCTGGGACAAACTAGTGGTAGTAGTTACTTTTCATAATCTTTTACTTCTTTTCACTGAGTTAAACCGTGTTTACCACGTTTGGCTCAAGACTGTTGCCAGGTACGAAAATGGCTGAGCCAAAAAGTATTTTGTACTGTCCCATGGCCATTTTGTCCCTTAACTTCACCCAGTTGAAGCAATTTGGGTTTTCCTTATTTGGTCATGTAACCTCCCGTGAAAACCACTTTAGTGGGCCTCTGCCTGTCATGTATGTGTGCCCAGGAAGAGAGCTGGGACTGTCTCGTCCCAATCCACACTACGGGTGCCAGGATGTCTGGAGTGCCTGTATAACTGAGACCACAGTGGGTCGTGATTGGTCCACGCCTGGAATGCCTGCAAGAGAGCAGATCTTCTTATGGAAGTCCTCTATTTTGGCACAAAGCTAATCTTGGCTAAGAGAAGGGGCACTGCAGCCATTTCAGGCCGATCACCTGTATTCTCACCAAACTACAGAAGGAGCCAAGCCTCCTACACAAAGAAACAGACTTGTGAAACCAATGAAGATGCTTTGAAAGATGTTGGCACCCTTTGCCCTCTGCTGTCCTGCCGAACCCCTGCTTTCTCCTTTGATCTAGAAGGCCTGCCAAGATGCTTCACCTCTTTGGGTAGGGGGAACAACTACTCTTGGTGCTCCCTGCTTACCCACCGAACGAGCCCCTTCGGAAGTGTTCCTGGGCCATCCAGCAAACTGTCCAGCTCTACCTCAGGGTAATCTGCAGAACCGCCACCATCTTGAGTGCATACCCGAGACTTGGGACATCACTTGCTTTTGGTCCTGTGCACTCTCTGCCAAATTTCACAGGCCTAGCTTCTCTGGGTCCTGAATAAGGAGAGTGCATAACACTGCCTGCATCCATGATTCCCGTGCCACTACCTGGTGGTGACGGTCGCTACAGATCTCCTGCTGTTCTGTTCTCCTGTGCCCTGAAGCCAGCTGCAGTAGAATTTTCTTTGTGCCTTCTTCTGAAGCTGAGAAAAGGCAACTGTCCACTGCAGCCACTGAGAGCCAGAGTGCCACGAAACTGCAGGACTCGAACCTACTAGCAACCTTGTCTAAAGTAGCGAAGTTTGGTCCTGACTGTGCCAAGGGTCAGTGAGTACTAGCATCACTTAACGGTGTCCCCCTCGGACAGCCAATCCTTTTTACTCATGATTATCCCTTAAAGGTACTGGAACTTGGCTGGGTTAGCCTGTGCTCCGTAGCTATTCTCCCCTTTTGAACACTGCTTTGTCACCAATGGCAAGGCCTACTCGAATAGTGGGGACCATTTTTTCATCACCTCAAGCCCCTCCTGACTTTCTACAGCCCCTACAAGAAGAGCCACTTTTTGTTAATCAGCTCTATTGTGCGCTTGTACGCACAACTGTACTGTTGAGCATAATCCTCCCCACTTCTTAGGGTTGGACTCAAATTTTAGGGAACAAACTCTGAAGAATTATATAATGCCAATTGTTTACTAACTTAACCCTCTCTTCACCGGTTGTGGTTGTACCCTGTAACTTAATTACATTAGCAAATGTGTTGTATACATATTGTTCAGTGTAAGGATTTGTGTGATAACTGTTTTCTCATTGCTAAAGTTCCTTGTGTCTATTTGGTACGGCCAACAATAAATGTATAGATATTTTTCATATACACTTGTCTAAGAGTAACTTGTGTTTCGTTGCTGTGTGTGCTCATTGTGGGCTTCCGATCACTCGCACCCATTTGGGATTCAGTCTTGACTGCCTGCCAAGATCTCTAGATTGGTCTGGCTTGTCCAGAAGGTTCCAATGTTTCACTAAACTGAGGGTGGTCTCCTAAACTTCTGTCCACCAGGTCAGAGTTTAGAAATCCATCTTAACAGTTTGTGAGCTAGGCTAGCGTTCAAAAGGTTGCAAGGGCATTCAAGTTCAAGTTAACGTTAGGCAATTGGTATGTGCCAAAAACCTTCATCTGAAGCAATTATGATCACACATGTTTAGTGTGTCAATAATATTAATGTTACCTGTAGTGGTGAGTGAATTTCCTCTGAGGTCCTGGTTGATGTCATATATGGAACCGTAGGTGGCATCTTCTGAGATAGAGGTTTCATGAGTGTCAGTTGACAGAGAGAACCTTAGATAAATGCAGTCTAAGTGGTGGGCACTGAGTTCTCTGGTGTCCGAGCTTGTACCCGGACAGTTGGAGTAATAAAGACTGCATACCTACACTGGAACGAGTAACTGTCTTTCCTTGACTCCTGCCTCCACCTCTTAAAAAGTTACCCAGGTACAGCCCAACCGAGAACGTAATGTATTGACAACGAGAGGTTTGAGCCCTATGACCACTGTGGGGGGAGTGGTGAGTGAGCCCAGAGAAGACCCTCCCCAAGAAGAAAGACCCACCAACACAGGCTGTAGTGTTGGGGCAGAGTGACAGAGACTGCAAGGGGTATGTTTATAAAGAGATATTTATATTTATTACAGTTATATGTACATAAGTAATATTGATTAGGGAATAGAGGAGGTAGGCTGCTCAACCCTGCATAAGCTGGAAGAAGTTACCTTTCAAGCAGAGTTCTCTATTCCAGAACACAACAGAGGGCTCGTGTTAACTCCACCACCAATGAAGTGTGACACGTGGAACCATGATAAGGTCAGGCAGGTCTCTCTTCCGTCAGGCGCGCTTCCTTTCACGTCGCTGTGGAGATTATTTCTTGTATGTTAGGGAGAGGGTGTCGATCAGGAACGACACACTTGTTCAATTCACGCATATCTACACATATTCTGAGTTTCCCAGATTTCTTTCTTATGACGACAAGTGGCGAAACCCATTCGCTAGCATCAATGCTTTCAATGATTTCTAGTTCCTCCATTCTTCTTATCTCCTTTCTGACTTCATCACGCAAGGATAAAGGAATGTTCCTCAATTTCTGGGCTACTGGATTATGATTTGGTCTCAACTGTATTTCGTGCACATAACCCTGAAGACATCCCACACCATCACTTCCATCCAGGCCGTGCAGGTGAGTGGGTGAGCCCCCCAGCCTCCTTAGGCCTTGAATCCACTGTCTGTTACCCCTTTAGAGACCCCAGCCCCTCCATACCCTCCAGCGCAGGCCGCGTCCTTCCCCGTGTCTTTCCTGCCTCCCCTTGCGCCCACCCTCGCTCGCTCCCACCATCCCTGATAGGCTGCCTTGATTATCGTGTGTTGCTGCCACCTCGACCTGCACGCCACTTCCATCTGGGCCGTGCAGGTGAGTGGCTGAGCCCCCCAGCCTCCTTAGGCCTTGAATCCACTGCCTGTTACCCCTTTAGAGCCCCCAGCCCATCCATACCCCCCAGCGCAGGCCGCGTCTTTCCCCACGTCTTTCCTGCCTCCCTTGCGCCCGCCCTCGCTCCCTCCCACCATCCCTGATAGGCTGCCTTGATTTCCGTGTGTTGCTCCCACCTCGACCTGCACGCCACTTCCATCCGGGCCGTGCAGGTGAGTGGTTGAGCGCCCCAGCCTCCTTAGGCCTTGAATCCACTGCCTGTTACCACTTTAGAGCCCCCAACCCCTCCATATCCCACAGTGCAGGCCGCGTCTTTCCCCGCGTCTTTCCTGCCTCCCCTTGTGCCCGCCCTCGCTCCCCCCCACCAGCCCTGATAGGCTGCCTTGATTTCCATGTGTTGCTCCCACCTCGACCTGCACGCCACTTCCATCCAGGCCGTGCAGGTGAGTGGGTGAGCCCCCCAGCCTCCTTAGGCCTTGAATCCACTGCCTGTTACCCCTTTAGAGCCCCCAGCCCATCCATACCCCCCAGCGCAGGCCGCGTCTTTCCCCACGTCTTTCCTGCCTCCCTTGCGCCCGCCCTCGCTCCCTCCCACCATCCCTGATAGGCTGCCTTGATTTCCGTGTGTTGCTCCCACCTCGACCTGCACGCCACTTCCATCCGGGCCGTGCAGGTGAGTGGTTGAGCGCCCCAGCCTCCTTAGGCCTTGAATCCACTGCCTGTTACCACTTTAGAGCCCCCAACCCCTCCATATCCCACAGTGCAGGCCGCGTCTTTCCCCGCGTCTTTCCTGCCTCCCCTTGTGCCCGCCCTCGCTCCCTCCCACCAGCCCTGATAGGCTGCCTTGATTTCCATGTGTTGCTCCCACCTCGACCTGCACGCCACTTCCATCCAGGCCGTGCAGGTGAGTGGGTGAGCCCCCCAGCCTCCTTAGGCCTTGAATCCACTGTCTGTTACCCCTTTAGAGACCCCAGCCCCTCCATACCCCCCAGCGCAGGCCGCGTCTTTCCCGTGTCTTTCCTGCCTCCCCTTGCGCCCGCCCTCGCTCCCTCCCACCATCCCTGATAGGCTGCCTTGATCCCGACCAGCTTTCCGATTGTTATTTTCCCACCCCCCACTGTGATTGGCCACTTGACAGACAAATCCGAAATCCCCAGGGCAGCCCTCTGCCCGGCAGCCCCCTGCGGCTAAGAGCCCGAAGGCCAAGGGCAGCTCATACATTGGCGGCTCCAAGTTGTGTCTGCAGGTGTCCGCAGGGGACGCCAAGGAAACCAGACACCAACAAAAACCGTGAGTGTGGCATGGGTGGGGAATAGAGCAATCACTCTACTCCAGAAAACCTCCGTCACTCTATCTTACCTACCAACAACATAGAGTGCCATAATACTAGCATGTCCACACTTAGATGGAAGTATGGATGTTAGCATGTCCACACTTAGATAGAATTGTGAATGTCAGCATGTCCACTCTTAGATAGAATTGTGAATGTCAGCATGTCCGCTCTTAGATGGAATTGTGAATGTTATCATGTCCACTCTAAGATAGAATTGTGAATGTTAGCATGTCCACTCTTAGATGGAATTGTAAATGATAGCATGTCCACTCTTAGATAGAATTATGAATATTGGCCTGCGTCGGATCTAGATGGAATTGTGAATATTAGCATGTCCACACTCAGATGGAATTGTGAATGTCAGCATGTCCACTCTTAGATGGAATTGTGAATGTTAGCATGTCCACACTTAGATGGAATTATGAATGTTAGCATGTCCACTCTTAGATGGAATTGTGAATATTGGCCTGCGTCGCATCTAGATGGAACTGTGAATGTTAGCATGTCCACACTTAGATGGAATTGTGAATGTTAGCATGTCCACTCTTAGATGGAATTGTGAATATTGGCCTGCGTCGCATCTAGATGGAACTGCGATTGTTAGCATGTCCACACTTAGATGGAATTATGAATGTTAGCATGTCCACTCTTAGATGGAATTGTGAATATTGGCCTGCGTCGCATCTAGATGGAACTGTGAATGTTAGCATGTCCACACTTAGATGGAATTGTGAATGTTAGCATGTCCACTCTTAGATGGAATTGTGAATACTGGCCTGCGTCGCATCTAGATGGAACTGTGAATGTTAGCATGTCCACACTTAGATGGAATTGTGAATGTTAGCATGTCCACACTTAGATGGAATTATGAATGTTAGCATGTCCACTCTTAGATGGAATTGTGAATATTGGCCTGCGTCGCATCTAGATGGAACTGTGATTGTTAGCACGTGAAAGTTGCATTTAGAAAGTGTGCCCTTTAGCCTCTCCGTGAATTTAGAAATGTGCCCAACAGCCTCGCTGGCAAATCGAAGTTAGAAGTGTGCCCAAGACCCTCTGTGAAAGTTGCATTTAGAAGTGTGCCCAATAGACACTCTGGGAAGTTGCAATTAGAAGTGTGCCCAATAACTTCGCTGTGATTTCAGAAGTGTGCCCAATAGCCTCTCTGGTAAATTGAATTTAGAAGTCTTCTCAATAGCCTCTCTGGAAAACTGATTTTAATAGTGCGCCCAGTAGCCTGTCTGTGGAAAATTTTAATTTAGAAATGTGCCCAATAGCCTCGCTATGAAAGTGACATTTAGAAGTGTGCCCAATGCCCTCTGTGAAAGTTCATTATAGAAGTGCATCCAATAGACGCTCTGTAAAAAAATGCATTTAGAAGTGTGCCCAATAGCCTCTGGAGAAAATTGAATTTAGAGCTGCTCCCAATAGCCTTTTGAAAATTGATTATACAAGTGCGCCCAGTAGCCTCTCTGTGGAAAATTGAATTTAAAAGTGTGCCCAATATCCTCTATGAAAGCTGCTTTAGAAGTGTGCCCAATAGCCACGCTGTGAAAGTTGCATTTAGAAGTGTTCCCAATAGCATCGGAGAAAGTTGATTATAGAAGTGTATCCAATAGACACTCTGGAAAGCTGCATTTAGAAGTGTGCCCAATAGCCTCTCTAGAAAATTGAATTTAGAAGTGTGCCCAATAGCCTCTCTGGAAAATTGAATTTAGAAGTATGCCCAGTAGACGCTCTGTGAAAATTGCATTTAGAAGTGTACCCAATAGCCCTCTGCCCAATAGCTTCTCTGGTAAATTGAATTGAGAAGTGTGCCCAATAAACCTCTCTGTGGAAAATTGTATTTAGAAGTTCGCCCAGTAGCCTTGCTATGAAAAATTGAATTTAGAAGTTTGCCCAGTACCCTCTCTGGGAAAGTTGCATTTAGCAGTGTGCTCATTGAAAGAGCATATAACCCATCATATCACACCACCACGCTTACTCTCTCCTTACATCACCACTCAACTAGAACACAGAGATACTAAGACACCATTCAATATAACTGTTTTCATACCAACATCCGCCGCTTACTCCACATCATTTTATGTAAGCACTGCTGGTATCACACCCCCAGCCAGGCGTTTTCCTCAGGCCTAACGCAGCCACATCCGTTCCGGATAAATCCTGCCAGAACGAACACATTCTCCTGATCTCTAAACCACCACATCTACCGCTAAGAAGCAGCTATTACACGAGTACCGCACGAGCTGCACACATACCCGGTGCTCACACGCACCTTTTTGACTCTCCGTTCTCTCTCTACTGATCTGAACTTCGGTTCCCAAGGGCGTTCAACCTACCAGCGCCTTCAGACCATACCAATGGTATATAAGGCACTATATAAGTGCAAAATAACATAACATAACATAACATCACGAAAACAGCTTGCATGATCTCCCTGGTGTTCACTTTAGTTGCCACACAACCACTTCCCGGTTTACTCCCATCATTGCTGATGGCAAAGACAGAGTCTTCAATAGTAGAGTCTAACTTGACTTGCAATTTACTCTGGTGAGTCCAACTCAGAAGTGGTGTCCTGCCCACATTAGTGATGTAAACTTTGCCCTTAGATCTCCTATCTTTAAACTTCAATTTTCCCCAAAACCAACCTATATTGTCAATTTTCACTCCACCATAAGCTCTGGGGTTAATATTGGTCTTGTGTAGATATTCATGTTTTTCCTTATTCCATAAGTGTTGTGGCAGCAGCGTGTACTTAGCACTGGTATCAATCATCATATTTAATTCTACACCATCAACTGAAACCATGGCTTTGGGACACTCCAGGACTTCTTCGTCATCATCTCCAGTTACGACAAATACGCATTCTTCACCTTCTTCTCCACAACTATGGCCACTGTCCGAGTTACCTCCTATACAATTTGTGGAAGTATTTCGAAATCTGCAGCACCTCGAATAATGACCTTTACCTTTGCACCTGCTGCAGATGATTTTTAAAGCCGGGCAATCTGGGTCATCGGCCTAGTGGTTAACGCTATTGCACCTGTAAACCCTTCCTTGGCGTCTCCTTCTAGAGTTTGTGGATTGCTTGTCAGGGCTATCTTTCCTGTTTCGGTCATTAACGGACCCCTTATGATTAGACTTGTATGTCCCTTTATCAGGTTGTGATGACCTATACTGCCTACTTGCCACCTTCTGTCTGACGGAGGTATTATTAATCATGGATACAGACTCGGTTTCTTCAGCGTTATTGCAGGATGCTTTGATAGGTTTAATGTTGCTATTCTCAATTTGCATATGTTTCATTTTATTTTCTAATTCGTTCACACATTCTTCGGTATGTTCCACTTCCTTCGCCACACGAAGTACTGTATCCAGGGGTGGGTCATTTTCTGACCAGAGCTTTTCTCTCACTTTTGCACTCCGGCATTCCAGCATAAACTGGTCCCTTAGTCTCTCCTCGACTGCTCATTGAAATTGCATGACTTGGCGAGCTTTCTCAAGGCAGTAATGAATTTCTCGACACTTTCTCCCTCTTCTTGTGTTCTCTTCCCAAATTTGTACCTTTCCAAAATAATACTTATCTTTTTTTCAAAGTGCTTGTCAATCTTCTTGACAGCACGCTCGTATTCACTGATGTCAGCACCTTCTTCCATTGACAGTTCTGGCAGGGTTTCTTATTTCTCCTGACCGGCCGGGCCCAAACAATGTAACAACAGTGATTTCCTTTTTTCTGCACTGCAATTAGGGCCACAGACAACTCCAGCATAGTGCTTAAATGACTTGATCCATCTTTTCCATGGAATGCTAGGTTAATCGGTACCAGGCATGAAAAACGCAGGTGGGGGAACTCTGCTGAATGCCATGGTACAATATGCTGAGCTGGTGATGGATGAACTTAGTACTGTATTCCAGAACAGTGTGTTCTAATTGTCCCGTAATATGCCTGAACAAGTCTTAACATTTATAAGACTCCTTATAATATTGCTGTGAAAGGTTCAGCTCGTATTAGGATTTCTGTGCAACAAACTTCAATCATAATACATGGGTGCATTCCATATGTGATTACTATGAACAGTGCAGCCTGTGGTAGAGTTTTCTTTTTTTTTGCATCCTTCCGCAAATGTGTCCATTAAATTCTACATCCAACAGGCGTACCACTTCCCCACTAATATCTCATCAGCGGCTTCCCTTCGCACGGCACATGCTAGCGAGCAGCAGGAGCGTGTGTATGGCTTTAAGAGGCTTTGTATCAGTGATCCAAAGAAAACAAAGCAGTGCGCATGCGTGCGTGGCGGAGGACAAAAAGCGAAAGGAAAACTGCTGCGGGAACATTCAGCTTTGCGGAAAGATACGAAGAGTGGCGATCGTGCGGAAACACTTATTCAGTCAGTATTTGTTGAAATAATAGTGCGCGGAACGAAGCGCGTTACCTTGTCGATGTACACTCAGGGCCACTGCAACGCTCGGGCATGAGCAGAGCGGCTCCGTGTAAAACAGCTGCCGTAATGAATGTGGAGAAATCCTCATCGCCAATTGTAGTGTTGGGACAGAGTGACAGACACTACAAGGGGTATGTTTATAAAGAGATATTTATATTTATTACAGTTATATGTACATAAGTAATATTGATTAGGGAAAAGAGGAGAGAGGCTGCTCAACCCTGCAGAATCTGGAAAACGTTATCTTTCAAGCAGAGTTCCCTATTCCAGAACACAACAGAGAGCTTGTGTTAACTCCACCACCAATTAAGTGTGACACGTGGAACCATGATAAGGTCAGGCATGTCTCTCTTCCATCAGGCGAGCTTCCTTTCACGTAGCTGAGATGATACACAGGCCAGGGGAAAAGCCCTGCTTAAGAAGGCCTTTGGCGGTCACCTTTCAAGATAATTTTCGAGCCCCCAATCATTTGTAAGCAGTACCAGTCATGTTGCCATTGTATCACCCAGATACAAGCAGGAAGGGAGTATGTGCTGTCAGCTTACCATATTGCCAGAAGTGAGCTGCCATCCAGTGGCACTCATCGCATCCGTGTCAGCAGTTTACTGTGTAGCCAGGATTGAGCAGCAATCCAGTGACACACATAACAATTATGCAGGAAGCACAGACCTGTCATCTTGCCAGTGAGAGTGAGTCTTTGTCTGCTGTTGCAGGAAAGGGAAATGGCCGGAGGTCTGTTCAAGGCCAGTGATCAGGAATAATGACGTCATAGAACATGCAGGAGGCACGTTCGGAATAAAGTAACCTGATCGCGTGTATGCACGGAACGCTTACCACAGCAAGTTCCTGTTAGCGTACAGAAATGACAATGTGATAACCTCTCCATGCTGTTCGTGTGAAACATGAGAAAAGAACCATCTGCGTGCGAGAAGATTGTCTGTATGGATCGTTGAAATGAAATGGGCAACAGGAGTGTGTGCCGTTAAGAGCGCAGAAAAGGAACATCTTCAGGCCCGTTGACATGTATTGCTTTGACATGCTACTGTTAGGTTACAGCAATGTTAAGGACGTAATGCTGTTTTCTCTCGCACCTTGATAAGATCAGATGTCTGTTTATACAGAGGGCAATACGATTAGCTCAGATTACGTTTTTTGTGAAAATATTATGCATAACGTTTTTTTTTTTTTAAAAAAGAGAAAAGAATGAGTGATTGGGTAATTAATGAGTGCGAGATGAAATTTCATTTCTCCATGTGTGCTCTAAACATAGATGTTTACCAATTAAGCGTAATGGGGGATGAGTGAAAGGGAACCCGCTATATAGGTAAAGAGTTAGGTTTCTCTAATGTGATGTTATAGGTGAATTGCATTTAACACAGAAGGGCGAATACTGTGACTGGAAAAGAAAAGTTCCGTTCTTTGAAGCGCATTGGAGCGCATGGAAACAATTGCTAGGACTGATTTTCTATACTCTGGCCTGGTGACCAGATGTATACAAGGCCAACCTACATTGTGACAGGGACAACTCTGGGAAGCTGTAGCCAAACCAGTTCAGGTGGCATTGACAGGCGGTCTAGGCTAATTTCTTCAGAGGCGGTGAGCTTGTAATGGCTTCACAATGAGGTCACACAATGGGAATCAAATATTACACTTAGACAGGATGTATACAAATACAGTTCTTATGTATTGGTCAAAAACCCAATATGAAAAATGACTACTGGCAAATAGAGTTATCACAAAACACTGTTAAATTAAATACATGTATACAAATCAAAGGGGTGGGACGGTCTGGGAATCTCTCTACCAGCACAAACACAGCCCATTGACCTGTTCTTGGGTGGATGGCCCCTGGGAAAGTCTCAACCAAGTTTTTAGCTCACTGTCCCTTTCACAGAGGAGATATATCCCTGCATATCAGTCTTTGTCATGCCCAGGGGCAGTCCAGCACCGAAATGCTAGGCAATTCTTCACTGAACAAGAGTACAAACAGCATCCCTAGACACATGTTTCGGCCTAGTCGGGCCTCATCAGTGAGGTGGTGCTGTGCCTCTCTAAGAACAGTGATCAAGGGGCCCACGTCTGGATTCACCTGGCGACTTAGGGTGAGACACAAAGTTACTTAATATGCAAAACAAAGGGGGGTCTGGCAGTCTCTCTACCAGCACGAACACAGCCCATTGATCTGTTCTTGGGTGGATGGCCCCTGGGAGAGTCTCAACCAAGTCTTTAGCTCACTGTCCCTTTCACAGAAGAAAAATATCCCTGCATATCAGTCTTTGTCCTGCCCAGGGGGAGTCAAGCACCAAAATTCTAGGCAATTCTTCTCTGAACAAGAGCTCAAACATCAACCCCAGACACATGTTTCGGCCTAGTCGGGCCTCATCAGTGAGGTGGAGCTGTGCCTCTCTAAGAACAGTGAGCAAGGGGTCCATGTCTGGATTCACCTGTCGATGTAGGGTGAGACACAAAGTTACTTAATATGCAAAACAAAGGGGGGTCTGGGAGTCTCTCTACCAGCACAAACACAGCCCATTGACCTGTTTTCGGGTGGATGGCCCCTGGGAGAGTCTCAACCAATCACTGTCCCTTTCACAGAGGAGAAATATCTTTGCATATCAGTCTATGTCCAGCCCAGAGGCAGTCCAGCACCAAAATGCTAGGCAATTCTTCTCTGAACAAGAGTACCACCAGCAACCCCAGACACATGTTTCGGCCTAGTCGGGCCTCATCAGTGAGGTGGAGCTGTACCTCTCTAAGAACAGTGAACAAGGGGTCCATGTCTGGATTCCCCTGGTAACTTAGTGTGAGACACAAAGTTACTATGCAAAACAAAGGGGGGTCTGGGAGTCTACCAGCACAAACACAGCCCATTGACCTGTTCTTGGGTGGATGGCACCTGGGAGAGTCTCAACCAAGTCTTTAGCTCACTGTCCCTTTTACAGAGGAGAAATATCCCTGCATATCAGTGTTTGTGTTGCCCAGGGGCACTCCAGCACCGAAATGCTAGGCACTCCTTCTCTGAACAAGAGTACAGGCCTTATCAGTGAGGTGGTGCTGTGCCTCTCTAAGAACAGTGAGCAAGGGGTCCATGTCTGGATTCCCCTGGTAACTTAGGATGAGACACAAAGTTACTTAATAGGCAAAACAAAGGGGGGTCTGGGAGTCTCTCTACCTGCACGAACACAGCCCATTGACCTGTTCTTGGATGGATGGCCCCTGGGAGAGTCTCAACCAAGTCTTTAGCTTACTGTCCCTTTCACAGAGGAGAAATATCCCTGCATATCAGTCTTTGCCCCGCCCAGGGGCAGTCCAGCACCGTAATGCTAGGCAATTCTTCTCTGAACAAGAGTACAAACAGCAACCCCAGACACATGTTTCGGCCTAATCGAGCCTCATCAGTGAGGTGAGCTGCGCCTCTCTAAGAACAGTGAGCAAGGGGTCAACGTATTGATTCCCCTGTTATCTTAGGGTGAGACACAAAGTTACTTAATAGGCAAAACAAAGGGGGGTCTGGGAGTCTCTCTACCAGCACAAACACAGCCCATTGACCTGTTCTTGGGTGGATTGTCTCTGGGAGAGTCTCAACCAAGTCTCTAGCTCACTATCCTTTTCACAGAGGAGAGATATCCCTGCATATCAGTCTTTGCCCCGCCCAGGGGCAGTCCAGCACCGTAATGCTAGGCAATTCTTCTCTGAACAAGAGTACAAACAGCAACCCCAGACACATGTTTCGGCCTAATCGAGCCTCATCAGTGAGGTGAGCATATCAGTCTTTGTCCTGCCTAGGGGCAGTCCAGCACCGAACAGGTCAATGGGCCGATTAGTGCACTGTGTATGTCAGCGACTGCTGTGGTTGTAGCTTTGCTGCGGCTTTCAGGCTCTGAATCGGTTTACTGGTCCTAGGGTATATTGTGTTGCTAATGTATCTTTTGTAAATACATTTGTATGTGTATTTCCTGGTTGGTGACCTTTAGTTTCTGGCCGGTGTCCATCTGCGGTAATTCCGGTTCCAATGCCGGCACTTGTTTGGCATGTTTCATGCAATGGGTTGTGATTGCTGGTGGGAATCTGTGCTGGCAGCATGTGTGTAGATGTGGGATGTTGAGGTGTTTTCTCACACCTGTTTTGTGTTTGTGCTTGTTGATGTGTGGGATGTTCAATGTGTATTTATAAGCCTGTTGGGGTATATTTGTCTTGGCAGCTCGGTTAGTGAGTTAGTCATTGGTGGCGATATCAGATGTTCCATTTACAGGGCCCGGCAAGTGTCTTGTGATTTGTTATTAGTGGTGTGCACTAGATCTGCTGTGGTGGCTGTTGGTGTCATTGTCTTGTTCGTTTTTGTGTGTATGGTATTTTTGTTTGTGAGCTTTTGGATTAATTGGTATATTTAAATAGATATAAATTGCTCAGTTAGCAATTTGGCAAGAAACTGGTAAGACTCATTACTTGAGTTATTTGTTCTCTTTTTAGTGCCTTAGGGGGAGAGGTGTTGTGTGGGAGTTAGTGCATATAAGAAGTTTGTGATTTTGGATGCGCATAAATGCGTGTGATGCTTGTGATGTCATGTAAGGATGAGTTGTAAGAAGCACTCAAAGCACTTACATAGAACGTGGTTGTGCATTACAATTTGGCCCCTCTTTTGTTGATCATCGTGGTAATGTGTTCACCATCAAACTCCTTTGTTCAATTCCTTAAGGAGGAAGGTGTGTTGTGGTGAGTGAGTGTGCTGTGAGGTCATGGTTGATGTCATGCATGGAACCTTAGATGGCATCTTCTGAGATAAAGGTTCCAGGAGTGTAAGTTGACTGAGAGAGCCTGAGATAACAGCAGCCTGGGTGGTAGGCACTGGTTTCTCTGGAGTCCCAGCTTGTATCTGGACAGTTGTAGTAATAAAGACTGCAAACCTACACCGGAACGAGTAGCTGTCTTTCCTTGAATCCTGCCTTCATCTCTTAAGAAGTTACCCAGGTAGAGCACAAGATAGAACCTCACATTAACCTTAAATTCACTATGGCATTTACAAGAATATGTTGGTGTTTGTGTATCTATAAAATGTATTAGAATATCATAGAATATACACAGAACTGTTTCGGAAACCAACTGATAAAAGTACACAACTTCATTTCATGGGTTTTCCCCCACAGTGCCTACAATGAAATCTACCAAATGGCCAGATTTTGAGGGTGGAAATAAATTGTACACATGCGCAAGGTATTGATAATTACGCAGCTGAGACTTACAATGGGAGGATAATTGTTAAAATGTCAATCTGCGAAATCTGCCTACAAAAAAAAGATAAAATATGCTTGATAAATTATGTTGTGTTTCGACAGTTACCCCCATCAGTTGGTGATTAAGGGCATGGACAAAGAACTGGCACGTAATCAAACAACTTGGTGTTCTATCATTTAAATGTATCGTTGACTTTAAGAAGCGCTGGAATTTGATACAACATCTACTTCATGCTAACCCTGCACAAAAGATGGATTCCACCATTACAGAAATGTGTGGTTTACCATGACTCATAGGCAAGTTCAGATGTGACAACTTAAGTGTGTCCGTTAACTGACAACATCAAAAATATTATATCTTAAACGCTTCAGATGTAAATCTTTTAAACATACAAGTGTCATTGTAAACAAAATGTCATCTGGTTGGTTTTACATGACTTTGTTTTGTTATTCCGAATATGGTGAGTGCAGCAGAATCAGTAATGGCGCAGTCTAATTGGGATATCATTTATTTGGAATTAGAAGATTATGTAAGCAGGAAATTCTGTTTGTCCGCAGCAAAAAGGGCCTCATGATTGTTTTCACCTTACCTTATTATGTTAATCTAGAATTTTTATGTGGGCTTGAAAGGGTATTTTAAGACACTTTTCTTTGTTTTGTTATAGGGGGTGACCCCTGTGATGTTCCAGGTAAGCATGGCGCATGCGCGAGCCTCGGTTGGGCCCGCGCATGCGCAGTTGAATAAACGGCATCCGTGCGGGCAGTTGCCGCCGGGACGCGTAACAGGCAGCCTCGCGTCCTGCACCTCTCTGTGTAAGTGCATGTATACATGCATGCGTGTGGGCCGCCTGAGGCACGGGTGGCCACATAACAACCCCCATGACCCCCTTCTGATCTGATGCCTACTACTTCCCCATTCCCTTACCTCCACACAACAGCTTTATCTAGGTGTGGGTCATTCTCAAATCGAATGACTAGGATGTGGTAGATGGGTTAACACAAAACACCTAGTTGCACTCAGATTAAATTCCATATTAGTGTCACCCAATCAGGATGCTCATATGCGAGCAATACTTTCTGAGAGTTCACCACAGTTCAAAGATTCCCTTTGGCTGTATTGCACAGTAGACTCCTCTTGTTAAATGCATGATACTGCCACTGAGGAGTACTGGCATTCTACTTTTTATCTCATCCTGCACAACCACTGTATGACTGTCACCTAATTTACCATGTGTTCTGCTCCCCCAATGCTGTTATTCTTATTGCTTCCACTTCTTTTCATGGTTTTGCTCCATTTTGACCATTTATTTTTAACCAAAAATAGAACTGGGACTACTGCCTTGCCCCAAGCCTGCTAATTATTTCCAAAAACAAGGCTGGATTCATATAGTGTTTTCTCCTTACATTTCATAGGCTCTGTCACTGGTTTTCAAATTGGTGTGCCGATCACTCAGTTTTTGTTTCATAGACATAGGCATAGCTCTTGACATTTTGGGCCTGATTCATGTAATGTTTTCATCCCTGCAAAGTGACTTTGTGGCTAAAAAGAGCAGTTTGTGACGCGCAAAACACCTTTTCCCAATTCATGGATCAGACTTTACGTGACTTTGAGCATGCACATCCTGCCTTTGCGTGGTGGTGAGCACTTTCTGAGACACGCCGCACAAAGTGTGGGAAGGACCTGTGCAAAGAAACAAATAGGGGGCGGAAACATGCATATTCCCCATTTTCACTGCAAAATGAGAAAAAACAAGGAATAACATGGGTGTGTTGGGGGACGCACCAGAGAAAGAAATTACACACCCAGTAAAGCACATTCCTAAACAAATTAATGGATTACAATGCACAAATCCACGACGGGAAAAGGCACATGCACTCCTTTTGATCTTACCGCCACATGATATCAGACACAACGTACAAGGGAAACATATATAAAGCACACAATGCACACCATTCAAACACCACTCTACCATGATGAATCCAGCTATGGTGGCACCAATCATACATGTCCGTGGAAGAAGGAGGAGATGGAGGGTGAGGAGCATGATGTACAACATTCTTTGGGAGGCCAGATGATGAAGTGTATACAAGGTACAGATTCCCTCCCCATATCATCCTAGACCTGGTCAGGAGTTGGAGGAAATCTCTGCATCACACACAATCTGCCCCCATGACCTCACACCCCTGGAGAAGTTTCTGACAGGCCTACAATTCCTAGACACAGGCTCTTTCCAGCACACCTCTGCCATTGTTGGGGGCATAGTGCAGACCACACAATCACAGTGTCTACACCAGGTATTGCACTGCATTGCATCATGTGTGTGTAGGTACATATGCATGCCACTCAGACCACAGGCAAGGCAGTGAGTGTGCCAGCAGTTCTATGCCATTGCACACTTCCCACCGATACTGGGTGCCATCGACTGCACGCATGTTCTGCTACAGAACCCCCCCCTCCCCACTGACGATGCATATTTGCTGCAACTCAGAGCATTACCATCAATCAATGTCCAGGTCATCTGCGATGCAAAGGGAGTCATAATGTATGTCAATGTAACTTTCCCTGGAAGCACAAATGACAGCTATATTTACTGCCACTTACTACTGTACCGGGCTCTGGCATCGGGAACATTTGTCAACACCTGGCCTATCGGTGAGTTTCAACTGTCATGCACATGCATGCAGTCACGTGACACACTGAATAACATACCTTGGGCCTCATTACGAGGTTGGAGGCAGCCATGGAGCTGTTAGCTCCATGGCTGCCTCCAAAACCCTTCCGACGCCACCCTGATGAATGGAGCAATTACCGGTCCATTCCGAGGTCGGAGGGACCGGTAATTCCCCATTCACCAGGGCCATTCCCCATTCCCACTTGAGCCCCCATAGGGCTCAATGGGAAAGGGGAAGGCGCTAATAACCGAACCGCAAATTGCAGTACCGTTATTAGCTCTAGAGTCCCTTTGCAAGTACCGTCCTTAACTCCTGCAAAAAGCAGGCGTTAAGGAAGGACCCGCAAAGAAAACTCGTAGTAGGGAGGTAAGGGATTACCGGCACCAGTGCCCTTACTGGTGCCGGTAATCCCTTACCTCCCACCTCGTAATGAGGCCCCATGAAAATCAATGCTAATTACAATCATTGGCACATTTGCAACAGACAGTGCCCACACACTCTCACCATTCCTGCTCACACCATTTCAAAATCCTACAACAACAGTTGAAGTATTTACAACGCAGCAGATATAGCAACTAGGGGGACAGAGGAGCACACATTTGGGGTGCTTGTAAGGGCCCATCCCTGTCTTACTACATGCAATACAAATAAATCAGACATTCCCCAACGGGGAATAAGGCTAAGAGAACAGGTTGCGAGAGTTTGGATCTTTTATCGAGAATTGGCATCCAGAACACTCTGCTGCCTGAGAGCGCTCTGGCAAAAATTACAATTACATGACAATATAAAGTGAAACATCGTCATAGATAACGCAACTAACATAGGGTACTAGGTCAGTGCAGAATTGGATAGGCAGTATAGATACACATGGTCCACTGGGCATTGCTCCATCCGGATTGGATGTCCAGTTGGTGGGAGGGCGAAAGTCATGAGGTCGATCTGCGAGTGTCCGGGCGGGGTGAGGGTCAGGTCGCTGTGAGGCAGGGTGGCCCTAGCTAAGCTAACGTAATACAACCTAATAAAACATGCACTAAATAATAGTCATCACAACTCCTTTGAGCAAATCATTGTAAACCTATATATTTAATTTGTGTATTTGCATCATCACTTATTGGGACTTATATGGGGTACTAGGTTAAGGGTCTTGACCAGTGTGATAACGTTGATTGCACAGAGGGTCTGGACTCATCAAAGAGTCTGAGGCAGGTTGACGTTTGTTAGTAGTGGGAGACAAGGGCAGGTTTGTGGAGGTGGATGAGCTCAAGCCGGTTCACACACGGGACAGTGATCTCAGAGGAAGAGTGAGATGTTACATTTGTTTTTGTTGCAATTACCTCCGACTCGAGCGTGAGAATGGAGCTGTGAAGCTTTCAGACACAGTGAGAAAGGGTGGGGGCCTTGTGCGCTGTGTGCGCGGCACTGCTGAGGGGAGATAAGCCTTTCCGTATTATCGTAGTGAGGCCTAGTCAAAAAATGGAGTCGAGGGTGCACAAAATGAATGCCACATGTCCTGCACAACAGCCCCCTCAACGCAAATGCCAGCCGATGCTGGTATTACATAAGGGCGATGGAGGCATTCCCCACCATTGGAGGCATATGGTCCAAGTTGGCCTGAATGCATTTGGGGGTCCTAAAGACCCCTTGCTCCCACACATTCCCCCTTTCGTTACATCTAAAGTAACAAACTATTGGCTCTTTTGTTCTCACTTTGATAATACTCAGCTTCAGCTATCACTTCATCCCAAGCTGGTGTATCTTTAATGGCATCCATGCCCTACATAAGCTTTTCAGGCTGTAGCCCTTTCTTGCGTATTCATCTGGGTTGCATGTCATATATCCCTCCATCCCCGTCCAGGTCCACCCACACTCCCCTGTACCATTGCAGCTCGCTTGGTTCTTTCATGGTGGTGTGGTATAGGTTATCAACCCTGTCCCCATTCTGTCGGTATATAGCTGTCATGCAATACTTTGGTGAGTTAGGCTCTCCAGTTTGCATTTGTGCGTCTATCATAGTTGCTACTGTTGCCTGTCGGCCCATCGGCCATAGGGAACCAGGCTGCACCTCACTGAGGAGGTCCAACAAGGCCGAAACATATCTGGGGTTGCTTGGTTTTCTGTGCAGAGGGGACCTGGCCTAGCAGTTCAGGCTGGGCTGCTACCATTGGTGGCGGCAGCTGACTGATTTGCACATGGCTGGACCCCTTTTGCAATGGCGCAGACGGGCTAAAAAACATTGGTGTGGAAGGTTGCCCAGAGCAATTGCCAGCGGTTCAGATTCATTTGAAACCTTCCACCCATCACTTTTGTGGTCACAGTTTGTCTCTCCATGTGAGAGAGGGTATGCCCAGACGTGGGTCCCTTGCTCGCTGCGCCAAAGGGAACCAGGCTGCACCTCACTGAGGAGGTCCAACAAGGCCGAAACATGTCTGGGGTTGCTTGGTTTTCTGTGTAGAGGGGACCTGGCCTAGCAGTTCGGGCTGGGCTGCTACCATCGGTGGCGGCAGCTGACTGATTTGCACATGGCTGGACCCCTTTTGCAATGGCACAGACGGGCTAAAAAACAGTGGTGTGGAAGGTTTCCCAGAGCAATTGCCAGTGGTTCAGATTCATTCGAAACCTTCCACCCATCACTTTTGTGGTCACTGTCGGCCCATCGTTACCATCATCATAGTTGAGTTAGGCATAGATTTTGCACAGCATCGGATACCTAGTTGGCACACACAGAAAAATAGCAGAATGAAAACGAGGACAGGTACAAAAATGTTCATCACGACGTTGAACCAGGAAGGTACCCAGCTGAACATATTGTTAAACTAGTTGCTTGGTTCTATTCCTCCCTCTTTCGACATTCTCTCCCAGGCTATGTACTGCTGAGATCACGTGGGAGAGGGTCCCATTATCTGCATCTTCAGAGGGTACGAATGTACAGCATGTGCTCATGATTTTTCGGCAAACACCGCCATCCATTGCTTTGAGAAGATCTAGGATGTACTGGTTCTGCATTGTCATTAGGCTCAAGGCACGAAGTTCCACTTTAATCACATTGAATGCCTCTTCAGTGTTGTTGGCCAGTTGGATTAACTCGTAGCTGACAATTTGTACCCACTTGGCGTTAGTTTGAGCTTGGAGTCCTGGCTTTAAGAGGGAAGCAAAGAATGTCTCTGCTGAGTTGAAGAGTTTATACTTCGGCGGGATCTCGGCAAGAAGAGCAGATGATTCAGTAGAGATATAGTTTGATGACCTCCTTTTGCGAGAGAGTCTGTTTTTTAGTTCACTTTCTGACAACAGGTCATATGAAGGAGGCTCTGTTATTGCTACTTGGGGCGCTGCCGATGTGCCAGCCGATTGCCCTGCTGCCGATATGCCAGCCAACTTCCCTGCTGCCGATAAGCCAGCCGAACCTTCACCTCCTTGGATATGACTTTCTGGGATTACCATCAGAGCTGAATGTAGAGTGGCTGGGGCACAAGTATCTCCCCATGATGCCAGGAGATGCAGGTAGGCTTGTTTACCACAGACCCAGTAAATGTCCATGAGTGAAGCTCTGCCTTTCATGTCTGGAATTATAATTGTTTTGTTGCATTGCTTGTTGGGGCCCACTGGCAACTTCCACTCTCCATGAAAACCAAGCTCATGTGGTATTTCTTTTTGCGTCTTGATGGGTTTTTCTAGTGCGGTGACCCAGGTGAGTTTTGCAAGGTGCTGGGACCAGACAGGAGCCCACGTTTCTTTGACCCATTGGAAGTTTTATTTGGTGAGTCCTCTAAGTGCCTCAGCTTTGCACTCGATCGTTTCGTCATGCCACTTTTTTTCTGAGAATCTTGTTCCTTTTATGATGAAGAATGGTTCTTTAATCTTGGCGCCTGCTTGTGCATGTTCTCTCGTTCTGCAGCAGTTCTATTGTAGCTGTGTGTGCCTGGAAGGTGCTCCGAATTCTACATAATACAAGATGAATCAAACACTGAGCGTCTGACAAGGATACTTCTTATGGTACTAGTATTTTGGGTGTGCCTGATGTGTGCGGTATGAGAGAGCCGACATAGCAGCTCTCGTCTGTGGCTTGTTTTGCAGTGGCACTCATATCTGAGTACCATTTGTTTGATTAGTCGGGGTGGCAGGGATCTTCAATTTCATCTAATCCCAGGCCATGGTGGATATCATATCTTTTCCCTTCCACCCCCCTTTTCCGTCTCTTTCTCCCCCCTTCCTGGTTATTGATTGGTTTTACTTTTCGATAGTATATAGGAAACACACTCCTGCCCATGTTGTGTCATTAAGTTCATTCACAGTGTACCCAACTGATAAATCTGGGGACACTTGGGTAGCAGCAACATGAAAGTGCATTATTGTTCCTTGTGAGGTAGGTTCTCTGGTTGTCTGTGCATTAACATTTATCATGTTAGGTTTATTTACCCAAAAGTAATCACCTTCATATTGGTTTGTTTCATTGTCATTGCTCACACTTATAGCAAGTGGAAGGAAGGGGGCTGTTGCGGTGCCATTAATGTGCAACGTAGTGAGGTTTGTATTGGCAGAGTAATCATTGCAGAATAATTATCTCTCCACATTATTTTTACCCCTGCCCAAATATGTACTGACCCTTCTCGTATTAGCTGTGCCCCACTGCCCCCCCTCTTTCATATCTTCCACAATGAAAAACATGGTATAGTACCACTCCTGCCCATGTTGTGTCATTAAGTTCATTCACAGTGTACCCAACTGATAAATCTGGGGACACTTGGGTAGCAGCAACATGAAAGTGCATTATTGTTCCTTGTGAGGTAGGTTCTCTGGTTGTCTGTGCATTAACATGTATCATGTTAGGTTTATTTACCCAAAAGTAATCACCTTCATATTGGTTTGTTTCATTGTCATTGCTCACACTTATAGCAAGTGGAAGGAAGGGGGCTGTTGCGGTGCCATTAATGTGCAACGTAGTGAGGTTTGTATTGGCAGAGTAATCATTGCAGAATAATTATCTCTCCACATTATTTTTACCCCTGCCCAAATATGTACTGACCCTTCTCGTATTAGCTGTGCCCCACTGCCCCCCCTCTTTCATATCTTCCACAATGAAAAACATGGTATAGTACCATGCCATAAAAAATAGCATTATAAAAAACAATATTGCGGAATATTTCAGGGCACACACACAATTATAATATTTATTCATTCTATTAGCTACCCTATTGCTAACTAACATTGCGCTGGTATCTGTGAGTGCACTTCTTTCGGCCATTGTGCTACCTGGAGGGGCGATATAAATTGTGAAGTGACACGCAAACATTTAATTTCTCATATGATATGATATGGCATTTATAACGCGCCTACACACAAGTGTTTCAAGGCGCGACGAGGCAGGGAGTGGGAACAGAGGGAAGACAGACAACGATCTTACTAGGCCAGGTGTCATTCAGATTGCGCAAGTGCATGGGAAGGGGAAAAGGAAGAGTGTGAGGGGGAAAGGAGCAAGGAAAGTGCAGTACATGTGATAGTAGAATAAATACGATAAATAAAACGACCAGCTGGTGGTAAGTGCAAGGAAGTGCAGACATAAGTGCTGGTAGGGGGGACTGTATGGATACAGAAAACTGTCCCCAGGTGCAGGGGTTGCTAGGGAGGCAGTGCAGGTGTGCAACTGGCAGGGCCTGAGCCTGAGGTCAGAAAGGGTGGGCAGGTAACCAGCGCAGTTTCAACCAGGAATTCGGCAGGGGAGAGGGGGAGAGAAAGCAGAAGCAAAGAGGAAGGTTTTGAGGTGCTTCTGATCCGGAGATGGTTCTCCCCAAGTTTCAGGGAAGCAGGAAGGTTGTTCCAGAGGGAGGCCCCAGCAGAAGAGAGAGATCTACCACCAACTCGTTGCTTGGAGAAGCGACTGACCCTGAGGGAGTTGGAGGCGGATGAGCGAAGAGCTTGAGAAGGAAGATATATAGGAAGAGCGAGTTGAAGGTATTTCGGCCCCAGGCCCCAAAAGGCCTTGTGGACAATGCAGAAGGTTTTGAACTTAATCCTTGCAGCCACTGGGAGCCAGTGTAGAGATTTCAGTCCTTGAGAGATACGATTCTTGGGTTTAAGGCCAAGGACACGTCTCGCAGTCCTGTTCTGGATAAATTACAGAGGGCGGAGAGTGGAGGCAAGCAGATTTAGATAGAGGCTATTACAATAGTCCAGCCTAGAGAGAACCATGACTCTGGAGACGTTGAGCTTCTGGGGGAAGGAGAGGAAAGGAAGAATACCTCTGAGGAGGTGCAGCTGGTAGTGTGACTTCTTAGAGACGTCAGAGATGTGAGGAGAGAAGGAGCGTGTGGAGTTAAAGATGACCCCAAGGCTTTTTACGTTGCAGGTGGGAGCAGGAAGAGGGCCAAGAGAGGCCGGCCAGAGAGCTGCAGGGACAGAGGGAGTGGGTGTGCTGATGAGTAGAAGCTCAGTGTTACTGGCATTTAGGCAGAGGTCATTGGCGGCACACCACTCCTGGACAGCAGAAAGACAGTCAGAGATGAGGGAAGGAGAGGAGGAGGCCGAGGGAAGCCTGAAAATGAGCAGGGTATCATTCGCATAGCATAGAAAAATGGGGCAGAGAGCGGCGATGCGGTGGGCAAGGAGTGCCAGCTATTGATTGAACAGCCAGGGAAAGAGGTTAGATCCCTGGGGGACACCACAGGTAGAGAAAAAGATATCATAGAGGAAGGACCCAAGTTGGACCTGGGAGGGTCGGTCCGAGAGGAAAGAAGTCAGCCACGCCAGAGCCTGACCAGTGATACCCAGGTTATCACGGAGACGGTTGAGCAGGATGGCATGGTTGAGAGTGTCAAAGGCAGAAGAGAGATCAAGCAAGATGAGGACGCGTGGGGTGTTTGAGTCAAGGTTGGAGAGCAGGTCTTCACAGACGTTCAGGATAGCAGTTTCTGTGCTTCTGGCAGCTCTGAAGCCAGATTGATGGTCATGAAGACAACCAACAGATTCAGTGTGGATCATACATTTTTTTTTTGTTTCCTTTCATGTTATTCATTAATCTCTTTTTGTTGTTAGGTTATGCTATCTGCAGTGTGCACATCTTGATACTATTTTTCTATATTTCTTTTGTATGGCTTTGCTTTTATACCGTGACCACAAAAGTGATGGGTGGAAGGTTTTGAATGAATCTGTACCACTGGCGTTGCTCAGGGCAACCTTCCACACCAAGATTTTACTAGCCCGTCTGCACCATTGTAAACGGGGTCCAGTCATATGCAGATCAGTCTGGTACTGCCACCAATGGTAGCAGCCCAGCCCGAACTGCTAGGCCAGGTCCCCTCTGCACAGAAACACAAGCAACCCCAGACATGTTTCGGCCTTGTTGGGCCTCCTCAGTGAGGTGGAGCTTGGTTCCCTATGGCGCAGCGAGCAAGGGACCCACGTCTGGGGTGCCCAGAGCAATGCCAGTAGTTAAGATTCATTCTAAACCTTCCAGCCATCACCTCTTTGTTTTTGCTTTGTCGCTCCGAGTGGGACGGGTATGCCCAGACGTGGGTCCTGTGCCTGCTGGGCCTAGAGACCTAAGCTACTCCTCACTGATGAGGCCCAACAAGGCCGAAACAAGTTTGGGGATGCTTTTGATCTAGTGCAGAAGGGATGTGACCTAGCAGTTCAGGCTGGACTGCCCCTTTTGGGGTGGGACCAAGCCTGATTTGCATATGGTCTTTCCCCTTCTGTAATGGCTTGGCAGGCGAAGAATGATGTTCTGGAGGGTGCCCAGAGCAATGCCAGTGGTTAAGATTAATTTGAAACCTTCCAGCCATCACCTCTTTGTTTTTGCTTTGTCACCCTGAGTGGGATGGGTATGCCCAGACGTGGGTCCCGTGCCTGCTGGGCCTAGAGACCCAAGCTACTCCTCACTATTCAGGCCCAACAAGGCCGAAAAATGTTTGGGGATGCTTGTGGTCTCGTGCAGAAGGGATGTGACCTAGCATTTCGGGCTGGACTGCCCCTTTTGGGGTGAGACCAAGCCTGATTTGCATATGGTCTTTCCCCTTCTGTAATGGCTTGGCAGGCGAAGAACGATGGTCTGGAGGGTGCCCAGAGCAATGCCAGTGGTTAAGATTCATTCTAAACCTTCCAGCCATCACCTCCTTGTTTTTGCTTTGTCACCCTGAGTGTTACAGGTATGCCCAGACGTGGGTCCTGTGCCTGCTGGGCCTAGAGACCCAAGCTAGTCCTCACTGATGAGGCCCAACAAGGCTGAAACATGTTTGGGGATGCTTGTGGTCTCCTGCAGAAGGGATGTGACCTAGCAGTTCGGGCTGGACTGCCCCTTTTGGGGTGGGACCAAACATTATTTACATATGGTCTTTCCCCTTCTGTAATGGCTTGGCAGGCAAAGAATGATGGTCTGGAGGATGCCCAGAGCAATGCCAGTGGTTAATATTAATTCTAAACCTTCCAGCCATCACCTCTTTGTTTTTACTTTGTCACCCCAAGTGGGACGGGTATGCCCAGACGTGGGTCCCGTGCATGCTGGGCCTAGAGACCCAAGCTACTCCTCACTGATGAGGCCCAACAAGGCCGAAACATGTTTTGGGATACTTGTGGTCTCGTGAAGAAGGGATATGACCTAAGAGTTCAGGCTGTACTGCCCCTTTTGCGGTGGGACCAAGCCTGATTTGCATATGGTCTTTCCCGTTCTGTAATGGCTTGGAAGGTGAAGAACAATGGTCTGGAGGGTGCCCAGAGCAATGCCAGTGGTTAAGATTCATTCCAAACTTTCCAGCCATCACCTCTTTGTTTTTGCTTTGTCACCCCGAGTGGGACGGGTATGCCCAGATGTGGGTCCCGTGCCTGCTGGGCCTAGAGACCCAAGCTACTCCTCACTGATGAGGCCCAACAAGGCCGAAACATGTTTGGGGATGCTTGTGGTCTCGTGCAGAAGGGATTTGACCTAGCAGTCAGGCTGGACTGCCCCTTTTGGGGTGGGACCAAGTCTGATTTGCATGTGGTCTTTCCCCTTCTGTAATGGCTTGGCAGGTGAAGAACGATGGTCTGGAGGGTGCCCAGAGCAATGCCAGTGCTTAAGATCCATTCTAAACCTTCCAGCCATCACCTCTTTGTTTTTGCTTTGTCACCCCGAGTGGGACGGGTATGCCCAGACGTGTGTCACGTGCCTGCTAGGCCTAGCAATCCAAGCTACTCCTCACTGATGAGGCCCAACAAGGCCGAAACATGTTTGGGGATGCTTATGGTCTCGTGCAGACGGGATGTGACCTAGCAGTTCGGGCTGGACTGCCTCTTTTGGGGTGGGTTCAAGCCTGATTTGCTTATGGTCTTTCCCCTTCTGTAATGGCTTGGCAGGTGAAGAACGATGGTGTGGAGGGTGCCCAGAGCTATGCCAGTGGTTAAGATTAATTCTAAACCTTCCAGCCATCACCTCTTTGTTTTTGCTTTGTCACCCCGAGTGGAACAGGTATGTCCAGATGTTGGTCCTGTGCCTGCTGGGCCTAGAGACCCAAGCTACTCCTCACTAATTAGGCCCAACAAGGCCGAAACATGTTTGGGGATGCTTGTGGTCTCGTGCAGAAGGGATGTGACCGAGCAGTTCGGGCTGGACTGCCCCTTTTGGGTGGGACCAAGCCTGATTTGCATGTGGTCTTTCCCCTTCTGTAATGACTTGACAGGCGAAGAACGATGGTCTGGAGGATGCCCAGAGCAATGCCATTGGTTAAGATTTATTCTAAACCTTCCAACCATCACCTCTTTGTTTTTGCTTTGTCACCCCCAGTGGGACGGGTATGCCCAGACGTGGGTCCCGTGCCTGCTGGGCCTAGAGACCCAAGCTACTTCTCACTGATGAGGCCCAATAAGGCCGAAACATGTTTTGGGATACTTGTGGTCTCGTGAAGAAGGGATGTGACCTAAGAGTTTAGGCTGTACTGCCCCTTTTGCGGTGGGACCAAGCCTGATTTGCATATGGTCTTTCCCGTTCTGTAATGGCTTGGCAGGTGAAGAACAATGGTCTGGAGGGTGCCCAGAGCAATGCCAGTGGTTAAGATTCATTCCAAACTTTCCAGCCATCACCTTTTTGTTTTTGCTTTGTCACCCCGAGTGGGACGGGTATGCCCAGATGTGGGTCCCGTGCCTGCTGGGCCTAGAGACCCAAGCTACTCCTCACTGATGAGGCCCAACAAGGCCGAAACATGTTTGGGGATGCTTGTGGTCTCGTGCAGAAGGGATTTGACCTAGCAGTTCAGGCTGGGCTGCCCCTTTTGGGGTGGGACCAAGCCTGATTTGCATGTGGTCTTTCCCCTTCTGTAATGGCTTGGCAGGCGAAGAACGATGGTCTGGAAGGTGCCATGGGCAATGCCAGTGCTTAAGATCCATTCTAAACCTTCCAGCCATCACCTCTTTGTTTTTGCTTTGTCACCCCGAGTGGGACGGGTATGCCCAGACGTGTGTCACGTGCCTGCTGGGCCTAGAGATCCAAGCTACTCCTCACTGATGAGGCCCAACAAGGCCGAAACATGTTTGGGGATGCTTATGGTCTCGTGCAGACGGGATGTGACCTAGCAGTTCGGGCTGGACTGCCTCTTTTGGGGTGGGTTCAAGCCTGATTTGCTTATGGTCTTTCCCCTTCTGTAATGGCTTGGCAGGCGAAGAACGATGGTGTGGAGGGTGCCCAGAGCTATGCCAGTGGTTAAGATTAATTCTAAACCTTCCAGCCATCACCTCTATGTTTTTGCTTTGTCACCCCGAGTGGAACGGATATGCCCAGATGTTGGTCCTGTGCCTGCTGGGCCTAGAGACCCAAGCTACTCCTCACTAATTAGGCCCAACAAGGCCGAAACATGTTTGGGGATGCTTGTGGTCTCGTGCAGAAGGGATGTGAGCTAGCAGTTCGGGCTGGACTGCCCCTTTTGGGTGGGACCAAGCCTGATTTGCATGTGGTCTTTCCCCTTCTGTAATGACTTGACAGGCGAAGAACGATGGTCTCGAGGGTGCCCAGAGCAATGCCAGTGGTTAAGATTCATTCTAAACCTTCCAGCCATCACCTTTTTGTTTTTGCATTGCTCTTATACCAACATAATTTTATCTTAGTCTTAGGCATCATTCCTGTATTCTTCATTAAGTTTAGTAAAGAGACAGAGAGATAGAAGAAGAACATAGATACGAAACAGAGGGAGAGAGAGAGAGAGAGAGAGAGAGAGAGAGAGAGATATTCATATGTAGATTCTGTATTCTATTTTTTGTTACTTCTGCTCTTGTCATTTTATAATATTTAAATCATCACTTTTCCTGCCCAGTTGCTTCTTCACTGTTGGTTGTTCACTCACATTGAGGGATTGCACTATCGCATGCTCTTCTCACATCTGAGAGATGCATCCAACATTTCAATCCTTTCACTTTTACCGCTGTGGGTGTGCAATAAATCACCTCATTCGGACCAAAGAATCTTGGAGAGTTCCACCTCCGAACAAAACTCCGCACATACACATTTTCTTCTGGCATCAACGGTCCTTCTGGACTGTCTTGCGCTGGCATTGCTGTATCTGATGCAGCATTTTCTGTAAAGGGCAGTGGAATTTGTCGCGCTATGCTACTCACTGCGCGTGTCAACTGTGTAAAGTATTCCTTAAATTCTTCCCCCAGCACTGTGGCTGTCCTGTGCGCATCTGATGCTTTTCTTGCTGGGGATAGTGGCATACAGATAAGCCTGCCAGTCACTATTTCGTGAGGGCTCAAATGATGGACCTTGCTTGGCTGCGTTCTGAGTTGGAACAGTGCTAGGAGCAGGCAATGCACCCAATTCTTTTTGATTGTGTTGCACAACTTTGCCAATTTACTTTTGAGCAAGCTGTTGATTTTTTCCACCATCCCGTTAGCCATTGGGTGATAAATCAAACACAGTTTGTGCTTAACCCCTAGTAACGATGTTACTTCCTTAAAGAGGTCATTCACAAAGTGTATGCCATTGTCTGACCTTATCACATCACAAATGCCCCACCTTGAGAACACTTTCCGTACCAAAAATTTTGCTGCCCAACTTGCGTCCGGGTGGGGGCATGGTCCAGCTTCCACCCATCTGGTAAATTTTGACTAATGTTCCTGTAGGTTTGGAACGAACCAATGCTCTTGTATGTCTGCTGCAATATGTTGCTTAGTTACATGTGTCGGGAAATGCAGCTGCTGAAATGCTACTTCCATCAATTCCACTGGCATTACTACTTTCCCAGTTAGTTCCTGTCTCCATAGTAAATCTGTTGGTGACTGTTTGCACCCTCTTTTGACCCACAACTCTTGCTCTTCTATCCGTGCTCTCCTTTGCAGTTCTATTATTTGTGTTAATGGTGTATTGCTGTACCCCTCCTCTAATGTGTCTGTATTTGGTATTTTGGCAATGCATCCAATTGTTGGGATGCATTGAAATATGCAGCATCATTTGCTGCTGCGTCTGCTGCGTCTGCTGCTGCATTTCCCAATGAGATTACGTCCGTGTTGTTTGTATGGGCACGGCATTTCACCACTGCCACTACTGATGGTTCTGCTAATGATTCTATTAGTTAATTTAGTAATGTAGCATCTTGTACTGGCGACCCATCTGCCCTTCGGAACCCTCTTCGCCTCCATCGTGATAACCCTGAGTGTACCGTCGTTGTGGCATATGCTGAATCTGAATATATCGTCACTGTGCACCCTTTGGCAGTGCTTCAATTATTGCTACCAATTCTGGCGTGTTTGTGGAGTAATGAGAAGGGAGGCGATTTTGTATAATTTCTATTGATTTCATATCCTTCTTCTTCCATTCTTACAACTGCCACTCCCACATGCTTTTCCCCTGTTTCACTATCTATTGATGCTGAACTGTCTATGAAGTATATTTCTCCTTATTGGAGTGCGTTTTCACTTGCTTTGGCGATGTCATCCTCCTCTCTGTCATGTGTAGCACCGTTGTGTTCCTGCATGTCTTCTACAGTGCATGGTTCTGCAATTAATGTGGCTGGGTTTACTGTTTTACATCTGACCACATGGCCATTTGGGCTGGAGATTTTTATCTTGTATGCTGTTGCCCTTTGTGTTGTTAATGTTGATTTGGATCTTACTAGAATTGTAAAGAGTGAGTGCTCCGCGTACAGTGTCACTGAGCATCCCATCACAATGGTGGCATTTGTTTCAATGGCGAAGGCCACTGCAGCGAGAGCTTGTCCATATGCAAAGTGCCCTTGCATCACTGAATCCAATGTTCCGCTGTAATAGGCCAATGACTTGTGTCCTAGTGACATTTTCTGCATTAGCACTGCAGTCATTAACGTACCATTGCAGTGTGAAAATAAATAAAATTCCCTGTCATAATCTGGGTTCGCGACAACTGGTGCATTTGCAATCACGTCTTGTAACTTGAAGTACTGCGTCATCATTTCATTTGTCAATTTTATGGGACATTATTCTTTTGTGATTCTTTTAGTGCTTGCAGCAGGGGGTTTGTGTATGCATCGTAATCAATTATCCATGCGCGGCAGTAATTGCAGATATCGAGAAACTTTGGCATGTCCTTTACTGTTTTTGGTATTATCATATGGCGTATGGCAGCTGCCCTGTCAAGCAGTATCCTCTTGCCATCTTTGGAAATTGGTTGCCCTAATTACGGTACTTCTGCTAGGCAATATTGCAGTTTTCCTTTATCTACCTTATACCCTTTCGTGGCCAACAAATTCAACAATTTTATGGAGTCGGCCCTGCACTGCGTACTGTATTATTGTGCTTTCTACATCAATGTTTCTGAGATCTTCATGCAGGATCCTATTGAAAATGTTGGTACTTTCACAATACCCCTGCGGTAGCCTGCAATGTTCAAATCTATTCCCCCGTAGTGTGAACGCTGTGAGGTACTGAGAGCTTGGGTCAATTGGAATTGAGAAGAAAGCATTCTTCAGATCCACTACTGTAAAGCATGTGGCGTCTTTAGGTATGCTACACAATATTGATGCTGGATTTGGCACTAATGGGAATTCTTTCTGGATGACGTCATTGAGTGGGCGTAACTCTTGTATCATTCTCCACGGCCAGCATTTTGCTTTTTTGATTGGAAAAATCGCTGTGTTACATGGGGAATTGGATGGCATTATTATTCCTTGTTTTAGTAGTGCATACTGCTTAACTCTTGGAGGTATGGCGCCTGGTTTCAATTTTATTTTTATTGGTGTTACTTCGTGCAATAAACCTACATCATGGGGGCCTGTGGCCCATACCTCTGGAAGGACCCTTTCCATGTCTTTCTCAAATATTGTGGGTGGCACGTTGACAGCAGCCATGAGAGGATTATGTATTTCCCTATGTTGAATCATGATGTCATATGGTATGCTTATTTCCATTATTATCTCCCCATTACCCTCATTGTCAGTGAACAATTCTTCATCAGTTAAGTTGTGCAACATTATATTTGGGTCTATGCACAGTACTGTTCACCACTCACACCCATGTGTGTCCAGTCCTATCACTGTGATATGTTTGTTCGAGACCTGAACCCCCTCGAAATCAATAGACAAAATGGTTCCTGGCATGATGGTACCTTCCACTCTTTTCTCGTTATCTCTGGCACCACTTGTGCCAACACCCTGATACTATAAATGAACATGTCCATGTCAATGGACACTCCTCTTACCGCAACTTCGTTTGTCATGGTGCTAATCATCAACATCGCTCATATGGGGTACACTCCTCGTGTTGAGCACACTATCCCCCGTTCAGTAAAGTAGATTGTCATGTTTAATTTGCTCAAAAGGTCTCTTCCTAGCAAATTTATTGGCTTGTCTTCGTGGTACAGTAAAGGTGCGCACACTGTTTTCCCTCCCAGTGTTATGTGAAGGTCTTTTGTGTAAGGAACTTTTAAAATAGCCCCAGAGAACCCCTGTGTTTCCAAATCTTTTCCCGAGAGCGGAAATCAAAGTTCCATGAGACATGATTTTTGGGCTCCTGATCTACCATGAAGATAAACTGCTTGTTTCCTATCTCTGCTCCCACTAGTGGTTCCTCTTCTGCACGTAGGGTAGTGGATAGGACTGGACACACAAGCGCTCTCTGTGGGCTGTCCTAGTCTGCATACGTCTCAGTTCCTGGCACTGAGAAAATGTTATCTCCTACCACCACTGCACTGCGAAATGGCACAGGTGCGCCATTAGCAGATGTTGCAAAAATGTTATTGTTTGCATTCCCTACAGTATTCTGTCTTGCCATTTGTTGTTGGACACCCCTCTGTTGTGATTGCTGCTGGGGCTGCTGTCTTTGTTGCATCTGGGGTTGATTGTAATATTGCTCATTTTATCCACCCCTTCCAATAGGTATCTCGTAGGGACTACCTGGGTGTGGATGACCGTATTGTTGTTCATTTCCCATAGGGGGCTGTCCTTGGAAATAACCCATAGGCCACATTCTGCATTCTCTTGAATAATGCCCCCATCTTCCACAGTTGCAACATGTCCCCTGAAATCCTCCTCTCATCCCAGGTCATCTAAATCCTCTATTTCCCATTCTTCCGAATCCCCCTCTTGGTCCTCTGTACCCACCTTGCCCTCTTGCTGGTCTTTCTTGCCATTGGGGCCCTCCGTATTGTTCTTTGCCGTCCCACTGTTCTTGTCCTCCTTCTGTCCATGTTGCGGCCATTCTGGCTGGTGTGTTTCCTACTCCGTCATCCCCTTCACTGTTCCTATCAGTTGATGTTGCCGCATTCAGCGCTGCGACCTTCACTAACTTATTCTGCACTAACGTTGCTTTGTCTGCCAACCTTTTTTGTGCTATCTCCTTTTCTCTCTCTTTGATTCTCCTACAATGGTGCACAATCATGCTTTGGATCTCAGGCCAGCCATTGGCTTCTATCCCAGCTATTTTATCCAAGGCCTTCTGTACCTCCTTCGGGAGTCCTTTTTTTAATTATGAAATAGAACAAGGTGGTGGATTGATCCCACGCCGTACCCGTTTCACTTCTCCACAGGTCTTGCACCCAGAGGATGAATTGTGTAGGCTCCTCCTCCTCTCCCATCGCGCACTGCATCACTAAGTGTAAATCTGGAATGTTTGGAAACTTTCTCCGCAATGCATCCCATACCTGTGCTCTAATGTTATTGAATGGCGATCCATAATGGCGGTCACAGCTCATTGTCACTCCCGGGAACCCCGCCTTCACCCACACTGCGTCTGCTTGATCACCAACAGCAAACACTAACAAACTTTTCACATCCCCTATTGCTAATGGATCCCCTGCTGTATTCTGTTCAAATGCGCGTATCAATTTCCCCGCCCCACCCGAAAGTGGGGGAAGAAGTTTCAACAATGTACTCTTATCCATTTGAGCCCATGTTATGTAGTACGGCCTCCCTGCCCTTTTATGTATTAGTGGCATTTGTAGTTTGTGTTTTCTTCCTTTTTTACTTACCGTTTCCTTCTTTGTCTTACTCACCAGCATATTTCCTACTCTTTGCCTTAACCTCCCTTGCCACCTGGGAATGGCAGCAGAGACACTGCTGCTGCGAGTCCTTCTTCATATTCATCTAAATCGCTCCATACTTCTT
Source organism: Ambystoma mexicanum (assembly GCF_040938575.1). NCBI lineage: Eukaryota > Metazoa > Chordata > Amphibia > Caudata > Ambystomatidae > Ambystoma > Ambystoma mexicanum. The sequence goes on from NC_090929.1 coordinate 1,328,078,087, forward strand.
CTACTTCTTTCTCTTGATCCCTTTCTTCTTGCCCTTTCCCTCGCTGGCTATCTGGGATTGTTGGTCGCATTATTCTTACGTGCTTACCATTTAAATGGAACTCACCAGATTGCCACTCTTGGTCTTGCCCTCTTTGTATTGGTGCTGGCTGCGGGCGTGCTGGCATGGATTCTCCGGAGGCGTGAGGATTGCCGCCGCCGATGGTGGCTCTTCCCCTCCCCATGGCAACATCTGGCTCCTATCGCATAACACTCTGAATCGTGTTATCTCCAACTGTGCATGTGCAAGTTGCCTGTCTAAATCTGCAGTTAATCGTGCTAAATTCACTGGAGGGATGCTAGTTGGACCGTAGAGCCCTCCCCTGTCATACGGGATTGGTGCGGTGGCCGAAACCGTTGCCAGAGTGGTTGGGGTGGGGCACATGGGCATGTACTGGGGCTCACTGTATCCCACCGCTGTTCTTGTCATCAGCGGGTATATTTTAGTAGTGTCATTCTCTGTGGTGGTTGTAGTGCATTCTCCTCCTCTGGCCCCATTTCCTTCTTCCAGTACGTCTTTCTCAACTATCGTACCCTTACTTTCCTCACTTGTAGGTGCTATTTCTTTGAACATTCGCCAGAAGTCTAACACTTCCCTTCTGTTCTGCAGTAGTTTTCCTTTATACCTCGCCAACAAATGTGTAGACACTAGATCCAGTACCCTCTTGTCAAAAGACTCTCCCTCCGGCCATATGGGTGTTCTGCTGTCTCCTATTATTTCCGCCACCCACTGATCATCATATTTCTGTATCTTCTCACTGTACAAAGGGAGGTGTTGACAAGTATGTGCTAGTAGTGTTGCCCTCCCCCATAATAGTGTATTTAATACTCCTATTTGTGGTCACTTAATCTCCTGCGTGCAGGTAAACGGACACTCAGTTAACAATTTCTTTGTTGTTACACTTCTTTTCAACTTTCTTTTTAGCTTTTGCTACCAACAATATTTGAACAACCTTCCCACTTACACCACTTTACTGGGACTGTAAATTATTTCAACTTGAAATATTAATTAGTTATCAATGTCCAAAATATTTCTCATTTACTTACACATTTCATTGTCAATTTTCTTAATCAACCTTAATTCTTTTCAGTTTACAGACACATAGGTATTTACTAACAGACCAACATGTAACATTTTGACACACATAAAAACATAAAACATGATAAAGCATGTAACATGTAACATGAACTGTCTGCGCGCTTAGCTCCTTCTTTCAATTACTTCAGTTTGTTACCCCTTGCTCTAACTGTCTCATGTACTCCCCAACCCCCACTCCCTTCTTGCTACCTCACCAAGAATTCTGCTCATACGGAAAAATAATTTTCTAAATTACTACTCTGAGTCTACTACATATACGAGACTCCTACTGTTTTCTCTTTATCTTCACTTATTAACCAGCACTGGACGAGACAATGCTATGCGGCGCCACCTTCTACCCCTTTCGGGCTAGGATCCCTTACTCTTCTTTTACCTCGTTTATCTCCACAGAACCTAATGGCCATATAAAGGATAGATCAGAAAAGCCTCAGTATCATTCACACAGACCCTAACTTTTTGTCATGCCCACTCTATTACCTGTTCCCTTTTACCCAACCCCTCCTTTACCTCTTGGCAACTTTTGGAACCGGTACTCACATTTTCAGTCGGGTGGTCCGAGAATCGCCATTCACGGTCTATCCACAATCTGGCACGCACCCCAACCAAGCCATGGCCCGCCTCGGCGAGCAGCTTTTTAGTTGGGTATTTGGTAACCGGGAACCCTTGGACCCTTCTTGTTGTGCGCATAGGCTGGTCGACTGCAGAGGCGATGGTTTTGCTGGAGGGCGTCCCGGATCTCCACGCATGGCACGGGGCCTCGCGGCACCTGTCCCAAATCATGTTGCGGGGGTCACCAAATGTAAGGGCCCATCCCCATCTTACTACGTGCTATTTGTATTTGCAATACAAATAATGAGACACACCCCAACGAGATGAGAGAACAGGTTGCGAGAGCTGGAATATTTTATCGAGAATTGGCATCCAGAGAACTCTGCTGCCCGAGAGCTCTCTGGCAAACATTACAATTACATGACAATATAAAGTGAAACATTGTCATAGATGACACAACTAACATAGGGTACTTTGCCAGTGCAGGATTGGATAGGCAGTATAGATAGATACATATGGTCTACTGGGCGTTGCTCCATCCGGATTGGATGTCCAGTTGGGGGAGGACGAATGTCATGAGGTCCATCTGCCTGTGTCCGGGCGGGGTGACGGTCAGGTCGCTGCGAGGCAGGGAGGCCACTAGCTAAGCTAACGTAATACAACCTAATAAAACATGCACTAAATAATAGTCATCACAACTCCTTTGAGCAAATCATTGTAAACCTATAAATTTAATTTGTGTATTTGCATCATCACTTGTTGGTACTTATATGGGGAACTAGTTTAAGGGTCTTGACCAGTGTGATAACGGTGATTGCACAGAGGGTCTGGACTCATCAAAGAGGCTGACGCAGTTTGACATTTGTTAGTAGTGGGAGACAATATACTGTGACAGAGGTCTGATGTTAGCTAAGGGCATGCTGGGGTGGGCATCATGGTGGGGTCACATATCTGGTACATCAAGAGAATACCTTGCAGGGACACAAGGTTACACTGGCAGTAATTTTCCAATAGTGAGGGTGAGGGGGCATGGGCAGGTTTGTGGATATGGATGAGCTACAGGGCCTGGCTCAAGCCGGTTCACACACGGGACAGTGATCTCAGAGGAAGAGTGAGATGTTACATTTGTTTTTGTTGCAATTACCTCCGGCTCGAGTGTGAGAATGGAGCTGTGAAGCTTTCAGACACAGTGAGAAAGGGTCGGGGCCTTGTGCGCAGTTTGTGCGGAGCTGCTGAGGGGAGAGAAGCCTTTCCGTATTATCTCAGTAAGGCCTAGTCAAATAGATGGAGTCGAGGGTGCACAAAATGGATGCCACGTGTCCTTCGCAACAGCCCCATCTACGCAAATGCCAGCTGATGCTGGTATTACATAAGGGTGATGGAGGCATTCCCCACCACTGGCATATGATCCAAGCTGTACTGAATGCATGATGGGGACGGGGGGGACCTAAAGACCTCTCGCTCCCACACATGCTCAAGCCACGTTAATTGTGCCTTGACCACTCGGGTTGGCTTATTGCTTTATGGCCCACCAGTAGTATGCAAAATCATCATAGCATCTTGTGTCCTGCACAATGTTGCCACACAGTGTGACATACCAGTAGAGAGGCAGGAGGGACATTGCCCTCAGGCACAGGCACCATCCATGCCCTTGGTCGGCCAAAGGGCACAGGGACAGGATGCATGCAATAAGCATATGTAAACCTGATTCACATGAACACCAGCACCTGTGGTGCACACACAGTGAAGCCACATCCCCGGTGCCCTTCACTGATGAATCTGGGCTAATGCGCCTTGCCCATATTAACACCAGGAGAATGTGTGTCTGGGTGAGGCAAACTGTGTGTGTTCACAGCCATAAAATCAACTGCACCCATCACTGACACAGTCATAGCTAGTGGAAACAACAGTATAAATGTTTCTCACACAAAAGCACAAAACACAATCAATGAAATCCCCTACCACTTTCACATGCTCACCACCAACAATTGTCCACGCAGACCCCCTACAACACATAGGCGAATACAAGTATGAAGGCACAGCATATGATGTAAGCAGTAACTAACACTTGTGAGGACTGCCCTGGCCACCCTCGGCTTGTCTCACAACAATGTACAGGTGGAGTGGCCACCCATTCCACGACAACAATTTAGCTCACAATACACATCAAGATCTAAATAGTCATACAGACTGAAAAAATTGCAAGTTCAGTTGTTCAAGATAGATGCCTATCTTACCTCACATCTTTCCCCATGTGAGCCTGCTCCAGCTGTACCTAGTCATGTATCCATGACCCCCTCTGTAGTCACCAACCCAGCCTACACCTCCAATGTGTTGTGAGTAGGCATCCCACAGCCCTGTGTCCTTGCATAGCAGCAACCATCACCCCTAGCAGAATGCATCTTAAGAAAAAATAACACAAAACCAGAGCAGGTAACACATCCACACACCCATTGACACCACACCCTGTGCCCGCCCTGAGTGCCATGCAACAACTGCAAGCAATGACTCACCAGCCTCACAACCTTTGTCCCTCAAAACACATTGGCCCTCATTACGAGTTTGGAGGTAGCCATGCTGTTTTAGCAGTGAACATGGGCACATGGACATCAGGGCACAGGTGGCAGAGGTGGCATCGGTGGACTGGGACTGCCATCCTGTAGTGGATCCTCAGGTGGTGGCAGAGGTGACAGTGCATCCTGTCCACTCAGTGCCAAAGCCTGGTCTTCATTGGCTAGGGCCACCCATGATACAGATTCAGGCATTAGCATCCGAATGGCAGAGAAGTCTTGATGAACTTCCTCCTGAGTGGCCACAGAGTCTGCATGTGCACTAACTAATGATGCATCAATTTGCTGGGATAGAGTCTGCCTCAAGGTGTCAATCTCCTGGTGGAGCTGGCACTTTTAGCTGAAAGTTCCTCATGCATTGAAGTCCTAAAGCTCTTCATCTCACGGCAATTGGATGACAACATTTCCTGCTTCAGACCTTTTCTGTGGGTCACTGCATCTTGATGCAGGGAGTCCAGTTTTGGTGGATGTTGTGTCTAGCTAGGAGGACTCCCAGCGGCTCCATGTAAAGATTGAAGGTCACTGGGGAGAGGATGGAATCCTGCAACACTCCACCGGTAACAGGTGGCATTGGCGATCTCGAGGAGTCCATCTGAACAAACTGCCGGTAGTTGGTGAGGTAGGACTGGATCAGCATAGGACAAGTTTGCTGATGCTCATGCGCCGAAGTAGGCTGTCCATAAGTGCATGGGGGTCTACTATGTCAAAAGCAGCGGAGAGGTTGAGTAGAAGCAGGAGGCAGGGGTGGTAATAACCAAGGATGTTGAGGTCATAGTCGACCCCCTGTATGGTTGCTGTATTCCTGCTGCATTTGGGTCAGAACCCAGATTGGTAGGTTTGGAGGAGATTTTTGGTGTCAATGTGTTGCTACAGTTTTGCGGCTACCACTTTCTTGATGATTTTACGTAGGAAGGGAAGATGGGTGATGGGGCAACAGTTACCTAGGTTGTCGGGATCCAGAGTGGGTTTCTTTAGTAGAGGGGGGATTTATTTTTGTTATTATGGTTGATGGGAAGGTGTCTTGAGTTAGGGAGTTGTTGATGATCTCCAGGTAGGAAAGGAGAGCTTTGCAGGGGGGGGGGTCTTCAGGAGAATACTGGGAGGATGTCATCTATATATACAATGTGGCTTTGAGGGTGGCCAGGGTTTCTACCAGGTCCTCTGTCGAGATTGTATTGAATGTTGTCCAGGGTGTAGAGATTTTGCAAGAAGCGATGTGTGGTGGGTTTGTGGATGCAGAGCTGGTGTCTATGTGCTGGCAAATCAAATCTATCAAGGACATCTGTAGGCTAAAAACATGCCTCAAATTGATCCAGTCTTCAATGTCCAGTGCATACTTGAATATCAACCCCTCCAAGACCAAATTCCTACTCCTCACCAACAACACCAAACACTCATACATGCAGACCTGACTATCAACCATGAACTCTGAGGGATTCACACCTGAGCTAACCTCCTGTGTCAAGTTCCTCTGGTTCCACAGCAGCAAACACCTTTCCTTCATGACACACATAGCAAAGAAAACTCAGACACCTTGTCATCCGCTCTCCCTCCAGTGAAAGTTCATGCCCTTCCTCCCTCCAGTCAGTTTTAGATCCACCTTTTGAGCACTGGTCTTATCACACCTGGATGGGGGCAATGCAATCCTCCAAGGCCTCCCATCAACCTCCCTTGTGCCCCTGAGAAGTGTCCTACACGTTGTTGAACACCTCATCAAAGGCCTATGCAGATACAACCACATCACCCCGGCACTCATCGACCTTTACTGGCCCCCACTGCATGCACAAATCACCTTTAAGTCGAGTTGCATCATCTAAAAGGCAGCCGTCCTCAAGTCACCCGGCTACCTTGCAGAGAAACTCAACATATCCAGCGGACAGCACACCACCAGAAGCCAGGACACATGAAGACTTGAAATCCGCCACTGCAAAAAGGAAAGAAACAGAAAACAAGCCATCTCTGCCTATGCCCCAAGACTATGAAACCTCCTCCCTGTCAACATCCGACTTACCCCCACGCTCCTACAATCCAGAAAAGAACTCAAGACCCACCTCTTCAAGGAATCTCTGTGTCTCAACACCTAGGCCATCACATTGCTCCTTGCGTCACCAGACTCACTAGATGCTGCCTGCCCCTCTATTCCCTGCCACCCGGTACCGCTGTACCCCTCGTCTATACCCCTCTATATCCCATCCCCCACTGTATATCTGTTCTGTTACCTATGCAAAGCACTCTGTTATGCAGCTGTACTGTTGTGTATCTCTGTAAAGCGCTCTGTTATGTATCTATATTGTTATATAGCTCTGTAAAGTGGACCATTGCTTCTCAAAGTCAGGTCCATGTTCAATAAATACAACAACAATAATAATAATAATAATAATGATAATAATAATAATAATAATAATAATAATAATAATAATAATAATAATAATAATAGTAATGAGACCTCAGATCAGCTTGTCAGCCCTTGAGGTTGGTCTCCATGCCCAGTTTGTCGGAGAACCTTGAGGACTTTGTCTTCTACAGGCTGACCAACAGTCACTTCTGATGTTCCTAAGAGGCCAGATGCTGTGCATCCTGGGCATCGGGTGAGGAGATGTTCTCAGCCAGGTGATGCATGCTCCTGGCAATCCCATGCAATATGTCATCATGTCGGATAGTCGCAAGCAGCATCTGCTGCTCCCATTGATGACTCTGCAGCATACACAGGTCCGCCATGTGTGCTGGCCCACGACGGTGGAATGCTGGGGTCAAGGCCCGTCGCAGTGGGACCCTGTCCTTGGCTTCAGGTCTGCATCCCTCTTTTGAACATCAGTCCCTGGACCTGATCCCATCTCAGGTGAAGGCGATCTTGCTGCCGTAAGAAATGTGGACACAGGCTTACCACTGACTGGACCTGTGACTCCTGGCCCAGCTCCTCAGACTCAAAGACCCCATCCAGACTGCTTATTCGGGCACCCTCCATGTTCCTGAATGTGTCCTCCACATCTGAAGCAGCATCTTCAATTGCAGAGTACAAACAGTCAGAAGAGTTGGAAACCTGACTGAGGAGTGTCTGCAACACCTGTGGATTTCTGTGGTGTATGAAATCCCAGCCTCCAATGGTGGCCTGTTGTACGACCGCCTCCTTTTCCTCCTCCACCTCTGCATCCACTTCCTCATCACCTTCACAAACTCAGACAACAACATTTCAAGGCATGAGTACCTTGCAAACATGGATATGTGCATAACAATGCATACAGACACAACATGGCTGGGCATACATACATCACACATTGTGACTGTGCACACTGTACATCTCAGATAAATGGCATTCGCTGACAAGTGCAGTCATGGCTGGGCATATCAGGATTTGCAAAAAGGCATGGTTTGCGGGTGAAATTGTACATACATACACCCGGACATGATTGGCGGTGATACCCATCAGTAGAAGGATGGAGGTCAGTGCATCATCAGTGATCCCATACCCAACTCTGATATTTACTTGTTGCAACATGTGGAAGTGTTACCTGATGACCGATAATGTCATGTTGGCATATGCGTTGCCATGATATCCCAAACTACCATTGCAACATTGCCTCCCGCAAGATACATGGCTGTTTGCAGTCACATTCCTTGCAAACATGTGTGAGGAGACTGTAATATGGAACTGACAAAGGCACGCTTGCATGGCCACTGCTCCATTGACACTCCATATGTGGAATGTACTAAACAGGGACATGCGTCTATGCACAGACATTGTTGGTCAAGCATGTGCACTGGATGCCAGGGACAGGCAATTGGTTACCGTGAAAACATGCACACAATTCTGTGATGCAGCGTGAATCATGATTGTCACACCCACTGGACGATACACATGCAAGGCACAGTGATTTTGTACAGTTACATGTTTTTTCTCATGGTCCAGGCAGAGGTGGAACTTCTCAGGGAGCAGAGCTCAAGGTGCGCATGGGTGGCACAATGAAGGTTCAGACCCAGAGAGCTGACTCAGAGTACACCGCCGGTAAAAATTCATGCATTGCAATGTATAAAAAAAAGAGTGAATGTTGAGCCACTGAGATGTTCTTGATACACACACCTTCTGGCATGGCCCCCCCACCAGTGTCCGGCTCATGCTCTTAGTGTTGACAGATTCTTTAAATTGGGGACAATTCATGACTGATGACTCATGTAACACACCTTTGCTTTTAAAACCCAGGGATAAGTACTGAACATATGGCATTTTCATTTTGAAAGCCAGCACAAAGCATCATTTAGCTGAGCAAATCTACATATTCTGACAAGAAAATTAATATGCCACACTTAAAAAGCTCGAAACAATGTACTTTATTTCACGCACAAAAACGTATCATGAATATCACTTCAAATCTACATATGGCGCAATCCTGAGAATGTTAACTGTGACAACCTTGCCAAAGTGCTCTAGTGGCTCCATTGCGACATGGAGTACATGCATCCCCTCACCGTCAAGTTACTCTCCATTTTCTAAAAAATGCAAACCACTGCCAGATGTGTCCGCAATGTGACTTTCCACCTAGATTGGGACAGCAAGATCCATTGTGTCACTGTGCAGACTGGAGTTTGTGTGCAATCAATGCCGTGACAAGTGTGCCCAAGTCACCACCATGTTTGTCAATGCCTCCATGTTCTGTTCCTATATGTAAAGGGACATATGACTGTTTCTTTCTGATGTGTCACATCAGTGTCAGCCCTAGGTCTACCAGCACCCTGTGTCAGATTTCTCAGGGGTGTGAATTGTACCCGGCACAATTCATGAATCGGCGGTGTCACTTTACATTGTGTGAGCTGGCAGCACCTTTTACATGACACTGGCATGTAAAGTGTCAGTGATTGACAGTCATTGAATGACGCTTTACATGACAGTATCATGTAAAGGTGCTGCCAGCTCACACAATGTAAAGTGACAGTTTGCATTGTGTGATCTGGCTGCACCCTATATGTTCGGTGGTCTTGTGTAACTGCACCACTTGATCATCCCTTGAGCCAGCTCTGTGTCACTTATCCATACAATAGCACACTGGAAATGGTGACATATCCATCTAGAACGAGTGTGCCATATCCTCTCCACACAAACACATGCAGTTCCATCAAATTGAACCTCCACTGGGCTGAAAACCCTTACTACACTGCCACACCATGATATTCACTGGCTGCAGGCCACCACTAATAAGAGATTCTAATGCCAGCTCTGTCAGACAAAGCATGGTCCTGCTCTTTTTTGCAGGAATAACTACTGAGGCATGCACAATGGTGAGGAGGCAGCGGCTGGGGAAATGTGAACCCTATACAACATTTCAGAAGCTGGTTTTGGTAAAAACGGTTCATCAGCTCATTAATGGTCAGGCCAATGTTTGTGAGCTGAACAATCCTTCAATACAATTGTACCTTCTGTGTGTGTGGTTCTTGTGGGGCATCTGCTCCTGTCTATGAACATTATGCACAAAAGATGTTTCTATATTGGTGACTGGGCATGCTCAGTCTGTGAACCAGACCATCCATTTCTGCAATTCTCCTGAAATAAGGAGCAACTGAGCCCCATAACCCATCTGAGTGGCTGATGGAGCTGCCATTTCATTCCATAATACAATTAATTTAGATATCTGGATTAGTATGCATGTTTCATGGTTACTGACATTTCAATTTTAGGTTGAGTGTTGTGAACAGTTTTGTGAGCATTACGCCATGTGTCTGTCATGTATTCAATGATTCAGACATACAACCTTTTCATTACAGACTGGTGAATTGAGAATAGAGCTCTCTGATCATTGTTTCAATTCCCAAATGCATGCTGATTTGATGCAAATCAGACAAGAACACTTGTTGGTGCTTTTCATCTCCCTACCCTTTCTCATAGGGTTATCTTGATACAGTACATTAGCAATGGGCCAGACTGTCCACCTAGGAATGATGACCCTCTATTAGCAAGTAATCTGTATGGTTGGTCTAGTGGCACCCCTTTTGATATTCAAGTGAGGTTGTTTAAACATTATGCTTGCAACACAGGGCAGTGGTCATGGGCACTCAGACCCCGGCAGGCTAGTCACAGCACAGTGTGTCTGTACGGGCAGCTTGGAAATGCATTCTGGCAAGGCATTCCCTAAGAGCAGGCGAAAGAATACACCTGCATTTCAGGAGCTACAGCTTTGTTTCCACATCAGATATCCTTTGTAAAGTAGTTGATGTACAATGCAAAGAGACTGTCTCCATTAGTTTAGCAATGATTCATTGATATTGAGGTTGTTTTTTTGCGTGACAGAGTGGTGTGGCTTGGGGATCATATGTGCAAGTCAGGTGGGCAAATTGTAGGGTTTTGCAATGGGCACCAAGTTGGCTAGAAACTGATCTGCATACGAGTACTGGCACAACTGTGAAGGCCAGCAGCCAGTGATGTGTACTAAGACACCAACATGTACCACGCATGGAAATCACACAACCACCTCCCAGAACGCAGGTCATGTGATAGAAGTGTACATGGTAACAAACATGCACTGGCCTTGGATGGCTGTTGCAGCCAACTGTAAGCCAACACATATATGGGCATGTCATCCATAATTATCTACACATACAGTACATACAAACACAACTCACCAGATGTGCCCACATAGGCGTCTATGCCTCCCATTCCTTGCACCTGATCACTGCTTTTGAGTCCAGCAGGAGTATGGGTGCTGCCCGCCGTGGGGTAGAACTCGACATGGTGTCCTGTCACATATGTTGTGAGGAGTTCAAGCTCTCCATCAGTGAAGTGCTTCTTCCTCGACAGACCCTTGCCCTTTGCCTGTGCCTGATCTTGGGTGGTGCCTCTTCCTACTCTGCAAGGCATCCCCTCTTGACCCTAGTGGCCTTTGGTGGTACTGGCCCACATGCAGGCTTTTCACCATGCTCAAGTACAGGTGCAGGGTCACCTGTCGGCTGAGGCTCACCAAGTCCTCCTGGGGCTGGGGCACATGTGTCCTCATCACATCCCCGTCTTCTCCCCTTCTTTTTTGAATCCTTTCCACTCATGGTGCACTCAAAATGGAAAGAACCCACAATAATATCACACACCCAAAAAATATTACTTTGCATTATAGACTATGTAGATGAGTTGTCCTGCAAGGGTCCAAGGCACCCCAAAATCAGAAAATGCATATGCCATACTCAGGAAGCGTCCTACAAGAAATAAAGTGGTACACGGTATGCATAGGCACTCAGAAACCAAAGAAATACATACAAGATACTCAGAAAGCTTCCAAATAAGAACAATCAGTATACGTGATACGCAGACGCACCCCCAAAACCAAAGAACATTATAAGTGAAACTCAGAAAGCCTCACAATAAAAAAATGTAACATACGTGTAGGCGCAGAGGCAACCCTCCAAAAGAAAAGTGTAGTAAACGTTACATGAAGGCAATGGCTTGCGAAGCACCCCCAAATACGTGACAGAAAATCTCAATCATCCGTCTTTGTACCTTCTTGCGCACACCCAGTGATGTGCATCACAACTTTTAAATATCACTGTTACTGCAATTTGTCCCATAGGTGAACAGGGTGTAAAACATGAGCTACCCGCTGAGGCCCTTTCATCTCATCTCCACGCTGCCTTGTGATTCTGATACCATGGATCGCCTTTCTCCTACCTCCATGCCTTATACTTTGCCACCTCCAGCTCTGTATTGCCTCCAAACCCCACTATTTTCTGCTGCGTACTGTTTATGAATATCTGCTGCCCACCCACACTGTCTTTGAGTGCCTGATGTTCCCCCATTTCCTGTTTGCCTGTGGATCACTTGTGAGGCTCTGTGACCACCTCTACTGATGACAAGGGACTTCCACCTCTCTTATCCTCCACCAACACTGCTCCACAGCATGTCAGGATCTAGCTGTACCACACCTGCCTTTGGGGTTGCCATGTCTGTCCCATCTTCCCCTCCTTCGAGCGCCAACACCAGGGCAAGGCAGAGGGTTGCAAACTTCACCTCCAAACAAGTTGGCATCCTGGTGGATTAGGTCCTGACCTATTTCTATGCCCTCTTCAACCCAGAAACTCAGGTCGGGAAGGGTGGACGAAAGAAAATCTGGGAGGACATCACAGCTGCCATCAATATGGAGAGAGTGGTGGACTGTTATATCTACACTGTGAAAAAGTGATGGGACAACATCAATCACCAGAGCCAAGAGAAGGCCTCCCTCAATGCAGCTGCAAATGTGGATGTACAGAGCAACACACTCTTTTCGGGTGAGGTTGACCAGTCCTGCCGACAGAGATTTTCGTAATGTTACGCGGTCACAGATAGCATAGAAAGGGAGAGAAAACCAGGGAGATGGACATTGTGTTCCCTCCTCCCCCTCTTACATTCCCTCCCATTCCGTGTCTCTCTCTCTCCCCTCTAGTTCACTCCAGTATGCCGTCACATAGTGCTGTGAAGCACTTTTGGCTAATAGCCGCTCCACAATGGACTCAAATGTTTGACAGCACATGGTGACGCTGACACACCATACCAATATTTGTGGCAGCCAGAAATTGGCATCTTGGCAGAAGCCCATACTGGAGGAAGCATAAAGTAAAAACAAGGTAGAAATTCTATTGAACAGTGATGCACGGCTGTACGGAGTAACCCACAACAGCATGTTAACCGCTTTGCTTTGTATTTGCTCCACAGTACTCCCCGTGGGGCACTTGCGGTTCTTCCCACACCTACTGAATATCATCGGCTTTCCGCACTGAATGGGAGGACTATAGGCTCGCAGATTGTCCACCCGCATCCCCACAGAAAACCATCTGGAACTTCAACAACGGTTACCAGAAAGGCTCATGGTAAGAAATGTACTTTTTGCCATCAGACCACATGTATTACAAGTGCCTACAACTAGAGGCACATAGGCTCTTTTGCCTTTTACCTTTGGAACAACTTGTGTGTAACTAACCCTAGATAAGCCCTCTGGGGCCCATGAAGCTGCTGAGGGAGATAGGGAGCATATTACAACTCCTTTTCCATTTGGGCCTCGCTCTTTCCTTCTCATGATGTTACCTACTACTGCATGCCCATAGGGCCATTTAGGTTCCCTCTTTGGTACTGGCCCAATGTAATGTCGGGTCACAATTACACTGTGTTGATTCACGGACTTGTGTACAATAGACAAATGGATATTGATCCCATTGTCTTCTCTATTCTTTTCAGGTGATACTCAGTGTTACCAGACCAGTGGCCACCTTCTGGCCACAACATCAACCTTACACTAAGAATTAAAGGTTCATGAAGTGTTCTCTGTATGCTAATTGTATATTCAGATTGTATCCTGAGTAGACAGGACATTTTCCTGTCTGGTTTAACAGGTTGCACATTGATTATTACAGTGCACTCTATTTTGTTTTCCCCTGACAGTCCCTGACAAATTTCCTTGCATCTTTCGCACTTTACGTTTTGGAAAGAAACATGTTGGAAGTATTTGCTAGTATGTGGATGAATGAGTGATGGAGAGTTTTAATGGAGTGTTGGATTTAGTTTACATGCATATTTGAACAGCACACAACACTTTCTTTACACCGCTGACATTTTAGGGCAATTGATTCACAACCCTTGACCTAACTATCTACTGTCTGTTACAAATTTGCACTGTCCTTATTGGTTTGAGTATTTATCTCTACTCTAGATGACTTCAGCTTCTGTTCTTAACATTTGTGTATAACCATCTTAAAATGTTTTAACATTGTCACCATTTTATGGTGCTGTTTTTTGTATACGAATAAAATTGTTTACCTGTTGATATACCTGATTGTGCTTCATAATTTAATGTACTGGAAGCACAAACTTGGTTGAACGCCTTTGGTTTCTCCCCAGCTATCGCCTGGCAAAAATAGCATTGGTAACTCCTCTAACCTTTGTGTCTGTATTTAAAGGTGAAATACCTAAATGAGGGTCGGTTAGCAGTGGGCATTGTTACTCCCTCAACCTCTTATTGTGTTTAGTGGCAAATGTGATGTGCACCATGTGGGCGGACAGCAGTTATCACCCCTTGAAATCCATGTACTGAAGACTTTTTACCCAGTGCTCCACTCCCAGAGCCTTCAGTGGTCGTCACATCTGGAAGCAGCTGGTGAGTTCCCATGTGGTGCACTGCTCTACAGTGTGTGTATGCTCTGCATGGGTATGTATGATTGCAGGTATTCCCTCATGTACACAGCAAGTGTGCTACACTGCTCTACACCAGAATGAAGCCTCTTGCTGATGTTGTGTGTATATGATGCCAGACATCTGGTTATGTGGCCAAGTGTGGGCATGTGCACTATCACTTTTTGATGAGTTGGTGCACTAGTGCACATGCAATGTGAGTCGATGACTACATGTACACATATGGGTATAGAGCACAGATTGCAATGTTTTGGGCATGTTAGGGACCTACATGCTTGTCCAGTCATGACCATTGAGGCAGGCATCAACATGCCACCTTGTTGTGACAGTATTGACTCGGGAGGATGCCCCCTCTAGGGAGGCAACTTACATGGGGGGTGCTCCCATCCAAGCAGTTTAGAGGCAGGGGAATGCAGCAGGGACCCAATAGTCATGTGAGAGTACAAGCATAGTGTGTGCACCACAGGGCCTGTCCAACACATAGTGGTTGTGTGTCCATGAGAGCCATGCCCTTGCACCTCTCAAACCAACTAATTTGACAAATGCTATCTAAGCTGATGACAGCTCCATAGAGTGGCAGACCACCCTTCCAAACACTGGTGGGGTGGGCATGTGTAGCAGTCACCCACTTCTTGCAAGACTAGTGCCTGGGCCCAGACTCCTCCTCCCACCGATCCAGATGGCCCGTTGGCACTTGATTCACCAACAGGACACCCCATCCTTCAGCACTGGGCCATCCACTGACACCTAGGTCACACAGACAGGGCCGAGGGTATGATGCCCATCCAAAGCCCAGTGACCTGGGCTGCGGTCACATGGATGCACACTCATGTCAGACGTGACAGAGTGTGATGTTCAACCGAGTTGCTTGAGTGGGTCATCATTACATGTCCAGGAGTCCCTCTGTCACCCTGAGTGTTGTGGGGCATACACAGTGCACAGTGCTAGTTTCACAATCAACAGCAAACATGTGGAATGTGGTGGAATTTAACCTACATCCCAACAACGTTCAGGGGGCACTAGCCATTTTGATGGAGCTGACCCCACAGTTAGTGTCATGCCACTAGAAGACACTGTCACAGTGCTGGTGCTCCAGGATGGACCTGGGTTTACGATATCCTCATGGGACAGGCTCTTTCTAAATCTGCCTGCCTCTACTCTCTGCCCTCTGCAACTTATTCAGAACAGGACTGTGAGAATTGTCCTTGGCCTCAAGCCCAGGGATCGTATCTCTCCAGGACTGAAATCTCTGCACTGGCTCCCAGTGGCTGCGAGGATTAAGTTCAAAACACTCTGCATCGTTCACAAGGCCTTCTGGGGCCTCAATACCTTCAACTCTCTCTTCCTAAATATCTTCCTTCTCGAGCTCTTCGCTCATCCACCTCCAACTCCCTCAGGGTCAGTCGCTTCTCCAAGCAACGAGTTGGTGGTTGATACCTTTCTTCGGCTGGTGCCTCCCTCTGGAACAACCTCCCTGCCTCCCTTAAACTTGAGGAGAAACATCTCCAGTTCTGGAAGCACCTCAAAACCTTTCTCTTTGCTTCTGCTTTTTCTCCTCCTCTCCTCTGCTGACCGCCTGGCTGTAACCGGACCTGCACTGGCTACCTCCTGGCTGTAACCGGAACTGCACTGGCTACCTGGACACCCTTTGATCTTGGGCCCAAGTCCTTCCCCCACCAGCGTCACACACCTGCACTGCCCATCTGGCAACCCCTGCACTTGGGGACTGTTCTGTATCCCTACAGTCCCCCTACCAGCCGTTGACACCTGATGCCCGCACTTACCCATGCACTTGCCACATGCTGGCCGTTCACTTACTTATTATCATCTTTCCCATGTACAGCACTGTCCCAGCCCCCTTCCCACACACTTGCACAATCTGAATGACACCTGGCCTAATAGGATCTTTGTCCGTCCTCCCTTTGTTCCCCTCCCTTGCCTCGTCGCAACTGAAACACTTGTCTATAAATGTCATATCAAATCATATCATGGGTGTCCAAGGCTTATGGCCCCACATCCATCTGTTGCTTCAGCCAGTTCCTACTGCCAGGTCCAACTGCACATGTGGCTGGAACTGGACCACCAGATGCACTGAGTCACAGCTGGTCCAGCTGGGAGCCACATTTGTTGGCAGCAAAGCTTCAAGGACACCACTAGGTGCCTGCATTTTCAAATGTGGTAGGCATGTTTGCTGTGAGAGTGGATTGCCAAGGCCAGCACTTGAATGACCAGGCAGGGTACGTGCTCGGTGCATCGACTGAGGCAGGGGGTCAGGATCCATCTGGATAACCTGCTGCTGGTCAGGGTGCGGTGTGCAAGGCACCTGGAGGTGGAGAGGCAGCAGGCAAGGGATTTTGCCATTCAGAGGGTCCGGACTGAGGCAGATGAGCAGCTGGCAATGGGGTTGGTAGCCATACTTAAGAAACCTTCTTGATGGCAGAAGAGGCGAGAGAACATTTTGGACACCCTGCAAGCCCTCCAAGACATACAGAGGCCCACCCACACAGAGAGGAAGTTGTAGTTGAGTTGGCCCTGGTGAAAGCCCTGGCAGACATCCCATTGGACTAGCCTGCTGACATTGTACATAGTTTATTAGTGTTAGGTTTGCATTTTGACTTTCAGTTTTTTTCCTTCCCATTTTTTATGTGCACATAGTTTTAATGCAAGTTTTAATGTCATTCATAACACACTTGTTGCAGTCTTTTTGTCCATGTGAACTTTTACTTGTTCCATGTTCTCAGCGCACATGGGTACACTGGCAGTCATACAGCTTGGGGCCTCACTTTGTGTGTCATGTTACTGTGATGTTTGCTGGCTGACACGTGCGCATGCTCCATGTCTATGATCGATTTTGCATCCATGGTTAATGTACATGGGTGAGTTATTTTAGATGTGGGGAGGTGCTGTGCTTATTGATATCATATTTTTGACAGGTTTGTCATGCATATGTGTCACTTGATATTTGTGTGCTTTTAAACATGTGCAGGTTGTTATTTTGGGTACATGGTGTGAATGTGTGTGTCATAGTTGTATGGCATGTTTGTGTTTGTACTCCATTGGTGAATGTCTTCATATGTGTTTGTTGATGTTGTGTGTTTTGTCAGTGCTTTACATGTTGGCATTTTTTTGAGTGACTTGGACATGTGCTCATGCATTTCACATGTCGGCGTGCAGCCTTCAGACGGCTTGAGGTGGCAATAGTTGTTTATTTCTTCTACTTGTGCAAGGTTACTGTATGTTTGTTGTCAGGTTTTGGTGTTGTTGGAGTTAAGTGTTTGTGTGCGTAATGGTGTGCGTACACAGTTGGTTGTGTTAATGTGTGAGAGATGTAATGTCTGTGTTTGTGCTCTCTCATTGTGGACATTGACTCACTTTTTCATGTGTTTGCCACATGTTCCACTCTGTTAACTGGCTTATAATAAACCTTCATTCTAGCACTTTTGGCTTTTCCAATGCTTGCTTGCGCAACACTTCTGAAAGTTGGGGCTACTTCTGTTAGCTAGTTTAACTTGTACTCTAACCATAAGAACCCTTCACTGGACCCCAGACACCCTACCTACATTATTTCCTGTTTCAAAGATTCAGTGGAACCTTTACCTGAACTATTGGGCAAAAGGCCCCAGACAACTTAGGGATGGGCAATTTTAGTTAGGGATCAATCTCTGTGGAGTGCATAATACTTATTTTACCTTTCTTTTGTAGGAGTTTGTGATATGTATTATGCCCTATAATAAGTGAATGTATATATGTATCTATTGTATTCAGTGTTGTGTGATAACTCTACTTACTAGTAGTCATTTATTTTTCTATAGTGTGTTTTGGCCAATGAATTATAACTGTATTGTTATACATCCTGTCTAAGTGTAATTTGTGATTCCCATTATGTGACCTCATTGTGTACCCTTTACAAGCTCACCGCCTCTGAAAAACTTAGCCTAGACCACCTGCTACTGCTGTAATAGCAGGTTACTTACTGGGGGATATGATATAAGTGCTGGGTGGGGGTTTTACTAGCAGGGGGCTTCCTTGGGGTTGTGGTGGTGGTCAGCGATGTGTGAGGAGGGAGGTGTACTAGCATGGGAATGCATTAGGGTTGTGGCTGAGGTCAGGGGTGTTGGGTAGGGGAGTTTACTAGCAGGGAGCTGCCTGGGGTTTCTGCGGAGGTCAGAGTGGTGTAGAGAGGGGTCTATGAGCAGGGCGCTGCCTGGGGGTTGTGGCAGAGGTCAGGAGGTGGTGGGAGTGTCAGGACTTGAGGGGCTGCTGTGACTTAGGGGTGTAGGCCAGCGGTTTAGCTGCCTTGAAACTAGGTGTGATGCCCGCAGTTTTGCTGAGGTGCTGCCTTCAGTTATGGTGGGATGGCACACAGTTTCACTGGGGTGCTGCCTTAAGTTACGCGGGGATGGCACACACATTTGCCAGTGTGCTTTCTTGAGTTACGGCAGACGGCACTCTTTGAGGTACGGGGGACAGCAGTTTTGCTGGGGTGCTGCCTTGAGTTACGGGTTGATGGTCCACAGTTTCGCCGGGGTGCTGCCTTGAGTTACAGGGGGACTGTACACAGTTTCTGTGGGGACAGCATGCCGTTTTGCCGGGTGCTGCCTTGAGTTACGGGTTGACGGTTTCTGCAATTTTTCTATGAATCTGGCCCTTTACCCTTGTTAATGGACATTGCTGCAGTTGAGACCATCAACTTGTGTTTCAGACATTTAAGACATGATGAATTTCACTTCGCTCAGACTCTGAAATGTTAGGAATCTTAATGCAGGCCAGCATTTATTTGAAACCTACGTTAAGTTCCATTATCATATTCCATAAACGTGCATAAGGAATATTCATTTTTATTAATATTCAGCTTTTGTACATTGACTCCTATTCATGTTCACTTCGCTAAAGGTGAGGTTTTGTTTTTCCCAGTATCAAACTGAGCAGAAGTGTGGTATGTCCCCATCTCATATTTCTATTTTGATTGTGATGACACATTTGAAACAAATAGTTTCCATGACATTCCCCTGTCAGGTTCAACTCTACATAAAACAAAAGAGTACCTCACTGTAAAAACTGGTCTGACAATTTCTATGTCAAGTTGTTCTCCTATGTCGGTAACCCAGAATATAGTTTAGAAACATTTCAAGTTATTCCAGACTCAACAGTTACTACTTGATTTAATATTTCACACTCTCAGCATAATTCACAGCAGTCACAAATAGCCCATTAGGGTGGAGGGGGTGAGGCACAACCTCATTTCAGCCGCCACAGTAACACTGTTTTTTACAGGCCCTGGGCCCCAGGCATCACACAATTGTGCTTAAAGTGGCAATAGGGCCATAGATTGGGCACTGGTGGCTTGTAAACAAGTACTTATCATGGCATGCATGAATATTTTGGGTACAGACAGCATGAACATTTACTTCCACAGTCGCATAATGGCATTTATTGAGTATGCATGAACAATCATATGTTTCTACAGTGGCATGCTAGCCTATTTTGGGCACAGTCAGAATTAAGTCATGTTCTTTCAATGCCTTGCGAGTAGTTATTATGTGCAACCAGCAAGAACGTGTGTTTTTAAAGTGGCATGTTGGCATACAATGTGCACAACGAGCAGGACCATGAGTTCTGACAGTGGCAAGCTAGCATATATTTGGTAGAGGCAGCTTGAAGATGACAACAGTACTGGCATTTATTTCACAGAGGCAGCATGAAAACAGGTTTCACAGGGTAACTTTGGTGTCATAAACGTGTGTTTCATGAGGCAATAATGGCAGATCACCGTTTTCCTTTGGATACAACTACGGTGAAAGTGTTTTTCAAAATGTTCTCATACAAAACCATTTGTAAATGGTAGGGCTTATTTACTTGATTTTCTGAAATGTGGACTGCAGACTTCACTATTTTAAACTATTATTCAGAAATGTTCTTGAAAGGGATAAACCACGTGAAAATGACTCATGTTCACAAGCTGCACTGGCTTGACCAAATTCAAGATAAATATATATGTCGCTCTCCCACTTGAAAAATCCACCACTTAGTCTCCATACATTGGCCAAGTAAACTGACTCAGTACCTTTTTTGACCTTTCTAATTCCCCTTGCCTCTTTGAGCATTTGCATATATACATGCTTCTGTAATAGGAAAAGCAAAAGGTTAATTTTTCATTTGCATGTCAACCCCTAAAACCTTCAAATGAGGTAGTACAATGTTAAAAATGATTGCATCAGAATATATCACCTACGCTTTCCATAATAGAGAATGGACTGTGAAAACTACTATTGTCTCCTCCATATACGAAATTCACAAGGTGGCACGACAAGTAATGTTAACGTCCATTGATTCATCAAAGCATTTTCTTTGATACAATTTACAATATGTTTAAAGGTGGACTCCAATTCAATTATATGTTCACTTTATTTTCTCCCTACTTGCATACATTGTACCGTAAATCTGCCCTCTTTTTTATATTATTATTTATGCTTTGGGTTCATCAATGGATAATCATTTTTGATTTGACTGCTTCCATAATCTATGCACAATGCTTTGGGTAAAACACTTCATGAATAAATACAAATAGTGCATTCACCCTTAGGTACTGTCCAGGAATGCAAATAACTCTTCATTCTTTCATGAATAAGGCATATGCCCAAATTGTTCAGTGCACAATCTCACCATCTTCTTGTATATATATATATATATTACATTGACGCGGTAGCGTCCATGTAGTTATGGTTCAGTTGGTGTTTCCATAGGAAGAGCACTTTTTGGGTGGCTTATAACTCCGCTCCCTCTGGACGAATCCTCACCAAACTTTGCATAAAAAAGTATATGGCTCACTCTGAATTTTTTTGCAAAGTTTGGAGAGGTTTGGGCCAGGGGGGGCAAAGTTATAGGGGGGTCCCAAAACTTCAGTTTTTTCCTATAGACATAATGGGAAAAAACTTTGCGCATGGCTACAGCCCGAACCGCTGGATGGATTTACACCAAATTTGCGGCAGGAGCGGCGGCTTGGTCCCGAAAGCGTGCTTTTGCAAATTTGGTGTAAATCCGTCCAGTAGTTTTTTAAAAAATGACCAAAATGTAAGGCACAAAAATTAGTGATATCTGTGTTCGCTTCGCGGACGGACTTCCCTGTTCGCTCCGCGGACAGCACCCCGATTGGCCCATGGGCTTGCGTCATGTCCGCGGACATGCGACGTGTTCGTTGATTGGACAGCGTGGGGCCTGGAGCGCATCAGATTTTCTGTGGCATCCGCCATCTTGTATTCGCCGTCGACCGCGTACAGCGCAGTGAAACTTGGATTAAAAATTGTATTTAGTGGAGTGTGTTGGTGTGCAAGAGTGTTTGGGGAGGGTGGCGGAGTATGAGATAGGTTCAATGTTTTGTTTTTTTATGTGCTATACGCTTTTGTTGTGTTCGATTTGTCCACGGAGAACACGGCTGTTCTGACATTTTGTAAATAAACTAAATGCTGGGGTGTTCAGAGGACGGAGTATGTGTCCTTTTTGTTCGCAAGGAAGGTAAAATTGAGCTAAACACTTGCGGTGTATTTAAATGTTCGTAAATACACAAACTGGGGGTGTCCTGAGGATGCTGTCCGTATTGTAATCTGTCAAGTTGAATGTGTTCTAAGAACACTCGCAGTGTCCCGAAATGCTTGCAATTACACAAAATGGGGGTGTTCTGAGAACGTTGTTTGTATTGTTCGTTGTCAGGTTGAAAGTGTTCTACGAACCCTCCTTTTGTCCGCTGATAGTACAATTTCCTATGGGCCCCACCTGACTTTTTGTCCACTAAAGAAATGATAAATCAGGCTAGTGTGCGCCGACATTATGTGATAATCCTATGACTGGCGCTATTGACCTGGCTGACTTGCTTTTGCGACAATAAATCATATCTCCCGCCCCTAAGCCTGACATTATGAAAGCATTCATATTCCCCGCCTCTCTCCGTGACATTACAGGGTGCGTCATCAAACGCGCCCAGCCGTCTCCACTCCTACGCGACTTTACACAAAACCTGGAAGACAACACACATTATGTCACAACAGAGCGCGCCACAATTCGGAATATGAAACTGTGATTTAAAAGCAAACAGCAAGATTGTACATTTTGTAAAGTACATTTATTTGACATCAAATATTTAGAGAATATTCAGCGATTTGCATTTGTCTTTGTTGTCGATCCGCAAAAGTTCATGTTGAGCCACGCGATGTTCCTTTGCGGTACAGGGGGTGTTAGATCAGCTTAGAACACAGTGCACCACAATTCGGAATATGAAACTGTGGTTTAAAAGTAAACAGCAGGATTGTACATTTGGTAAAGTACATTTATTTCACATGAAATGTTTAGTGAATATTCAGCGATTTGCAATTGTCTCTGCTGTCGATCAGCAAAAGTTTATTTTGAGCCACGCGCTGTTCCTTTGCGGTAGATAGGCTGATGGTTTATGATAAAAGCAGTAAATGGTTGCACTGATAATCGGAAGGTTGCTCCAACAACGAGGCATTAGACCACCATAATGGTTGGTATGTTGCTTCTAGCTGCTAGTACTGCGTAAGGGCATATTGGTTCTTGGCGATTGTCCCATAAAATGGTGAGGGTCATGAAGTTGCTTACATGGAGCTGCACCTGGCAGTTGAAAAATCCAATCTGCTGGAGTCTGAAAATCGTGACATTGGCAAAATGGGGCAACATACCTGTTTTAAAAAACATAAATTATTCTCACCAGCCAATCTTTATTAAAATATTCATATTATTTATTAGGGCGTTAAACTATTTGCTAGCGAAGATAGTGCCACAGAGTATGTTAATAATAAAATAATAATTTTTTCGCATTTATATAGAGCTAAGAACCGTCAGGTATCTCAGCGCTGCTTATTATTACCCACGGTGTGTGGTGCTCATTTATCGACCACGGAAGGATGAAAGGCTGAGTTTGGTCGTGCCGGGATTCGAACCTGCGTTAGTAAGCTGTGCACAGATGTCAAAGCGTGCGCTCTACTCGCTGTGCCACTTGACCAGCTACAGTGAAGTGGCACAGCGAGTAGAGCGCTTGACCGGCTACAGACCGGTTAAATTATTTCTATTAACCCACCCTGTGTTGTCTGCCTTTTTCAGAGCCCTCTAAACGACAGGGGATCAATTCGGCGGTGATAGTGCGCGGTAGAAAACAGTATGCCACATTGAACGAACAAGTACAACTTGACCGGGCTTTAATGCCACGCTATTGTTATTATATTCCGGTATAAAATAATCTAACGGGTTACTTACATTATAATTGCTTTTTCCATTGTCCAAGTGTAGTGCAGTCCCAAAATACGACTCCGCGTGTGCCAAAGATCTTTCTCAAAGTGATATAATATACAAAAGTGGTTTCGTTTTTAGAAATTTCATCTTTATCGTGTCTTACGTTTTTGCTACACTTCTTCAAAAGAAGTCTTTCAGCACAATCTCTGTCTGTCATTTGTGATGTCATCTTTGATGTCCCGGGTGTTAGTCTTAGCAGTGCACGGTGGTGGCGTGAGTTATGGTTGCTTAGCTTACCATAACTGGCGAATTTCAAGGGTTTTTCGGTTTTACTTGGAACCATAACGTCCCTTTGACAAAGTTTTTTCACTGAATTTCATAGGTTTTTAGCAGTGCAACTTAACGATAACGCCCCTTTAACAAAGTTTTTTCACTGAATATATATATATATATATA
Organism: Ambystoma mexicanum; assembly: GCF_040938575.1. Lineage (NCBI taxonomy): Eukaryota > Metazoa > Chordata > Amphibia > Caudata > Ambystomatidae > Ambystoma > Ambystoma mexicanum. The sequence goes on from NC_090929.1 coordinate 1,328,102,174, forward strand.
TATATATATATATATATATATATATATATATTATATATATATATATTTATATATATAAAGTTTAAAAAATGAAGGGTTCAGTATTGTTCGAATCATAAATTGCCATTTACGCTAATGCATCCCACGTCTGTTAGACAACTCGGAGAGCTAAACATTCGCTGTTGAGACCTCCGTGTTAAAAGTGTCAAATGGTACTATTAAAGCACAGGGTTACCTCATTATTATTGAAACAAACCTTAGAGGCCTGATTCATGGAAAAGTGCGCATAGATCCCATGAAGCCTGCACGGCGACAACAACTCTGCTTGAGCCTGCGCGCATATGTTTTTCTGCGCTCTCCACATATTCATGGAATTGTTCCTGCAAAGAAACCCTATACACAAGTGGTGGCCACAACACCCACGACACGCTCCCACGTGAAGCAAATTCAGCCACATATTCCTATGTTTGTGGGCTCCCCAAGTGCAAACTCATGCACCCTGGTAGAACTGCGTTGTGTCTCCCACAACCAAGCCAGCACTGCAGCAACACTGTATAGGGTCCCCCGTAACTTCTTCCGACACCCCGACAACATGCATACAATTTTCCGTAACTCAGGTATAACTCCAGTCAATCTGCATGCAAACCCTGTAAACCATTCCTGCACCCGCTGCACTGCGTATGCGCACCCTTAAATTAAATCCCAGTCTGCAAGTACGCACCCATAAATCCAACTGTGATATCACCTTTGCTTGATGATTTCTATGCGCAATTGTCTGTACGCCTGTTTTCAGGGGGTGAATAGATCGAGCTCTACATGGGCATTTCCACGACGAGAGGTTGCACTGTCAAATCCATGAATACACTTGGTTGTACGCATTTGGGGCCGTGCAATGGACTGCCTGTGGGCCGTCCCTAGTAACGCCCACATTTTCCATTGTTATTCCTCATTTTGCATGTTCCGCCCCCCTACTCAGGTCTCTGCGCAGACCACGCCCATGCTCTGTGTGATGTCTTGCGCAAGGCACTTGGCTACAAGCCGAGACGTGTCGAGTCTGCCCGAAGTCCATTTAAAGTACGAAAAAGTCTCTGGCAGTTGATTCCATTAATCGATGGAGGGGGTATCGCGCGTGGTTTGACCTGCAAAGTCCCTGTTTAGCACACAAATAAATCCATTAATCGGGCAGTAGATGTGCTTGTATTAATTAGTACAAATATCTGAAGCACATGTTCTTCACAAATTGTTTAGGATGCCGCACAATGTATCTGTGGAATTCTTATATCTAGAATTCGACATGAATGGGATAGTAGCTGATTTTATCACCAGAAAAGTTAGGTGTTATAAACATTTGTGGATACTAAACAATGGTACGATTATGGGATGTTAAATACAGGCATTTTTGAGTATAGATCGATGTATTACTATGGGAACGTTGAGGAAAATACTGTCGCTACATTCTAAATGGTTTGTTGGCCCTGAGTGAAGAGCTCCATGTGACCAAACGTTGGTTGAAATTGAAAGTGACTAACTATAGTTATGAGAACAACTTAGTACCTCTGTCCACCAAGACCAACAGTAGACCTTTTCTCCACTATAGAATGGTTTGTACTAGTAAGCCTCAATATATCATGGCCTACCCAAGTTTTATCATTATTGGGCAATACTTATTATTGAAGTTCAATGTCTGTGATGTTCTTGAGATTAAAGGGGTTAAGGTTGTTTTACTTAGAGTTCAGAGAATGTGCCGCCTATGCAGTGAGAATACACATTCTAGTCCATTGCGAGAGTCTTCTCTCCATTTGGGACAGTTTTGTAAAATCTTACAATAACAAATCGGACTGTAATGATGTGCCCAATATCTGGTCAAAATTTATGGAGGGTGATGAGGTAAATTTTATATTTTTATGGTAAATTTTTATTGGAAGTGTAAAGACATTTTAGATGAATTGTCATACGGTCTGTTTAATTGATTTTAAGTGTATATATCTGACTGACGTATTTTTAAAATGTTAGGTTTTAGATGCTTTTGCTAAATTTGGTTGTTTTTAAGCCTTACAGCATCTTAGATTAATTCTGTTATTAAAGAATGTGTTGATTGTGTCTTTGTATTTTTGTATTTTTTATTACGTATGTTGTATTATATACATAAAGGCGTAAGGCTACATGTATATTAAATCAAATAAATAAAAATAAGATTTTTCATAAACATTTTACACGAAACAGATGTAAAATTACCCTTGCAATTAAAGTTTGCTAATGCATGTGGTTTTGAGCAATTCCATGAATTACGTTTCAGCATTGCAGTTCCTAAACATAGCTGTTTACCCTTTGGGAGCACTCTTAAAACCTAGTGCAAATAAAAAGTCTGAGAGGATGTGCTGTTTTTTTTTTTAATTTAGAATGGAGCAGGTGACCTTCCTCTCAAAGGTGACCTACACATTTCATGGGGCTGAATAAGTGCAAAATGTTGTGCTTGCATACACCTCTGGCTACATTCGTTTCAGGAGAGCACCACCAGAATTAATGTATTCATAATTCCAAGCACCGGCATTTGACAGTGAATGGCCCTCAATGCTAAAAATAAACAAAGAAGAATTTCTATCGCTGTTTGAGGAGTTCAATTGCAAGGGCAACAGCTTGACTAGGTCATGAATGACCCTGTCATGCAAAGTGTATGCCCGTGCACCTGTTCCAAGCGGACACGGGGAAATACATTTATTTTCTGCACATTTGAACGTGCATTTATTTTTTGAATGAAGGATGACCTTAAAAATGTGCAGAAACTTCTAGCGATGTGTGCAAGTGCCCAAAGTTGGCCTTCAGAAATGGACGCACAGTAGATGAGATGCACTAGCACACCCCATAACTTTAGTCGATACATCAAGGATGTTCCCATGTGTATAAAATTGATGCAATGATCACACAAAGAAATCATTCCAGTGCAGCCTCTGTCCTTGGTCTTGGGCACAGCTTCGAGTTTGGCCATTCGTTGTCTGCTGTAGTGCTATTTGTTTACGCCTGACTGGACTGATGCTGTGCAGTCCATCTTGATGTCGACCATAGAAGTGCCCTGGGTCACCACAAATGTGTTTGCTGCATGCCATGGTTCAACTGAAATATATTGAGCTGTCGGAATGATATTCTGATTCCTATGGCCATTTCTTCATGAGAGGAGGAAAATCATGATGTAAAACGCTTGTGGGGATTAGTGCTGAGGGTGGAAAATCTGCATTAGCAAAGATTTAGAAAGGTATTTCTGTTGGGAAAATCTGCGCACGTGCTGCAGAAAGGCAAGCGAAGATGTATTAGGTTGCATTGAGCAGCTCCAATGATGACAACTGCAGAATACTAAATGAAATGCTTTAAAGACTGCTACAGAATCACGTCCTTTATCTTTTATGTAACACGTAGCTTTGTGGATGCCATGACTGAAGTAATCTGCCTTTCAAATAAAACCACACATGAGGAAAGCGATTTCACTCTGTTTCAGAGAATAATTTTAAAGGACTGCTTAGATAATATGATGAAATTGTCCAAAAAAGCAAAGCAAAAATCGCAGCTGGAAAAGACAAAGAAAAACTGTCTATTAATGTTTTCCAGACATTACATGTTTTCTTTAAGGACCAATGCGGTATTAAGATACTACGATTTTTTTTTTGTTTTTATTACTGCAGTGAATACAGAAAGACATGCATGGGAACATTGCAATCGGTGCATTTTGCATCAGTAACCACCTACATATCACAATGAGCCTACCCTGCTCTCTGCCCAATAAATTGCAGGTACTACTCAGGGCATGCAAGAGAGAACTTTAACCCTCTTGCAGGAGTGTGAAGACGGGGCCAGGCGTTAATTAGCTGCTCTGTTTTGCAGACAGTATGCATCATGGTCAAAGCATTTTACAGCATCAGACTTTTTCTTTTTTTGTAATATAAGTTATTGAAACGTTATACACTGGGGATTTGTTGAATATAGCTTTTTTAGATATAAAGTTTTATTAAACGTTTATGAAAAACATAAGTGAGCAGACTTCTGTTCCTCCCTAATTTCTACCATCTCCAACCTATTGCACCTGGGGGAATTCAAAATTTACTTAGATTCCCCGTGCACAGCAAACTCCCTCTTCATCGACCTATGCTCCTCCCTATCTCTCACTCCATCCTTCCCTCCGGTCCAACCCACTCTGCTGGACACACACTGGACACCATTATTCACTCCAGTCTCCTTCTCACTGCTCCCCAGGTCACCCCTCTCTCATGGTGACCACTCCTCAAAAAACCCTGCCAACCTCGTACACGAACATCTTTCTGATGAAACGAGTGTCAGCTGCTGCCTTCAACTCCACCTTCACTCCCCCAGACGCTCCCAACTCTGATGTTACTGCTGACTCTGCCCTTATTCCCTTAGCAACCGCTACCTCTCCATTACCAACTCCCTCGACATACTTGGCCGGTCATGATGATCCGCCTGAAACCTGCCGCCAAGCATAACACCTGGTACGACTTCGAACTTGCAGACCAAAAATTTAAGTGCAAGGCTGCTGAATGGAAGTGGCACACTTCAGGCACACTCTCTGCCAAACTGGCCTGCCGCATGATACAGAGACACTGCAGACTCCATCTGTGCCAAAAAAGAGCCCACATTCAGGCACGAGTGTCAAGTGAGTGCAACAACACAGATGAACTGTTCAAAATCTGCAGGGAACTGGTCAACCCGTCTGCAGTATCTTCTGCCCCTACTCCTTCCCAGTCCCTTTGAGATGCACTTGCCTCTCACTTCACCTTCAAAACTCAGGATATACTGAACAGCCTTGTCACACACACTCCTCCAACCAATCCCTCCCCTCTCTGCATCCCCCAACAACTCATTCTCCTCCTTCCTCCTTCTCCTCCTTCACTCATGTCACCCCTGAAGAAGTCACCAGAGCTGTCAACTCTATGAAGGTCTCTTCAAAGTAGGTTGCCCCACGCTCTTCCATAACCATCAAGGACATCTCCTCTCTCGCCCCTACTCTTGCTGAGCTCTGCAACCACTACTTTGCTACTGTTTCTATTCCATCCTGCTGCACACACTCCCTTGTGCACCCCCTCCTTAAAAAACCCTCTGCAGACCCTTCCCACCCAGCCAACTACCACCCCATTTCCATTACCCCTTTCCTGGGGAAACAGCTTGAGAAGTTGGCCCTCCCCAACTCAACTCTCATACCGAACTTCTTGGTGGTCTCGATGACCACCAGTCTGGATTCAGAGCATCCAGAGTCACGGAAACTGCTATTCTGAACACCCTTGAAGAACTGCTTGCATCCCTTGACTCCAACGCCCCTGCTGTCCTTATCCTCCTTGATCTCTATTCGGCATTTCACACAGGGAACCATTACATCCTCATAAAAATGCTCCATGAAACCCTTGGTATCTCAGAGCTGGCAGTGGACTGGCTTACCTCCTTCCTAACAGACAGTTCCCCCGAAATCATACTGGGCTCTTTCTCCTCCCCTCCTTCCTGCTCCACCTTCTTCACTCTGACTCATTAACATTTACCTTTCTCTGCTGGCACACATCATTTCCTCCTTCTCCCCCAACTTCCAGTGCTACGCTGACGACACACAACACTTCTGTAAACTTCCTACTGATGCCCTATCACCATCCTTCATCCTGGACTGCCTCGCTGCAATCGACTGGTGCACTGCTAATGACCTCTGCCTCAATGCCAGCAAAACTGAGATTCTTCCTATTGGGTCACTTGCACCCTACTTCTTCCCTGAACTCTGGCCTTCCTCCATGGGATCTCCCCCTCCCCCCTACTCTATCTCGTAGTCATCTTCGCCTCCTCCCTCTCTTTCATCGCTCATATTCAGGACATTATCAAGACGTCCCACTTTCAGCTCTTCCTTCTCTAAGGAACTCTTCCCTTCCTCACCGTCCCCCAGAGACTTAATGTTACCTGTGCTCTGGTTCTCTCCAGCCTCTTCTTTTATCTTCCTTCGTCCACTCTGCGATCCCTCCAGCTAACGCAAAATAGGGCAGCGAGATTTATCGTTGGCCTGAACCCAGGTACCGCATCTCCCTTGCCCTACAATGCATTCACTGGCTCCTGGTCTCAGCACAGATTAAATTCAAATCCCTTTGTATCATCCACAAGGCTATCTGGAGCCAGGGTTCACTCTATCTTCAACTCTTCCTGACCAAATACTCCCCTTCTAGACACCTGCGTTCCTCTGGCACCAACTCCTTGCATGTGAAGCGGTTTGCTAAACAGAGAGCTGGTGGTCGATCGCTTTCCTCGGCAGGCTCCCTTCTGCGGAATAGCCTCACTCTCTCCTGCATCTTGAGCAGGACCTCCTTAAGTTCTGAAAAAGCCTCAAAACTTTTCTCTTTACCTTTTTCTTCTCATCCCCTCTTCCTTGCTAACAATACAGTAGCATGACTAATGTGCGGGGCCCTTATGTATCCTCCAGGCTCTGATCCCCACATCTATCATCCTAACCACTGTCTATTTAGTGCACTTGCTTAGGCTCACCCTCCTCACTGGAGGTTGCACTTACATTTGTTCTCCTCTTAGCACTTCACCCTGAGCACTTCCCCATGAGCACCACAGCACCTATCCCTTACCCCCCTGCCCTCTGCACTTGCATGTTCTGAACACTCATATGGCATAGTAGGTTTGTGTCCCCTCCCTATTATTCTTCTGGTGTGTTGTACTGTCAATTCAATTATTTATCTTTGTTGTAATTCATTGTCTCCCTGATACCACCATGTTGCCCTGTGGGCGCTTTGAAACCGTTTTGCTAATTGTATAAGCAACCAATACCTTTGAAATCGTTTTGCTTATTCTACAAGTGACCAATACATAAATAAATAAATAAATAAATAAATAAATAAGGACATCATAGTGCAGGTGAATTAGACAACAACTCAAAGCATGTCAATTCATTAAGTAAAATCACCAACTAAATTCCTAGGACTAATGCAACATTTAAAGTAATCAGTTGATGGCATCAATTTAACTTATCCAGAGACCTAAACATACAAAGCGCTAGTTTCAGAAGTCGTCAGGACGCTGTACAAAACAAGCATACATTTTAATAAACCTAATTTATGCATAGGTCAAAGTCCAACAATGAATTTACATAAAAAAATGTAACCAGGTCTCATTGGCCATAGTGGCATATACAAGTTATGAGAAACACATAAGAGATATAGTAGAGAAGTGAATTAAAGAAAAAGGGGACTAAAGTAAGGTGGAAGGAAACAGAAAGGGGGAGAAAGATTAGAGGAGGAAAAACAACAAGGGATGCGGGTTTGCTGGGGCCTGACTAAAGGTCTGGAAACTTGGACTCACAGACTTCATCTGGCATATCTGACAGAGGTGGTGATACAGAGGCAATAATCTGGCTTCATACCGAGGGGAGGCTACATTGCACAACTTCAGAAAGGCTGTTGCATCTCCAACACTCTTTTTGGAACCATGACATTATAAAATGTTGAGTTAGGTGATTTGAGACACAGAAAGGTTTATACCATTTCCAAGTCAGTAAACATTTGTGTAGCAGTGATTTAGCTGCCTCTTACTAGATGATAACACCCAAATTAGGTAACAGCATAGACAATGGGTTAGCAGGCAGATTCTTCCATTAAAATAAAAAACCTTTGACCCAGGTAGCATACTTAAAACACTTACATAACCCTCCTCTGAGCATATGAGGAAGCAGGGTATTGTGCAGAGTCGAACATTCAAGTAGAACCTGTGTGGATATAAGTGCAATCCTTGTTTCAAACACCTTCAGTATACATAAAATGAAAAATCAAGTGATCCAGGACGGCCAACTCAGGAACATCAAGAATGATCTCCTTTCAGCTTCCAATTATATGCCTTGGTCATGGTAATGGGACTCATTTGAGGATACAAAAAATATAATAAGGAATGTTAGCAGTGACTGAATTTGGTGACCACAGCTACAATGAATGTCATCCTTGCATTGTGTTTGGAGCAGGGTAGAGGTTTCATGAGTGATAGCTCAAGTCAGGAATGTATAATTATAAGAAACCTCTAGCCGTTTCCTAGATGGATTAATAGCATTAAACCCAGGATTGGTAGTGGTGGGGGTATTTGGGATTGCAGCCAAAATAGCAATTTTCAACTGTTTAACTCTAAAGAAGACTTGATAAAATCATGGCCAATTTAAACCTTATAATTGTACCTCCAAATAAGGTATCTTATTATCTCATCCCCCACAAAAGCATCTGAAATTCCCGAATTTCTGCTTTGGAAGGGATACAATTTTATTTCGTAATAACTTTGTATGTTTGGGAACAACATTTATCCCATCATTGAGAGGGATGAAACGCATTGATAACCAGAATGTGAACATGGTTCAGGCTTTAGAAGCTGTCTCCCGCTTTGCAAACTCCTTTAGACTTCAGCCCACAGACATACTGCTAAGCATTAGCAATTTACAGCTTTGGTTTATAGGCAAACGTGGATATAGCAAATCTCCAAAATCAGAAAAACTGTGTTTTCAAACAGCTACTTGGCCTCCTTTTTTCTCTGCTAACCACGGACCGTGAGTTCAAGACAATTTCCCAACAAACAACTCGTGCACACATGCTTTTATCCACTAATAGAATAGCGTATTATCTGACTGTGACTCATAAATGTGAATGTCCTCTTATTTAAAGGGCAAAATGTAATCTTCTGTCGTTTAGAGCAGCAACAGGAAACTGGTCTCCAAGTAATCTTGATGTAGAGAGAGAATATTCCTGTTAGCTATGTAACACCCCTTGTGAAGATATGATATATTTTTTTTTTTTTTATATCCTATCATAAGGGAGAGGACCTAAAGAGTGTTGTTACGGACCATCCACCTTAGTCAATGTCGGCCTGCTGTGCATTGTATCCTCTTAGCAAATACCAAGTTGTGGCATGGACCTTACTTGCATATCTTTGAAGAGCTCTTAAGCGCAGAGATGTGTGATTTTGTTTTAAAATTATGCCAACTGCCCTTCTTTAAAAAATAAAAAATACAATTGTGATGTTTAATGTTGTGTATGCTATTGCTTTTATGGATATGATTTATCTGAAATAAAGTACATTCACTTTCTGACTGACTTGATTCTTCAAGTTAAAACTGCAAAGCTCGGACAAAGATATTGCCTGTGTAAATTAAATATATCCAGCAAAAACCTCATTCATATCTGCACATCCAAAATATGATGTGGACCTCATTGAGCCCTTTCTTTAGATTTTATTATTATTTTGTGGAACCTAATTATATTATGTGGTGATTTAGGGAATTATATTTATTTAGTCCTGGCCAATTAGGATTCATGGTGTAGTCTGTAGAAGGAAAGGGTTAGTTAATTGAAGAAATGTAAAAGTAGTGTCCACAAGAGGGGGCACACGTACCAGCTATGAAAATGACTTGGTGACATAAGAGTCATGTGTAGGGTGATGTCATGACGCATGCACATTATATCTAGGGTGCCGCATGTCAGGGAGTAGGGCGCGGCACAGAGAAATATAAGCGCAAGGGAATAAAAGTTATATGTAGTAGGTGTATTTTGTTAGGTAGAAGAGTTTGGCTTCAGTGGGCAAAAGCCACTGTGTAACAAAAGTTATATATATATGCTTTCATTCTGTTTCTTTCTGTTTCTATAGAGCACCAATGCAAACTGATGGGGTAAGTGCAAACAAGTGCCTTCAATCTGTTTGCCTTCCTATTGGTAAGGGTGGAACATAATTGTTGCTTTGAGGTTTTATATTGTCTTTTAAAACACATGATGGTGGACACATTTACATGATTGTACATAGATAGATAGAGGTGATAGGAGTAAAATAGGAGTCCACAGTTCGGCCATGTTCTTGAAGGCCACAGTTGAGAAAAACATTCTCCTATCCATCCTATGTTAAAAGGATGCAGTCTTCATTTCGACTGTGTTGTATATTTTGCAATTTGCATAGTGAAGGGAGGACAACGTGTGATGCTAAACTAATGTTGTAAGGGGAAGATGTACCTAAGAAGAATATGATCCAGCTGGAGCCTTTTCATGCAATATTTTGAAGACCACTCTGCTAGTCACCTGGAGGCTCAAGCAAGATTGGGAGTCCAACATGAATCAAATACAGTAAATTCACTTTACAGCACAGTGCTGTTATTTTTTCCAGAGCAAAGTTGGCACAATGCAAGGCAAAATATGTGAAGGAATGGTAGATGCTGTAGGGTGAGGGAAAGGCAGCCAATCAGGAGGACAGGATTGCAATACTCATGGCCTTGCTCACTCTGTGTTATCTTTAAACAACGGAATCCTGTTAGAACTTGTAGTAATTTTGTATGTGAACTATGCCAGCCAATTTGGTCAGCTTAATTATGTAACTAAGTGCTGCTGCGGGGTGGGATTATGACAACATAAAGGGGTGGTAGAGTGATGTGTTCCAGGACATATCTAACTACCACAACCTATGGAGAAATATAGGGGCCTAGTAATGTTCCACCAATCCCTTTTTGTGGCCTGCCCCCAAATGTAATTAATGTGTGTTTTGTTCTCCTGTGGTTTATGTTTATAAAGGTTGCGCCTGCCGGATGCGCTATTGAGAACCTTTTCAACCAGTTCAGCTTGCACAGCTGTTTGAATTTCTGTCTCTTAGCTTTTGGGAAGTTAATACATTTGTGTTTTTCCTGCATGGTGTCTACTCTTCTGTGAAGTATCTTTGTGCACTTTTCAGGAGTACTTTTGGCAAGTAGTGCCCCTTTACATATGGCAGCAGAGGATGGTGGGCCATGCAGGATGAGATAATGACTCGTCTCATGGCCCTTCCACGACCCGTAGTGGGATGCAGGACTTTTGAGGGGGAGAGTCAGGTTCATAAATTATGTGAGCATGTATTATGCAGACAGGAAACACAATGTAGATAGTGAGATTTGTGGGTGGGTTTATGTGTGGTTGTGAATTGTTTATTGTTGTTTTAAGTTTAAAGAAGAGATTAAAAGAGATGGAATGCTCGCAAGAAGGGTCGCTCACGTAAGACCATGCCATAAGCTTCTTTAAGGGGCATAGATAAACAGAGGAATCTACCATATATACGGGAATAAAGCTTTACTTTTTTATGTTAATTTTGTTAGTGCCATTGTTTTGTTGTGGTATAAAAATGGGACATTAGAGGTGTTTTTGTAAGTATAGAATATGTATTGGGAATGTGTTAGATTATGAAATGTGGTTTTTAATTGTTGCCACTTGCATGTTCTTTGGCAGATTTGAAAAGGAAGGAGGACTGAGAAAAGCATTGTTAGTGGGATTTGAAGTGAGAAAGAACAAGATCATTAATGTGTTGTTGTAAAACCAAAATCTGATAACTGTACTATAAAAGAGATAAGACCAACAGACACAGAGATGAGTATAAACAAAAAAGTTTATTGGCTACAAGCTGACCCATGTTCCTACACAACCAGAGCTGTGCAGAAGTGATACATTTACAGAAAGAAAATCACATCCTTTTTTGCATCCCAGTTTACATGAGCTGTGCTGTGAGTGTGATGTCATAGATAGCATAGATAGTTTTAGCTACATGCTACGTTTAGGGCTTTCTGTGAAAACATACAGTGATTTCATGCCTGTACATTCTAACATTCCAACTTTTCAAGACAACATACTGTTATCACTGTTCTCACTGAAAGGAAACATTCCTACCAACATTATCTTTTGTTTTCATGACTGAGGCGAGGGTTACTGTGTAGCAGCATGTTTTTATAGTTTGTTTAGGATAGACCCTTTCTGGCACAAACAGAACAGAACAGAACATCACCTGTGTCATAAATTATCCTTATTATTTGTATGTGCATTTGTGAGACCCACGCAATTAACAGCTGCAGACGAGAATATCTTTACCTCGCTTGGTCCAGCCTGTGCAAGACCAAAGGCTGTAATAACAATTAGTTAACTCTTTGCAACAACATTCTCAGAACTCTTGTGCAGCAATTTCTTGCAGCTCCAAATAGGAGATTTTGCAATATCATGTGAGTGCATGAAACAAAATAGGGGAGCATAAGGGTAACCTGAATACATACATTTTCACAAACCCTCCTTTTATCATAAGCTAAGATATTTTTGTATGCATCCTCAAATGCATGTATATCGATATTCATACATTTCTGAATTTCCATGTACAGCATAATAAGTGCATTTGTTAAGCGATCAGGTTGTAAATGTCCCGGAGTTCTTGAACAGCACTGGCATAGCATAGATCCTAAAGTAGGTAAGCATTGTATGCAGCAACAGCAGCAGAGAATGGCAACAACAGTGATCATAACAAGGACAGAAAGTATTTTCCAACCCCATGTGGTAAACAAATTCCAAGCCCAAGTACTGATGTCCCAGCTACATTCTTTAACATGAATGTGTGTGTAACCTCTTAATAGCCCGAAACACAGTAGGGGAGGAATCTTTTATGAAAATGCAGCAAGATGACCAAACCATTTTGTAAACCCTTCCTCTTTCAGCTAGCATGGTGTCTAGTACCATCCTATTTTGAAGTGCTAACAGCCTAATAGCTCTCTGTTCTAATGTCATATTAAATAGTTATTAAATAGTATATCAGTCGTTCTTTCTAACACTCTTGACAACCTTCTGATGTCTCGGTAGTTAGGAAATGGGAGAGAATATATGTACCACCCTGACTCTTTCTCGCCGTGTTGTGGAAGATGGGAACATGACCAGTAATTGATTTTGTTCAGTATTGCATGAGTATCATTCATTATTCCTATGAGGGTGTTATTGCGATATCACTCTCGGTGTTCAAGATGAAGGGGATGAAGTGTGTATGTGTGTACATAGAAAGGAGACATAGTAGTGGTGCAGAGCATAGGCAATAGTGTGCTAAGGGGGTGTGAGCTCTCCAGAAACCATAAAACAGGCATTAAAATAAGTATGATACCTCTCACAATACCTATAATCAGACATTTATCTCTAGTCGATCATAGTCCTTTGGACCTGGTCATTCCAGTGTCAAAACTTACCCTTTCATTGCTTCTGCGTACCCCAAACAGAGCCATAGTCTTGCAGAGTCTTTTAAGAAGCCTCACTGATATAGGCTTTATAAGTTCATCTGTAGATGGCACCTGACCATGTGGCCTATCTTGCTTGGAGTCTTCTTTTGCCTGCCCCACTCTACCTACAGGCGTTTTTAGGGGGTATGGAGGGAATATTGTTGGTTTCTTGTGGGTGAAGTACATAAAAAATTCCACATTTTCCTACTTGCAAGAAGTCCTTCCCTGGCTATTTCCATAGTCGGAGATTGTAGCCCTCATTACAAGTCAGGCGGTGGACCATGGTGCTATTAGCACCATGGTCCATGCCGGATTCCGCCATGGTGGATGGCGGAATTACCGCCCCATTCCAAGGTGAGTGGGGCGGTAATTCCCCATTCACCATTTGCCCTTACCCATTCCCATTTTTGCCCCATAGGGCATAATGGGGATGGGTAAGGTGGTAATTACAGCACCGTAAATTACGGTGCCGTAATTAGCACCAAGGTCGCTTAGCGCCTTGGACTTTAACGCCTGCAAAAAGCAGGCGTTAAAGTGTGAATCAGGCGTTACGGGTTAACGGCGCCGACGGCGCCGTTAAACCCTTAATACCTGACTTGTAATGAGGGCCTGTATCTGGACACCCCAGGCTCAGAGTGATCCTCAAACAGTGTGTCAGTGGTTGGCAAAGGTGAAACATCTGGCAGCTTCAAATTTGGGCTAGTGTATTCTCCATCACTGAAAGGTACATACTGAGGAACATATTTGTGTTCTGAATCAGCTACCCCGTCCTGTACCCATCTGTCATAGGGCAAAGGCAAAGGTACTCATTTAAGAAAGATGTGCTGCATGTATCCAGTTCTTTTTGGCACCTACATGCACAGCAGTCTGGGTGGCCAATAGGACCTGGAGTTGCTCCTTCCAACATGTTTCAAGGCTGGATTTCCTCTGGAAGTCTTTCACCAGAGTGTAGTCGCCAGGCTGAATGGTGTGGCCCGGACCCTGGCTATTTGCATGGTCAAAGATCATATCTGGACACCCCAGGTCCAGAGTGATCTTAGAACAGTGTGTCGGTGGTTGGCAACGGTAAAATGTCTGGCTGCTTAGAATTTGGGTTAGTGTATTCGCCATCACTGAAATATACATGCTGAGGAACATATGTGTGTTCCGATTCAGCTACCCCCCTCCTTTACCTATATGTCATAAGGCAAAGGCAAAGGTACTCGTTTAAGATGTGCTGCATGTATCCAATAATTGTTCCCTTCTACATGCTCAGCAGTCTGAGTGGTCAGTATGACCTGGAGTTTCCCCTTACAGCATGGTTCACCAGAATGTAGTCACCAGGCTGAATGGTGTGGCCAAGACCTACATATGGATCAGGCAATGCTTCTCACACCTGTTGGTGAATCAAACGCAAGTTTTGAGTCTGCTGATTACAATAGTCTATCAATAATGGATACTCAGTCTCTAATATTAGCAGGTCTCCCCATCAAATCCCATATGGGGACACACCTATTTTTGCTTGGGCTGTCATTCTCATTGACATTAAGGCTAATGGTAGTGAAGAGAGGGCCCCAGCAATGCCCCTCCTCATCCCCATGAACATGACAGCCCGAAGAGTCAAGAACGCACAAAGTCACTCATTATTCAGACAGCCCCCAGGAGCAACAGTAACTGACACGTATGCAGAGAAGTATTCTCTCAGACAGCCATTCTAACCTTATCCAGTGAATGTCTTTATAAATACAGATGCTTCAACAGTGGTCATGGATCCAAATGCCATGATGGATGACGTTGTCTAATGCCAAAAAAACAATGTGCTGACGTCATAAGTGACACCACGACATAGCCACGTTAGTCACAAACACACATTCATGTACATGAGGAACATGCTTACACAGTACTGTAGATGGAGGGCAGATATATATACATACTGTCAACCATTTGTAATATTTTTCTCATTAGCTAAGTGCAGAAATGCTGAACGCACTGGAATAAAGAGATTCAGAGCAAGCTTGCAGATTCGTAGGGTAACTAACCCCATGGAACTACATGATTACATAAGGATCCTGGCAGGACCAAGTATGACTAACCTATAGGAAATACAGCATAATATCGATATGTAGTAGCCACACTATAAGTATAACGAAGATCACCTAAAGCCACAGGCTGCAGGACAAGAGGTGAGAGGAAGCAGAACCAGGCTTCACAGAGCTGGAAGGCCAGGGTGCACAACTAAGGTCAGAGACAAGCAGCACATTCTAAACCTAACCAGCTATCTGCAGAAAAACAGAATAAATCCTCACAATTGCAGACCAGAAGAGTTTGATTTTGTGGTCCTCAACCACGTGATGCAGCCAAGCTAGACAATGGTCATTCACCCGCAGTGGGAAGAAGAACAGTTCTCAGCAACACAGACATGAAGTGAAACATGAACAAGTTAACAATGTTTCAATATGGAGAGCACTCTGACAGGCAAAAGTTGTGTTGCTAATAGACACATTGGGAACATATAGTCCTTCACATCACCTTGAAGAGGTGCACAGAGGGATGAGAACAGAACTGGGTCGCAGGCCTAGGGAGACCAGATGCAGCCAATCATGGGACAGAAATCCAGGGGTGGACGGCAGGGGGGAAGGGCCAATGGTAATCCTGAGCCCTTGAAACAATGTAATAGATAGTTTCTTGAGGAAGGGGCAGGCCGACTACCTGACATGGAAGGACCAATTTAGTGAGATCTATAAGGGCAATCCATTGTGTACACCCCTCCAAGCACCCAACCAAAAGGTGTGATAGGTGTTTCGGGGACAACCCATGTTGTGAAACGATTGTGGGAATTTTGACTATGCAGATTTTTGAATGTCCTGTATGATCCCTGTTGGTTTTTGTAATAAATGACAGTTCTAACTTGCCCTTGGCTGAGTCCTCCATTTCTTCTGGGGCAAGGGTTGTTGGGCCCTTGGGAGATAAACGGATGATCTTGTAATAACCCCCAGACCTCTGGCATACCAGACCTCACCAACAGTAGGGCTTTAGGCCATTTTAGCTGACTGTGTGCACATATTTTAGCTAGCTTATTCTTCTGGAAACAGTTGTGTCTCTTAACTAACCCAGCTGATTGGGGATGATTTGTGGAATGACAATTCTTTCTTATCTGTAATCCCTCATACACATGCTTGGTGACTGATGCTATAAAGTGGGAACCATTGTCCGACCAGATCACCTTTTGTAAACCAAACTCGGGAAAGTACTCTTTCAGTATTACTTTTGCTGTTAATATTGCAGTTTTATCTTTCAGAGGGTATGCTTCGACCCATTTGCTAAATGCACAAACTTCCACTAGAACGTATTTAACATTCTGACATCATTCCATTTAAATGAAATCAAAGTTTATGTCTTCAACGGGCATGGAAGGTGGACCGAAGCTGCCCTTAGGTACTGGTGTTCCTTTCCCAACGTTATGCTGTAAACAGATCATGACATTTTTGAACAAATGGTCTGCTATTTTGGGTATGTTGGAGTTCCACCATACCGGGTCTAAGTGTTTACAAATGCCTTTTGTGTTTATGTGGGCTAGGCCATGGGCCATGGTCACTATATATTGTAGATATGCATTTGGTAACAACCATCTCTGTTTGTCATGGTCAACCGAACAACCTTCCTCATCTACGCAGCCTGGTCCCGATCCCCACTCTTTGATTTCTTTGGATGTGGCTTCAGCCTCAATCTCTTTTCCACTGCGAATGCCCTCTTCCATCATCCCACTCTCAGCAACCCATGTAGCATGATCCAATACGTACATTCCAGACTGTAAGTCTGTGGCTGTTTGTTTGGCAATTTAGTCTGCAAAAGCATTGCCTTTCCCAATACTGTCCCAATACTGTCAGTGATTTTCGGGTGGACTGCACTATCAAGGGGCCATGCTGAATCTTAGTGCCATGGGCTGTTAGAAATCCTCTTTTGGCCCATAGTTTCCCAAAATTGTGAGCTACACCAAAGACGTACGGGCTGTCTGTATAAATATTTACTTTCAACCCTTGAGATACCTCACAAGCTCGGGTCAGGGCAATTATTTCTGCTGCTTGGGTGGAGTTGTAAGAAATCCTACTAGTTTCTACCTCTGTATGTAGTGTGGTGATTGCACAGGCAGCAGTAGAAGTGCCATCAGAAAGTTTAAAGCAAGAACCATCACAAAATATTTTTCCATCTGAGGATGCCAGAGGTGTGTTAGTCAAATCAATTCTTCCTTTTGTTTCATTTTCATTGATGAAGATGCAATCATGATTGGTATCAGGAAGGCTAGTCTTCTCTAGGGGAGGTAACAGTTCAGCTAGGTTTAACTGATTACATTATTTACTTTTCATGTGAGGTGCAAACAAATTGACTTCTATCTAGTGAGGCGAGCAGATGTGATATGTTGTGTTTATGTTCTGTTCAATAGTACATATACTGAGTGAGACACCATGGCAGACAAGGAGTGACCCAAAACCATGCCTTCGCTCTGTTTTACTGATGCAGCATCAGCAGCCACAGCTTTGAGCGATTTGTCAAAGTGCATGCAACAGGGTCAAATGTTCCTGCATTAAAACAGCCAAAGCACAACCATCTCTTTCATGCACAAATACCACAAACTCCTTAGTATAATTTGGTGTGCTGAATACTGGTGCGGAACACAGAGCAGTTTTGAGGATATCAAAAACATTTTGAAAAGCTGCATCCCAAGGTAGTGGTGGAGCTACAATTTTTTTTGTTAGTGCTAACAATGGCTTAATAAAAAGGTAGACATTCGGAATCCATTGCCTGTAATAGGAAGTCAGCCCGATAAAAGTTCCAACCTCAGTTTGTGTGTTTGGAACTGCCATGTCAGAGATAACCTGTATTCTTTCTGGTGCAAGATACCTACCTTCCTTCAACTAGAGCTATCCTAAATAGGCAACATCCTGTTGACAATACTGGCATTTCTTTAAAGAAGCCTTGTGACCGTTGTTAGCCAAGGGTATTAACGACAACACAGTGCCCTCCTTACAAGATTCCTCAGAATCTTTGGCAATAAGTAGGTTGTCAATGTACTGTATCAATGTGCAAGATGAAGGTAATTTTAAAGTGTCCAGTTGTTTATTTATTTATTTATTTTTTATTTATTAAATTTATATAGCGCGCAGACAGCCCAGGGGCATTGTGGCACTGTTACTTGCAAGGAAGACTTAGTTACAATGTGTGCAGGTTGTGCCTTGGGTTACAGTGAGGCAGTGACCTGTGATCAGATATACCACATAATACATCATACAATATAATTCTTGAGGGCCCTATTATAAATGTTTGGGCTTTCAGTGTATCCTTGGGGTATGCTAGTGAATGTAAACGATAACCCCACCAGAGTAAAGGTGAATAAGTACCTACTGTCAGCATGTATCTGTATGCTAAAAAAAAAATGTGTTCTTTAAATCTACCACAGAAAAATGAGTGGCCTGGGCAGGAATCATAGTCAAAATTGTCAGGCACAATGGGAAATATATTGATGGCCAGTAAATCAATTACAAAACGGTAAGGCAGTGTGTTGTCTCCCTTCATGTAAATAGGAAGCATGGGATGTATTTCTTCATCTAATTCCCTTTGTTTTCTCATTCCCCATCTAACTCTGTCTTCCTCCTGTCATTTATCTTCCCTTCTTTCATTTGCTCTATGCACTTCTTCATCTCTTTGTCTTTGCATACTTTTATCTCGTAATTTCTGTCCTTCATCTTCTGTTCTCTTCTTTTCTAGCCTTGTTCTTCAAGTGCTCTTTGCCTTGTGTCATACTTTGTCGGTTCTTCTGCCCTTTCTTCCTTTCCGAGTTGCTCCTCCTGATATATTTGCTCTTGCCTTTGTCTATTCTTCCTTTTATGGTCATCCTCTTTCAATTGTTTCTCTTGGTCCCTGTCTTTTCTATCGTGTTCGTATTGATCTTCCCCTTGCTTCACTTCCTCGATGATATTTCCATCAAGTTTGAACAATATCTATCCGCCCATCCATTCGTTCTGTACAAGCACAACCTTGTCAGTTCTATCGCTCTCTCCTTTCCATCTCTTAATCTCTCGTTCTCTGTCTAAGGATACATTTGGTCATTCACTCTTCTCCTCTTTATCTTGCAGGACCTTAGAGGTCTCCTTCTTTCCTTTTGCCAGTTCGCTTTCTGGACTCTCATCACTGCTATAAGCAGGTAGTTCAGATATCGGATTACTGTATCCTATCACTACTTTTAGTTCCCTTAATGGGTACAATCCATCATCTTTTGTACTATCGCCATTTACTTTGGGTGCAGGAGGGGGAGCAGAAGTTTTAGCATCTTCCTCCCTACACTGATTAAAAATCCAGTCCTCATGAGACAGATCTTCTCGTTCCTCCTAGTACATTTTCCAAAGCTCTAAGTTAGCTAACTTTTTCTCCAATGTCTTCCTGGTGTATTCAGCATGCAAGTATGTGGTCATGTGTTGAAAAACAGCTTTTGACAACGATCCCCCTTGTGACTATGGCATGAACATTTTGTCTGCAGTACCCTTAACCCATTCCGCACTGTTCTGTTTAAGTTTAGGTGCATGTTTTGGCAGCTGCTAGCACAGGTGCATTAGTGGAGTATCGTCCCCCATTGTGACAAGTCTCAAATGACTGTCAATACTTACCATTACTTTACACAAAATAAGTTTCCAAAGAATAATCAAATATGATTGTGCACCAAAAGTCACTGCTCAAAGCATATAGTTCACAACTTTACTCCAATCTACTTATTTAAATTGGCACCGATAATAACTAAAGCAGATCAATTATAACATTTTGATCTCTTCCCAACACAACCTTTCTTTGTCGTTCTTCGACACTTCACCTCTCTTATACATCAAATACACAAAAAGACAAACTAGTCAACTTTCCAACATATATTTCCTCAGCACTCTTTGCTGCTATTACTTGCCCCTAAGTTACTCTGATAGGAGTGTGAATCATCTCCTTTTATAGATCTATCTAAACGCAGTCTAGCTTACACACTTGGGTTTTGAGACAAATCCTTCTAGACACTTCTTAATTGTAGGTCACTGGGCTTTATCTCAGACGCTCTTCGTCTCTGACGTTCCTCGTCACACATATATGTATTTATTTGCTCAATAAACCCCTGTTACTCTTCATTATCATCACAATTCCCTGTTCTCACATTTCTCACATCTGTTTGCCACATCCTTCAATCCACTCCACATTCACCTTTCGGAACTTGACACTTGGGATTTTCTCCTCCTCCAACCGGCAACTTCCATCTTCGGTCCGCTGAGCACCTGTGGCAAGCAGGAGGGATTTTGTGAAGGAAACACCCGACCAACCTGTATCTTCTTTATTTACAAGTTTCTCTTTTTTTCGGCCGCTCTCCATGGGAACACTTGTGTTCTTCCAGCTAGAAGGCAGATGTTCTGAAATCTCTAAGAGCTTTATCCATTGATGGGCCTGAACCATCCTCTCTCTGCTACCAAGTGAATCCGGACAACGGGTCCTTTATACTCAAACATCAATATTCAGGCCGATTAAAGAATTTGGCAAAAGTCAAAGATGTTTTAATAACAAGACCTTAAAACAGGGAGTACAACACACATCAACGGACGTGGCACAGACTTATCTCTCACTCGAGAACTCAACGTATTTCATAAAAAACACACATTTATAGTAAAAACCTGCCATCATTGATGTCATACATACTACATAGCAAATAAGAAAAACCTACTTAGGGTTGTGGTTGGTGAACGGGAACATCTACATATACTTTCTATGTGCAGCAGGGATGTGATTGGATCTCTAAAGTCAGGTGATCAACTAAGCCCATCCCTAGTGCAAGTCATCTTCTTTGTCATGAAAATACAACATACTATTGGCTTCTCAAACTACAGGGCTCCTTAATACCAGCCCTCTATAATTTGTTGCCACATTTGTACCCTTCCAGAATATTCCATTCCCTAGCAGCACACAACTGGGACTTTAGGTGCTGGTGGGTTTGGCCTGGTCATGCCTTCCCAACCAATTAGCCCAACATTCATCATCACTCCTGCAGGCTGCCATTCAATTAATACCTTTGAACTTGCCCTTGCAGAGGCTCACTGCACCTGAGAATAAAAGGGAGTGAAGCATGGGCTTATCTTCTGGTCTCGGTGTAGCGCTCCCCACAGTTTATTCACATCCGACCATGTGACTGAAGACCACGTTGTCTCAAGCTCTTTGTTGTATTTTAATACCATTAACTGTAGGAATCTTGGCACCGTCAATGGTTTTCTTTACACCTCAAACAGGAGCTGAGCATGCTTCTCATGGTTTTGAATCTTCTTGAGTACATGGCAAGGCTCTCGGCAGCCCCGACTCTTGACACTGGGCCAGGCAAGCCTTTCTCAAATCTTCCTTCACCATCAGCTATTATTCTGCTGCGCCATACTTCCAACACTTTTATTCACGGGGTCCAAGTTTGCTAAAGTGTTTTGTGGAACATCCAGATTCTATATATTCCTATGTACATACAGTGGCACATCGCATCAATCTATTCACTACATAGCCAGCCTTATGATTATTTGTCTACTTGTGGTACTACATCTGTACAATTGTAAAATGGTTTTGCATTTTCTCTGTTGCTTCTCCACCCGTACAGTCTTAATTTTGCTCCCAAAAGGTTGCATACTTCATTACTTCGTTATCAGTTTCTATAAGGTCTATATTCTTACCTCACTTATATCACTTCTTTGTGCATCATCTCTACTTTATGTGACATCACCGGTTCTTTCTTTCATCAATTTTCACACTTCTTCCGGGACTTCCTTCAAAAGGTCATCATTTCTTCATGGATACATATACTGTTTTCTCAATGGAGACCATGTTTCAAGGAATCTTTGAGGTATTGGCATTCTCACTGGGATTGCACATGTCATAATATCTGGCTGCCAACATATAGGCAATATAGGGGCAGAACTTCCAGTGGAGGTACTTGGCTCCTCCTCTACACTATCATCTATGTTACTGATATGCTTCCATAAATCGGAAGGTAAAATGAAGGGAAATAACAAATCTATATCTTTTAAGGTAAAAACTGAAGAAGCCAAGACCGACTGTACTTCCTTATACAAAGAACTCTTTGGGGTTCTTGCTTATGTCGGGGATGGCTAACTTAATTGTGTAACTTCTTGTCTAGAAAAGGGGACATATACAAATTGTTCAATATAGTGTGGAGCAACTGTTCTAGCAGACACGTCACCATTTACTGGCTCCTCTATTTGTGGGACAAGAGTCGGAGGCACCTCTCTCATGGGCATCTAAATGGTTGCCTTATCAATCCTATTGTTCAGCAGTAAAGGTAAGTCGAGAGACAGGGAATTGTGTGCAGTGTCATCTGTGAAGGTGCGCTTCTATATTTTCATAACATCTGCTGTGCAACACAATTTCCTTTTAGTGTATTCGTCTTGTAGGTATTCAGCCATTATTTGTAATACCTCTTACTGAATGGATGGGGAAAATTGCTTAATTGTGTCATGGATCTCCATAAGGGAAAGGGATGTATTAGCAATCCATCTGAGAGTGTCACTAAAGATGATGCTCTTTTCTGCATTATAGTCACCCTGTTTCGGGAGATTGCTTTTCTGAATGAATGCGTTGTTTATTAAAGGACAAGATTTTCCTGAAGCTTATAGCGTTGCTATCTATAGTTCATGTAGTTCCTACTTATATGAGAACAGCTCAGATAAGTGCTGATGTGCGTCTTCTAGTGTATTGATGGTGCATGTTGAATATGTTAAATGTTGCAATTCTCCGGGTACTGTGGTATCAGTGAGTTTGCACCATTCTCGGGCAAGTGTTTTTCCCATGTGTTCTCACAAATATTTTTGTTCAGGGGTCAGTCAACATATGTGAGGCAGCTAATTCAGTCCCTTCCAGTATATAGTCTTCTGCTGTTACTTCTAACCTTGCCTTTTTATTCTCTGTCAGTGCGCTATGAAGTCCTGCTCTCTGATCACTAAGTCGGCGTGAATATTGTAGTAGAGGGATATCGGATTTGGAAGTGGCAGAAGAGCTAGGTTGCATAGCCTTAAGGCGCTCTGGTGTGGGCAGGTGCAGGAGGCCAAGAGTCTGTGCCGGGTACATGCACCACTGGTCGAGGCACTGCTGGTACAAAGGGAGGTGGTGCAGTTGGACGTTTTCGTATTTCAATCACTAGTGAATCCATTTATTCATCAGCTTGTGCAGCTCTTTGGATGGGTATATGTTTCATATGTCTAACTGTATTGCTTTATCTGTTACCATATCACAGTCTTCCTGTGGTTTTGGTCATGCACTAAAGCCTTTTCTGTTTGGGTCATATGTTTGCAAGCTTGCTTCTGTCTACATTCATAGATGCGATGGGTCACCTCTTTGTGCCAATCCCTAACTCACCAGAAGCAGCTGGCCTAGCCTTTTTCTGCAATAAAACTGACTCCAAATGTGGTATCCTTGCCCAAAATCAGGCCACTGCAAATCAAGTGCATGTCTGGTTTGGTGACGCCAAAGACTATTGAAAACTATTGCTCCTAACCCATATTTAATGTACATATCATAAGAGGGAGAACCTTCCGGTGGGGCAGGATGTCCATATTCTAACCTACTGGGTTGTTTTCTACAAAAGCACAACATTGTCTAACAAGTGCACATTTTGCTGAACCCAGACATTTTTACACAAAATGGTATCTCTCACCTGGGAAAATATTTTGCTAAATATTTGTGTACAACTAACTCAAAACAGACTCACCTGATTTCAATGAAACATCCCCCATCAAACAATATCCGTGACTGGTGCTCTGCAAAAGGGCAAAACGTAGTCACACAGCTACGGACCAGAACCCTCGCTGAGATGATTGCTGGGCAGAGAGAGGCTGATGTGGATCCCTAGTAGCAGCTGTCAGAAACTTTGTCTCAGATTTAGCAGGGATCCCTGGTACTCAGTAATCACAACTCTCAGTCACTCCATACTCGAAATAAGATGGATCATCCTGAAGAGGGACCACATCCCCAGCACCAATTGTAAAACCAAAATCTGGTAACTGTACTGTAAACAAGATAAGACCAACAGACACAGAGATGAGTATAAACAACAAAGTTTATTCGCATCAAGCGGACCCAGGTTCTTACACAACAATAGCTGTGCAGAAGTGAGGAATTTACAGAAAGATAATCACATCCTTTTATGCACCCCAGTTTACATGAGTTGAGTTCTGCTGTGAGTGTGATGTCATAGATATCATAAATAGTTTACATCTCTATGCTATGTACAGGGTTTTCCGTGAAAAAAATATGCCTGTAGATTCTAACTTTACAACCTTACAAGACAACATACTGTTCACATTGTTCTCACTGAAAGGAAACATTCCAGCCAACCAACATTATCTTTTGTTTTCATGACTGAGGGTTACTGAGTAGCAGCATGTTTTTACAGTTTGTTTAGGATAACCCATTCCCGGTACAAGCAAAACAGAACATCTCCTGTGTCGTAAACTATCCTTATTATTACTGTGCATTTGTGAGACCCACACAATTAACAGCTGAAGATGAGAAAATCTTTATCGCGCTTGGTCTGGCCTGTGTAAGATCCAAGACTGTTATAACAATTAGCTCATTTCTTTGCACAATGCTTTTTTTAACACTCACAATGACACAGCAATAACTGGAAGTGCTCTTGGATGTGCTGTCACATTATTATGGGATATAATGCAAGGAGGAGGAGAACAGGTATTATCCCAGAGGGAGGGGGAACTAGAAAAGGGATAGGGGAAACAGAGTTGGACATA
The DNA here is from genome assembly GCF_040938575.1 of Ambystoma mexicanum. Taxonomy (NCBI): domain Eukaryota; kingdom Metazoa; phylum Chordata; class Amphibia; order Caudata; family Ambystomatidae; genus Ambystoma; species Ambystoma mexicanum. The sequence goes on from NC_090929.1 coordinate 1,328,126,978, forward strand.
CATGTGGAGAAGGACTTGATGGAAGGAGACCTAGAGTTGGTGGATATAATGTTGGACATGTGGAAAGAAAAGACATTATGCACACATATGCAGAAGTAGAGGGGTACCACCTTATTGTTTTGTCACCTTATGGCCTTGGAGGGGAGCAAAATATGCTGCACCTATGTATCCCCCCACAAAATTAGACACTATTCTTACAATGCAAGCATATCTTCAAACCCAGCAACAACAACAAAAGTACTTGCAGAAACAAATTAAGAGAACATGGAGAGTGAGCACATGTAACATTCATAGTGTATTTGAATATTTTCTAAATTACAGCGCAGGGATTACAAGGAATAACATAGCACACAGTACAACATGAAACTGCCAGGGCCAAACATGAGGGGGCTGTGAGGCAAGGCACAGTATACAGGATAAGAGTTTATCTGCCAGCACAAGAAACAATGTACAAGAGAAAGTAACAACATTATTATTTTAATACATAGAAATAGAAATAGTGATTTGTACTATAGATTCGAAATATAGGACCTTAATAGAGTTATTAGAGTAAAGCTTATAAATATAGTTAAAAGGAGCTTTATAATGAAAAAGCTATTATTGTACACAAAGTGGAGTTTTAATTTCCCATTAATGTTTTTTCTTGAAGAAAAGAAAGAAAATGTAAGTACGTGTGGATACAATGGAGAGGTGACACAAAAGGAATGGTATGTATTTGTGGACAAAAAGAGAATGTGTGGGTTTCCCTATTGATCTTTATTGAAAGGAAGAAGATATTAAAGGTAAGTACAGGTATAGTATTGTAGGGTTATGGTGGTTTTAGATTAATAGCATGTTTAGCATATTGTAGCAGGGATAGGTCACATATTTTAATCTCCATTATCTTCTCCCGCCTCTTCTACTGCTCTTCTCTCCTCTTTGAACTCCATGTCTCTCATCAGGCCCCCCTAAAATCCATCTACCACTCCTCTATCCGTACTCTCTGTCTCATGGGTCCCTGTGATTCTATCTCCATCTCACTCTCTCAGCTTAGCTGGCTCCCCTTCTTGTCACAACTAAAATTTCAATTCCTCTGTCTAGTTTTCAAATCCCTACATGAACTCACCCCCCATCTCTCTTCTCTTCTCTCATTTTTCACTTGGCTCTGCTGACCTCTTCTTACTCATTGTACCCCATGCCTCATGCACCTCCTCACGCTTCTGTTCCTTTCAGCTCTTGGCCCCCCTACATCAGAACTCCTTACCTCTTTCTATCCACTCCATTCCCACCTACACATCCTTCCGCACCTCCTTGAAAGCCCTGCTTCTCCACTCCCCCCTGACTTTCCTTCCCTACCTTCTCCCCTCTCCTACTCCCCTGTCCCGTTCCCATCTCCTTTCCCTCCCTTCCCCTTCTCCTCACACCCATTGGACTCAATTCAGTTATTTGTAACCTCCTACCTACCTCCTCTCCCTCTCCCTTCCTTCTCCCCCTCCACCTAAGTAAATTGTTCTACATACTGTCTCACTGGTTTGCTTCATGACTCTATATATGCTTCTTTCTTTATTGTACCGTGTTGTTATACTGTAAAGCACTTTGGATTAAAGCTCTATATAAACCCAATAAATATAACAAAACATAGCATAACATATTTTAGGAATAAGTTGGACCATATGATATTTTAGAGCAATTTGTTTCATTATATGCATAAAATAAAGGAGGTCCAGGGATAAAAGGTGCAGTAACAAGCTGTATGTTGAGTATTTAATGTGAACGAATGTGTTTAATAGATTAGAAATGTATTGTGCATTGGTTGTGTTTTAGCAATGGGACAGACACTTATTGTAGCAAATGGATTTTGCACCTGCATGCTTGCAAGCATTACATGCGCACAGCACAGATTCAGTTGTAAGTGCAGAAGATTAGGGATAGTCTAGGGAAATAACATAATTGTTAGCTATATTTTGCCAGGACAAACTCAGCAGGAAAAGAACAGATTGTGATCCAACTTCATCTGTAGAAGAGCACAAATGAAAAGTACAGAGAAGATTTTTCTACAAACAGAAGGTCATCAAAGCAGGCCTGCCATCACTTCTGCAGACACAGACAGCTCAACTTCATAAGAGACAAAGGATGTTGCACCATAGCCACCACTCCAATCGAATTAACAATATTTCATCCAGTAATTGACACAAGCACAGATGTTATCAGCCCCATCACCTTAAAGAAGTACGCCAGAACAAGTCGTTTGCCCTCCAGGCAGAAGAAAAAAGGAGGTTCATACATATGGGAGGTATAGACCATTACACCATTATACCAGGACCTTTTGTCATCATTTCGCTTCTACAGGAGACCAGCAAGTTTTTGTCCATGGATATAGCGACATGAAATAGCAGGAGTATCCCAAAAAGAAAAATATGTTTTATTGTTGTTTATTTTGTTCTTCCTTTCCTTTTGTGCATAGAAGAAAGGGAACATTTTATCTCCAGTAATATTAATAGTGTGACTCAAATTGTGTGAAGATGGCCTTCAAGGTTGGCACAGTGCTTGTGAGAATGTGAAGGAGGTGGGGAGAGAGAGAGATACTGTGATGCCCTCCTAGCAGGCACCTCTGCTAAAAATATCAATAAACTCCAGACCATACAAAATATTGCCCTCAGAGCCACCACAGGCATCTCCAAAAGGGAGCACATCTCAGCGGTCAGGAAACAAGTTCACTGGCTTCCCATCAAAGAGTGCATCATGTTTAAAACCCTCACCCTCATGCACAAATGTATCCACAACACTGCCCCCCTGTACCTATCACAGAGAATCAACCAACCCATCAAATGCAGACCCGCAAGAACCGCATACACTAATCAAAACACTACTCCCAAGACACTGAAGGTGCGCGCTGGAGGTTCCAGCTTACCCGTCATGGCTGCGACCCACTGGAACGTCCTACCACCCCACCTCAGAAGCATAGATTCACACCTAGCGTTCCGTAGAGCTATAAAATCTCTGCTGTTTGTTTAAAGGGGTCCTCAGCTGCGGCGTAGCTTGCATCTATGCTGTATGCCACTATTTCTGTGGTGTATGACACTTTCATGCAGCAGCGCCTTGATGCCTATGGGCTGCTAGTGCACTTTATAAATCTAAAAAATAAAAATAAAAATAAATAAATAGACAAAATCTCCACCTTAAGCAAACCCTTCTCAACACCAATTTACAGCCCCCTCTCTGCCCTGCTGCCAATCACCCAGCTAGAACTTCCCCCCTTTTACTTCAACAGCATCACAGTAACAGAGGTCACCACCATCCCGAAGGGGTTGAAACCATCCAGATGTAAAGGTGGCACATGCCTAGTCTTCATCATCAAGGACTGCTTTGACGCCTTGGCCCCTTTCATCGTAACCTTTATCAACTCTTCCTTCTCCGCCGGCCTAGTCCCCACCAGTGTCAAGGAAACTTGTTGTACTTCCATTACTCAAAAAGCCTTCCTTAGACTCTACTGCCTAACAACTACCAGCCCACCATCACATTCCCCTTGCTCTTGAAAATTCTGTGTAGGGCAACCCACTTCCAAATTTAGAATATCTTGGAATCCACCCATATCCGGTAATGCGCCAATCTGAGTTCCGTCTGGGTCATGGTACTGGTCAGAAGTCTCAAAGGCTGTTCCATTCTTTGCCGTATGATCCTGGGAACATGTTGTTTGCAATGTACTGCCAGCCTCTGCAGCTACTGAGCATGTTACTAAAATATGAATTTGTTTCTATTGAAAAGTAAGCTCTGAGGCCTGTTTACTGGGCCGCAGTCTAACGTTAAGTCCCATTATACTTACTGTAACCCAACTTTATTGCCTGTATGTTATTTGCTTGAAAAACATGTATTTAGGGCATTGTCCAGCCTAGTGCACAGAACAGGTTGGCTATCAACAAAGCCCCCTCCCCATTTAGTGGGCTAGTGCCGCAGCTGATAATGTAGCACCATGATGAACTTGTATTTTTACCACAGGCACGTCATCACTCAAAATTCAAAAGATACAGGTCATCCAGAACAACTCTCTCTGTGCAGCCCTCAACATCCCCAGACAATAACATATCTCTGCCAAAGAATACATGTACAGTGGCTCCCAATATGAGAAAGGATCATCTTCAAAACATTGTCTATAACACATATATGCCTCTCTAACTCTGCCCCTTCAAACCTAACATAGGACATTAAGAAAACTCAATTAAAACGACCAATAATATTGGCTCATCTTGACCGAATTTAAATGGGATAAAGTGGGTGGTCCCGGCCATGGCATCCAAACTCTGGAACACTCTTTGGCCTGTCCTGAGAGCTGAACAATCTTATTGGACCTTCCATAAGCTCCTGAAAACCTGGCTGTTTGCCTAGGCCATGACTTGTTGGGTCTTCCTTCACACCACTTTGTCAGCACAAGAAATCAAGCATATAACCTGTAATGTAACAGCGTCTTGAAGCCCTCAGGTTTAGTGTGTTTTATAAATGTATACATAATTAAATAAAAAAACTTCAAGAGACTCACCCGATTTTCTGATGGAAAGGGACTGTCAACCAAGACAACAAGAGAGCATGCACAGTGAGTGACAGCAGACCCGATCCTGGGAGCAGCAATGGCGGCTCTCATTGCAGTATCGTAGGGCATGTGGAGCCCTAAAGAATTTCCCAGCCATCACTGAAATAGGCCAGACTGTATTTTTGGCCAAGTGTCACTGAACTGGGGCAAACAATGCTACCCTATAATTAAGGTGAGTCGGAGACACATAGGAGCCCCTCTAAATTCTATTGTTAATACATTTTGATTCGAGTTATGTATTTGGCCGAAATTGCAAAAGTGATTAAAAGTCTGCAGCCCTTCCCGCCCCCAGACTGCAAAGTTCTGTAATGATTCGTTAACAAATAAAAAAGTTATTAGGCATCAGAAAAACAATTGGTCTAATTAGGAGATTTGCGGTAAAAACACAGTCATTACCAGCATGGTGGTAGTAACGTGTCCTTGTTTCCTCGACACCGCAAATAGCGGCTGATTACGAGAGCGTCACGAGAGCGTCAGCAAGCGCGAACCCCCATGCCGTTAATGGCTGCACTGCCATGCTGCTAAAGACCCCCCCCAAACCCCTGAGCGGCATCTTGAAACCCACTGATACTACCTCCACCCAGGAGCAACCCCTAAATGACGGACCCGGCAATACCATCAGGTTAATACCGGGTTCGTAATACCGGACCCGGAAGTAACATCATCATCGCGCCGGAACTAGTGCCATAGTGTTTTGCTGTATGGGCATTGTCCACTAACCACCCAAAATTGCACAGGTGGAGTATGCCTCCCCCCAATCTCACTCAGGTGGAGTATGCATCCCCCCAATCTCACCCAGGTGAAGTATGCATCCCCCCCAATCTCACCCAGGTGGAATATGCATCCCCCCACTGCACTGCCATGGGCCTGTCAGGCGACTTACCGAGCAGCCAGGCATGTTGTCCAGCATGTCGACAACCAACACACAACAAAACATCATATGTCACACATCACGCATACCACAATACAATGGTAGGCCACATAGCACACATCAGTGCGAAAATGAGAGTACCCGACGTATGCCAATATGCCCTACAAGTATGCAATGCATCAAATGTGAACAACTGTACAACACCAATGTATGCATCATGCGTGTACACCATCACTGATGCCCTGCCTCTCTTGGTCCCCCACAGGCACAGATGCTGACAGTGACAGCCAGGAGGCTGCCGCACATGCCATGACACCATCCAAGGAATCCAGGCCCAGCCAAGAAGGCACAAGACCATCAACCTCCAGGGCAACTGCAATGCCCAGACTGCCACACAGAGCAGCACCACCAATACAGGGCAAGCCACTGGAGAGGCAAAAAGCATCCGAGACACCACCCGATGACACAGCCGCTCTAGAGTTGTCCACTGCGATCAAAGCTGAAGCGGATGGCACATAATCTGCTGACACCAGCTCAATCAGGGGGGTAGCGGCCTCAGCCCCCCTTAGCGATGTAGAGGGCCACGTTGAAAAAGAATCTGACATGGACGGCAACCTCCATGGAGATAGTGCACATACCCCGAGCCCCCAGCACACCCCCCAAGCCACCCCCCAGCATGCCCCCCGGCACACCACACAGGGCACCCCAGTCAGCCTCAGTCAACACCAGTCCGGAGTACTGGGGAGACCATATCTTTGATCACCATCAGAGGACAGCCCTGTATTCGGCCGCCCTGCAAGTGCCCCGTCCACCTCCACAGCCACCTGTGACATAGAGGCCCACATGACGAGGATTGAGGCCCGCCAGGATCGGATGATAGAGCTGGTCAGGCAGTACGTTGCGGAGGGGGAATTGGCCTGCCGGGAAATTTGTGAGGCCAATGCTGCAAACATCCCTGCCATGAACAATAACACAATGGTGATACATGACAGTCTAGCAGCAGTAACCCAGGTCCTGGGCAGGATTGCCGAACAACTTCAGCAGCAATGTCCTGCACCAACAGATGCACATGCAGGCACCTCTACTCCATCCAGCACAACTTCCAGCTCGGCTCAAACCAGCCCTGTGCGCTTGATCATGGACTGTGCATAACACACAGACATGTAGCCCTCAGAACAAAAGAGAGGCTGCCACTAGCAGGGCCACTCTGCATGTGCTGACTGCATTTTGAGGAAAAACATTAATAGCACATCATGTGTGGGATGTCAATGGGGGAGGGGATATGGCGTGTTGGGGGTGTTGGGGTGAGGGGGTATGGGGTGTTGGGGGTGTTGGGGGAGGGGATATGCGGTGTTGGGGATGTTGGGGGGAGGGGGTATGGGTTGTTGGGGGTGTCAGGGGTGGTGGAAGGGTGCGTTTGAGGTGGAGGGTTCAACCACAAATGTGTTTAATTTTCAATACACTCTTTGTGTGCAAAATCATATCATGATTGGACATTTTTCTTCAATTCATGACAGTGAACAATGCCCAACTACCCACCCTGTGTCCATATGCACACAATCCTACTGCCCAGTGTAGCACTAAAACAGAACCATTAGCATCCCCGCATCTCAGAAGAAATCGTCAATCACTGATTGGTGCACAGCATTCCATCTTGTGCATCGCGACCTGGAACGGGTGCTGCTTCTCCTCCATCATCTTCTTATCCTCACTCAGTGCATGCAGGTCAATGTCAGATGGCACTGGAACGTTTCTCCGGATGCCCATGTTGTGCAGCATGGCACAGACCATGGTGATCTTTCCCACCTTTTCAGGGCTGTAAAGGAGTGCTCCACCAGACCTGCTGAGGCAGCGGAACCATGCCTTCAACAGGCTAAAGGTCTGCTCGATCACTACACGGGTGTGGGTAAGTTCCCGCTTGTAGTCCTCTGCGTGCCTGTTCTGCGGGTTCCAAACATGGGTAAGGAGCCACAGCTTCAAGGGATAGCCAGCATCACCTGCATGGGAGCACAATGAGGTATGTGTGAGTCAATTACTGACATGACACCTGTACAAATCACTGTCATGCCTGCAGCTATTTGGTGTTGACATGCACATGTCCCTGGATGTATGCACACAGGTTCATTTGTCACAATGAGTGCTGTACTATGGTCTGCAGGTGTGGATTGCGTTATCCAGATGATGCAGGGTGTTCACTTGCATGCTGTTGGAGATGTACTGTGGATGCCTACCACTGTATTTGCACTCATATAGGTGATGTATAGTACTCTGTATGTATTCCCACTAGCAGCAATGGCACAAATCTCATTATGATTTGTCATTCACCGGTTGGCATTCCCATGGAGTCTTGCAGCACGACTGTGGTGGTGGGCCAGTGACAATCAGTGTATTCCCTTGGTGGGATTTATTTGTGGCCACTCATGGGTGCATGTCCTGTGCTGTGCTTTGCTGCAGTCATGTCCGTTACGCATGCTCACTGCATGTTGCTGGATTGTGTTGCAGATGGTGTGCAGTCGGTGTGTTGAGGAATGTGGCCTGCTTGTAAGTCTGGCATATTGGCATTGGTGTGCAGCATTGTTCTTATGTATGACATTGATGTGCCATGTTCAGGTTGGGATGTTTAGTGCCATAGTGTTTTGCTGTATGGGCATTGTCCACTAACCACCCAAAATCGCACAGGTGGAGTATGCCTCCCCCCAATCTCACTCAGGTGGAGTATGCATCCCCCCAATCTCACCCAGGTGAAGTATGCATCCCCCCCAATCTCACCCAGGTGGAATATGCATCCCCCCACTGCACTGCCATGGGCCTGTCAGGCGGCTTACCGAGCAGCCAGGCATGTTGTCCAGCATGTCGCTCCATTTAGCGGGGTAGCAAGGAGTTCTGCAGCACCATTGCATCATGAGTGGATGCGGGAAATTGGGCACAACAATGTGTGATCATCTTGCTGGAGTCACATACCATCTGCACATTGATGGAGTGGTATAGCTTACGATTGCGGTACACCACCTCCATGGCATGAGGGACCACCAATTCAACATGGGTGCAGTCGAGGGCACCAATGCAATTGGGCATGCCTGCCAGTGCACGGAAGGCAACTTTAGTGTCAGAGAGCTCCTGTGCAGTCCGTGGTAGGGATATGTGGTTGCTTGCGTGCTTCAGGAGGGCATCCAGCACTTGGGTCAGAATGCGTGAAAAGAAAGGTTGTGATATGCCATGCAGCTGCCCCACTGTGTGCTGGTATGTGCCTGTGGCCAGGAAGTGGAGCACAGACTCTACCTTCAGTAGAGGGGGGATGGCAGTGCAGATTTCAATCAGGCTGACGATGCTGTTGTGTATCATGTCCACAATGGTGGTGATGGTGTCCCGGTCCAGATGGTACAGAGTGTGGATCTGCACAGGGGTTAGGTTGTATGGACTTGCTCTGATATGAGGGATTAGTGGTTGCCTATGTGGTACCACTGCCTGCACTGATGGAACTTGCTGGGCCTGTCTCACCCTCCTTCTCCTCTTGCATCTCCTCTGTGGTACCTGTTGTTGTTGTTGCTGGTGTAGCAATACAGGCATGTCCTCCAGCCCCAAGATTGCAACTGCAAGTGGGATCATTTTGGTGTGGGAAGGGATGTGGTGTGTGGGTGTGCTGCTTTTGTGCTGGGACAGACTCCATTGGCTCCAACTGTTGTGATTGTGTGGAACTGTGGCAGTTGCGTACACATCAGGTTGCTATTTATGGGCGAACTGCGATGCCTTTAATACTGGCATCATGCTGACCCTATTTACTGCCTTCGGGATGCCGGTAGGTGCATACCCGCGCGACTTGTGATGTCCTCCTCTTAGCGGCGTCCCGGTATTGCCGCCACGAAGGGCACGTGTACATGCGCATGCAGGTAAGGAGGGGCATAGTACAGATGGTGGCGGTAATGCTGGGTGGTCAGCTCATAATGGCCCTGACCGGTAGTCGATGTCGGTATTACCATTCCGCCTTCATTTTTGGCTTACTGCAAATCTTGTAATGAGGCCCAATGTCTTTCCAAAAGTGCGGACTACTTCCCCTTAATTTTCCCATAGAAAAAAAGGTCAATGTTTGCCAAAGAGCACATCCTAAACTGCTGGATGGATTTGGACCAGGTAGAAAACAACTTGGGCACCAAGCGTTGACTTGCACGCCATGCGTGGTTGGGGGTTATTCTGTGCTGTGGTTATTTAAAAATTAGATGGAGAAGGGGGTGCCCCTTTCCCCAAAAATGATAGTTATATCTGCCATGGTGCATTGCAGGATCATGGTTTTCAGAAATGAAACAACGCCATCTTGTTTTTCTCTAGATGTGAGAAATAATCGTGGCTGTAGCCAAGGTAATGGGAAAATAAAATGCAGTAAAAATCTATTTGCAGGTCAAAAAACATACAAATGCCATCACGGTAGAGGTGGGGTGGCTAGAAAGCACTGAATGAAATTTGGCAGTTGATGGGGGTCCAGGGACTGAGTTTGCAACACAAAGCTTCCTGCAGCCTCGTCTATAGCCGTGAGTAGCTGACATCTGAAAGCAAACGCGTCACAGAAGCAGCGTGTGCTGTGGGGTGAAAGGGAGAGAGCAGGGGGGTGAGGAGGCCATCTGAGGAGTGAGGGAGCTGGCACAGTTGAGAGGGGCACATGGTGAGGTGCAGAGGGTGGGGGCTCGAAAGATTTCTTTTTGCAGTTTTGCTGATATTCGCAGCTATATCTGCGGTTATAAAGGACTACAGATAGTCAAGGGTATGTGTAGTTCGGTATCCGTGACTATATAATTTGGGGTGTCAACGTTTTATATTTTTTTTAAAGTCCTTTGTCTAGGTACGGTGACGTTGAGGGTGAAAAATCACTAGCCATGGCCTAAGGCCATGCTCAGCGACTTAGTAGGTATTACAGAGTCTTTTTTATTTTGGATGTTTGTTTTCAGAATTTTCAGCATGTGAGACTTTGGAGAAAGATAGAAGAAAATAGTTTAACAAAATCAATATAAACAAGAGCAAGTGTAGTATAGTTTTAGATGTGCCACACAATGTATTTTAGGTTGTGTATTCTCACTTATGGATTATGTTGTGTGGGTGTGCAACGTTTGCCTATCTAGTTTACTGTTATGTATTTGTTTTCATGATTTTTATTTTCCAGTTAATTTACATTAGTACACAAGTAGTGTTGTTCTGTATTCATTATTTAAGTTGGATTGTAGTATAAAACTTGAAGTCAGTCTCCCTTTTAACTGACTTTTTGTAGCCATGGCTGAGGTAACAGTCAATGAACTGTGGCCACAGGTATACTAAAGAAATGTTTTAGTTATTATTTATTTTTAGTTGTATATTTATGTATGATGAGTAATCTTTAAAAGGACTGTTTTGGAGTACACTGAGTGTAGAACTTTAGCACATCAGGAGTACTGTTTTGACGTTATGAAAGAGCACTGCATTTCCTTCATCTGTTAGGTGTACTCTGTCATGTGTATGGAAATTGGCCATGTAGAACTGTATGTTGTTGTTCACAATTTGTAATTGGTTGTGGTCTGTCATGAATGCTGAAACTGCTTTATTACCATTTCTACAGGATTTTTTTCATTTTTATCATTACATCTGGTGGTCCATCTCCTTTTATGCCGCTGAGTGAGATTGGAAAAGATAAAGATGGTTTGTGGAAATAGTTCCATTAGTTTTCCCATGTCTTGTTTCATCATTAAAGTAAGGGACACCCCTTGTCCATTCCCCAAATCATTGACTCCACAATATGTTAGTATGATGTCTGGGTGGCTTGTACTTCTCATCCTTAACAATTTTGTAAAAACTTGGAACGAGCATCCAACTGTCTCCAATCAGTCACACAGCTTTGAAAGCAGCTATGTTATCTGCAGTATTTGTCCGTTTACCGGAAAATTATTACTACCTTGAATTTCTAGTAGTTTGTATGTGTAGGGTATATATAAAATGTGTGTTGTACTTTCTAATTGGTGGATGGTGCTATTGTTAGTATTCACGGTTATCAAACACCCAACCAGCGCACTGCATTGGTAGGCGCAGGTAGACCCCCCCATTGCAGCTGTGGTTATATTAGAGCAAGTGAAAGTTTGTGTGTGCGTGTGTGTGGAAGTGTGGTAGTCGCGGCTATTTGAAATGTTGGATGGTTTGGCATGTTATATGCAATGAGTGTTTCGGGGGATTATAAGAGACTAGGGGAGTGGAGGAGGATTATGAGGAGCGCACTGGGGCTGGTAGGCATGTTTGGGACAGTTTTGGGAGTTTGATGCAGTGGAAATTCAAAAGCCATGTCTATAAAAAAGCATGTGCGTAGGCACGTCGATACTACTCTGCGTTTCATTTGTTGTAGATGGATCAGCGGGTATATTTAAAGTTTTGTCTATAAATATAACTTTGCAAACAATACTATTGAGTGGCTTTACCACCTGTTAATGAATTGTGAAAGTCTGAATAATCTGCGATACAAGCACATGAAATCTTACAATAATATGATTCACCAGCATGAAATAGAGGCTCTGTGTGGTCTATTCATGAGGGGGAATGATATTAATCTTATTTATTATATGGTTGTATTTTATACAAAAATTGTCGTGATTTTGAAGTGTTTGGAATAGATATTTGAATGAATCATGTTAATTATCTTTTTAATGTTGGCTATTAGCTTGTGTTTATGTAATGTTGTTGTATTATACATAGCCAATTGGCTAAACTTATATCTAATAAACTTTGAAACTTTGAAATACAACTTTTCTGTTTTATAATCATACTTTTATGTGGATGATAGAGTACATATCTTTCTTTGTTTATGTTATTTCATATGCTTGGTTGTTCACTTGTTTGATTTGAAGGTTTCATGGCCAATTTAGTTTGATTTGGGGCTTGAAGAAATATGTACATGTACCTACAGCTACAAGTGAGTTTTATAGCCATGTTCAATATTCGTGGCTATGTTTGATGCTGAGCAGGGTTTGTATGTGTTTTGGTGTTTATAATTGGGTAGTTTTCAAGTTGTTAATGTGTACTTAATTGTTATAGGTAGCAGTGAACATGTCAGTCATTTTATTAGTTTTATTACAATATAGTCCTCTTTTTGTGGTTTTGATTTTGGAAAGTTTGAAACTCCCTTTTTTGTCTACTTTTCTAATTTTCACTGCAGAACTCACACTGTGCAGTTCATGTTACCTGTGGTAAAATATGATCGCATTATTCAGTTGTTGGGCGTTGTGTTGAAAGTTTGATTTGATGATATGCTTATAATGGTGCTCTGTTGTTTTCTTAGTTTTTTTTCCGGCATTTGTTAGCAATTAAGTGCTGCTGCTGTATATGTAGAAAATGGGTGGGAATAATTATTGAAAGTTGTTTATCAGGAAAGGAATTGAATTTTAGTGAGGTGCATAATATAAAATCATGAAGTATGCTTGTTGTTTTCAAAATAAAAGATTTATCACAGAGCAGTAGAAATGTTATTTTATCTTCAATGCTGTTGTAATCACTTATGGTGTGTGTTAATGTGATTGTTGGGGTGATATAAAAATGTGTTTATTTTCTGGTGTGGTGTGATATTTAATGTGCCCATAGTTAAAGGTACTGACTACTGTGAGGCTTCAATAAAGACTTTGGAGCCCTATCAGATACAGGAATGCTCCCTTGGCTTTGGACTGATCACTGTGCAAACTCCTATTATGTAAAACACAGTGCGCCTCATTACAAGAATGGAGGTAGCCATGGAGCTATTAGCTCCATGGCTGCCTCCCTTCTGGGCTCCATTACCGGGTTCCTGCAATGGGGACTTACCGGGTTACTCCGACATAGGAGGACCCGGGAATTCCTCCTTGCAGGAACCCAACCCCATTGCCATAGGGCTCAATGGGAATGGGGAGGGAGGTAATAACGGGCAGATTAGATCTGGCCCGTTATTGCCTCCCTCTTCTCCTCGCGCACCCAGAAACCATGCCTGGTTTTACCAGGCATGCGATCCGGGTCCCGATATGGGAAGCTTGTAATCGGCGCTCCTGGAATGAAGGGGGCCGGTGCTGTACCGGCCCCCTTTATTCCGGGAGCACCACCCTTATAATGAGGCCCAGTATGTGTAAAGAAATGCTATATTAGTACAGAAATTAGAGGTAGAACAATGTTGGAATGGTTTATTTGAAGTTTACATGTGCAACAGTTTTAAATAGGAAATACTGTTTTTGTTTTAATATTCTTGTTGCTGTACAGTTATTTGCTACTGAAATACTGGCAGCTGTCAATCGCAGTTTAATGGGCACTCTGTCCTGGACAGTCCTGTGAAGTCCACGAACATGTTAGATATTTGGGGGCATGTATGCTTATTTGTTTATTACAGGGTTGGTAAAAAGCAATTTTTGGATGGCTTGCCACTTTGGAGCCACTCAATGAAACTACTGGAATTCAGGGATTTCATTCTAGACCTGATTCTGAATGGTTTTGCAAAGTGTGGTGCAGTTTCATCAAGAGGGAATAAAATTAGAGGGGGGGGTGCCAACATATTGTAAAAGCTTATAAATGTGGTGCCATTTGATGAATCTTCAGGCAAGTTTGCAAAAAAGATTTTAGATCTAGAAAATGTTTTTTGCAAAGTTTGGCAGGATTTTGTGAAGCGTGGGCAACATTAGGGGGATCTCAACATGTTTAGATGGATTGTAACTTTTTTGCCGTTTGACGAATGTAGACAAAGGTTTTCAGAAAGATTATAGACCCAACCTTGAATTTTTGTGCACCGTCTGAATGAATGGTTTTTGTGAAGAGGGGGCTAAGTCATATGACATGTGTATGTATGTACATTTCAACAGTTTTGAAAAAAAAACATGGGTAGATTTCCAGCAAAGCTGTGTAAGGAACATTGGCAAGGATCTGAAAGCATGATTATTTTTTGACTAGTGTCATAATGTAGGTACCAAAATTGTGATCTATCTGTGGTGATTAAGGTATAACCTGTGGCCATGGGCAGTAGCCAGACTGTCCGGGTCATGACATAAGGTCATGACCCGGACAATCTGGATAATTTCCATGACCACGAGGGACAACCAATGGGGTTAAAGTGGCCATGTGCACCTTGGACAGGCTATGAGGTAAGGTTTTTTGAAATTGGGATATGTTTGAAAGGGAAAAGCATATGCTTGTGGGTACAGGTTGAAGTGCTGGATGGGATTGCAGCAAATATGTACGAGGAGGGTCAGCAACAGCTAGAAAGAATGTGTTTGCAAATATGTCCTGTATTATATTTTTTTAAGTATAAATACTAAGTACACAACACAGTGATATAACTCTGGTGAATGGGCAATGGGCGTGGGTGTTAGCAAGGAGAAATGTGGACTGTAATCTGCTTATTGTGGCATGCGGCATGGCCAAAGCAGTAGGTTTGAATGGGGAAACATATTTTGCTTGTGGTTACAGCCTGAATTGGTGGACTAGATTACAACACACTTGTGCGATGACCATTAGCAAGGACCTGCAGGCATGTGTTTGGAAATATGTGTTGTGTAAGAATGTAAGTAGAACAACTAGTGACATACATTTGGTGTCTGGGTACTGAGCCTGACACTTGGCAAATGCAAATGTGCACTCTAATTTGCTTATTGGGGAATGTGGCATGGCTGATTCCTATGCTCTATGGATTTGGTGCCTTACCATGGTTGCAAGCCATGAGCAGTGGCCATTGGTTACATTACTATGGTATATTGGCCAGTGAACTAGGATGCAGGGTAGATGCAGTGAATAATAGAGGTTGTTTGGTGTTTGGTTTGGCAGGGGTCAAGGTGGAGCCTTACGGCATAGGCAATTGAATGATGATTTCCATCCCCGACATTCACTGCTGATAACAACAGACATAAGTGTGTGTTGCAAAAATATGTTTTTTAAAGGAGCTTTATAGTTCTTTCATGTATGTGAAGAGTGGCCCATGCAATGTTCTGTTTTAAAGTGTGGGATCGTCAATTATGATCAATTATTTGGTGCACGTTTCCTGAAATGATGTGGATGATATGTATTGGAAATTGCATGAGCACTACAAAAAATAAAATACTTGGGGCTGATGTGTTATGTATATGGATATTGGCTGCACCTCCAGTATGTGATTACCCCAGTGCGATTCCATCAATACTTAATGAACCATAGATTTTGACAATAGTGTCTAATTTACATGTTCCAGTTTTTCCATCTGTTAAGGTCTAAGTGTTCTGAACAATAAAAATCCTCTCTTTCAAAAATGGACTACATATTTGAATTATCTAATCCAACAATAAATGTACCCTAAAAATAGCAAAATCTCCTAAAACTACACGTCACTCTTATTTATATGTAAAATTGGACTAACAATTTTTTAAGGAAGAAATATTAGCCACCAAACACATATATTGTCTGTCTACTATAACTTGTTTATACAACCAACACAATTATTTTTAAAGGGTATTGTATCTTCAATTGTTTCAAAATATTTGAAATATTTTCAAACAGGTGAAGAAGTTATTGTAGTATGACGAAGAATGAAAGAAGAAGCACTACAACAACTACTCACAAAACAAATCCTGGATTAGTTAAAACAATTAAAATGACTATTAATTAATGTTGAAAAAAAGTACAGTCAATTAAAAAGGATATTGAAAATGTAAGAGAAATTGTGGACAGTAAAAATCACATTGAGTTAGAAAACATGAAGATGTGGCTTTTTTAAAATGTTCTGCCACAAAAATTGCAAACATGAACTATGATGAATTATCTGGTGCAAGTGACCTAGGATGATGCTGATGATGTGTATTAGAAATTGGATGAGAAGGTGTGGTCCATACTGGGCTGCAGTCTTTTTTTACTTACATGTGGAGCACTGTATTTTAAGAGTTATTAGAAATGGTGGAGACGTTCTGGGAGGAGGCTTTTCATTAAGTGTCTACAGATGTTCTGTATGTCCATCTGTACTACTTGGATGAGCCTGATACCTTGTTAGGGTCTTTATTTCTTATGCAATTTATCTGCAGTAAGTCTTCATCCACTTCATCCTGGGGTACTAATAATGTTTTTTTATTTGGAAAAAAGAAAGTGGGAAATGACGCTTGGGAACATCAATTATGATAAATTATTTGGTGCAAATCTTCTGGAACGACTGGAACGACTGGATGACGTGTATTGGAAATTGCATGATATGGTCGGGACCATACTGGGCTGCAGATATTTTGATCTATATGTGGTCTTATATCTATACTGTAGCAGTAAGCGGTGGTTGTGCATAATCAACCTCCACCCATTAAAGGTGCTCATGGCAACAGTCAGAGTTTTCGAACACCAGTAGCACTGGAGCACTCTATTTGAAGAGTCATTAGAAATCCTAGAGAGGTTCAAAGAGGAGGCTTAATTTTTTGTGACATTGGCCTTCATTACGAGTATTGCGGAAACCGTGCTGGAAAAACCTGTAGGTAGCTGCCGGACCCGTAATGATTTACTGGCGCCTGACTTGCCTGAATAACTGGAGCATTGAAGCCACGCCAATCTGGTAAGATGGGTGCCAGTAAATTGTTGATCCCCAATCCTGTGGTCCCATGAAACTCCATGGAAATGGGGACCACGGAAGCACCGGCACTGCCAATACTGGTGCCATTGCTTCTGTGAAAGTGTGCTGGCATATGCCGTTCTGCCCGCTGGGGTCAGACCTGGCAGGCGGAATGGCACCCGCCAGCAGACTCGTAGTTTGCCGGTCCGGAAACAATGGTGCTGGTAAGCATACTGGCACCGTTGTTTCTGGACTGGCAAACTTGTAATGAGGCCAATTGTCTTATTCGTGTTGTCATTTTTATTGTTTTAAGTATTCCTTCCCGGATGGACATTTCAACATGTCCGATCACCAGCAGTGATGATGATATCATTTGGTTTCTGAATTCAATGACACTGTGGAAGAAGGCCACATTACACGTTTGCCAGTATCCAGGCAATAATACTGACAGAATACCCACACATGGGATTACTGTTTCAGGTGCCTGAATGGCCGGTATTACCAGCAGATTACAGGTGCTGACAATGGTAAGTAATTCCCCTTTCCATCAAGTCCACAGGACTCCATGTGGGGAATGCCTCTATTACCAGCACTGGTAATATGATGCCGGTAATACAGGCAGTTTTCTGCTGGTGGGTTGCCTGATTAACCTCCAGTTTTTCACTGGTGGTAAATCAGGACACCCCACGGGCAAACGTGTAGTATGCCAGTCCAGAAAAGAAAACATTGTTACCGGCATTTTAATTACGGACCGGAAAATGTATAATGAGGCCGTATGTGTCTTATTTTAGCACTGCAGAGCAAGATATCTGCCTTAGATGGTTTCAGTTTTAAAAACAACAAGTGTTGGAAGCTCAATCACCTAATTTCCGAGCCCAACATTGCCCAGCCTAGGAAAACACAGAGGACAACATAGAGATAACATCACGTATGACTCTGATGACATCTACTATCTGGTGCGAAATTGCCTGGGGCATGGCCTTCTGTCATGCCTATGGCCCTTCCAATCCACCTACAGTAGCCATTTGGCTTGTCCTGCAGTCAGGCCCATTACCCACTGTACCCCCAAAGCAGGTCCATGTGACACATACCATAGCCTGTAGCCAGGGGCACTGTAAGCACTGCACAGGGTATGTCCTTCAACCATACTCAAGCCCTTAAAATGCCACCCAAAGTAGCCACTGTGCCTGGCCTGCTTCCAGGTCCAGTGGCCACTTTAGCCCATAATGGATGCAGGTGTATATTTGTTTCATTTAGCATGGACTAAACATATACCTATACAATATGCTTGCCATGTGTATTATAGAGTATGAACATTTTCCCTCAGATGTGTAGTTTCCAGGAATTATGTGGTGGTGTCATCAGTCATATCATCTGTGATGTCATTCTGTGGTCTATCTTCAAGTGATGTAATTGATGATGTAAGCAGTGATGTTATGTGGGATAACATCAGTGATGTCAGCTGTAATATCATCAGCGTGCTCATGGACTGAACAACAGTGGGGGTTAAAGTTAAGCAGGAATAGTTTCCAACACTTGTTACATCAAAACTATTGCCTTAACATGAGTTCAACTGATTTTCTTATTTACTGAATTTCAAGGGCTTTGTAGAGTTAAATTGTTTTTAAATGAAAATACAAATGCTAATGGCTATTACTGTTGACCATTTGTATATGTTCTAATTATATGCTGGTACTGCAGCATGGGTTTACAGGATTGACTTGTTTATCCTAGCAGTCATTGGAAAATAATCAGTTATATTCTGTTCGCCAATGCGCTACTACTAAACTGATTCATTTGAAGGCAATACATTCTTTAAATAGATCATTTATTTATTGTGTAGTGAATTTGCAAAATTCAAAGGATATTTTGTGAAAGACTTAGAAATAAACATCACATTTGTAATATTGCCCAAAAACGGCTTGCAAAATGCAAAGCCTATTCTGTGAAATACTGAGAAAAGTTGTCACATTTGTAATATTGCCTAAAACATAGGCAACACGTGTTTCACTCAAAAGAGCTTCCTCAGGGCCTGATAGTGTCTAATATAGTTGAATGGAAGAATATTATCTAATTCAGCTACATGTGTGTGGACAACTGCAATATGTAAGTTACCTCTCGGAGCTTGGTATCGATATAAAGCTGGAATCAGTGGTCCCCTTAGGTTATAATTTGTTGGCACAGTCTTTATTCGTGTTTCACTGCTTTAAGAATGAATGCTGGATATGTTGAAAAATTCCAAATTCTCTTGAATAAATTCAAGGTAGGTTTGGAAAAATTATCTGTCTTTGCCCCTCATATTACTGCAAGCACTGCTGGGACTAATATCATTCATGTCCCAGCAAGTGCATCCTTGAAGGCTACAGCCCCGTATGACACAAGGAGACCTGTAATGATGGCTGCTGCAGACCTCCAACCTGATTGTACTATGGACGTAACAAATGATGTGCCCTCCGAGCCGCGAGGCAAAGCCGGCCCATCTCAATGGCCCAGCTACAAGGCTCTCCACTTTGTTCTTCATATTGCTGCAAGTATTCCTGGGAATAATACCATCAATGTCCCAGCAAGTGCATCCTTGAAGGCTATAGCCCTGGATGACACAAGGAGACCTGTAAAGATGGCTCCCTTGGTGCGCGATGCAGAGCATATCCTCCTTCACTACTCAGGAGGGCCTGCTGAAGACCTGCAACCTGGTTGGACTAAGGATGTAACAAATTACATGCCTCCACTGAGCCGGGAGGCAAAGACGGCTCAGCTCAATAGCCTGGCTACAAAGCTGCTCTTTCCTGTCTTTGCCTGTCCTTACTTGTCCTGCAATGGCCCTCACCCCACCTTCCCCTGAGCGCATGGCGCACCCGCCTCAAGAACGGTCCTGCCCATCCTTGTTTCCATCACCCGCTGCAGCCTTCACCGGACTACCCGTGATGTGCCCTGCATATCCGCACTAGAAGGTAAGAAGAGAAACACATCTTCACCATATGATTTGCTTGTCAATGTAGATCGGCAAAGTTGTAAAGCTGTTGCGTTGTATGCACATCCATTCCCTATGCTGCCCCACATCGCACATGCCTATGCT
Source organism: Ambystoma mexicanum (assembly GCF_040938575.1). Taxonomy (NCBI): domain Eukaryota; kingdom Metazoa; phylum Chordata; class Amphibia; order Caudata; family Ambystomatidae; genus Ambystoma; species Ambystoma mexicanum. Next base: position 1,328,146,995 of record NC_090929.1, read on the forward strand.
CAACCTGCATTACACCTCCCTACCATCTGTCTAGCCTGCAAGCACCCCATGCTTTCTCCATGCTATAACTTGTTACCACACCATGTTTCACCTACCCAGTACCTGACCCTCCCTGCTCGCACCCACATCCTTCTTGCACCTTCGTCAAATATACGCTGCCCAGCCAGACGCCGCGCAGGTGCTATGCATGACTTCCCAATAGGCCTCCATCCTGAATCCATGTCATAGCCTCCCAATACCATTCACTAACTATCTGCCCCAAGTATCATGGAGTCCCTTTTCCACAGCCTCTCATGTATGCATGGTGATTTCCCATTGCTTCTGCCCTCTCCCCGACCCACTCCATTTCTACCTGCATTCCACCTAGTCAGCAGCACAATGTCTGGCAACCACGTCTCTTCCACATGTGCACCACCTGCCAGCCCTGCTTCACTGCACATCACCAATGCGCACAATGATAGTCCATCCACACCTAGTTGACCTATGTCAACACCGCTGTGCCCAAGCACACCTGCCCCTCCAACCATACGGCCAAGCTTACCAGTGCTGCCACTCATGCGCCCAAGCTCACCAGTGCCTCCACTCATGCGCACAAGCTCACCAGTTCTCAGACTCATGCACCCAATCTTAGCAGTGCTGTCCCTCATGCAAAGCTCACCAGTGCCCCTGCTCAAGTGCCCAAGCTCACCAGTGCCTCAACTCCTGCATCCAAGCTCACCAATGCCTCCACGCATGCGCCCAAGCTCACCAGTGCTCCCACTCATGCAGCCAAGCTCACTTATGCTTCCACTCATGCTCCCATGTTCACTAGTGCCTCAACTCATGTGCCCAAGCTCACCATTGCTGCCACTCATGTACCCAAGCTCACAAGTGCCTCCACTAATGCGCCCAAGACATCAGTGCTGTCACTCATGCACCCAAGCTCACCAGTGCCTCCACTCATACGCCCAAGCTCACATGGCCTGCCACCAGATACCTCCCCTCTAGAATTAACATACAGAACGCATTCATGCACTTCCGCACCCAAACACGTCATTGTCCTGAAGCCCTCGACTTCACCCAAGGCATTTGCCACAGAATGCAAACAGAAAAGAAAAGGTCCCAGTCACCTTCCCCCTGAGATGCACCCTGATCAACGCTAGATTGGTCATTGCCCATGCACTTGACATCCATGACCTAATAACCTCCAACAATATTGACATCCTGGGCAGCACCAAACCCTGGCTCTGCCCATCTGCTGGCTCAGCACTATCCAAAGCCATCCCCACAGGTTATGCCCTACTCAGAGAGGGCATAACAGACAGCAAAGGAGGGGGTAGCATTTGTATAGAACTCTACCCTACTCCGCCAGATCTTCATCACCAAACACTCCCATCATTCCATAGCACTGTACCTTCTATAACTCCCCACAGGTGCCCCTTCCACCTTCAAAGTGAACCTCCTCCAAGCCATAAGCACCATTCTCAAGCCTTATACCAAGCTCATATCCTGGGAGACTTTAATCTTGGCTACAACAGCCCCCACTCCACAGCCTTGGCTAAAGTCTGTGCTACCCTATGCTGCATTCAATGGATTGTGGACTCCAAAAACTCCCACGGACATATACTTGATTGGCTACTCGACCATAACTGTAACACTACAATCTTATGTCACCTACCCGTAACCTTAAACCGACTGTGAGACATGCATGGTATCAAGCGAGACACAGACTCAAGGATAAGAGTTTCAAAACCTTTATTTAATACATTTCCGGGGTTAGTTTAATTCCTAATTGGCTCTAATTCTAAATGGATTGTTCCCTCAGCTGATGTTTCTAAGGGTTGTCGAAGGCTGAAAGTCCAAAACCAAAATCCATCTGTGCTTAAACCTATGCTTGCCCTCACTCTTTGGCAAAATGTGATTCAAAGTCTTCTTAAAGAAAAATAGTGGTTAAAAAAAGGAAATGTAAACCACATCTGGTATCAGGCAGTCTTGCCAATAGGTGTAGTTCTGCCAATTCAAAATAATAAAACTCAAAGGAGTTGCCCTTGGAACCTGCCATGTAGGGCTCTTACAGTAAGTCAATTAAGTTAACAATATATCTGGGTCTCTTGGGGTTCCCTTCCCCAAGCTTCGATCTTTCCAATTAAAAAAAAATAAAAAGACACAGTTCCTGTCAGGACTCTCTGGGTTCCCTTCCCCCAAGTCTAGGCCTTTCTTCACAAAGTTCATCAATGTCTTTATTTTGCCTCTTGGAGTTCCCTTCCCCAAGCCTAGGTCCCTCCTTACGAAGATCAACACAAAATAAAAAATAACACAAATCTTCTTAGGCTTCTCAGGGTTCCCTTCCCCAAGCTTATGCCTCTCTGTTCCAAACACAAGTTCAACTTTGTCAGACCTCTCAGGGTCCTTTTCTCAAGCGTAGGCCTCTTTGCTTTCAAAATAAATTCAGCTTGTCAAGATGTACTTTTTCCTTATATACAATTTCTTTCACATGCAATCCTTTCATGGGGTAGAACAAGAGACTTTCGAAAAATGTTAGGCTCTTTGCTCTCCTAAGCTCGACCACTCTGATCTTTCGCCCCTCTCTTTATGTATTGTGCTTGTTTTCCTTTTAACCTTTTATCTTCATGTGCTTCCTGCACCTCTTTTAACACTGTGTTTCTTTCACTTTGCTGTGCACACTTGCACATTTCTTTTGCTTTACTTTTTCTGTGTTGTGCCCCTTGAACACTTTCCTCTTTCTATTGTTCACACTTGCACCTGTCTGTTTTCTTATTGTGCCTCTTGCACACTTCTTTCACTCTTGTCATGCCACGTACACCTTCTTTCCTCCTTTCGGGTAATTTGCACCCTTTTCTCACTTGTGTATCTCTTTAACTGGCTTTACCCTGGACTTTGCTTTATTTCTGTGCTGCTAGTGTGCGTGTTCCTTCTTTCTTACTTTCTGTCCTTTTATGCTTTCACTCTTGCTTTCTGCTTCGTGATGCTTTAAAAAATCATGTCTTTCTCCCGTTTCACTCTAGCCAACTGCATGCACCCAAGTTTCTCTCTCTCACTGGTTCGCAACTCACCAGGTAGCATAGCGCTGGCGAGCGGCTCTTCTTGGATGCATTGGGTTAAGGTCAGGCTCTCACCACCTGCCCCTCAGACACTTTTTCGACCGCCATACGTCCCAAGGGAACAGCCATTTCGCTGACCACCACCAGCAGGGCACTGGCTGCCTCGCTCTGGCTCCCTGGATAAGCTGGCTTCCTAGCCACAGTGCAGCCCCTGAAAGACACCGGGCTAGCATTTCGAAACACCCTTCTCTTCCTGATCCTCTAGGTTTCTCTTCCTGCAGCTCCTCTGGTCCAGTTAGCATCCCGAGCTCTCTCCCTATTTCTGGCAGGACCACCCTTTAATGCTGCAGGTGAGAGTCTACTGGAATCAGGTGTGCACATTTGAGGAAACGTGCCTGATCTTGCCTGACTCTATTAGTGGGACAATTCAAAGGTGTTAGATGGTAAGCCTCACTTTAGATCACTATGTTGTTTCTAAAGGTAATCTTCACTGCTCCAGATTACCTCTTCTTCGTCCCAATACTTATTGGAAATGGGAAGGGGGAGATTAACAGGCCGATTCATGGAATAATTAGCGCGGCGCAAGTGGGCAAAAAACGTGCGAATCGCAGTGGAATTGCGAAAATCGCAGTGCAAGTGCGAAAATCGCACGAAAAGTAGCGCACATCGATTCATGGAAGGGCATGCGCGAAAAAACCATCTGATGTGCGCTAAAAAAGTGCGCGGTGCATGTTGGCGCACAGGCCATCTAACGGCGTGCGCCAGGTCACAGCGAAAATCACACAGGCCACAGCGAAAATCGCACATAGCGCGGCGCACGCAACAAAAGTAGGCGGAACACGGGGCGTAACACTCGGAATGGGGATCAACTTGCCAAAATGTGGGCGTCACGGGGGAAGTACAGGGTGCAAGTGCGCGGAACGCCCACACGCTCGCCTACAACACGTATTCATGGAATCGAATAGGGCAAAACAGCGCACGGTCAAACCAGCGCACAGGCACAAACACGACCGCCACAAGAAAGCAGGCGGTAGCGTCCCTGCACCTGTAAAAAATGTGCGCCAAAAGGTGCGTCAACAAATAGCACCTATATAAAGCTATGATGAATGTCCTATACTGTGGCCCTCCAGGACAAATGACGTGCAAAGGGGTACCCACAAACACGGACACCCGCTGACTGAAAAATAATGTGTGCGTGTATTTTGGGGTGCGCGGGATGTTTCACACGCGAATTAGCTTGGTACGTGGATTCCAGGGGTGCGCGGGATGTTCCACACGCGATTTGGCTCAGTACGTGGATTTCAGGGGTGCGCGGGAAGTTCCACATGCGATTTGGCCGGGTACGTGTATTTCGGGGTGCGCGGTAAGTTTCACACGTGAATTGGCTGGGTACGTGGATTCCAGGGGTGCGCGGGAAGTTCCACACGCGATTTGGCTGGGTACGTGGATTTCAGGGGTGCGCGGGAAGTTCCACACACGATTTGTCCGGGTACGTGGATTTCAGGGGTGCGCGGGAAGTTCAACACGCAATTTGGCTGGGTACGTGGATTTCAGGGGTGCGCGGGAAGTTCCACACGCGATTTGGCCGGGTACGTGGATTTCAGGGGTGCGCGGGAAGTTCAACACGCGATTTGGCCGGGTACGTGGATTTCAGGGGTGCGCGGGAAGTTCAACACGCGATTTGGCTGGGTACGTGGATTTCAGGGGTGCGCAGGAAGTTCCACACGCGATTTGGCCGGGTACGTGGATTTCAGGGGTGCGCGGGAAGTTCAACACGCGATTTGGCTGGGTACGTGGATTTCAGGGGTGCGCGCGAAGTTTCACACGCGATTTGGCTGGTTACGTGGATTCCGGGGCTGCGCGGGAAGTTTCACACGCGATTTGGCTGGGTACGTGTATTTCGGTGTTGCAGGGGAATGCTACACGTGATATGGCCATGTGGGTCCCCCCAGGTGTTCCCTCTACACCCTCCACGGCCCCTGAAGGCAGCCCACACCACAGGGTACTACCCTGCACCCCTGCTCATGTCTCACAGGCAACCCATCCACCATGGCCATGCCCACCAGCCAACCCACATGTCACCTTGCACCACTGATCACCAACACATGTCTCCCACCACCCCCACCCCCCAGCCACCAGGGGCAGCCTCCACCAGGCCCCCACTCATGTCCCCTATTACCCCCACCCCCCCCGCAGTGCAGGGGCAGCCTCCACCAGGCCTCCACCCATGCCTCCCACCACCCCCTACCCCCCAGCAGTCAGGGGCACCCTCCACCAGGCCCCCACCCATGTCTCCCACCACCCCCTACCCCCCAGCAGTCAGGGGCAGCCTCCACCAGGCCCCCACTCATGTCTTCCACCACCCCCCACCCCCCAGCCACCAGGGGCACCCTCCACCAGGCCCCCACTCATGTCTCCTACCATCCCCACCTGCCAGTCACCACGGGCAGCCACCACCAGGCCCCCACCCATGTCTCCCACCACCCCCTGCCCCCCAGCAGTCAGGGGCAGCCTCCACCAGGCCCCCACTCATGTCTCCCACCACCCCCACCCCCCAGCCACCAGCGGCACCCTCCACCAGGCCCCCACCCATGTCTCCCACCACCCCCTACCCCCCAGCAGTCAGGGGCAGCCTCCACCAGGCCCCCACTCATGTCTCCCACCACCCCCCACCCACCAGCCACCAGGGGCACCCTCCACCAGGCCCCCACTCATGTCTCCCACCACCCCCACCCCCCAGCCACCAGGGGCAGCCTCCACCAGGCCCCCACCCATGTCTCCCACCACCCCCTACCCCCCAGCAGTCAGGGGCAGCCTCCACCAGGCCCCCACTCATGTCTCCCACCACGCCCCACCCCCCAGCCACCAGGGGCACCCTCCACCAGGCCCCCACCCATGTCTCCCACCACCCCCACCCCCCAGCAGTCAGGGGCAGCCTCCACCAGGCCCCCACTCATGTCTCCCACCACCCCCCACCCCACAGCCACCAGGGGCACCCTCCACCAGGCCCCCACCCATGTCTCCCACCACCCCCTACCCCCCAGCAGTCAGGGGCAGCCTCCACCAGGCCCCCACTCATGTCTCCCACGACCCCAACCCCCCAGCCACCAGGGGCAGCCTCCACCAGGCCCCCACTCATGTCCCCTATTACCCCCCCCCGCAGTGCAGGGGCACCCTCCACCAGGCCCCCACTCATGACTCCCACCACCCTCACCCCCCAGCCACCAGGGGCAGCCTCCACCAGGCCCCCACTCATGTCTCCCACCACCCCCACCCCCCAGCCACCAGGGGCAGCCTCCACCAGGCCCCCACTCATGTCCCCTATTACCCCCACCCCCCCGCAGTGCAGGGGCACCCTCCACCAGGCCCCCACTCATGACTCCCACCACCCCCACCCCCCAGCCACCAGGGGCAGCCTCCACCAGGCCCCCACTCATGTCCCCTGTTACCCCCACCCCCCAGCAGTCAGGGGCAGCCTCCACCAGGCCCCCACCCATGTCTCCCACCAACCCCTACCCCCCAGCAGTCAGGGGCACCCTCCACCAGGCACCCACTCATGTCTCCCACCACCCCCACCCCCCAGCCACCAGGGGCAGCCTCCACCATACCCCCACTCATGTCTCCCACCACCCCCACCCCCCAGCCACCAGGGCAGCCTCCACCAGGCCCGCACTCATGTCCCCTATTACCCCCACCCCCCGCAGTGCAGGGGCACCTTCAACCAGGCCCCCACTCATGTCTTCCACCACCCCCACCCCCCAGCAGTCAGGGGCAGCCTGTACCAGGCCCCCACTCATGTCTCCCACCACCCCCACCCCCCAGCCACCAGGGGCACCCTCCACCAGGCCCCCACCCATGTCTCCCACCACCCCCACCCCCCAGCAGTCAGGGGCAGCCTCCACCAGGCCCCCACTCATGTCTCCCACCACCCCCCACCCCCCAGCCACCAGGGGCACCCTCCACCAGGCCCCCACCCATGTCTCCCACCACCCCCTACCCCCCAGCAGTCAGGGGCCGCCTCCACCAGCCCCCCACTCATGTCTCCCACCACCCCCCACCCCCCAGCCACCAGGGGCACCCTCCACCAGGCCCCCACCCATGTCTCCCACCACCCCCACCCCCCAGTAGTCAGGGGCAGCCTCCACCAGGCCCCCACTCATGTCTCCCACCACCCCCCACCCCCCAGCCACCAGGGGCACCCTCCACCAGGCCCCCACCCATGTCTCCCACCACCCCCACCCCCCAGCCGTGCTATTTGCCTGGGTACGTGTACTTCGTGGTGCGCGTGAAGTTCCACACGCGATTGTACGTGTACTTCGGGGTGCGCGTGTACTTCCACACGCGATTTGCCTGGGTACATGTATTACTGGGGGTGCGCGTGAACTTCCACACGCGATTGGGCCTGTGAGAGTGGGTCACATGTATTCCAGGGGTGGGCAGGAATATTTACCCGCGACTGTGCCTGTGAGAGCGTGCTACGTGTATTCCTGGTGTGGGCGGGAAGATTCACACGTTCGCCTACGACGTGCCGAAAAAGGGTCCAATCCTGACACACGTACGCCAGCATGAAGCAGGCGTACATCGACCCGCGCAGCATAAAAGTGCACGAAAACCACAAACAAGCTCATACGCCAGGATGAATATACCATTCCTAGCAGCAGTGGCCGTGGGTTACCAAAGGAGGAGGAGGAGGATAGTGAGGGCCCGAATTTTCACTCCCAGAACAAGCCTTTTTGGGATGCCTGATGACCAGGTGTATGGGAGGTACAGGTTTCCCCCACACATAATACTGGACCTGGTCAGTGAGTGGGAGGATGACCTCACATCACCCACCCTGTGCTCCCAAGCACTCAGCCCCCTGGAGAAGGTCCTCAATGTACTGCACTGCTTGGCCACAGGATCATTTCAGCGGACAAGTGCCATAGTGGGTGGGGTGTCACAGGCCACGCAGTCACGCTGCCTACACCAGGTCTTGAACATCATCACTGCACGCCCATTAGTCCGTAGGCACATATACCTGCCCAGGACACCTGCAGAAAGGCAGGCTGCCACCCTCAATTTCTACGGTGTGGCACAATTTCCAATAGTGCTAGGTGCCATTGACTGCACCCATGTGGCACTACGTCCCCCCAGGGCATCTGAGCACATCTATAGGAACCGCGAGCACTGGCATTCCATCAACGTGCAGGTAGTATGTAATGCTAAGGGAATCATCACCTCAGTATATGCCAACTATCCAGGGTCCACCCACGACAGCTTCATTTACCGAATGCCTACCCTAAGCCGGGACCTCGAAGCTGGGCGGCATGGTGACACATGGCTGCTTGGTGAGTATGAATGCCACTGCACATGCATGCATGTCAGATGCAGAGTTATGTCACTACCCCACTAATGATACCCATCACCTCCTCACCAGGGGACAGTGCCTACCCTCTGAGCACCCACATGATGACGCCAATTCGGAACCCCATCACGCCTCCAGAGGTAAGATACAACACAGCCCATATTGCAACCCGGGGCATAGTGGAGCGCACATAGAGAGTGCTCAAGTCACGCTTTCGCTCCCTTGACCGGTCTGGCGGGCAGCTGTTATATGCGCCCCCAGTAGTGTGCAGGATCATAGTGGCAGCATGTGTCCTGCACAATGTTGCAACACGCCGGGGCCTGGCCGTGGACATGGTGGTGCCCCCACATCCCCAACCACATGCACGCCCGCTGCGCATGGAGGGGAGAGGGCACGGGGTGAGGCAGCCTGTACGCAGCTGGTGGCTAATTACTTCACATAGAAATCACACCCCAGTGGAGTGCACACAGGCCTGGCACATACCATCTGATAAGCAATGATGACTCGACCTGACAATTAAGACGAACAAAGGGACTGTCAACTGTCAGAACCATAGCAGCCTGAGATTGTTCATGTGGAAGTGTCACAATGTGTGCATCCCTACCTACACAAACACTACCAATGCAGTGTCATGAAAAGACACTTCCATGCTGCAGAAATGAATACCCACTTGCAAAATACTACATGAAAACAGTGCCATGTCACCCACCCCCTCCACGGCACGGCCACACAACACACCATGGCATGTCATGCAATGTGAGAGGAAAGAAATGAATCCCCACAACATGCCCCAAGTATCAGCAGCTAAAGTGTCCCTAATGGAAACCTGTCCACACATGAAATGCTCACAGTAATGCAGGACATACAGCCCACATTACCAAATACTTACCAATAATACCAATCACCTACACAAGCTCCAACCCACCTTAAACATGACATTACAGACTTGAAAATTAGCTAGCCTCACCACCTGATGATGACAGCCCTCCGAACACTTGCAAGTATACAGTGTTAGCGCCACGCAAGAGTGTAGGTGCACTGCTTACAACATGGACTCCAGTTCCAAGGTGGACCGCATTGTGAAGACATGAGGAATGGACCTGCAAATATGGAGGATGAGATGGATGCAGAGGCACATATAAATACACCACGCAGTGTACAATACAACAACAATATGCACTATGAATGTATACACAGTATTGACTACAGACTGCCCACACAGCTCATGGGAGTCCAATGTCACCATGTACGTCAATGTCACTTGGGCACACCCTTTGCAAGCCCATGGAAACGGGAAGCAGGAGGGGTGTGTGTGACAAAAACCCAAGCATCTGAACCAAATCCATGACAAGCCTGCATGTGCCCAGCCACAATGCAGCGTATGCCCACGGGAGCCACACAAGGCAACACACTGTCCCAAAAAAAAAAAAGAAATGGCCATTAATGGGCCCGGGGGGGTTGGGGAGGCCACCCAGGAGGTCCGAGGACAGGGTGCACACCAAAACCCACCTGTGTGGATCTTGCGAAAAAAAAACACCTCCATGGGCTCATGGCCCACACTGCTACCCTATTGTGGGAGTATCACAGCTGTCGCTATTCTCACCCTGTGCAGATGCATCCGGAGGTGGTGGCACTATGGGAGGCAGCCCACGCAAGGCCCTAGTCTGTTCCTCCATGGCTGCAAGCATGCGGGTGTGGTAGGTCTTGTTCTGGAGGATGAGTGTGCGGAGGTCCCCATGCAACAACTCACAGGATGCCCGGACCTCCGCCCTAGTTGCCTGCATCTCAGCTGAGAGCGTACGGGTGAGACGCTCCAGCTGGTGTTCTGTCCTTCGGTCTGTTGAAGCCTCAAGCTCAACAAGAGTCGTCCTGAGGTGAAGGAGTTCCAGCCTCAGGGCTTCCCTGTGGCCATGGGACTCTATGGAGATGGCTTCCTGCAGAGTCGCCAGTGCCGCCCGCCTGTCCCTGTTGGACGCCAACATGTCCTCCCTGTGTGACTGGCAGATGGAGTCGGTTGCCTGCTGTAGTCGCTCCATCAGCCTTTCGGGGGGGACAATCGAAGTGGCCACCCTATCCATGGCCTGAGCCATCATCTCTGATGATGCTGCCTGTTGGGTTGCCATACCGTAAATGGATTGCTCCCATGCGGTATTGCCAGGTGGCGTACGGCCACCACATCGGCGGGCACCACACCTGTCTGGGGCAAGGCGAACTGCGCCTTGCTGTGCCGGCACTGCCTGAGGCTGCAGGACTGCATTCCCCCTCTGATCTGCTGGCCCAGGAACAGGATCAGATGTCGCGGAGTGTGACCCTGCATCCGTAACGACCAAAGGCGTACCTGCCAACACTGACATCCCCATTGAGGGTTCTAACCCTGGTGCAGGTTGGTCGGACAGAACAGAATCCCTCCCAGGAACACTCACCTGCAACGGCACGTAGGTCTCATCATCCGAATCAACACCTGAGTACAGCTCGGGGGTGGTGCAGCCAGAGACACCCCTTGAGAGCACGACCTGCAGCAGTTGTGGGTTCTCACCCACCACCACACCACGTCCCTCACTGGTGGTCTGTCGGCCCTCAGACCCCTCCTGGGTCTGCACCATCTCCACAACCCCAGCAGTATCAGGTGCGTCTTCCCCTGCAAAGACATAAAAGAAAACAAATGGAAACAGGCATTAGCACCATGGCACACAATGAGGGCTGAGAGGCTACAAAAACAGTACTTGATTGACACATGTCCCACATGACTAAAACACTCCCATGCATGCACCGTCACTGCGTGTGATGGGGAGGCAGATGCCACACATTGATGACACCAAGATGGAAGATCAACACATTTGCTGCATGCTGCCTAGCAGTGCCATCACACATTGGCCAGTGATTGGCAGGTCAAATACACATGCCATCACACAGATGGCATGTACCCTAGCCATGAAGTGAAGAGGGAGAGGAGGTCACCAATTGTTCATTCAGTCCAGTTTGTTCATATGATTAATTATTTTCATTGTAATGGTTCTAATGTTTAACATGCAGCTGCCAGTCAAAAATGGTCCTATAGCACAGGGACATGTCCAAACTAATCATGTCCACGAAACTGAGCCAGTCCACTGTACCATAGCCATGTCAGACATGTGACAATAGGACTGAGAAATCCCGAGTAAAAGTGGTGGTATGCAAACAATCTGCCTGAATAAGCAGAGGTAAATAAGCAACAGTGTAGTGGCAAGATGACACTCCAAGGGCAACTGGCGTGGTGTTGGGCTGGATGTCTAATGTTGGCCGAAGGGATGCTGCTATACCCAAATGCTGGTGCCAAGAATGTTTAGGAAGAGGCACATGGGTGAGCCGAACCACTCAGGCACACACACCCTCCCCTGGCACACAAACAGAAGCCCTCCCACACACAACATGCACATGGATGACACACACATGCATGTGCACTCACCGGACAATGCCTCGTAATCTGCCACTACTCCCACGCCTTGGCTCTGTTCCTCCGTGATGTAGGTCCCAGCAACCTGCTCATGTGGAGTGAGTTCTATGTCGTCTGCTGGAGACCCACCTCCAGTCACTAGAGTTGCGGCATGACTTGAGGCCAGCTTATTCTTTGCCCTGCGCTTCAGGTCATTCCAGCGCTTGTAGCAATCATTAGCTGTGCGCCTCACGATTCCAAGGGCACTTATGATGTCCGCAATGGTCTGCCAGTGTGCCTGACGTTGTGCAGGTGTGGTCTTGGATCCTGCAACAATCACCATTTCGCGGTCATGTGCGGACACATACTCTACAAGTGCATTCAGTTCGGCCTCATTGAAGCTGGGCTTCCTTGACGGGCCGGACTGTGTAGCCGTGTCTGGGGCATCAGCCTCTACTGGACGAGCACTCTTCCTCTTCCGCTTGGAAGGTGGTGGGGATCCGGAGTGTCCTGCGCCGCTCTGGACACTAGGGGCAGGAGCGTGGGATTGCACACTCAGCATGGGAGTTGGTGCAGGCATTATCTCAAGTGTGATGGTGTCAGGGGGAATGTCAGCATGATGGACTTGGACCGACACTGTCCTGGCTGGGTGTGTGAGAGGTGGGGTGGATGGAGCCGCAGCTGCCCCTGCAGCCTCCCCAGCCTGCCTACGCAGGGCAGCAGATGACCTAGCTGCCCCTGATCCACGTGGCCTGATGACACCAACGTTCACCGGCGCACGTGGCCTAGACCTGCTGACCTGGAAGTCAGCCATGGAGTCACCCTGTGCCAGGTCTGGTTCCACAGTGGGCTGGTCCAACAAGGGCTGAGCATGGATGGTGTCAGCCACGGTAACCTCAATCAGGGGGAGGGGGCATGGGTGTCCCTGACTGCTCCTCCACACATGGGGGACTAGGGGCACCCTGCAAGTCACGGCCACGTCCCCTACCGGATCCACCACAGCCACCACTTGGGGCTCGGCCACCTTTGCCACCCTTACGGCTTGTTCGCCTCCCAGCCATGGCACTGATGTTATTGTGCGTATGGGAGTTGATGTGAACTATTGTCCTGGGCAATTGGGGGTCAAAGGGCTTGGGTACCAGATGGTAATCGTACCCTAGTGCTCTAGCAAGGCTGTATGTCACACCTGGGGAAAGATGACGGGTCACGCAACGCACAGGCAGCCCAAAAAAGGGAAGTAAGGTGCACGCAACCCCTCCTAGACCACGTGCGTGGAAAAAAAAACCTGCACTACGTTGTGGCGCCCAGAAACAGAAGAATGAACGTATGCGTGTCACACGCAGCCTAGAATGACCTCTAAAGGGGTACGCGACACATGGGGCAAGCACAGATGTTAGATACGTGCGCGACTCACCGTCTGAAAGGAAAAAAAGCGTGAAAAATATGCGCGTGTGCGCGTTGGCAACACCCCCGCCAAAAGAAGAATTGTACGCTGTGTGAGGAGACAGGACAACAGTAGTAGGGAAGCTGTTTGAGGAAACAGGCCCAGGAAAAAGAGGAAAAGAGAAAAAACTGTCAGAGGTAACAGGGAATACGAACTGGAAACGCCGTGAAGTAAATCGCGTGTGAGCCGACAAGAAGTACAGATTTCACCCACTCGCTCTCCACAAAAAGCACATACAAGGAAATGGCGTCCTACACGTACCTTTTATACACACGTCACAGACGCGCATACGCAATGAGGCCATTTCCACCAATTACGCGCTTTGACACTCGGACGTGTATCTCTTCATTTTTACACGTGCCATTCTCTACGGCCATGCGCGTGACGTCACAGCTGCGCATGGTGGCCTTTGGGCCAATGAAATGAAACTGCACGTCCGAGTGTCATCGCGTGTAATCGGAGGGAAGTGAGCGTACACGCGATTGGCCTGGGTACGTGTATTTCTGGGGTGCGCAGGAAGTTCCACACGCGATTGGTGGAAATCCACGTGTGCTCTGTCATCACGTGTAATAAGGGAAACACCCGCGCGCCTCACGTCACAGACACGCTCACGTGCTAAGGGCCTTTGGTCCAATGAAATCGCATATGCGTGCTGACGTGCATACGCGCTAAGGGCCTTTCCTCGATTTACACGCAGACGTGCAGGATTTTCACGTGCCAAATCACTCCGTATCAAGCTGGCCACGCGTAAGCACATGGAAGACCACGCTCCTTCCCAAAAGGCCGAATTACTGCCCTCCAGAGCCCCAAGCAGCCTCCCACGAGCCATTTGCTGCTGCCTGCCTGCCTGCCTGCTGCCACCGTGCCCTGCCATTTGGTGCCTGCACATCAGCCATCTGCAGGGGTCCATTTGCTGTGTACACCCCTGTTGGAACAGAAGACTCCCGACTGGGATACCATCGCTCCACAGCCCAGCCCCAGGACCCAGTTGCCCACCCACTCCTGCCTCTGGGGTTGCCATGTCGGGCACTGCTACATCTGGCACCACTGGCAACCCCCGGTCAGAGAGGCAGAGGGGCACCAGCTTCAGTGCCACCGAAGTTGGTGTCCTGGTGGAGCAAGTCCTGGGGCAGTATGATGCCCTCTTTGGAAGTAAGCGCGCCAACAAGGAAGGACAGACTCGGATCTGGACGGACATCGTGACTGCCATCAACGCGGAGGGGGTGGCAGTCCGCGACTACCAACATGTCAAGAAGCGCTGGGATGTCCAGGACCCTCTTGAAGGCCCGGCGCCTCGTGGAGGGGGGCCGGGGCCGCATGAGTACCATCCAGATGAGGGTCCTGGAACGCGTAGGCCCAGCGCTCCATGGCCAGATCCTTGAGAGGCAGACCCGTCTGGAGTTGAGCGGTAAGTGGCCAAGCATTGCTGTGTGAGACAGGGCATGTCGCAGTGTGCTGGTTGTCTGATACTTGCCTGTATGTGTGACATAGCCCATGTATGCATGTGTGTGTGCAGGGACGTCATGCATGTGAGACCAGTAATGTGTGAACCACACGGTTGGTGCATGTGTTCAAATGCAACATGGGTTGCCCTATGCGGAATGGCCACATGAAAGCATGCCAGTCTCTGTTCCTGGACATGGGTGAGGGATAGGTGCTGATGCCATGTACATATATGCTGTCCATGTCTGTGTGTCTGACTAGCGTGTCTGTGACTTGTGAATGCCTGGGATGCATGACACATGTCTGTGGCAATGTTCTGGTTCACTGATGCAGCCTAGTCATCCTTGTATCCACTGTGTCTGTGGTGTACGAGGCCAGATGGATGAAACTAGGGTGAAGTGTGTGCATGTGATAGGCATGGCACATGATGCATGTGAGTTCCAAAACAACAGTGTATGTTTAAAGAATAACTTGGACATGTATGCTAATGTCCATAGCATGCGCCATGCCTGTTACCGCATGTGTTTTACCTGCACTGAGCCATGTGTTGTGGAGGGACATGATGGAAGTGATCTTTGACAGTGCCACTCATCTGCTATTGCTTCCTGTCTAGGGGACCATTGTACAGTACCCTGATGCTTGTGTTCTATGTCTCTCTCTACACAGCGCCACGTGAAGAAGAGGGCGGAGACGGCTCTGTGGAGCAAAGCGGCAGGGATGCCCCCACGGCTGCAGCGGAAGGGGTGGGTGAGCCCCCACAGGGGCTTGCAACGGCAGAAGATGGGGTGGAGCCAACCAGGTTGGTAGTTTCCACAGAGGAGGAGGAGGCCGCTACTGAGGCGCACATGGGGCCTGGTGGGGGCATCCCTGCTGGTGCAAGTGTTGCAGTCCAGGGGCAGGGGCAGGAGGCAGCACAGGTCGCTGTGGAGGGGCCTGTGCATGTCACTGTCCCTGACACTGTGACTGCACCACCATGCACCAGCAGGGATGCCCCATCCCAGGCCCGTCCGCAGGTAGGGGGGATGTCCATGTCATCTGACTCCCCTCCACCTGCGTACGAGGGGACCCCTGGCCGTATGGAGAAGGTCCTGATTGGTGTCGCGTTGCGCACAGGTGCAATTCGTGATGAGGTGCGTGCTTCCCGGGAGGAGCATGCACGTCATCACGGAGAGCACCGTGCCGACGTGGCCCAGTTGGGAACGGCCATGGTCGGGGGTTTCCTACATGTGTCGGCCAATCTGGCGACCCTCTCCTCCTCTGTGGAGACTATGCACCAGTCGTTCTCCATGCCGTCTTCCGGCCCAGATGCCACCAGGGCCCCCTGTGGACCTGCCCCGACCAATGCAGCCGGCTCGGTGGGGATCCCATCCCTGCCGCAGTCGGGAGTCGGAGGTCCAGCAGGGGTGGACACACCAGCAACTGGACCCCAGCAGATGGGGGATGTGACGGCATCATCGGGCAGGGCACGTGCACGACGGCGTCGGTGGATACCATCAGCCTGGATGCCGTCGTGCTGGCACAGGCAGTTGCGTCGGAGGCAGCGACAGGCTCGACGTGGGAGGCATCATGGCTCGGGGCCTTCAACATCAGGGGTGCAGGCATCGGCCGGAGGGCAGGGGAACCCTGGAATGGGAGTGGCTTCCGTGTGGGAGCGGTTGGGCCAGCGGATAGGTGCGGAGCGGCAGCAGGCAGAGGAGGAACGGCTCACAATGGTCAGGGCGGAGAACTCCATGCGGAGGGCGCTGAGGCGGGCTGAGTGCCTCGAGGGTCTTTGCAGGGAGTTGGAGCTGGACACTGCTTTATCCCTGCGAGACCTCGGGGCCAGGGAACATCCCCGCCTCCAAGCCATTGAACAGGAGTTCGATGATGCCCTGGCCCATGACAACATCCAGTGAGCCGTTGGACTAGCCCGCTGCCCATGTAAATAGTTATGTATTTAGTGTTAGGTTTCCTTTGTTTTTGCTTTTTCTTTGGACCTTTTGGACAATGGGCCACATTTTTGTATATAGTTATTTTTTATTAGGTAGTGTTGTTAGATAGGTTTCTTTTCTTTTGTTGGGATCATGGACCCTGGCTTGTTCACCTGTACATAGTTCACTGTTGGATTTTCGTTTCTTTTTACCATTTACCCATGGAGCAATGGCTTTCTATTATAATTTCACATTGGATTTTCTTTTCTGGACTGTGACTTTGGACACCATTCCTTTGGATTCTGATTTTTGGTTTTGCATTTTTTCATGGACATGCCTCTTTTTACTTTTTTTACATTCCCATTTCTGTTAGTTTATTTTTGATTCAATTCTTGTTTTCTTTAATACATATTTTTAGATCAAACTTCAATGTGTAGTATCATCTCATTAGTTTCATGCATAACATGATACGGGTTTGGAGATTCACTGACACCCATTGGGTGTATGTGAGGGACATGTGTTCGTTTCCAAACTTGCAATTGCAGTTCTATCATGTTATTTCCATTTCTGAGTGGGTGGATGCAATACTCGGGTGGGTGTTTTGCATTTGGAGGCTGACCATGGGGACCGGGGATCTAGATTGTGATGACATGTTGGCTGGGGAACATGAGTTGGACATGAGTGGGGGCCTGCTGGCAGGTGCCCCACGGTGCTGGGGGGTGGGGGTGCAGGGGAACATGAGTTGGACATGAGTGGGGGCCTGCTGGCAGGTGCCCCACAGTGCTGGGGGGTGGGGGTGCAGGGGAACATGAGTTGGACATGAGTGGGGGCCTGCTGGCAGGTGCCCCACCGTGCTGGGGGGTGGGGGTGCAGGGGAACATGAGTTGGATATGAGTGGGGGCCTGCTGGCAGGTGCCCCAGAGTGCTGGGGGTGGGGGTGCAGGGGAGCATGAGTTGGACATGAGTGGGGGCCTGGTGGAGGCTGCCCCTGCACTGCTGGGGGGTGGGGTTGCAGGGGGACATGAGTGGGGGCCTGGTGGAATCTGCCCCTGGTGGCTGGGGGGTGGGGGTGGTGGTAGACATGAGTGGGGGCCTGGTGGAATCTGCCCCTGGTGGCTGGGGGTGGGGGTGGTGGTAGACATGGGTGGGGGCCTGGTGGAGGCTGCCCCTGGTGGCTGGGGGTTGGGGGTGGTGGTAGACATAGGTGGGGGCCTGGTGGTGGCTGCCCCTGCACTGCTGGGGAGTGGGGGTGGTGTGAGACATGAGTGGGGGCCTGGTGGAGGCTGCCCCTGGTGGCTGGTGGCTGGGGGTGGTGGTAGACATGGGTGGGGGCCTGGTGGTGGCTGCCCCTGCACTGCTGGGGGGTGGGGGTGGTGGGAGACATGAGTGGGGGCCTGGTGGAGGCTGCCCCTGGTGGTTGGGGGGTGGGGGTGGTGGTAGACATGGGTGGGGGCCTGGTGGAGGCTGCCCCTGGTGGCTGGGGGGTGGGGGTGGTGGTAGACATGGATGGGGGCCTGGTGGAGGCTGCCCCTGCACTGCTGGGGGGTGGGGGTGGTGGGAGACATGCATTGTTGATCAGTAGTGCAAGGTGACATGTGGGTTGGCTGGGGGGCATGCCCATGGTGGATGGGCTGCGTGCGGGACATGAGCAGGGGTGCAGGGTAGTCCCCCGTGGTGTGAGCTGCCTGCAGGGGCCGTGGAGGTTGTAGAGCGAAAACCTGGGAGGACCCACACGGCCAATTCACGTGTAGTACTCCCCAGAACCCCTGAAATACACGTACCCTGCTGAAATCGAGTGTGGAACTTCCCACGCACCCCTCAAATACACGTACCCTGCTCGCACGGGGCCAATCGCGTGTGGAACTTCCCGCGCACCCCTGAAGTACACGTACCCTGCTCGCACGGGGCCAATCGCGTGTGGAACTTCCCTCGCACCCCTGAAATACACGTACCCTGCTGAAATCGTGTGTGGAACTTCCCGCCCACCCCTGAAATACACGTACCCTGCTCGCACGGGGCCAATCGCGTGTGGAACTTCCTGCGCACCCCTGGAATACACGTACCCTGCTCGCACGGGGCCAATCGCGTGTGGAACTTCCCGCGCACCCCTGAAATACACATACCCTGCTGAAATTGCGTGTGGAACTTCCCTCGCACCCCTGAAATACACGTACCCTGCTGAAATCGTGTGTGGAACTTCCCGCCCACCCCTGAAATACACGTACCCTGCTCGCACGGGGCCAATCGCGTGTGGAACTTCCTGCGCACCCCTGGAATACACGTACCCTGCTCGCACGGGGCCAATCGCGTGTGGAACTTCCCGCGCACCCCTGAAATACACATACCCTGCTGAAATTGCGTGTGGAACTTCCCGCGCACCCCTGAAATACACGTACCCTGCTGGAATCGCGTGTGATACTTCCCACAAACCCCTGTAATACACGTTCCCCGCTTGGCGTTTGCTGTTTGCCAGCCCTGTTAACTGGTCCAGGGTTAGCGCAGCCCTTTGCGATTATTTGGGGATTTTGAAGGCTTTTCCTTGTGCGAGGGCGTTCTTGGGGGCGTAACTGGCGCTGCTGCAGGGTCGCTGCGCCACGTTGCGCCACGGCTGGTTTTGGATGCGAAAATCCATGAACACGCTGTGCGCGGAAATCGATTTTAGCGCACGCGGCTGGCGCAGACATTCGCACAGCACTTTTGTGCGATTTTCTATGAATTACCCTGTAAATGTGACTGCAGATTAGATTTATTTAGTGAAACATTAGTAGGTGACTGACAGGGGATATAGGAAAACCCTCTAGCCTGGTTGTAGTTAAAGGGCTAGCTTTTCCTCTTGGTTGGCCACTCTGTACCCCTGACATACTGGTATACAAGCATGGGACTTGATAGTATTCCAAGTGGTCTAGAGTAGTGTTAGGTGAATGGATAATTGCCTTTTTTCTCACCTAGTTTCCCATAAAATAAATCCTTTCTTGTCCTATCTTGGATCAGGGTTAATGAGGCCTGGATAAGGGATGATGGAACCAACATATTCAATAAAATCTTCCGGGACACCTCCTTCCTCACTCATTGTCGCGTTGAGATACTGCGTCTTGCCCTTGGATGCTTTCCACGCAGTTCCTAAGGACCCCCTGCCCAGGTGATCCTCTCTGGCTTGTCCACCCCTCGGGTTGGTATCCAAAAGCGATGGCCCACCTGGCCACCTGAGCAACAGATTCCCAGGGACTACTTGTGAGAATGCCCTCCAGTTTTTTCACACTACACATTCTACATAAGTACAATGACCAGGCTGTTAGGCAAGTTTGTATGCAGTAACCCTGTGGGAGATTACACCAGTCTTGTCCTCTTGGTATTAGGTCACACACCTATTGGTATAGGGCTGTAATACACAAGTTGGTAGAGTGACTGAGCAGCCAGACTTATCTGAAGAGGGGTACATGTGAGCTGTAGAGCTGTAGCATCGAAATCCACACACACACACAAATATCCAAATAAAACTAGTAAAATATGTATTGAACTGTCAGTTTTAAATAAGCCTTCTTTAAAAAGGGCAATGTGCAACAATACAAATACACTTCATAACACGTTTTCAGAATCAAGGTAAACAAGTATATACTCTTCGTACACCCTGAAGTGACTTCTATTACTAGGAAAGTACTGGCATTTATATATCACTTTCTGAGGTTGTGGAAAAGGCAAATGTTAGGGAAGGACAAAGTTTAACAGGTTCTCAGGGCATGTGAGCACTTTTCAATCCCCAATGAAGTCTGGATAGAATCTTTCCCAGCAATTTTAGTTAAACCCATGTAAACCAATATATCACCTATGAGGGACAGTTAAAATCAAAGTCAATGGGCCTCACTACGACCCTGGCGCTAATGGGTTAACGGTGCCGTAAAAGGCTGCAGCGCCGTTAGCCCATTAGCACCTTACTACGAGGTCCCTTTGTGGGACCCGATCTGAACGGCTGGTCTAGACCAGCTGTTAAAGTAGGGACCCGCAAAGGGACCTTGGTGCTAAGTACGGTACCGCAATTTGCGGTACTGTACTTAGCGCCTCCTCCAGTCCCATTGAGCCCTATGGGGCAAAAATGGGAATGGGGAAGGGCCAATGTTCAATGGGGAATTACCGCCTCCACAACCTTGGAATGGGGTGGTAATACCCCATTGAACATTGGCGGACTCGTTACGATACCGGCACCAACCATGGTGCTAATAGCGCCATGGTTTAACACCAGTATCGTAATGAGGGCCAATGGGTCAAAAGAGTCTGCAGGGAGCCAGGACAGCCAAAGTCAATTTGAACAATGTCTATGGAAATGAGACGCTTCTTATATAGCACAAAAGTCTTGTACAAAGTTAGAGAGTTTGTAGAAAATCACTGTTGGGTCAAAAACTGTTAGGCTTGTGAAAGTCAGAGCTAAGATCAACTCTTCAAAAACCAGCTACTCACTCAAGTGAGATAATGCAAGCTACAGACACAAGAGGTAGGTACCCCTTAGCCAGCACAGTACCTTAGGTAAGAAGAAGAGGATCCAGCTGGCTTCTGCTCTGGTTGCAGTCTTGCAGATCCTGGGTTCCTGGGCCTCAGTCGTGGGGACAAGAGGGAGGACTTCTGGAGGACTACTGCACTGCAGTTTGAAGTCTGTCGGTGGCTACGGGCTCTTTTCAGTTCAGCGGGACTTTGCTGTTTCAGCTACTGGCAAATAGCACCACTGCGGATGTTGTACACTTAATGGGCTTCCTTCACTTCTTGAGTCCAGCACTCTGGTGAGGTGACTCAAGCTTGGGTCGTCCTGCTTCAGGAGGGTCCTCAGGATCTTTGTTGAGCTTCGGTCTGGCTTAAAGATGATGCACTCGACTACAGATTTCTCGACCCATGGCACTCAGCTTCAGCAGCAGCAAAGAAGTGCAGCCATTTCGGGAAGGTCTTCCAGCAAAGTTTGTCTTGGGGTTAGTTGGTCCCACCAACCCAAGGGAAGAGGTTGTCCTTTCTGGAGCTTCTCTAGTTGATTCAGAAAAGCAAATTTCAGCACAGTAGCAGGGCTTCACCAGGCAGTTCAATGGTCCACAAGGATGCAGTGTTTAAAATTGGGTACTCCCTATTTTTTGATACTGAGGGGTCGACACTGTAAAATGGGAGAATTATGTATCGAAAAAGAAAAAAGAGCAGGTCGACTACCCCTTCCTTTTTGTCCCTGAGTGTCTACAAGTCGGAAAAATTACAATCTAGTTTGCTATAAGATTGTTAAGTACACCACTCTAATGTATAAGTTTGGCATTTCCATGTATTTTAAAACATTTCTTACAAAACTAAAAAAGACCTCCAATTTGGTCCTACACACATTTTATATATTTTCTAAAAATGATCAAAACTGTGCTAAACACTTACATTCTCATGTACAACAATACAGCATACCATCAGTCGGATTACAGAAAAGTACAGAAAAAAATCAAACACTCAAAAAAGGGGAAAAACAGTTTGAAATACTGTTGGAGAATACTGCTAATTAGGAATCTCAAGGAATAAAGATCTAACATCAGTGGCTATGATCATTCCTGCATAGGTTAATGCAACCGTTGTTTAAAGAGTCAGCTGTTCTTTCTTTTAATCTCTTATATACAGCCTCTCTACGTTACTGTACGACATTGCTTAAGGGTGCAAATGATGTTACAACTTCTAACAAACACCCTTTGGTTCTCGTTGTGGATTGAGAAAAAGGAAAAAAAATTATAACAGTTATCATACAGAAAAATCCAAGAAATACCTCACAAACAAGAAATGGCAGAAAAAGAGGACCGGGGCCATTTTGACAGAATGGTCAATGCTGGGTGCTATACTGCAGCAGAGGATTCAGCCTGTGGTAGAAAAGCACAATGGTAGGAGAATTAAACCACTGCCACCATCCATTAAAAGTAGTGAGGGTAACATAAAAAATGTTACATGAGTACATAGGAAAAGGGGCTGCTAAGTAACCCCCCAGCACTCCACATAAAATGGGGTGTGCTGGACCTACATAGCAAAAAGGTAAGTAAAGTCAATTTCATTTTACTACTCTTGGGAACAGTAGTTTACGGAAGAGAAGGTATTCAAATCCAAAGGACTTCTCTGTGACACTGCACTGAGGGAGCTGTGTGTTGCCATACAAAAAGTAGATGCCTATGGAGTTTGTCAGACTCCAAAAACAAAGGAAATACAGAATCCAAATCAGATCAAAATACATGAGAGAGTGAGAAAAAAGTCTCAGTCACTCCAGGATAAAAATTAAAAAGAGTGCTGCCGAAGCTACATGGAAAAAGGACCGAAGTGCATCCAACAAGGCACTATTTTCAGAACAGTCCAACATATATAAACAATCCATACTCACCACCAAGGCATCCTCCAACAGCAGAATATCAAAAGCCTTCTCAAGTTCACGTGAACTCATCACCATCCTCCGTGAACTTGAAAACCCCACCACACCCCCATTGACCATCACCAAAGATGACATTTGGTGCAGTGAACATTCAAGATGCCCTGACTGGAAAAATCTCACAATTACAAAACAAAATGAATTCCAAAGTACACAACTTTCACATCAGCTAACCTCAAACCCCACCAATGTACCTTCTGTACACCTACAGCTCTTTTCAGGTCTCTCCCATCACCAGTCTTGATCTGGAGAACCTAATGAAGGGCATCAAGCCTCATGGTGCAAAGGAGACACCTGTCCCACCACCATGATCAAGCAATGCCTGGCACAATTCACCCCCCTAATCACAGCCATTGTCAATGGCTCCTTTTCCTCCAACACCATCCCCTCGTGCCTAGAGAATCCTGTATCACCCCTTTGTAAAAATAAAAACTCACTGGACCCTATCAACACACCAATTATCGACCTATCACCACTGCCCCAAGCATTCTGAAAATCTTAGCTAGAATTGCCTACACCCAAATGCAGGCGTTTCTGGAAGATCACTCTATCTTCAACCGCCACCAATCCGGCTTTTGCCCTGGTGACTTTAAGAATCAACTAGACAATGCCATTGATGCTGAAAAACTCCCCCTCCTGATGCTAATTAATCTCTCTGCCACATTTGAAATGGTAGACAGCAAGACCCTCTTCCACCACTTAACACCACCTAATATCAATAGCATGGAGTTTTCAGTATACAGTAATACGAGCACAAAAAGATGTAAGAGTCATGAGTTAACTGTTGTTATTACAACATGAATGGGAGGAGAGAGTAGTGTGTGTGTTCTGTGTTATGTTATTGGTATTGTGAATCCTTGTTCGAACACACACCACCGTGACAAAAAATGAAGGGATAGACCTATTATTTAATAAGTGTAAGTTGGTCCTACATGGTGGGCAGTCTTAGTTCAGTGAGTTTAAAAAAGGTGGCAGGAGGGTGGATGCTCTCCCTCTCACTCTCTCACTCGCTCTCACGCACTCTCTCGGTTTCCTCGGCTGGCAGTTTTCTCAGAAGAGTTTACATTCTCGGGGGCTCTTATTCTTTGGCTGACTCTGGGTGAAGTGTGTGGCAGAAAGGCTGGCAGAGGATTCTGTGGGCTCGTTCCAGGCACAAAGGGAGTTGACCAGATAAAGAGTTCTTCTGTCCGACAACTAGACTGGAGTCCCGAGCAGTTCAGGACACACCTAAAATCAATTGTTATACTTGGTTAGTTCTGTTAATTGAGGTGAGCCTGATGATTGAATAATTTGTCATCAGATAGTGTAGAGTGGGTAAATCATTTTTTAGGTGTTGCACTGTACATTTTAAACATAGACATATGTGTTCATGTATCTCCATTAATGTGATAACATTCAGATGTGACAGAAATTCATACTCTGCCAAGTTCTGTTGCAAAGTTCAAGGCTAATGTTGGCAGAACTCTGGGCATATCACGAATAGCATGTTTTGAAACCCATGGCAGGAAAGGCTTCATTTTACACAGCAGAGCATTTTGAAGTTCATTCATTCATTGTGGGAAATTATCTGCAAATGAGTTGTGATTATTCAATCCCCTTTCATCTGTGAAATAAGTTTGAATATATTCTGGATATCGTGCATTGCAAATGTCATTCTGTACCTTGCATATTTTGAACCTCTGATAAAGGATACAAGAAAAAAGGTGAAATAGCCTCAGTGTACATATTATATGTTCAGGTTCCTGAGATGGAATACAGATAGATACAGAGTGGGTGGTAAATTAATTTTACTGCAGGCAGTATTTCATTTAACACCTGTGGTCAAATGCAAAACAAAGTTAAGTTGCGTTCTTCTAAGAGGCTCTGGATGAATGTTCAAATTTCATTTACATAGTAAATGAATTTTGAGATGGAAGCCAAAAGGGCATGATGTGGTATTATAAATAAAATACTGCAAGGGCATACAATCATCATTGAGAGGGTACTAAGTCCAGTATTTACTTACCGTTAGTGATCCCAGTATAAGAACAATTATCAGGTGGTACTCTAAAGTTAGGCTCACCACTATACCAAGAAATACCAAAAATACCAACAACCAAAAATACCACCAACCAAAAATACTCCCAAAAATGCATGGGTCCAGTATCTCCCTTGATGCTTCTCTCAATATGACCCGCCAAATCAATAATTGTATTTATTATTAATGTGTTATAGCTTAACATAAGCTTTTCACATTTCATAAATTACATAGAATAAATATTCTTATTACATTATGTAACAGTCTATAAAAAGAAAATGATTTTTTAAAATGAGAAAAATTAACAGTAATATCAAAAAGAAAAGTAATAGAAAATTTCAAATAAGCACACCATAATCAAAATTGAAAGAAGGAAAAAAAAAATTCTGATGAACAACAATTACTAGTGCAGAGACTTATTAATTCATAGATACAGCTCTAGCAAAAGTTAGCATACATAGACAGGAAGATGACTATAAACTTATGTCCAATGATTTCTCTATATTCAACCATATGTTGTAAATTGCAATGTAAAGTTTCAGTCCCCTTGAATTGATTGCCCTTAACCAGAAGTCATTGCTACTAACGTGGTCCAATCTGTGGACAAAATCTGCATAACATTTTGTATAGACTTTTAGCATAGCCGGACATCTGGTAAGGACGTGTTTGCCGGTTTCAGCCTCTGATCTGTCCATGCACAATCGCAGGAGCGTTCGGATTTAGTGAGGTTATTCTTAATCCCACTTATAGCCAGTACCAGGAGCTGATCAATCCTTAGCAGGAAAATAAATCGTCTCAAGCGCGGTGAAGGGCAGAGATTCAAGTATGGTGATGGTTGGGGGCGTGGCCTGAGCCCATGGAGTGAGGTCGTCTTGAGACGGAGCTCCTGTCACGATCCGTGCACATATCCGACTTAGAGACATCCTGGTGCACGCTGCAGTGGCCCGAGCGCAGGGTAGGGAGGAAGAAGTATTCCTGCAACAGCTGAGCGAAATCCTGAGAAAAAACGGAGCGTTTACATAGTAAAACGCCCGACGGTAAGAAAGCCCGGTGAAAATCCAAGATGGCGGACGGAGCCGCGGCCTCGCAGTAAAGGGTAAATCTGACTGGGCCAAGGAGCAGACCAGCCAGTGATCCCGCGGCAACCGACCCCCCCTCGTGGGGAGAAAAACAAGAAAAAGGCTCGGCGAGAAAAGGACGTGGGCACCTCACCGGGGGAAGGAGCGGCCAGGAGGAGACAGACCCCGTGGGGAGGCCGACGGGCACGGACAGCAGAAGGGACGTCACCACGCAGCGGACCTCTGATGGTGAACGAGCCAGGACCCGTGGGGGAGACACCGGGCAGCGCACGCCGGATGAAGCGGTAGGACCCCCGGCTCCAGGTCACTGACTGAGCGGCCTAGGGGAAAGGCCTCCCGGCGCCGGAGCGAGGGGGAGGCGGCCCGCTTCCCTGGACACCAACACACACCAGGCAGGACTGCCTAACTGCCGCCATTACACCACCAAGATAAGGCAAAGTCTGGGCCCCCGATGGACCAACATGGCGCCCACGCAATAAGGTGAAGGGCTACAGTGCACGACCCGTAGAAGATAGAGGAGGAGCCGGGTCGGGAACATCGAGACGGAATTATCAGGACTCGGTGCTAGCATCCAGCTGTCCATGGGACCGAGGGCGGACGGACACACAGGGGCACAATGCCAAATAAGAAAAACGAAGGGAAGGTCAAGAAGAGCACCATGGACACCTACACCAAGACACCAGGGCAAAAACAGACAACGCCAACAGACGTGGAAATGGCTGCACCTCAACCGACAGAAGACGCAAACGACGGCACAATCATAGGAGCAATAGCTGCCATGAAGACATCTCTCGAAAACAAAATGGACGCAACAATAGGGGCCCTAAAGGTGTCGCTAGAAAACAAACTGGATGCGGTGATGGTGGATGTGGGCCTCCTTCGTCAGGATACGAGGAACCTGGCGGAGAGGGTGGGGGCGACAGAGCAACAGGTGCAGCAAAACACAGCGGGAGTCACCACAACACGGACGCAATTAACGGAAGTATTGCAAAGAGTCTAGGCCCTGGAACGGAGAGCGGAGGATGCGGAAGGCAGAGCTAGGAGGAACAACATTCGTGTAATCGGACTTCCGGAAGGCGAAGAAGGTAACGACCCTATGGAGTACATAGAAAACATGCTTCTCCAGGAGGTAGGGGCCGGGGAGTTGTCCCAGAGCTTTGTGGTAGAGAGAGCACACAGAGCACTGACAAAAAGACCCCAACCGGGCGCCCCTCCGAGACCGATAATTGCCAGGATCATGAACTACAAAGACAGAGACAAAATACTGGCGTTCTCAAGAGGGGGAGGGGGGATTGTCAGACACTCCTCTAAGATCATGATTTACCCGGACTTTACAGCCTTGGTCCAAAAGCAGAGAGCACAGTTTGGCCCAACGAAAGAACAACTTAGGTGTGCAGGGGTGAGATACATGCTGTTGTTCCCCGCCAAACTCAAGGTGCTACACCAGGACAAATCATGCTTCTTCGACTCGGCGGAGGAGGCCCACAGATGGATGGACGCACAGGGCATCCCCCAGCTAAGGCAGAGAAACACCAACAACAATGCAAACAGACCCTGATAATGCGAAACGAGGGAGAGAAAACGCAGTCACGCGCAATGTTACCAAACAATTGATAAGCAACTAAGCCGGAAGACAAGTATGAAGGAGCGATCAACCTCACTCTAGTCAAGGTCGGCTGAGAAAGGCGACGCCCCCGCACAGTGAGAGTGATCACCAAGTTTAGATGCCAGTTTTAAGGCATCACGCCGCTGCAAATCGCCCTCTCAAGGGAGTACGAGGAGGGAAGCGGTGGAGCCCGAGCAGGAGCAGGGTGGCTGGGCGTTTGTTAATTAGTGTTTGTTTGGGTTAAGATGTTGAGTGTGGTGAATGGACAGCTTATGGTGCAGGCAACAGGAAAACGACCGCAGAGGATGAAGGGGAGATACGAGCAGAAGGTGACCAGAGGTATATACGGCAAGTGGCAATAGATGACAGTCATGGCCGCACCAGATGCGGGGGCCCCGCAACAGGAACCGCAGGAGACTCCCACACAGGGAGAGTAGAGAGCAGGACACGGAGACCCGGCTGTGGGATGAGGAAGCCGGACCCCAAAAAAGTACAATGGGGCAAGACAGCACGTCAATAGTCACCTGGAACGTGCGAGGCCTTAATGCGTATATCAAGAGACTTAGGGTCTATGCATGGCTAAATCGAATGAAGGTCAAAATAGCGATGCTCCAGGAAACACACCTAACTTCACAAAAGCAGGTCAAGGTGACCAAGAAATGGGGAGGACAAACATAGAGCGCCACGTACTTGAACTATGCACGGGGAGTGCTGATATGGATTGCCCCGGGGGTTCTGTTTCAAATGCTCCGGCAGGAGTCAGACACTGAGGGAAGGATGGTGTTGGTGCACGGAATGCTGGAACATAAGGAAGTGAGCCTGATCAACACCTACACCCCGAATTGTGACGCAGCAGACTTCTTTAAAAAGTTGGCGCCCAGACTCGCCCAGTACAGGGAAGCGACGTTCATCTGAGCCGGCGACTTCAACTGCACCTTAAACCCGTTGGTGGACAGGTCGGACGACAGGCACAGGAAGCCAGCGGCCCCGGCGAAGGAACTGCATAGGACCTTAGAGGGATTACAACTGGTCGACATCTGGAGACAGGTAGATAGAGAGGGGAGGGGGTACACACACTACAGTGCACCGCATGGGACATTTACACGGTTGGACTACATATTCACGGGCAGGGAATCATTACATGATTTCACAGAAATCACTATCAAAGCACGCACACTCTCTGACTAGGCCCCAGTATTAGCAATATGGGCACACACCCATAGGAAAGCCCCGATACCTACCTGGCGGCTCCGGGCAGAGGCCCTAAAAGAGGGAGAGCTGGAGGAACACCTCCAAGAGTCCATAGAGGATTACTTCGAGCAGAATGAGGGTAGCATGGAAAGTAGTTCTACACTATGGGACGCGTTCAAAGTCGTGATAAGGGGGGCGGCAATAGGCAGGACAGGGGGGCTAACGGGGGCAGCTATGAAAGAGCTCGGTGAACTTGAGAAGATGATAGAAAAGGAAGAGCGACGAGCGGGAACGGGAGGGAGTGAGTCCCGAGAGCTAGTGGAATTGAGGTCAGACTGTATGGTACTTTGGGAAAAAGTGGGAAGGCTGAATTACGGGAGATATCTACAACGCCTACATGCGGAAGGGGATAAACCCAGTAGACTTTTAGCGTGGCTCACTAGACAGGAAAACAAAAGAGATCCCATAACAGTGTTAGAAGATCACACAGGGAAAGAGATCAGAAATCAGGAACATATTAACAACCTATTTGCCCAATTCTACGAGCGACTATATGCCCCGAACCCAGAGATAGATTCAGAGGACATAGCGGATGCACTAGCAGAAATTAGATTACCAAAATTGGCAGAAGAACAGGCCCAGTCGTTGGATGCACCTATCACGGTAGAGGAAATAGAGGGCGTGATTATGGAGCTCCCCACAGGGAAAACCCCGGGCCCGGACGGAATCCCGGGGGAGTTTTATAAAACATTCAAGAGTACCATCTCCCAGAAGCTACTTGATGCGTATCATGGCGCATACGAGAGTAATCGGCTGCCACCCAGCATGTCCGAATCGACGATAGTCCCGATCCTAAAACCAAGGAAGCCGCCCAAGCAATGTGCTTCCTATAGGCCAATCTCCCTTATCAATCAGGATGCTAAAATTCTGACGGCGGTGTTAGCCAACCGCCTGAAACAAGTTGTGCCCACCTTGATCCACTCGGACCAAACGGGCTACGTCCCGGGGAGGAACACATCGTGGAATCTTCGCAGATTGCACCATGTACTAGAAGAGACAAATCAAAGACAAGGCGAGAGCGCAATAGTGTCCTTGGACGCTGTCAAAGCGTTTGATTCGGTGCATTGGGAGTGGCTGGTGAGCGCACTCGCCCACTTTGGCATTGGTGAGGGATTCCTCCGATGGATCAAACTGCTATACAACGAACCTAGAGCAAGGGTGTAGACGGGGCGATTCATCTCAAGGGAGTGGAGGATACACAGCGGCACCAAGCAGGGATGCCCACTGTCGCCATTATTATACATTCTGGCCCTAGAGCCGCTTGCGGCCTTCCTTAGAGCGGAATATGGGGATACCGGGATAAACATAGATGAGGTGCTCCACCAAATCTCGCTGTACGCGGACGATATGCTGTTATATGTAGAAAGTCCAACCATCAATCTACCATGCCTCCTAGAGGCGATCGTAGCATACACCAGACTATCGGGCATAGCAATCAACAGAGATAAATCCCTGGTATTTCCCCTGGCGGGGCTAAGGCAAGTTCCCCCGGGCAGCCTCCCAGACCTGGGCCTGACATGGGCACGAAACTCCTTCAAATATCTCGGAATAGAAATACACCACGACACTGCTGACACCCATAGGAAAAACACACTGGCGGCACTGGAAAAAACACAGAAATCAATGGTCTTCTGGGGAACACTCCCACTGGGGATGATGGGGAGGGCGTCCCTCCTGAAAATGGTGGTGCTACCGCGCCTGCTATATTACTTCACAAACATCCCACACGCCATTCCCAGAGCCTTCTTCAACAGATTAAATACGATAACACGGAATTTCCTATGGGGGGGAGGGAGGAACAGAATCGCAATGGAGACTCTCCAGAAGGACTACGAGGATGGTGGCATCAGGCTACCGGATTTCGAAAAATACTAGTTAGCAGGACAACTGCAGTTCGCAGTCAAGTGGCTAGGAGAGGATGAAACGATAGACACAATCGTCTTTCAGCCAGCACTGAAACAATACTATCTGAGAGAGATCTTGTGGCTTGACACACCCCAGCTCAGGACCCTGCCGAACATGCTTAAGATTGCAGTGGGGCTATGGAAAAGGGCATGGAAACTCCAGGGTATGAAGGACCCGTGCTCGACACAGATCCCTTTGGCGGGCCTCCTAGGGGGGAACACGAACATGCTGGCGATGTACCGAGTGCACTGGGAGGCCAAAGGTGTAGCACAAATTGGAGACCTGAGGAGAGGAGAGAGGTGGGAAGACTTTCGAGAAATAGTAGATGACCACGAGATACACGAAGGCCAATTCATCCTTTATAATTGCATAATACGAAATATCAAAAAAAGATGGCCAGAATGGATAGATCCGGAGGAGGAGGAGATGACAGAGCTAGACGTATGGTACGACATTTCAGAGGGAACCCACACAACCTCCAGGTTATATGAACAATTGCTAAAAACAGCAGACTCGCAAGGATCAAATACGAGACGACGTTGGGAGGAGAAACTCCAGAGGCCATTTAGTGATCAAGAATGGGCTAGGGTGCTAAGATACCCAAAAATGGTCTCAAGGAATGCACTGTTCAGGCAGGCACAGCTATACATCACACACCGAGCATACCTCACCCCCAAGAGGATGCACAAGATGCGGATGGAGAACCAAAACAGGTGCCCACGCTGCCTGGCCGAGGACGCCGACGTGCTCCACATGTTCTGGACATGCCCAGTGATACAGACTTTCTGGGACAGAATCAGAACCAAGATAGCACAAGGCGGACTTCAACTACAAGCAGAGCATCCAGAGAGATACCTTCTAGGCCTCTTCCTGAGAGGAAGCAGACACGAATCGACCCAAGCAAAAGTAAAGGACCTAATATGCATATTGGCTAAAAGAAGAATAGCAATGTCATGGAAGTCAAAGGAGGGCCCGAACATAGATGCATGGTGGTCAGATCTCCAAAAGTGGGCGCAGACAGAGACTGTGGTGTGGGTAAGAGCGGTGAAAAGAGGGGAAGGGGAAACAGTACACAAGTTGGCCGCATGGAACTCCTTGATGCAGGACTCTCGACATGAGAGAAGAGGGAGATAATGAGGACCCCGTGGGGACAGCAGAATAAAGAGTAAGAATGAGATTACCCGGCACGAGTGCCGAGGCGAGACACCTCTGTAAAGAACTCAGCGGTAGACCCAACAAAGGTGATGGACATGAAGGGTACGGTCGCCTGAGATCCCCGAGGCTGCGGAAGTATGGCAGGCTCCGAGGAACATCCTAACGTGCCAGTGATGCTGAGCCATGCCAGATTGTACGTTTTGTTTTTGTTGTTTTGTTGTTGTTTAAGACCAATAAAGAAATTTAAAAAAAAAAAAGTATGGTGATGGTTTCTTGAAAGTATAATTCATATATTGCACAAATTTGTAGCACTTCAGATCTTCCAAGTGCACGAAATTATTGATCCAGTCATGTAGCTCAGATTTCTTTGATAGCGATCTGAGCGAAGATGCTGTATCCGCTTGTTGTCTTTGGGTCCAACCAATCATTTCAAGATAACAGTCCATATGTTTTTTCATAAGTAGATATGAGGAGGATTTATTAATTTTGCAGTGCATTGCCGCTAGCAAGAGATTGTCTGTATCAGGTTTCATTTTTAAATACAGCTCAGCTCTTTTTCTAAGTACCTGGGATTTCCAAGAGATGAGGCTCAGTTCTAATCTGAGGATGGCCATGGGTATGCAAGCCGGAAGTCTGAGTATTTATTTCTAGTATTTTCCTTCAAGGATCTGCAGCCACTCCATGTCCATCAGTTGTAATGCATTTAGGCCATAAGTTGTCATTGGTGCTAATCCCTGAAGGTATAGTTCTCGTGCTGCCCAGATGGTGTGCCCACAGTGAGATGTAGAAAAGCGATATATCAGGGCTGTAACTTGGGCTGCTCTCGTGATTCTGGCCTGTTTACACATAGTGTATTGCCCCTTGGGCTCAATCTCAATGCCCAAATATCTGTAGTAAAAGGTGTAGTGAATTGCAGTCCCATGTTTTTTGACACTCACTCGTGGTATCTTCTTGGAACTAAATACTACCATCTGGGTTTTATTCAAATTGATTGCCAGGCCGTTGGTTTGTGTGTAGGACCATAGTGCCTCTGCTGACCACCGGATACTGCTGATAGTATGGTCCATGATGACTAAGTTGTCAGCGTATGCTAGGACCAGACAGTGAGTGGTTCCAATCTTAGGGGGGCAGTTGTGTTCCGATGCTAGTATTTTGGGTATATCGTGGACAAACAGATTATATAATAATGGTGCCGTAACACAACCTTGTTTTACTCCACGATTTTGTCTAATCTTATTGGTCATATTCCCCTTGGAGTCTAACTTCAGGGAGACTGTAGTATTAAGGTGTAGTAGTCTGAGGTAGTGTAGTATTCCTTTGGGGCAATCCAAATTCTCGAGTTTGGACCACAGTAACTCCCTAGGGACTAGGTCGAAAGCAGTCTTAAAGTCAATAAACAGAGCATATAGGGGCGGATTACCTGGTGTTCTGGCCTTGTTATGAAGGATATCCATTACAACCAGGTTGTGTGTAGTGGAATATCAGCCCCTAAAACCGCATTGAAATCGGTCTAAGATCTTTTCTCTGTCTGCCCATGTTAGTAACTCATGTAATAGGTACGCTGCGAATAACTTGCCCGTACAATCCAACATGGATAATAGACGGTAGTTACCAGGGTCCGTACGGGCTCCCATCTTATAGACAGGGACCAAGGTTGCTGTCTGCCAGGATTCCGGGATGCACCCCTCATTCAGGATCTTTTCAAATAGTATCTCAAGTACTTCTGCCCAGTACTCCGGGTTACTCTTTAGGATAACATTTGCTAGTCCATTGGGCCCAGGAGCTCTCGAGGTTTTGAGCTTTTTTATCCTGGCAATCAGCGATTCAACTGTCACCTTAAAAGGGGGAATAGGTCGGCCCAGAATGTTCCTCTCCTGGGACTTGTCATGGCAGTGTGATTGCGGGTTTTCAGGAATTCCTCCCACTGGACTATACCAATTGGGTTAGACAAAGAATTGTTGGTGCCTCCCCGCGCCATGCTCAGCAATCCCCATATAGATCGGGAATTCCCTGTGCAGAGTGTTTGAACTGTTTTTTGCCATTTGAGTAGTTTAGTTGTGTAACGTTTCTGCCTAAGCCATACTCCGTAGGCGTTTTTCAGCTTCTTGCTTAGATTCAGATAATTGATCCATGTAATGGATGCTTAACGCAGCTTTCTCAGATCTGCTCTTACGATTCGTTTGGCGTCTATGATTTCAATGTCAAATGCGTTAGTAGACTTAACTTCAGGGGCCAGCATATTTGTTTTAACAGTTGCGTAGCAATACGAGAATGATGTAATCCATTCTTCAATCTCATTGCTAGTCATAGTAAGAAGCTCAGCACGACCCATATTTGGTTCATCAATTGTATATTCTGCAGCTTTTTGGATGTTTTTATCGGGTCAGCAAATATTAGAGGAGGCGTGGTTCATCTTCAGCTCTCCCAAGGGTCTGTTCTGTATGTGCTGTACCATGTAATTGAATGTGAATGTGAGTGTTGCATGATCTCTCCAGTCATTGTCATTAATCTTCATATCCGTGACCCAAGTGGCCATAGAGGGGCTGACATAAATGTAATCCAATTTGCTTCTGGATTTGGTATTACCCCATGTTGGTTGTCCCGGGTAATCACTGGTGGTTCTACCATTTAGGATTTCAAAGTTCCATGACTTGAAGAAGTTGAGCCATAGTAATCCCTCAAAGTTTGCACCTGCATGTCTCATCTTGCCTATACTCTTCAGCAGGGGATTATTGCTTGTGCTCACATCTCCAATTAAATGGCAGTTAAAGTCACCAGCAAATATTACCAGATTTTTCTTTACATCTGTCATCCAGTCGATCAACAGATCATGACAGGCTTCCTGGATATGATCTCTGTGGGCAGATTCAGGAGGATTATATATGTTAACCAGCAGTATTTGCTACACTATGTCTTTTCCAGGAAGTTCCAATTCCACCGCTAGTACAAATTCATCCATATTCATGTGGATACGGGTGGATCTTAGTGGATGTAAAATTCCAATGAGTAGGCTTCCATATGGTCTTCCCTTCTGCCCCTTTTTGGCCAGTTCCTGTTGTATAGTGTAACCATTTAGCAGGGCTCGAGAGGTTAGCCACGTCTCCTGAAGGCATATGCAGGCATGTCCTGTTAGTAGAGGGATGGAGCCATCAGGCGTTAGTAGGTTGCTAAATCCCCAACAGTTCCATGATATTATGGTTTGATCTCATTGTCTTAATGTTAATGCCGGTAGAGACTCCGCGAGCCACTTGAGAACGTTCTGTACATCTGCCATCTGTACCGAATCGCCTTTTGGTAACTGTGGTGTTATACTTTCTTCCGTTTTTGGACTTGACATCTGTGTTGGCCATTGTGGGTCAGTCATGTTAGGGTCAACATCTATTTCCATGTCTGCTTCCCTCAGGCTGGTTTTAAAATTGCGTATCAGATTGGCTGTAGCTAAAAATGTACAGTGTAAAGCCGATGTACTAAAATTCCTGACTTTCAGTGGTTCGACAAATTCAAAGTCCTCAGATCGTAATACTCTCAGCTGCGGAATGGAGTGCAGTCTGGTCATCAATGCTGATCTGGTGATCCAGTCATGATCGCTGGTTTGATACAAGTTTTTAATAAGGCAAGTTCTTCCACCTTGGGGCACTATACTATTGTCATTATACTCAGCTGGTACTAGTATTGATGGTGGAGGTTTGTTATTCAGTGGCAATGAGATAACTGATACGTTGTTTGTGTTATTCTGAACTGAGTTCGTATCCTGCACGTCTAAGCAGAGAGATGGCTCTGAGTCCCCCGCCACTGCTGGACGAGAGGTATTGCTCTTGTCTGAAATGAGCCAGCTGGTCAGCTTACCCTCTTTTCCTGCAGTGCGTTTGTGGGCACGTGCCACTTTCCGTTTAACTTTTCTCGGCCCCTTTTTGGGTGTACTGCCTTCCGTCGGTCTGGAGATTTCATCCTCCAGCTCTGCTGTATCAGGTAATGGTATAGTTACAACTTGACGCTTTCTCCTTCCGATCGCTCTTCTGGTCAAACGTCGCTGTTTACGTGAGAAATAGATTTCCGAGTTATTTGTGATGTTTGAGTCCTGAACCACAGGTTCAGAGCTGTCTGGAATATTAACGTTACTTTCTTCCAGCTCAGACTCCTTATGACTGTTTTTCTCTGTATCTCCTATCGACAAGGTGAGGGTGACATCCAATATCTTCCCACACATCTTTAGCAGAATGTTTAATGCAAATTGTAAGGACGCAACCGAGGCTTGCAAGTCACCCAGAGTTGTACAATGTTCTGCTTGATCACTGCTGTTTTCTGGTTCCAAAGAATCCAAGTGTACGTCCAAATTAGGGGAAGCAGATAGTCTGTTGTATACTTCACGTTGCGTATCAATAGTCTGATGTTGATAGCTATTGATCAGATTACCAGCGTTGCTTCCTGGTAGCGGAGTCATGGCTCACTGCATAGATAAGCAGAGATCTAGCAATGAGTTATTATCAAATGTACTTTCCCCTAGTCCCTCTGAGTTGTTAATCATGCTATGACTGCCAGACTCCTTCTCCACAGATGGTATTGAGATAATTGGGTTAAGGGTGCCCGTAAGTGGAAAGAAGTCAGTAATGGCGCCTTTTTCCATCGGTGCAGGTTTAGTACCCTTACACTTATTCATCCCTGTTGTAGAAGTCCTGCCCTTCTGATTTCGAAGGTTGTACCTCGTGGCAGAACACTTCTTGGCTGTGAGCATAATGTATCTTATCCCTCTCCTCTGCAGAAGATCTTACAGAAATAGAGGGTGCAAGATTGGAGGAAAATCTTGCGGTCAATTAGGTAGTTAATCAGTTAGTTAGTGGGATCCCTGCAGTTAGTCAGTAACAGTAGCAGCAGTGGGAGTTTGTTCACTTCTATCACTGTAAGCAGCCCACACAACTGAGTTGCAAGTCACTGACACTCTAGTTTAATCACTCCAAACTGCCAGGCGTCAGAGACAAAGATCTGATTTTATTAGTGTGGACCTGGACGTGAATTCTCTTGTGGTTGAAACAGTTGGTTCAGAGACAAAAATGGCGCTTACAGTCTTGATAATGCTCGTGTCACAATAGGTTTGCCTTATGTGCTTGGATCAAAGGCGTTTCCTGCAGTCTCCCAGACACAGCAGAAGTAAGAATAAATAAAGCCAATGCTTATAGGCCACTCCCTCCCTTTGCACTCTTAGCAGCCCACTAACCAGTTCAGCATAGGGCTGCTCTGGCTGCTGCAGCGCTATAGCTAACGGTACTCTTGTGCTCTTATTGGAGCCAGGGGGGGGGGGGGGCAAAGAATAAAAGGAAAAGAAAAAAAAGGGAATATTGGGAGTGGGCGAGGACTCAAGACGGGTCTGTGGAGCGAGTGTGGCGTAGAGGAGAGATACGATATTTCACTGCACAGGAGTAGGGGTTAGCTCTCTATTTACCGAGGTGTCTGTGCATCTATTGGTTGGATTGCGGTACTGCCGGTTCCTCGGCCTCGGCCGACTCCTCGGCCAGGGAGACAAGGCGTTTGGTAGAATAATACTACTACCCCTAGTCTCAGCTCACTTTGCCTCTCCTCACCTCCTTGCCTCCTTGCTGCCTCCTTGACAACTCATTTGCCTCGTTTGACTAGCCGGCGTGAGTCCAATGCGAGTCCAGTGCTCCGGGGAAGCTACGGCTCCAGCTCCGGGTCCGGATCCAGGGAACGTTGCTCTCGCTCCCCGAACGAACGCTTGCCTCAGCTCCGAGTGCGCATCTGGCGTCCGGGCACACGTCTGTTTAGAGGAAAGCACCTATAACCTCAGAACGTCAAGCCGCACCAACATTTGCTGTCACTGGTAGAGACACAGTGTACTCAGTGGCCGCTTCCGACATCTGTATCATCATTGAGATGCTTGTGTGATTCACAAAAACCTAATAGGTTAATATACCCCCTACTATAGATATCTGGGAATTGAGATAGAGCCCAAGGGCCAATACACGATGGGTAAGCAAGCCCGTATTACGCGAGCGGCTCAAATTAGTGCCCTGATATATCGTTTTTCCACTTCTCATTGCGGATACACAGTCTGGGCTGCAAGACAATTATATCGACAGGTCTTAACCCCCATGACCACCTATGGACTAGAAGCCTTGCAGTTGATGGACTTGGGTTGGCTCCAGATACTAGAGGGGAAATTCTGGAAGAAAATACTCAGACTTCCGAATTGCATACCAATGTCTATCATCAGACTGGAACTGGGTCTTATTTCTCTGAAAGCGCAAGTACTCAGAAAAAGGGCTGAACTTTACCTAAAGATGTGTCATGATGCCTACCTCTAAGGAGCCAGGCCGGGCCCAGCAACCCCAGAGGCAGACATCATTTTCCCCAGGGAAGTCTCAGCGGGCCCAAGTCGGGGCCCTTTGGACTCAGTCCTGGCGCCTTAGGCTCCAGGCTCATAGCGGACCCCAGTCCTGGCGCCTTAGGCGCCAGGCTCATAGAAGAGGATATGTGTTTAAGTGCTTGGGTGCACACTTACCTGATGCAGACCTTGCTGCTTCATCCAGGCCCTCTTGAGGCCTGAATGGGACTACTTAACCTGTAGGACTACTTCACCACCCGGGTGTGGTCGGGGAAGGATACATACCTGATTGGTGGAAGGATACATACCAGGAACTTCTTCCAAGGCTATTTAAACCCCACCCGAACAGCCACACATGCTTCGCGTTGTTCTGCACCTAGCAGCTGGACGCTCACCGTGTCAGCTCCTGCATCCTGACTTCAGCCACGCCTGCCAGCACCCTGGAACACCTGCAAGGGGAGAAAGGAAGAGAATAGGAGAAGAAAAGCCCTTACCTGCTAAATCTGCATCCCGGAGTCATTTCTCCAACGGCACTGAAAAGGAAGACATCATTTAAAAGGCATTTCGTTTCGATCTCTGCAGCGCTGCATTTTACTCACCTTTGCAAGGCGCTTCCATCTTCAGCAGCGATCTTCCGGATTCAGCTACGCCCCGGCGCCTTGAGGAAAAAAGACAAGAACAAAGGTGAGAGGGAGAAAAGGAATAAGGAAAGCTCAGTTTCCTTTTAAGTCTTACCTGTTGGATTATTCCCACTGCATTTCGGGTCCTGCCGCTTCCTGGCATCTCCGGACCCCGGCCCCTATGGGGAAAAAAGACAAAGACATTGAATGAGCGAATGCAAAGACATTACCTGAGCGCTCATCCAGAACTGTTTCACTTCGGGTCGGCGCCATATCTCCGGCACTCCGAACCCCGGCCCCTAAGGGGAAAAAGACATAAGCATTAGCGCTTGCTGCAATTAGACAACGAACATTATTATTAAGCTTGAACTTTTGAACAGAACTTTTACAGCGCCTTACCTGAACAGTCAAGCTTACCTGAACTCCCATCAATCCTCAATCCAGTGAAGTAACTGGGTTTCAACGCGCCCCTGCATCAGAAGCAGGATGGAGAGCTCATCCTTCCAAACCCTAAGGTGAGGCTTCACGGGGAATCGTGGAGGAGGTATCGTGGAGGGTTGGAAGGGAGTGGGAGGCTTGAGCATTGTTCCACAGTTGGTAATACTCCCTTTTCACGCACAGGAGGGTATCCAACGAGCCAGGGAAGCCAGAATAGAGGGGCCCTTCCTGTCCATCTTCAGAGTTCTGCGCCTTCGACGCCGCGCCTCCGTGGGAACCAGGTGAGCGTTACAGAACGCGAAGCCTTACCACAATTTCCCACCTGGGCGCTATGGAGACTTCCGAGACAGATCAGTTGGCCCATCTTTTAGGGGAATTACGGGCAGAAGTGCACTCAGCCCGCCAGGAGACTAATGCTCTCAGAAGGGAACTAATCCTATCCAAGGAAAGAACTGATGATCTGGCCAAAAGGTTATTGCAGGGCCAGGCAGAGCACACTCCTTTACCTGTTTCCGGAGATATTTCTACAACAATGGGTTCGAATAACCCGGTACAAATCAATCTACCTGGACACATGCCTTTGGCCCCGCCGGAACGTTTTGCGGGGGATCCCAATAAATATGCCGTTTTTATGAACCAATGCCGTTTACACTTTTTATGCAGGCCCGGGGCCTTCCCCAACGACCAGACCAAAGTAGCCTTTGTACTATCTTACCTCAGTGGCTGTGCTGCCGATTGGTCTATTTCATTGGTAAATCAGGATGATCCCATTCTCCGGGATTTCCAGGGCTTCCAGGCCAGCATGGAAAGATGGTTCGCTCGACACTCGCAGGGACAGGCCCTTGACAACGAACTGCTATCCTTACGACAAGGTAATCAGGATCTTTTGTCCTATATCGCCACCTTTAATAGACTAGTTGTGAAAACCGGATGGCCTGAAAATAAAAGGATCACATTGTTTCATCGAGGCCTGCGCGGAGAGCTTAAAGATGTTATAGCTCAGATAGTAGATCCACCCCAGGCCTGCGCAGACTACATAGACTTAGTGGTTCAACTTGATCACAGACTTCAAAATAGAAAAGCAGATCGGCTCAAGTATGAAACCAGAGTACCTATCAAGACCCACGTTAACTCCAAGAGTACTGACGTTTCCGAACCTATGCAAATTGGCAGTGTTAAAGGACCATTAACGCAGAAGGAACGAGAGAGAAGGCGACAAATGCAACTTTGTCTGTATTGCGGAACTTCCGGTCGCTTTCTTCAAAGTTGTCCAGTTAAACCACCCAAGAAGGTGGTTGGAGCCACTGATAATGAGTTATTGACACCTGGTTCGGGAAACGACCTAGCCCGACAAGCGTAGGGGTCCGCTTGCCGAGCTTGAAAACAAACTCTTTGACCTCGCATTTTGTCATGCCAATGGTGCTTGTGAACCCAAAACAGCCTCAGCAGTTGCATGCTATAAAAGCATACATAGACAGTGGAGCTATTGGAAATTACATAGACCGTGAATTGGCTTCCAGGATTAAGCTTCCTCTCCGCCCGAAAGTAACCCAAGATGTAATTACTACAGTTGATGGAACCGAAATAGCCTCAGGGCCTGTAACGCATTCCACAGTTGAAATCACTCTGGTGGGTCAGGACGGACATCGGGAAGCAATCGTGTTTGATGTGATCAAGGCCCCACAATTTCAAGTACTTCTTGGAATCCCTTGGTTAGAAACACATAATCCGAGAATAGACTGGCGAGCAAAGAAGATAACTTTTCCTGATTGTGAACCAACCTGTTACCCAAGGAATCCAGCTATGGGTCTAGCCTCTGTAACTTCCACCCCCTGTACAGCTACCGTCTGAATACCAAGAATTCCAAGACGTTTTTCAGAAAGAGCAGGCTAACACCTTACCTCCCCATCGATCTTACGATTGCCAAATCGACTTGGTACCCAATGCACAACTACCTTGTAGTAGGATTTATGCTCTTACTGAACCTGAGAACCTGCATTTGCGCCAGTATTTGGATCAATACCTGGCCAATGGTTTCATTCGCCCATCAAAGTCACCAGTCTCTTCCGCTTTGTTCTTCGTACCTAAAAAGGAAGGAGACCTTAGGGCCTGTATTGACTACCGCGCCCTAAATCAGATAACGATTAAAAATCGTTACCCTTTGCCCCTGATACCTGAGCTTATCGACCAAGTAAAAGATGCTCGTGTGTACACCAAGCTAGATCGCCGAGGAGCTTACCACCTGGTACGTATAAAAGAGGGCGACGAGTGGAAGACTGCATTCCGCACCAAATTTGGGCTCTTCGAATATCAAGTAATGCCCTTCGGTTTGTGCAACGCACCTGCCGCCTTTCAGTACTTCATGAATGATGTTCTTCGGGAACTTATCGATGTTTGTGTCATCGTTTATATTGACGACATCCTGGTGTATTCCTCCTCAGAATCTGATCACAGAAACCATGTTAGGGCAGTTCTTGAGAAATTGCGCCAGCACAAATTATTTGCCAAGCTCGAAAAATGCGTTTTTCATACCACAGAAGTGGAGTTTCTCGGATTCATCCTGACACATCAAGGAATCCGAATGGACTCGCGGAAAGTGGACGCCATTCTCAAATGGCCATCTCCTAGCTCTGTGAAGGGAGTGCAAAGCATGCTTGGCTTTGCCAATTTCTATCGAAGGTTCATCCCGGAATTTTCTCGAACTGTTCAACCCATCACAGCTCTCCTAAAGAAAAATAAACGCTTTGAATGGACTCATGAGGCTGAACAAGCCTTTCAGGACCTGAAAACCAAATTCACCTCTGCACCTGTATTGAAGCACCCGCGCCCAGATCTCCCTTACATCGTGGAAACCGATGCATCCAGTTCGGCCATGGGAGCTGTCCTGTCACAAAGAGACCCAGAAACTAACCAACTACACCCTGTAGCCTTTTGGTCCAGAAAATTCTCTCCACCTGAACTCAATTACGCAATTACCGACAAAGAACTACTGGCTATTAAATCAGCTTTCAAGGCTTGGCGTCACTATCTTCTCGGTGCAAGACACACCATCACCGTAATTACGGACCACAGAAATTTGCAGTATTTAAAGACGGCCAAAGCTCAATCTTCGCGACAACTCCGATGGGCTTTATTCTTTGCGGAATTTGATTTTGTAATTACCTATCGCCCTGGCTGCAAGAATGGTAAGGCAGAGGCCTTATCCCGGATAGGCATGGAAGAACCCAATTCGAGTTTAGAACCTGTGCCAATCATACCGGAACAAAGAATTCTGGGCTTGACTTCATTGCAAACCATTGAGGACATCCAAGCTCAAGTAAAACAGCTTTTTGACTCTTCTGCCTTACTGGAATGGAGTCAAAAGGGTCCTCACTACACCGTTAAGGATGATTTACCCTACTTCCAAGAGCGGTTATTTCTACCAAGTAAAGAATTGCAGGAACTTGTCATTACCCGTCATCATGAATCATTAATGGAAGGACACCCCGGTATCGCGAAAACAGAAGAAAAGATCAAACGCCACTTCTGGTGGCCTTCTTGGAGAAAAGACATAAAGTCATTTGTGTTGTCTTGCGGAATCTGTGCCCAAAATAAGAGTCAAAAGAAAAGGCCAGCCGGCCTACTTCAACCTTTGGACATTCCACCAGCACCTTGGCACACCTTGTCAATGGACTTTATAACTGACCTGCCTCCTTGTGGTGGTTACAACACGATTCTCGTAATAGTGGATCTATTCTCCAAAATGGCCCATTTTATCCCTTTAAAAGGATTGCCGTCAGCTTCCACCTTGGCCAAGGAATTTATGGAAAATATAGTGCGGTTACATGGTTTCCCTTCCATATTAGTCTCAGACCGTGGAAGTCAATTTATCTCCCACTTTTGGAAGAAATGTTGCCAACTAGCACAAATAGACGTGCGGTTATCCACCAGCCACCACCCCCAGACCGACGGACAAACCGAGAGAACCAATCAGACTCTCGAGCAATATCTGCGGTGCATGTTACACCAATCCGAGTTGAATTGGAAGGACATCCTTTGGATTGCAGAATATGCATACAACAATTCAGTGCATTCTGGAACCGGACAGACTCCTTTTTATACCCTGTATGGTCACCATCCTCGGACCTCTGACCTAGATCCACCTCTGACCCTGGAGATACCTGCAGTAAATCACCTACATTCCACAATAACCCAAGCCTTCAAAGAAGCTACAACCCACTTACAGCAAGCCAAGAAAAAGTATAAAGAAAACGCTGATTTGCACCGAAGTAAAACTCCTCCTTACCAAGTAGGAGATCAGGTATGGCTAGCAACTAAACATCTACCCCTCAAGGGTCAGCGAACTTTTAATCCCAGATTCATTGGGCCTTACCCCATCAAAGCTATTATCAACCCAGTGGCCTTTAAACTCGATTTACCATCCAACATGCGGATTCATCCCGTTTTTCACGCATCTCTTCTAAAACTTCTATCTTGTTGATTGGAAAGGATATGGACCTCAGGAAAGATCTTGGGAACCCAGTAACTATGTTCACGCACCACGATTAATTCAAAGATTCCATCGAAGATTCCCGCACAAACCAAAACCCCCGGAGGAAAAGACCTTGGGAGGGGCCTTGAGGGGGGGTACTGTCATGATGCCTACCTCTAAGGAGCCAGGCCGGGCCCAGCAACCCCAGAGGCAGACATCATGTTCCCCAGGGAAGTCTCAGCGGGCCCAAGTCGGGGCCCTTTGGACTCAGTCCTGGCGCCTTAGGCGCCAGGCTCATAGCGGACCCCAGTCCTGGCGCCTTAGGCGCCAGGCTC
Organism: Ambystoma mexicanum; assembly: GCF_040938575.1. Classification (NCBI taxonomy): domain Eukaryota; kingdom Metazoa; phylum Chordata; class Amphibia; order Caudata; family Ambystomatidae; genus Ambystoma; species Ambystoma mexicanum. Next base: position 1,328,191,215 of record NC_090929.1, read on the forward strand.
ATAGAAGAGGATATGTGTTTAAGTGCTTGGGTGCACACTTATCTGATGCAGACCTTGCTGCTTCATCCAGGCCCTCTTGAGGCCTGAATGGGACTACTTAACCTGTAGGACTACTTCACCACCCGGGTGTGGTCGGGGAAGGATACATACCTGATTGGTGGAAGGATACATACCAGGAACTTCTTCCAAGGCTATTTAAACCCCACCCGAACAGCCACACATGCTTCGCGTTGTTCTGCACCTAGCAGCTGGACGCTCACCGTGTCAGCTCCTGCATCCTGACTTCAGCCACGCCTGCCAGCACCCTGGAACACCTGCAAGGGGAGAAAGGAAGAGAATAGGAGAAGAAAAGCCCTTACCTGCTAAATCTGCATCCCGGAGTCATTTCTCCAACGGCACTGAAAAGGAAGACATCATTTTAAAGGCATTTCGTTTCGATCGCTGCAGCGCTGCATTTTACTCACCTTTGCAAGGCGCTTCCATCTTCAGCAGCGATCTTCCGGATTCAGCTACGCCCCGGCGCCTGGAGGAAAAAAGACAAGAACAAAGGTGAGAGGGAGAAAAGGAATAAGGAAAGCTCAGTTTCCTTTTAAGTCTTACCTGTTGGATTATTCCCACTGCATTTCGGGTCCTGCCGCTTCCTGGCATCTCCGGACCCCGGCCCCTATGGGGAAAAAAGACAAAGACATTGAATGAGCGAATGCAAAGACATTACCTGAGCGCTCATCCAGAACTGTTTCACTTCGGGTCGGCGCCATATCTCCGGCACTCCGAACCCCGGCCCCTAAGGGGAAAAAGACATAAGCTTTAGCGCTTGCTGCAATTAGACAACGAACATTATTATTAAGCTTGAACTTTTGAACAGAACTTTTACAGCGCCTTACCTGAACAGTCAAGCTTACCTGAACTCCCATCAATCCTCAATCCAGTGAAGTAACTGGGTTTCAACGCGCCCCTGCATCAGAAGCAGGATGGAGAGCTCATCCTTCCAAACCCTAAGGTGAGGCTTCACGGGGAATCGTGGAGGAGGTATCGTGGAGGGTTGGAAGGGAGTGGGAGGCTTGAGCATTGTTCCACAGTTGGTAATACTCCCTTTTCACGCACAGGAGGGTATCCAACGAGCCAGGGAAGCCAGAATAGAGGGGCCCTTCCTGTCCATCTTCAGAGTTCTGCGCCTTCGACGCCGCGCCTCCGTGGGAACCAGGTGAGCGTTACAAGATGTCCCTGCAAAGAGAAAATCTCCTGCTGAATGCAATGCACAATGAAATCAATAAATCCTCCACATTCCCTTTCATGAAAAAACAGATGGTGAACTGTCTGGAAAAGATTTGCTGGACAAATAGGCCCAACGGGATTCAAGCCACTACACTGCATTCTTTGTCTAAAAAATCTGAACTAGATGACTGAATCAAAAACTATGCACACTTGGAAGAGTTGAAACGTTATACATTTGTCCATCATATGAGATATACTTTCAAGAAACCAGCTCCCTATTTGTCTCTGTATCCTTCACCACGGTTGAAACGATTTATCCTATTGCTGCGGATTGATCAACTACTGGTACATGCTATTAGCGGAACTATGAGTAATCTTACCAAGTTAGACCGTTTCTGCCGGCTATGTATGATCAGAACTGTCACTGAATCGGGTAAACATGTACTAACTAGATGTCCTGCCATGTTAAAAACCTATGCAACTTGTTATGGGGACTTTGTCCACCGAAGGGACTACATCAGCAGTGAAGATTTCTGGCTGAGGGTGCGAAGATTTCAGAGATAGTACCTAATCAATAACATCACCTATGCCTGAATAACAAAACATATACGAGCAAGCAGACCTTTCTTATCCACCACCAACCACCTCTCAGTTACCCACGCCCTTGTGCTGTCTAAGATACACTACTGTAACACCTTACTCTGTGGGACCTCATACAAAAACCTGAATAGGCTCCAGGTCATTCAAAACAAGGCTCTCGAAGCTGCCATGGACTTGAACAAATCTGACCACATTTCAGAGTTAAGGCGCTCCATCCACTGGCTTCCCATCTGGTAAAGAATACCATTTAAAATCCTCACGATTGCACACCATTGCCTGACAAACAAATCCCTGACTTACTCGTACAGAGGATCAAGAAATACACACCAGCATGACCACTCAGATCCTCCAACAGCCATCGACTTCTCAACATCAGATTCCGACTAAAATGTGAAATGTGGCTTAAGCTTCCCCACCGTTGTGGCTGACCTCTAGAACAATCTCCCACTTTATTTATGCTCTGAGACATCTTACCAACTCTTCAGAAAGAAACTAAAGACCCACTTGTTTAACTAGTGGCTGAAACTGCACCCACCTATGTAATTAGCACCCAGAAGCCTGAAGGCTTGGTGTGCTGCTATAAATGCTAAAATAAAAAAAATAAAAAATAGTGTTTGTAAACTTGACTTATTTCCTTTTCTATTTTTTATCTCATGACGAAATTGGCTTGACCAATTTTATGGCTAGTACCCTTATCAGAACATGCAAGGCATCTAAAAATCCCATAGTTTGTTCACAGAATAAGCTTTACATTTCACAAATTTACTACGCAATCAATACATTGGTTACACATTAATCCATTTTGTAGTAGCACATTGGAGAACAGAACATTGATCATGATTTTAAGTGAAGTTGTTTTCACTTTTAGTACACATTTTTTTTTCTTTTCATATCATCACAGATGTCGTATTCAATATCATCAGTATGCTACATTAGGCTACGCACCATGGAATTTGTCCCCATTATCTAGGCCTGGACCATGGCCAATGGCCAGTTTATGCTAATGAGTATTCAGCATGAGAATCAGCCTGATATTTCTTATCTGGGATGTGGTAGTAATAAGGGGCTGATATGGATGATGGATACAGTGGTAACTGGCAATAAATGAGGGGGTTGTGGTGCTAATGCGGGACTGTGATGTAGCTGAGGGGTGCAGTGGTAATAAGGACTGATGAGCGATGCAGTGCGCCTTCAGGCACCATTTGCTGTATAAGCACATTATGAATACACCATAAATAAATATATACATACATAGTAATGAAGGACTGATAAGGATGAGGGCTGCAGTGGAAACAAGTAGTGTGATGAGGATGAGGGAAGCTGGGGTATTGAAATATTGTGATGAGGATGACAGATGCAGGGATCTTGTTGGACTGTGATGAAGTTGAGGATTAATGAGGAATTTTGACACAGGTGGGTGAGGAATATTGTGTTAAGGAGGGACTGTTGTGAGGGTAGGTCATGCAGGAAGGATAATTGATGCGAGTGTAATGAGGGACAGTGACAAGAATGAGGTTTGTAGTGATAATGCGGGACAGTGGTGGTGAAGATTTTTGCAGGGATAATTAAGGATTGTGAGGAGTATGAGGGTTGCTGGGTAATGAAGGACCATGACAATGGCATGTTGAGCCAATATGACCAAAACATTAATGATGTTTGCTATACGTGCTGCAATACTCCCACAACAAGGATACCAGGCTGTACTGCACTGATTATTCCTAATACAGATGTAAAAGCATGCAGTGGTATGTATCCTTGAGAGTGGTCTATCTTGCTCTGAAATATGCTATATATAAGATATTTCCTTGAGCTAAAGGCTTTAATTTGAGCTAACTTGCATAGTTACACTGCATTTCCCAAAGGTGTTGAACTTACAGTGATGGCTAGTGGATGTTGCTTTGTAGTGTGTAACTTAGTTGGATTGTTATTCTAATTTAAGGTGGGTGTAATGACCTCTCTCAGCTTGGCGTTGGAGGTATACCTCAGAGATGATATGTGGGAAATGAGAGGACTCCAGTCTCCTTCACTTTCATATGTTCCTATTTGCTTGCCAAGAGTACCAATATCAATCAATCCATGCCTGCATAGCAGTATTCTGACCAGTGTCTTTCTTTTTGTCCCACACGACCTACACATCCAGCAGAGGTCATAACGGGGAAGAGAGCAGACAACCAGAGATTGAGAGAGTTGCGTGAGCAACAAGCAAGAAGAACAACACAGCAGCCCAACTGTAGCAAGCCGCTAAGCATCCCACCACTATTGAAATATCAGAGCGACTCAGAGAGCAGAGCTGGTCTAAGGGATCTACCCACCCAAACAGAGAAACAGGCACTGGTCCAAAACCAGCACGAGTGAGGCTGGGGGAGCACACAGTGAGACTTTCCTGCTAAGGAACATTGCACTTACCTATGTAATGGTCTGGCAGCATCATCCACGTCAAAACTGGCTTTGTCCACCAGCAGTGAAGACACACCCAAACGGGAATGTTGACTGTTGTGGGCTGCCATTTCCAGAGAATGTTGGACCCATTTAAGAAAAGGAGGTGGAACTTCAGATCCGTCTTGAATATTCTTAAGCTTGTAACACCTCTGCTGGAGAAAGGAAAAGCTGTGTAGTCGGCCCACAGAAAGAGCTGAGTTGGAGGGCCAATGTTAAGGGCAGGAGTGGACAAAAGTGAGAACTGGAAGGAGTGGGTTGTTCTGGTGAGGTCAAGGAAGGAGCAGGACGAGCAAGAGACATGGCTGAGGAAGGACAGAGCAGAGGAGCATGGAAGACATTTATGACCAGAGTGTGCAAGGTGGGGAATTGGTTTCTGGGAGAGATTGGTACTTGTATTTGACTGAGCATGAAGAATGTCTGTGAAATTGATAGAGGGTGAGTAGGGAATGACTGACAAGGTAACTTGGAAAGTGAAAGAAGGGTGAATTTGGGAGAAGGTGTGGGTGGGAATGATAATTATAGTAGTGTTTAGGGGAGAGTAGTTGTGTGGATGGGAGAGTGGTAGTATTGTGGACAAGAGACAATTAGCAGTGTGGGGGAGAGCAGTAGTAGTTTGGTGAGGAGAGCAGTAGTAGTGTGGGGATGAGTGAGAAGTAGTAGCAGCGAGTAAGATTTGAGGATGGAGGTAGACATTAGAGATAGAAGCAGCAGAGAGACAAAAGACAGAGTATATGGTACAGGAGGGAGAAGTGGTGGGTAGAGTAGGAGCAAGGAGAGTATAAGGAAGAAAGGAAGCTTGACAGAAAGACCTGGTGAGAGAAAAATTATAGCATGGGAGGATAAGACCAAGTGGGCCTGAGTATGAAAGGTACAAAAATCATAATGTCCTGCTTAGTTAATATTACAGCAGGGACTTTCTGAATTGTTCCCTGTGGAATTTTTTTTATGGTTATGGTGTCTGCCTTTATCCCATCAACTTGAGAGAGGCAGTTTTCTGACAACAGGAGTTACTGATCCTAATGACCTTCGCACGACTGAGGGATTCCTGTGTTAGGGAGTTAACACCAGTCTCTAGATGAGAGAGGGACAGTCCTTAGAGACCACCTTGACTGTGAAAGTAATACAAATTCTTAAACTGTCTTTAAGAGCTGGTGCATATTTGAGATGCAACACAGAGAGATGGTTAAAATTGTATGCCTGGCTAAGCCTAAATCCCCACCAGAGCCAGTTCCAGGGGAGATGGATTTGAACTGTATTGCAATGAGTAGGTGGTAGCATGAGTCCAAGACAAAGCATGAGTTAAGATTCGTTTTTGAGGATGGACGTGCCAGAAGAATACAAAGATGGATTGTACCAACATTCAGATTGCGCCATACACATCCCTTACCTTTCGGCACCATAGTAAATGATGGAGACTACTGAGGGGAAGTAAAGGTGGTCCACTTTAATGTGGGAAATCTTACGTGTATCATAAAACCTGGCAAACCCATAGCTTAACTGGTCTGCGAGAAGATCCTTATACTAGAAATTGAAGAGGTGGAAGGCCCAGATAACAGCAAATGACCTCAAGACAGCTTTGGGTAAATGCTGGGGCCCAGCAGGAGGACTCACATACTCTAGGAGCTCCCAGGCGGGCATCAAATGAATTTGATGACGCAGAGATGGATATCCTTCTGGAACAATCCTACTAGAATATAGTGTCCAAAGCCGAGTGCTGATCTCTGAAAAGTGGTGTTGGAATTGGCTCACACCAATATGATGGTGCTGGAGAAGACACTGAAGACCCTCTTAACCGCTTCTTTTGGCCAAGGTGTACTCACATATCAAACAGTTATGTGTGACATGCCCTTCCTGCCAAAAGACCTCACTAGATGATGTTTCCCAAGCTACAAAACAGCCTCCTCCCATCATCAAGGTCCTGTTCTACCGGATAGGCTCACGGAAACCCTTAAGATCCAGGAACAAATACATCTTGATGGTCCTCTTCTAATATACCCTATATCTGTACACCTTTCTATAGGTAGGTACCACAAGCATGGCAATCTATTCTTCACCAAAGGTGGCTTCCCAATCAAAACCCTCATGGACCTCAGAAGCAGCTTCATGTAAAGCTTGATAAGGGTAATGAAAGACCTCATGAACATTAAGACCCTGACAAAATTGATGTTTCAATGACAGACCAATGGGCTGGTGAAATGCTTTAATCAGGAACTTCAGCATGTCCTTAGGAGATTGCTTGCAGAAGATGGAAATAATTGATAACCTAATTCCCTGGGCTCTGTTTGTGGTGAGAGAGACCCCCAAGGTTTATGCTGGGTATTCTCCTTTTGATCTCATATATGATAGAAATCAAATATGATAGAACACCTAGAGATACATTGGCCATCTTAAGTGAAAAATGGGAAGGTCCTGAGAACCATCAGGCAGGTGATTATCTGATGATTCAAAATACATAAGAATATATGAAGAAAGTGTGAAAACTGTTCAAGGAATATCTACAAAGCTCACCAAGAGGGAGCACATGATAACAATGACACGGTATGCATGCTTCAAGTGAGAGACAAAGTCATTGGCCCTCATTACGACCCTGGCGGAAAGGGGTTTACGCCGGCGTAAACCATGGCGCCCCTTTCCGCCTGAGTACGAGTTCCCTTAGCGCCATGGTGATTTTAATGCCTGCTTTTAGCAGGCGTTAAAATCCATGGCGCTAAGGGACCTTGTTGTTAATTACGCCACTGTAATTTACGGTGGCGTAATTAACGCCTTCCCCACTCCCATTATACCCTATGGGGCAAAAATGGGGAAGGGTAAATGGGGATTGGGGACTTACCGCCCCGCCAAGGTCGGAATGGGGCGGTAAGTCCGCCAACCACCATGGCGGAGTTGGCAGCTTAGCGCCATGGACCATGGTGCAAATAGCACCATGGTTCTCCGCCAAGGTCGTAATGAGGGCCATTGTGTTTCAGCCCACCACACACAACATGGTATTGGCCAGGTGGCATGGCTCATATATTATGATGGAATTAGTGTCACATCTAACCTACAAAGTCCAGCAGGTAATGGGAGAAAGTCATTGGGCCTCATTCCGAGGCTGGCGCTATCCATGGAGTAAATAGCACCATGGTAAGCAACCATGGAGCTATTTACTCCATGGAAATCCGGCATGGTGAATGGAGTAATTACCGGTCCATTCAAAGGTTGCAGGGACCGGTAATTCCCCATTCACCATACCGGTTCCCCATCCCCATTCCTGCCCCCATAGGGCTCAATGGGAATGGGGAAGGAGTAAATTACGGCACCGTAAATTACGGTGCCGTAATTTACTCCAAGGTCCCTTTGCGGGTTGGATTTTTAACACCTGCTAAAAGCAGGCGTTAAATGCCAACCCGCAAAAGGGAACTCGGAATATGGTGGTAAGTGTTAACGGTCACCGTTGCCATTAACGGTGACCGTTAACCCTTACCGCCAGCCTCGGAATGAGGCCCATTGCATCTATACCATATAAATGAACTGAAGACATGGGGCCTCATTCCGAGGCTGGCGCTATCCATGGAGTAAATAGCACCATGGTAAGCAACCATGGAGCTATTTACTCCATGGAAATCCGGCATGGTGAATGGAGTAATTACCGGTCCATTCCAAGGTTGGAGGGACCGGTAATTCCCCATTCACCATACTGGTTCCCCATCCCCATTCCTGCCCCCATAGGGCTCAATGGGAATGGGGAAGGAGTAAATTACGGCACCGTAAATTACAGTGCCGTAATTTACTCCAAGGTCCCTTTGCGGGTTGGATTTTTAACGCCTGCTAAAAGCAGGCGTTAAATGCCAACCCGCAAAAGGGAACTCGGAATATGGTGGTAAGTGTTAACGGTCACCGTTGCCATTAACGGTGACCGTTAACCCTTGCCGCCAGCCTCGGAATGAGGCCCGTGTTGAGATATTAGTAACCCTGAATTCTTCCTTCACACTATAGGAAACACAAGGGAGACCTTGCTACCAATATGAGTTCATGGGGTAACCATACCACCCTGTCTCACCACATCATGCCACGAATAACGGATTGAGCTGCAAGTGAGATATCAAGGTGTCTTCTCTACAAAGCTGGGACAAATAGCAGGTGTGGTGCATCTTCCCAAAACAGTTATACAACTAAAGCTTTACTGTCTACAAGAATCAGGCAAGAGAATTTTCAGGGAAGAGTTAAATAAGATTTTGGAACTAGAAGTCATAGAGAGGTCTTACAGTGAATGGTGCTCCCCCATTGTACTGATGACGAAACTTTAGAACATTTGAAGGTTCTGTGTAGACTTCAGAAGGCTAAACAAAATGTCCAAGCTTGAAGCTTATCCCATGCCTCAAATAGACGAGGTGGTGGAGACCATGGGCCAGCCAAGTATACCACAACACTTAACCAGACAAAGGTTTATTGCCAGGAATGCCTTCATGAAGAGGAAAATGCAAGACGGCCATCTCCACCCAGTAAGGCCTATTTCAATTTAAGGTCCTTGCATTCAGCCTGTAGATGGCACATGTCACCTTTCAAAACTTACTGTATTAAGTCCTGACTTCCTGCAAGACTTAGTCAGGACCTTCCTAAACAATATAGTGGTATGCGGACACTCCTGGAAGGATAACATGAACCAACTGTCCGCTCTATGTGATCACTAAGGTTGGTCGTCCTGCCAAAGCCCTTACAGTAGCAGTGAATAGCACCTTCTGTAAGAGTCTAGCCTTAATCATTCTAGACCTCAGCCAAGAATTCTCACAACAAACAGATGCTTCTTCAATAGGTTCTTCAAACACAACAACGCAGGATATTTGGGATGGTGTGCGGCCCCCCAAGCATATTATTTTGTGGTTGAGCAACAGGACAATTATAAACAAGCCATTGTTGACTTCTTGCCCCGGTACCGACAGGAAATCAGATGCTTAAAAAAGGAAGGGGACTCAGAGGAGGGTTTACGCGTGTGACCGTGACAGAGAGCTACCATTGTCAGGTGGGATTAAGGGCCCCTCTAAGCCAGGGGTAGGATGCCTACCAGGGTTGAAGACAGCCACAGTCCGAACCGAGAAGCAGGGTGTGGGAGTTGGTAGGGATCCAGGCCCTTTCCCTTCCCTGTGTTCCTATGTGTGTGATAAGCGTACCACTGTTTATCACCCCATGTCTGCAGAGCAGCATTCTGCCCAGTGCCTTTATTTTTGTCCCACAGTACCCACAATGACAGCAGTGAGAAAAGTGTTTAAGGTAGATCTACCCACATGGCTAGACCAACCAGCACTGGTACAACAACAGTGTGAATTAGGGAGTGGAGCACCCTCTGACACCTGCTGCTTAGGAACATTGTCCACCAACCAGGAAGGAGTCACAGGAATTGGAACATTTGCGGTTGCAGGCTGTTATTTCCAGAAACCAAAGGACACACTTGTGAAATGGGGTGATGCTTAAGACCCCTTTTCAATATTATGATGCTTGTTACACCTCCACTGGGGAAAGGAAAGGAAGAGTTTGGCTCAGCTAAGGCAGAGTGCCAATGGACGAGGAAGGGGAATGGAGAGGATACAAGGTAGGAAAAGGTAGGACAGAAAGGAGTATTGTGTGTGTTATTCAGTTTAGGTCAAGGAAGGAGCAGGAGAACCAACAGATCAGGCACAGAAATGACAGATTAGAGGAGCATGGAGGTGATCTATTAGAAAAGTGTTCAGGGTATTGGTTGGTGGGGGAGAATGGTACTAGTGAGTGTGAAAGATGTGTGAGTGAGTGATAAGGGGAGAGTAGGGAGTGAGTGACAAGGTTACTGGAGAAATGCAAGTAGGGTGACTGTAGCAGAAGGTGTGGGCTGAGAGGAGAGTAGTAGTAGTGTGGAGATGAGAGTAGTAGTGTGTACAGGAAAGTAGTATGGAGAGGAGAGGAGTGGCATGAAGAGAAGAGTAGGAGTAGCATAGAGAAATGTGAGAAGGGGTAGCAGGGAGTAAGATCAGAGGACGCAGGTAGATGGAGAGAAAAAGCAGAGGGACAGAAGATGGAGTGCATGGGGAGGATCAAGAGATGGTGGATGGAGTAGGAGGGAGGACAGTCGAATGAGAAAAGTGAGACTAAGAGAAAGACTTGGGACAGGAACAGTAGAATAGTAGAAGTTTGGAGGGGGCAGTAGTAGTAGAGTAGAAGTGAAATCAGTAGTAGCGTTGAGAACAGAGAATTAGTAGTGTTGGGAGGATCACAGTAGTAGTGTGGGGAGGAGAGTAGTAGTGTGGAGAGGAAATAGTAGGAGGACGTAAGATTTGTGAGAGGAGGTAGAAAGCAGAGAGAGAAATAGCAGAGTGACAGAAAAGAAAGTATCAGGGATATGAAGTAGAGGTGGCAGTGAAATAGGAGGGAGGAGAGTTGAAGGAGAAAAGGTAGAGTGACAGAAAGACCTATTGAGAGGAACGTTAACGTATTTAAAACAGCTTCTTTGGCCCCTCTCTTGGAGTTGATGTTTTAGCCTTCCTTTTTGACATTGAAAGCGTTCTCAACTATCCAAGTAAAAATGCATACAAAACCTGGGCAAAAGAAAATAACTAAAAAGAAAAAAAGACAAATAAATAAAATTAGGCCTATATAAGGTTCCCAATGGAAGGACACTTGTGAGATTAAATAATACCAAATGACTTTACAACTATATTCCAACAAGCCAACACCATGATAAGGGTTGCCACAGTCCTTACATAAGACTCAACAGGTAAGCATAATAAGACTGCAAAACAGAAACTTGGAAGAAGGGCTACTAACCATGGAGCCCTATTATAATGCTGATGGACAACTCAGAGGAAATCAGACCAAACAGCAGCGAAGCATGCACGATTTGCTTGGGGGAGGTCCCTTAGTCCATCTCCCCTCCACCTCGCCTTCCTCGTTCCCTGCAGTTTATAAACATAACCAGTAGTTCCTGCTGCTACACACATGGAGAAACATATGTAGTTACGATGTGTTGGCACTGCACTCGATGAAGCCAGATAGAAACTCAGGCTCCCCTCCAACTCCAAACAAACTCCAAACAAACTTCAATCCTACCTTAACAGAGCTTTGGTCATATCTAGTCTCCAATGTTATGCTATTGTGCATTGCATAGCACTTTATATACCATTGGTATGATTTCAATGTGCTGTGGGTTGAACACCCTTGTGGACAATAGTCCAGGTCAGTGGAGAGAGTAGGGTAATTTTATGTGCACTTGGTATGTGTGCAGTTAGTGGGTTTGCGCAGAGGTGGCTGCATTCTAATGCTAGGTGCGGTGCAGTGGTTGTGAGAGATTGGTGGAATCTGTGCAGCAAGGTAGTTGGCCTCCCAGTATGCTTTCTGGCTGGCATGGAGCCTGTTTGAGAGATTATGTGTGCAGCTAGGTTGATTTTATCGTGGGATATAACTGCATTCAAACAGAGTGTTGAGGTTTTCAAGGAGTAGTGTGGGTATGTGTGCAGTTATGCCGAAATTGAACGAGGGGTATAGCTGTGTTCTATTGTTGGATAGTGTAAAGTGGAGAATGAGCATATTGGCAAGAGTGGGTGTCTGTGCTTACTGGTAGGAGACCCTGTTCCTGGTTACTTTCCGGAACCCGATGAGCTGGCGATGTCTGTCCTGGTAGTTCATAGTAGTGGCTCTCTGAGAGAGATTTGTTGGCTGGTGTGGAGTATGTTGAGTTTGGCTGGTTGGACAGTCCTAGTTCCAGAGGTTCTGTTGTAGGTGTCAGAGGGCCGATTTTCTGGGTCACTGGTCATAGGTTATGGTTGGTGGCTGGGTAATTCCTGACAAGCTGTGGTTACTGCATGATTGTCAGGCGAGTTCAACCACGCATAGTTGCTATAGCACCGCAGGTGATGGAGTTCTTGGCCTTATTCCTAGTCAGACCAGGGTTGCCTGACTTGAGCATATACCACCTGTGTACCCGATTGGTGACATGATATGACCCAACCGTAATGTTACAAACATAAGTGCTATGAGGCTCTGCAGTAGTGGTTCTGTGTGTTGATTCCATGATAGGTAGAGCTTGACATGGGGTTAACAGGAAACAAGTCAAACGTAGTTGGCTGACAGCAGACCTGCAATGGTGGCTTTGTGAGTTAATTCCCAGAGTGGAAAGCTTTGGCATGAGCGGTCCAGTCACATTTAGCTGTCAGAGGTGCTATTACGCTCTTGGAATGTGGTGGTGCGCAGGGGTCTGTGCATAGGTTTGTATGACAGTGATTGGCATCTCCTGGTGTGATAGTGCCATGCTTCCTTATGGAAAGATAATGTTCAGCTCTAGTTTCCAGGTTGATATATACAGACAGACACCTCCTGGAATTAAAGTGTGGGGCATGCCTGGTCAGGTGGCAGAGAGCTTGCCTGGTCATAGCATACGATTATAGTGAAGTCAAGTCTTAGGTTTGGAGTCGTGAGCAATGCAATTTAGAGCGCTGGGGGTTATGACCAACTTGATGTCACAAGGTGGGCTGCTAGGCCATTGTAGGTGAGCCGTTGTGCAGAGAGCCCGTAGCTGCCTAGTCCAGAGCTTGCGGGTCTCTTGCACTAGCTTCTGTGCCCCGACTGTTCCTACTTTTCCATGGTGACGCCTTAGTACCTTGTTCCCTTGGCCTGACTGTTACTACATTTCAAAATAATGCCTTTCTAGCTGATTCTAGCTGAAATCTGACCATTGTTGGAGGGTTTAGCGGCCCTAGGATGTCCCTTTCATGGATTCAGGAAAAGCCAGGTTTTTAATGCTTTACGGAAGGCCATGTTGTCCTGGTTGTGTCGAATGTGGGGAGAAAGTGAATTCCACAGTGTTGGTGCCAAGGTAGAGTAGGCAGAACTCTCCAAACCTGGCTGAGTTGGAGGCTGGAATCACTAGCAGGCGAGCCATGCTTTAACCTAGGGCGCGCATTGGGAGGTGGGTGGGGTGTAATATTTTCTTGAAGGTTTTGCCGGGCCTGCCTTGTGCACTGCTCATAGGGTGATGCATAGGATTTTTAATGTGGCCCTGCATCCAGTATGTAGCCAGTGAAGGGTGCGGAGAGCAGGCAAGATGTGATCCCTTCCACCCAGTGCAAGAAGGAGGCCGACAGCCACATTTTGGAGTTTTTTTAAGTTGCTAGGCCAGTGCACCAAAGTAGATGGAGTACGCATAGTCCAGTCTGGACATGACAATGGACATAATTGCAGCAAGGCTGTTGGGGTAGGTGAAATAAAGGAAGATGCGTCTCAGAAGCCTGAGATGGTAGTGACAGGATTTGGATACATGATTAATCTGGAGGGACAGGGTTAGACCTGAGTTCATTGTGCAGCCAACGCTTTTGACTTTGTTGGAAGATGGGGGAAGTGCAGAGGGAAGGGGCCATTTGGAAGTGGTTGCGGGAGTAGATCTGTGTTGCCGCACACCATGATCTCTGATTTCCCTGGGCTAAGAAGGAGGTGGTTTCTTGTCATCCATAGGTCTATATCTCTGAGGAAAGCTGGTAGGTTGGATCATGGAGCAGAGCTCATTTTGGGGATCCTCAGGATAATTTGGGTGTCATCAGCAGAGTTATAGCAGGTGGGGTTTTACGGGCAAATGATCGGCGGCAGACGGGTCATGTAGAGGTTGAAAAGTAGAGGTGACAGGCAAGAGCCTTGGAGTACTCTGGTGTTCACAGGGCGAGCAGTGGATAGAAAAGAGGGAGCAATGTGATTTGTTTCCTGTTGTTGAGGAACGAGGCAATCCAGTTGAGTGATGAGTCTCAGATTGCTAGGGAGTGGAGTCGGTCACGGAGGAGTGAGTGGTTAATGGTGTCAAAAGCTGCAGAGAGATCAAGGAGAACCAGTGCAGCACATACTTCAGAATATGCAGAGACTTTGAGGTCATCCCAGTTCGAGATCAGTGTGGTTTCCTTTCTGTGGCTAGAAGCCTGATATGATGGGGTCTAGTAAGTTATTCAATTCTGCGAAAGTTTGAGTTGAGAGTAAGCAGAGTGGTTGATGAGTTTTGTGAAGAATTGGGTGTTGGAGATGGGCCTGTACTTGATTGGTTGGAGGGGGTGGAGGCATGTTTATTTTAGAAGAGGTTTGACATGCACTACTTTGAAGGGTTCTGGGACACCTCAAAGTGGTCCTGCGACGGTTCATTCAAAACCCATCGCACAATCAAACGTCTTTGATTCTGGCATCAAAAGAGGATCTGAGCCTGAATGAGGGGGATCCATGTTCTTAGACCGAACAAGGGAGACCAAGTTGTGAACATTGTAGAAAAGGGTTCTGAGCCCAGATGAGGGGGACACTTGACTTCTAAGAAATTAATCTTCTACTTTCGTTTCTCTTGTCAGGATACCAATCAGAGACCTTCAACTGAGCACATTCACAGTGCCAGACCACTCTGTCTATGGTATTTTATATTTCCTTTTAATGTTCAAATATTCACAAGCAATTTAGCTTCACTTACGTCTTTCATCACATGCGTTTAAGAATGTTTGTTTTCACAATGTTGCTGCTTGCAACCTTGACGTCAACACAGACTGGTCTGGCATTGGTCCCCCCAACTAACCGGCTGTGTTGTTCTCTGTCACTTATTTGTTCTTGTTACCAAGGACGATAACACAGCGTCTGCTGCTCCTTCCTGCCTTGGTCAGTTTCAAGGGAGGACCCTTGGTTTCTCTGACACAATGCAGGATTCTTCAGCCTGGTTTCCTGGTCTTATGTTTCTGCCTTGAAAGTTTATTGAGAGTAACAACTTCCTGCAAAAAAGGTCAAGGGTGCTGCCTCTCTCACAAACCTCTTGTGCTTGGCCGCATTTCTTCCTTTGTTTAACTACCAACTCGAAACTGCTGTTCTTTCTTGAGTTTTACCTCTTTCAGACTGTGCTCTCCTGCTGTGCCTTTTATTCATGTGGGGAAGTGTAATCGAAGTCAAGTGTGAGTGATTGTCGATAATTGCCTGACCTCGCCTGTCTATAGTATTGGGACATATGGTGTCCGAAATATCGAGCACTCCCGTCCACTGCACACCTTTTTGCTGAAAAGATCTGCAGAGAGTAATTCAGATGCATATGTATTTATACTTTCAGGTACAAATTACACAATGAGATTCTTGGAAATGTTGTAAGCAATGATGATAGTGAAAAGGTTTATATTTCAAATCTTCCTTTATATTCAGATTAAAGCTGCACAATGCGTTTTGGGAAAACACTCCCTTCATCAGGTGCAAATCAAATATCTACAATACAATAAGATATAATAACAACACTGTAAGTGCATTTGAAAATTATATATAAACATATTTAATTAATAGTGTAGTTAATAATGTAAAACTCTTGATGTGGAAACATAAGAAGGTGAATAATCAAAACACATTCTGACCATGTGTTATGAATTTTTCAGAGTTCAAATTAAATATTATGATGATGATAAAACCTCAAGAATAAACGTATCTAAATCTGTGTCCACTAAGCCAAAAGGGTTAACATGGAAAAGAGTCAAGTGCGTTAAACAAAACAGACCACGTGTGGACGTGTCACATGTGTCTAAAGCAATAGTACCTATAGCCCAATTACATTGAAGTAGTGCATTTGAATAGGAGCACCATGTGTAACCTCCCAGAGGAGACATAGGGCCTCATTACGGGGTTGGCGGTAGCCATGCCGCTATTGGCGGCATGGCTGCCTCCAAAACCGGGTCCAGGTTCGCTTAATGGGGAATTACCGGGCCATTCTGAGTTTGGAGGGTCCAGTAATTACTCCCTCAGGGAACCTGGGCCCGGACCTTCCCCATTCCCATTCGAGCCCCCATAGGGCTCAATGTGAATGGGAGAGGGAGCTAACAATGGGCCGATTACGACCAGCCCGTTGTTAGCCGGGTCCCGCGATGGGACCTGATAATCAGGCGGAATGGGAATAACGGGTCTGCACCCATTAGCGGACCCCATTAATCCATTCCGCCTGACTTGTAATGAGGCCCATAGAGTAAAAATGTATTATTTGTACCATATTAAATAAATCCATCATGGCAATTTCATTTTGGTATCGATATGCACTGTTGTCTCATCTAAGCTTAATTATTAACTGAAAGGGCAGGGCTAGACTCCTAGCAATCGAAACAGACATGACAGGTTTTCATTTATTCAACCTCTATACATCATAAGTTTGGGGCTTGCCTGGAAATTAGTGAGATGAGTCTCCATCCATATCAAGGTGAGCAACATAGAAGACACCACGGACGGATTTCTCCTTACTGAATAGCAAAACTGGCCTAGGACTGACCAGAAAATGCAGATAGAATAAGGTACCTAGAAGATAGATGTAGTGTAGAACTATATGCAAATAAGTGCTTTGAATAAACAGATACTACTGAAAAGTGTAAAACGCTGAAATGTAACCTGAATGAGTTTGCTTTACCTTTGCAAAACAGCCTTCAGTGAGGTGTGTGCTTTAAGAGTGTATTCTCTAATCTTCATTTAGATCTGGATAGAATTATAATATGTAGAGTAAACCAGCAACTAGAAGAAAAAAAGAAAATATTTAGTTTTTTATTCCTTCCAAAATGGATTTTACAGTAGCTCACAAGAGGAGTCAGGACATATGTCCTTGCCCTTTATACAGTAAAGGAACATGTTGTTGGTGACAGCGGAATGATGCCACATAATTACAAGCAGCATCTTTCTATACAAACGATAAGTGCATGGCCTTAAGATACAAAAGGATCTTATCACATACAGAAGGCTGTTGCATTTGCATCTGCATCAGACAGATATGCCATCTAAAATTTGGAATTGTTTGACAAACATGAAGCTATATAAATGGTATGCAAGCCTTCTTTAAGAGTACTGGCAAACTGACCGACTGGCAAGTTGACCGAGTGACAATCTGACATGCTGACTGTCCTGATGGGGAGTAACAGAGGAAGCAGCCTGAAGATTCTTTCATACCTTGACAGGTCCCATCTATTGACAAGTAATGTCTTGCTTAAATTCAGAAGCAGACAGTCAATATGTGTATTTGCTGTGTATTAGCTTTACTTGAATTTGAAAACACAGCATTTCATCCTAACATTTCATACATTCACGATGGTGTGCATGATTGCATTTTGATTAGTACATTTCTAAAATAGACTGTAGTACTTACCATCGGTTATCATTGCTTATACCTTTGGGTTTTGCAAAGAGAGAATGGTTTCTTTGTTATTATTGCATTTGCAATGCAAGATTGCATTTCTCTAGCATTGAGAGAAAGATACATGCATTTGATTAGTTCATCTTTGGATAGGTAGCAGGCAACATTTTTCAGGCATCCTGGTGACTGAATTTGGAATTGTTTAGTTTTGGCATTTCAAAGTGAAATCGTTCCTTGGTCATTGGGGGTATCATGAACAGAGTAGTTATGGGGTGTTATTTGGAAAGAGTTTGGCTTGCAGCTCCTGCCCATGATTAAATTAATGGAAATGTGAATTATGAATTATACGCTGTGAAGGGATTGGTCAAGATTTGTTGCATTAAAGAAATGATCTAAGATATATTAAATGTTTATAATAAAATATATTCTTTTAGATATGTCATTTTGCAGAAATGTTATGCTGATATGCTTTATGCTATACCATTAATTTTGTTTAACTTCTGTTTTGCTCTGCTCTTAAACACCCACATGTACTTATGAGGTATTCATTTAAGGTTCCTGTCACAGACTGATTGGCCCCATTTAATCCTATATGGTGGGTGAATGAGGGGTGCTTACTTTGGGTTCCGAGAGGTAAACTAACAATCCACAAACCAACCTTTCTGTACATTTTTTAATTATTTATAACTTTGTAGCAGGCACAGAAAGGGTGTGTGCACTTGGACAACAGTCGAGACATCTGCCAGGATTCTAAGTCACAAACCTTTGCTACTTGTAATATTTACCATTAGTTGTCAAATTGTCAAATTAGTAGGGTGATAGGTTTCCCCGGGCCAAGCCACGTGTGAGGATTCTCTCTGGGAGAGCCAGCATTTCGTAGACCCAGAAAATTCTAAGGCAATACACAACTGTATTAATTCCAGGAAACATGGGCTTTAGAGACAGTCACAATTGAGGGTTATATGACTAACACAAATCTCGACAACCAAAGGCACCCGAGGAAGAGTAATGGGCAACCTCCAGATCTGGCACTTCAGGCTTGCCTGGGAAGTGGTATCTGTTGAAACTGGCTCTCCTGATCTACAACTTCTAGTTGAGATTGTCGAGGGGGAGAGCAATTCTTTCTCATTAACTTATACAACAGGCTGAGTGTGAAGACTGGCCAGGAGACCATATTGAAGTCACTAGACCTGTGCAATCTTAACACTCCTCTGATTTCAAAAAGCCAGTTCATACTGGTAGCAGAGGATTTGAATCTTCAGATGGAACCCCTGGCGATAACAAAAGATCTTTGGGAAGAGCAGGACCTTGCATGGTTGATCCCACCAATATCATCTGCCCTCCCAAAAAGAGTCCACAAAGCCACGGTCGAGTCAGCGTGAATAATTGATAGCCTGAAACCTAGAGCATGCAATTGGAGATTGCCCGGTGACCAACCAGAAGCCATGACATTTAGCAGGCCGAAGGGAGCCTCACACATAGAAATGTATTTATCTCGGCCAGCCATTTGCCCACAACCAGGAACCTGACTATTATTGACAGGATGGAGGGCAACCACAAACCCTTGTCCCTTCCTTGCAGTATTGGGTTTGGTGGAACTAGGGGGGAAAGGGGGGCACACACAAGATAACATCTAGTGATCAGGGGGCATACCAGAAAATCAATAAAGTGGCCAGGTTGGATTGAGATAGCCATAAAGCTTGAGTGGATAATTTGGGCAACATCTGCGATTTTAGTGCCCCAGCATCTGTCATAATCATAGAATTCAAGACCCTGGGCAGAAATGTGGTACCCTTCGTGTCCAAAATAAATGCAAAGACTAAATGTAGGGCTGCAGAAAAAATCCCTGGTACAACGCTGAGTGTTGTAGATGAGAAAAGACCTAGTGCTGCATGCAAGATCATCGAATCCTTGGACAAAGGGTCCCTTCAACAACTGAGGGCAAACCACAAAGCTCTCTTTCGCGCATCAAAAAACCATATGGCCATGCTTCCTGGGCCTCCCTCCATGAGGCGATGGAAGAATGGGACATGGTGCAGTTTTGGAGGCTGGTCTCCCCTTCTGAATTAGGTGGCGATCAGCCCTCGCAATGCTGAATTTTGGGCACTGCCTGGAGAAGGCATTTCTCAAATCTCTATACAAATATGGGAAGGCAGTCTGCATAGCATAGCGTGAAGGACCCAGCCACAAACCTCCTAATTGCAGATTTGGTTATAACACACACAGAGGTGGAAGAGGCATTGGGTTCTCAAAAAATGGGGAAATCAGCAAGAACTGATCCTAATCCCTTAGACCTCTATCAAGACAAAATGACCATCTGGGTACCAATAATATGCAGAGTTTTTACAACTGCCATTGGCGTCAAAGAAGTACCACAAACTTGACGGCAGGTCACAATAGTACCATTGCATAAAAGAAGGGCCTAAAGATCAGCTGGAAAATTACTGTCCGATTTCCCTACTCGATTGTGCCGGAAAAACCTTCAGCAAAGTGCTGTTGGGAAAACTCCAAAAATAGTTAGATGACACAGGGACTATTAGAAATGCCCAAGCCGGGTTTGAACTGGCCGGGGTATGGTGGACCATTGTTTCCTACTAGTCTTATTAATCCAAAAATTCACAGAACTGCGAAATATGAAATTATATATCATCTTTCTGGACCTTAAAACGGCATTCGATTCCATGCCAAGAGCAGTATTGTGGAAAACCTTGAAGAAGCTGTAAAATCCCAAAAGAGTTGCTTGATGCTATTAAATCATTACACTCCCACAATCAGGCTACTGTGCAATATGTTCTGGGAGGGTACCTGACTGATTAGTTTGATGTGTTGAAAGGGGTCTGTCAGGGATGTGTTCTGGCCACACCAATCTTTTTGTTATACATCCGGGAAATTGTGGTTACATTGGAGGCAGACGCCTTGGATGCTCCTACAATTGGGTCAAAAAAATGGCCCACCCTATTTTTTGCCGATGACTCTGCCATTCTTGTTACTAGCCCAGTAGGGCTGAAAGTGGCCGTTCACATCTTTTCGCCAAAATGCAAGGAGTTTGGTCTTGAGCTCAACAACTCTAAAACTAAAGTTATGGTCTTTAAATCCCTCTTTTCCAAGTCATGCCAGGTGAAGATCGAAGTCAATGGCCTTATATTGGACCAAGTTGTTCATTTTGACTACCCGGGGATTAGGTTTAATGAGGTGGGGGTTAGACGTACCAATTGGTTAAATCTAAGGTAAGTTACACAAATATTAGCACTATTTGACAAACAAGCACAAGCACTGCCTGCCTCAGTTTATGGCGCAGAGATCTGGGGTTTTGCAAATACAAAATTATTATCCCCAGTCGAGAATATCTTCTTAAAGAAATGACTGCTCTTGCCTAAGAATGTTCCAACCTAGCTGATTCTCCTAGAACTTCAAGTACAGCCTGTGGCGGATCTGATTGCCCTTAGGCCAGCCCTGTATTGGGTGAGGCTTTGGTCCTTCACAAGCCTGGCCCCCTACAAAGATGCTCTGAGAGACTTCTTGCAATTGGAAGGTGCAAAAAAACAGGGTTGGGTTCTTCATTTGAAAAAGATGTTGTATGGGCTAGGTGCTAGACACTTCTGGGAAAGCCCCAGTGAGTGTCACCATTCACTAAAGGCCAAGCTCAAGACAACTGCTAAATGCAACACATTCAGGAATCTAGAATCCAAATACATGTCCTAAAAAACAGACATGTATTTCTTTTACCCAATACATTGGGGAATAGCAAACCTTTCTTGGATGGTATACTCCCACCTTTCGAGCATTCTTTATATGTTCATTTCAGATTGGGTGTATTGCATACTGCCTGGTATACGTGAGGTTGCTCCCCCCAAACACTGGTGTATGCCCACTCTGTAAAAAAGCTGAAGAAACCTTAACCCATTTTACGTTGTTATGCATACTCTTAATGGAGCACAGGCGCAGGTACTTATTACCACTTCTACTTGACATGGGGCTAAGAAGTATGAGGGAATCAATGCAATTCCTCATCAATACACTAGAGTGGAAAGTGGTATTTGCTTCTGCAAGGTATGTCCATCATGCCTGGCTCTTAAAAAAACAGGTTGACGGGCAATGAGCCATATCATTTGTAGGCTACATCCGAGACTGCAAGCCGCGCTCTCCTTGTAGTCTTACCAGATTTTGATAATGTAGTATTGAGGCTGTGGGCTTGCTCTCCTTCCAAGGTTGAAATCTAATCCTAGAGTTGTTATTATTTAACATTTACTTTTTTCTTACCTAGTGCATGGTCTTGCCTTTTTGTGGACTTACTGTTTGTGGCTTTATTGTATTTTATGCTAATTGAACGTGACACTATTAATTTTGATTGTGATTGTGTTGTTCTGTGCGAAACAATTACTTGCATTATATTGTGAAAAACAGATCCATCTGTATATGACCAGATGTCAAACAAAACTTCTGTGGAGACCACTCTGAAAAATCATGCGGATCCCTCCCTGAAACTCTGCCTAAAGTCTCCTCCCAGGTGTCCAGGGGAGGGCAGCCACTTCTTGATCCCAACCTTGCAGCTGGTATACTGTGGGAGGATCACCTGGGTGGAGACAAGGCTCAGGTTAGTTACGATATTCTATGGGATGATATGCAGTATTTTTCCTCTGACAGAGAGATTCTTCCCACTATGCCAGGATTATGGCTTATTGTCATTTTAATATA
This sequence comes from Ambystoma mexicanum, assembly GCF_040938575.1. Lineage (NCBI taxonomy): Eukaryota > Metazoa > Chordata > Amphibia > Caudata > Ambystomatidae > Ambystoma > Ambystoma mexicanum. Next base: position 1,328,213,257 of record NC_090929.1, read on the forward strand.
TATCAACCTCCTGTTAAATCTAGGTTTTAACACCCACACCTAGAAAGAATCCTTTTGGTCCCTAAAAAGCCAATTTCTTCCTCAATACCATAGGTACACTAAAAGGAATGGCAGAAATATTGCCTTCTCTACACCTTCTTCCTCTACTCATGTTAAGAACTACAGCCCCTCTGTTAAAATTACTTAGGGAATTAAATCTACCCTTACAAATACACAAGAAGTGGAAAAACCTGACTTTGAGAAAATAAATTACATGTCCCAGAATCCCAAAGGCCCAAGACAAAGAAGAGGGCTGAAGAGGCATGTAGATGTAGAAGATACACAATTAGGCCTAACAGCCCTTTCCAGGGTCAGACAATTGACATTAATGGTTTGCTCCTGAAACCAATTACCTACCTAAAAGGCATAAAAGGGTGCAGCAGGAGAGGAATGAGGGAAGGAGCTGGAGAAATAATAATAATAATAATAAACTGGAAGAAACTGGAGCAGGAGCTGGAAGGCTGGCAGTAGTAGCAGAAGTACAAGAGTACGAGGATGAAAGTTCATGAGGAAGTGCAATCACTTTAGGGACACCAGGACGTGGAGAGAGCAGATTTCACCTGTAAATTCTGAAAAAGGTCCAGTGTTCATAAACCCTGCCTTGCTGTGGCTGCACTGAGAAAGTTGTGCTGAGAGTGAAAGTTTTCTCAGGTGCGCCTAGTGGCTGTAATTCCAGAGCTGTGACTGTGCTGAAAGCCTGAGGCCCGCAGCAGAAAGCAAGCCAAGGGACAGAGGAGCAAACAAGATTCTCAGTTGGCATGGCCAGACCTGAGACACCATGCTGCAGAAGGGTGTGGGTCCCAAGTGTGCCCAAAGTCATAGTAGAAGTAGAAGAAATCAGGAAGGTGAAGAAGCCCACAACCTCAGCCGGTGGGTGAAGCTTGGAGTTCAGGTTCACTCAGAAAACCTTGCTGTTAACTATTACCAGCTCTAAAGTGTAGAGCTGTGGTGAAAAGTATTGCTAACAGTGGAAATGTATCACGTGCACTTCTAGCAAAAGTCATAGTGCCCGCATAAGAAGATAAGCATCTAATTTCCCATTGTTTGCCTATTAACATTGCTGGAGAGGTTGCGTGTCCCTAATTAAAATAGGGAACGCTTTGCTGAAACATTCCGGAAACTCTAACATTGACTTTCACAATTGTTACAAGTATATACAACTTCAAAAGAAGGTTGTGTGTGGCCAATTGTGATTCCTGACAGGAGTTAGAAAGCATCTTTGTGATAACGCGTGTTTTTTAAGGTTAAATATCTACCTTCAAGAGTGTTTGCGTGTAACCTAAATCTGTTTCTCCTTTGAAGACTGATCATTGTAACATTAAGAACACATATTTTTTTTTAAATGTAGAAGTTGCTGTACTACCGAGAAGAACAAGCATTACCCAAGCCAAGAGGCAAACCTTTTCTGTATTGAAGCAAGCCCTGCTTAAATCTATCCCCTTGATTTGTGAAATTGTAAAAATTCCAGTGTCCTCTGATACAAGTGTGACATTGTTACCTGAAGTTGGAAGTCTGGCAATACAGCTTCAAGGTAAGTACTGGAACCAAGAAGCTGCATGAAGCTGGGGAAGGCAGCCGGGTGCTTGTGAGAAGATTGAGCAAATAATCTGTAATGCTGAGACTGCTGAAGTTGAGAGAAGATCAGTCTTGAAGCAGAAGCTGGTTACCCATGAGGCAGTAAAGCAGACAGAAGTGGCAACAAGGCTGCCATTTTATTTTTGGAGTACAGGAAAGAAGAGTGCCTTGCCTACCCAGAGGTCGAAAAGTCTTGTCTTTAAAGGCCTAACAATCCAAAAGTACAATTTGAAGTAGAAATACCAGAAATGTGGTTGTGAATAACACTGTCAGTGGATTTTCCAAGAAAGTTGGTTGAAGTAGTGGCATAATGGAATTATGTTCCTACAGTAAGAGTACTAGAGGAGGAAAGCAACCACCCAAGAAGAAGCATCCCTGACGATTGTACCAAATACACTGCAGACGTCATATACACTTATGTAGTTTAGTTTTTGAAACAGGGGTGCATATTTTGAATATATTCCCTGCATTTCAGAGATGCGAGTGTCACTGCAGCTGTTGGGAGGGCAGTTGCTGCAAATCAGGAAACTGGTGCAGCATGACACAAGTACACACTATGCTTTTGGCATGGATTTTATGAGAGGGGAATCTGATTAGGATATTTCCCTTTCAGAGATGGAATTAATTGCATCATTGTGCTATTCAAATACACCAGGGATTGTTCACCCTTTCCAGATGGCATTTAATTGGTATCACTACATAATATCCCCAACAAAAATATCGCCGTAGATATGGTCGTTTGGTACGCCATAGGGAATATTTTTGTTGGGAATATTATGTGGGAGTGGGGGTGGGGGTGTCCCCGCACATTAAAAATGATGCAGGGTTTGCAGGGGTGTCCCCCGCAGGGTCCATGTGTGAATGTCAACACAAAAATATGGCCATATTTTTGCATCGCAATATTTTCACGGCAGAATTAACACATGGAACCATTTCATTACACACCTCAGCCTATAAAGGTTGAGACTCACCCTTCTCATGATATGGCTAATTCTCAAGGTGAGGAAATAACTGACTGCCATCTGCACTAGCATGTTGAGGTCCAGACCCAATCACCATGTCCATGTTTGTAGAGAGATTTCCAAATGCCCAAGCTCTGGATTCTTCTCAACCATGGCCCAGTTTTTCTCTAAACACATCAGCCACCTGTGAAGACAGGTAATGAGCTGATCAGTGACATCTAGGCTCAACTACACTGAGTCCACTCCAAATCCAGTTGTACAGGTGCCTGCCTGGATTTAATTTCCCTGCCAATAGTCTGGGAGTTCTAGAACTGGGGCCCAGCTTAATCCAGATTTCCAGTGCTGAAACGCGGTTTGGTAAACGGATGCATGCTGATGTTTATGTGGTCTCTGCAGAGCCATAGAGATAACATGGGGCCCCCCGTCAATTATGACATCTTGAGGGGATCCCACCTGAGAGAAGTTACTTTACCTCTCTCTGACATGACCAGTGAACCGCAGATAGTGTATTTAAATGGTTCTGGTGTGCATCTCCTGTTCTGTTCAGTACCTAGGCAGGACTGAAATGAGGGCACAGTTGCCATCTGTGAATCCACACGTTGATTACAGAATTGATCTGACAAGCTGTCAGATGTCCCAGACACTCTAAGTTGCCAGCAGTTTTGCCAGGAACTAAGTCTAGTAGGAAACTCCTGAGGCTTGGGTGAAAACCCAACTCTTGGATATGCCCAGCCCCAGAATGCTTGGGATCCTTGTCTTTGAATTGGCAAGGGCTTTTGTATTGCACCAGTTCCTGGGTTTGGAATAGGTCAGGCCTTTTGCTCTGCACACACTCACCATTCAGAAGTAGCTCAGGGCCTCCACCCTGCACCTGCTCCTCTGTCTGCCTGAACAGACTCTCCAGAGTGGGGCAGTCCCTCTGTTCCTGGCAAAAGTTAACCTGATCTGGGTCTCCCGATGAAGACTACTCCTCCCGCTCTGGCAGGCCCATCATGTATATTGCTTCCATGTTGGCCATCACAGGTATCTCCTCTATGCCCTTAGGCAGCACTGAGATCAATTAATCATGTGCTAACTCCATAGTCACTTCATTGGCCACTGAGTCCCCTCTCGCAAGAGTAGGAGCCTAAGGGAACTTCAGGCCTGGACTGGAAGCTACGGATGAGTCCGGTCTCTCGCACTCTCCGGGGGAGCAAGCCTACTGTTGTTGGAACAGGGTATTCGCTCTGCACCTGTTCCCTTTGTTGGAGTGGTTAAAGACCTCCACCCTGTACCTGTTCCATGGTTTGCCTCAACAGACTGGTTGGAGTGGAACAGCCCTACTGGTGCTGTCAACAGTCAGCCTCATCTGAGCCTCCAACTGACGACAACTCAATCAGTGCTGGCAAGCCTCCCAGAAACCTCCCTGTCTGCCAGCACAGGTACCATTTCTATGCCAGTAGGCAACCCAGAGATCACGGAACCAAGTTCTAAGAGAATAGCAACCTCAGTGGCCACTGGGTCCTCTCTTGCAAGAGTAGACTTAAGGCTTGGACCTGAGCTAACTGTGATACCAGTCTCGTGTGCTCTCTGGTTAAGGAAGTCTCAGGGATGCAGTCCCCAAGCGCTTCCTCCTGTGCTTCTCCCAGAGTTTCCGCACCTGTAACACCATAACTCTTGCTGGGACAGGGAGGCTTTACCCAAGAGACACCCTACTGGAATGTGGTTCTTGATGGCAACACAGTGCTGGGAGGTTTCACTTCCCCCAAATAAGCCCTACTGTTTCCAATGGACAACACTTCATACCATCAAACCCTCTTAGCTGCAGGTTTGATCTTTGGGAGTACTGCCCTGCCTTCACCAGTCACCTGACAGCTGTGCCACTAGCAGCAGTGCCACTGAAGGTGGGAGACCACCTTCAGTGGCACTGCTGCTAGTGGCACAGCTGTCAGGTGATCTGTTGCCCATTTCTGGAGACACAGTCCAGAATAATCTGAGTCTGGGCAGGAACTGGGCCCTCCTCAAAGGACCCAGTACTGTTCCCACCCAGATTGAGGGAACATTCCACCACTCCCAGGCCTAGTGGGACTTCATCTATTCAGATGCCCACACTGACTGTGGTTTCCTCTTTCAGGGGACCCGCAGACACTAGAGCCTGCTTGTATTTTCCCTTGCAGGCAGGATCACCATTCCTATGTGTCAAATCTCCACACTGGAAACAACTCCTGGTTGTGGAGGGTATGGGGGCCTCAGTGCTAGTGGGAGGTACCACACTCTGCTTTGCATTGGGATTGACCTACCATGGGTATGAGATTTCCCTTTGGAGTTTTGGGGACCCTTCTTGGATGGAGAGTCAGAACCTCTGCCCTTTCCCGCCTTTTGTTTATCATAACCAGTTGCCTCTGATTTGAGTGCATACTCTGCAGCCCTTTTGTGAAACAGAGTGTTCACATACCTGCCTGCAGCCTTCTCAATCTCCATAAGCTTGGTGTCACTCATATCCCCTAAACCTTGGTGTAACTCCTTCTTACACTTTTCAAGGGTATGCTCACATGCGTCTAAGTTAGACATTCCCTGAGTTGGGTCTTTTTTGTTACCTGCAGCCTTTCCAAGCAGAGACTCTAAGGGCTGATGTGTAAATGTCTCTAAAGGTTTACTCCCCATCTAAGATATGACGCTGAGGCTGTCCTTGGGTGCCACCACCTAGAATACTTCCTTTCCCAGTGGAGGTTTTGTGAGTTTCCCACAATAATAAAATCCCCCCACTACCTAACACTGTTCTGAGGTTTCTCAGAATTTCCATTTATTTAACCTCACCGATATGTGGGAGACCCAACCTCTCACAAAGCTTGTGCAGGCACACTGTATTCAGTAACTGTGCAATACCCATTGTGAGCCACATTATAACAATTAAAAAATATACCTCGACTGTGAAACTAAATGTTAAATGTACACTCTTATTTTGGCTGACTTGGCTCTAGGCACAGTCTTTTTCAAATCCCAATCACTGCCCACCAGTGTGACAACTTGGCTTCTTCCCTGAAAGAGTACAAGGATGAATAGCGGCTAAAGCACCCACTCAGCCCTCACAGTTCTACAAACCAAGAAACAACACAATCATAAAGGTAAAAAAGTCACAGTGAAGAGATATGCCTCCTCCCAAAATAAAGGAATTCCCAAGAAGAGGTACTATACAATTATATACACTTTAATTAAACACACCATGCACCATAATAACTAACTAGACAAACACTACACAAATCCCACCCCTGAGGAAAGAACACAGAATAAGCAAAGATAATAGATGCAGCACTCTGGAAAATAAATCTGGAGAAAAATACGAGCAAAAGCCACAATGCTCTTAAAAAATGTGTTCCGAGTGACCAAGCCAGCCTTTAGGGCCCGGAAATGTAGCAAGGAGGCAGTTTGCAGTCAATGGTACCTTATTTGCAGTTCTTGGTGGTTCAGCAGCAGTTTTGTGCGAAAATCGGAAGAGAGAAAAGGGCAGTAACGGCGGGTCCTGCTGCTTCAGAAGTGCTGAGCAGTTCATGAAACACACTTCAAACAGTTCAATGGCAAAACACACTAGAATCCAGGGTGTCTTGGCTCTGAGGTTTCTGTAAATCTCAATCGAGGGACCCAGAGACAAGATGAGCCTTTTCCCATGTTCCCAAACATGGGGGACGCTGGCACACAACTGCAGGGGTCCTTAAACAAGGAGATGTACTGTGTACCAGTGTAGCTGGCAGAGAGTTAGTCTTGTTTCAGAAGCAGGCCACTTCTTAAGTTGCTCTGAGTCCACTCCAGGAACTCAGGGACAAGATGGGTGCTTGCAAGGGTTCTGTTCCAGCATCAGATCACCCCCATTTGCATCTAGCTCCCAACTGACAGACTTTATAAAGTACTGCTCCCTCAACAGATTCTAGAGAAATCTTCTAAAATGATGATCCAAAGATGCTTCAAGATGATTCCCAAGATGATTCAAAGAAGTGGCGGGAGACCCTTTCTTTTACACGCAAAAATCCCCAGGTGATTGGACTAAAGCTAGCCTGCTTTAGGTGTCTAATCCCAGCTCTTGAAATGTGCTGACTTTACCCTTATAATGTCACACCCAAAGTACTTTGATCCCGAGGAAGTGGAGGTGACAGGAAAAGATAAGAGAGGGTGAGAGAATCAAGATGGCAGAATCTTGCCAACAATGTAGAATGCCTTTCTAGCTATCCAAGCTCTTGCTCCCCCCTGTCTCAATTGGATCAAAGTCCTTTAGAAATGCAGCACACTGATGTGAGTCCAGGCTTTCTGTGAATGGTACGCCTCTTGCTTTCTGCTCCCAGGCCAGCATCCTGTGGAGTGGCTGTCTCAGGGAGAAGGGTGTTTATCTGCCTTTACAAAGGAACTACGAATCTGATTAACAGATTTCCCTTTCAGAGGTGGAATAACCTGAATCATGTTATCTATATTTATAAAAGTGAAAATGTGTTTGTGGCTGTTTTTGTGGCAAAATATTTTTTCTCCCTCTTTCACCAATCTGCACCTGATTTGGATAGCTGCCTGACAGTCCCCTCTTGACATTACTGGCCACATGACATTTGGACCCCTTGCTTTTTATTTAGGGATTTCAACATAGGTCAAAATGTGTTTGTGGGTTTCTGGTGAAGCTTTGTGCCTTATACAGTGCCACACTGTTTTACCAATCTGCAACAAATGTTGCATAGTTACCTGGTAGGACCCTCCAGACATTACTGGCTACATGTATTTATTGTGCATTTGTAAGGCGCTTATACATCAAGTAAATTATGTTTTCTAAGCGCCCATAGCGAAACAGGGAGGGAATATGTGAATGAAAAGCAAATATAACAATGAAAGATAGAGGCAGACCTTCTAGGCCTTGTGAGAATTCAGACCGTGGAAGTACAGAGAGAGGGAGGGAGGAGGGAGTGGGGGGTAAGTTCTAGGAGTACCACAGAGGGAAGTACTGGGGAGTAAGCAGCTGTTAAGTGATTTGGTGAGAGCTGTCAACTGCCAATAAATAAGTAAGCCTGTGGTGGCATAGGACAGTGGGTGCCAAGGCAGGTGATGGGAGCAGGCAGAGGCTGAGGGAGATTTGGTATGGGAGGCCAGGATCCAGCAGGACACAAAAGGGCCCTGGTTACCAATCTCAGCAACTGTGGCTTTTAGCAGAGGAGGGAGGAAGTGAAGGAGGAGGTAAAAAGGAAGGTCTTGAGGAGCTTCTGCAATTTGAGGATATCTGGCTCAAGGCAAAGAGGAAGGGGGAAGCTGTCCCATAGGAGGGAGCCTGCTGAGGAAATAAATTGGCCACAAGCTCGCTGTTTAGCAAAGCACTTGACACACAGAGAGCTGGTGCCGGAGGAACGTAAAGATCTGGAGGGAGGGTATTAATTGAGAGCCAGTTGTAGATAGCATGGTCCATAGCCCCAGACAGCCTTATGGATGATGAATTTGATCCTTGAAGCAACACAGAGCCTGTGGAGAGATTTTAGGACTGCAGAGATGTGGTCCCTGTACTTGAGGCCACGGATACGTCTTGCAGCCCTATTCTGGATTAGCTGGAGAAGTCAAAGAGAAGAATAGGGTAGATTAAGGAAGAGGCTATTGCAGTAGTCTAGCCTAGAGAGAACCCACACTCCAGAGACAATGAGCTTCTCTGGGACAGTGAGTAAAGGAAGGATTTCTTTGAGGAGGTGGAATTGAAAGTGGGTCTTCTTGGCAAGGTCCTGAATGTGAGGGAGGAAGGAAAGAGAAGAGACAAAGATTACTCCAAGGTTTCTGGCTTCAGATGAATGAGAAGGGGTATAGCCCATAGAAGATGGCCACAATGAGGGAAAGAAAGAGGGAGCATGAATCCCTATAGGAAGGATATCAGTCTTGCTGGCATTGAGGCAGAGACCATTGGAGATACAACAGTACTGGATGGCCAATAGACAGTCAGGAATGATGGAGGAAGTAAGGAGAGGATCAGAGGGAAGTTTGAAGAAGAGTTGTGTGTCATCTGCTAACACTGGAAGTTAGGGGAGAAGGTTGAAATGAGGTGTGCAAGTGGAGCAATATAGGTGTTAAAGAGCCTGTGAGAAATGTTGGAGCCCTAAGGAATGCTGCAGGTGGAGATAAAGGTGGGGGAGGAGAAAGAGCCCAGAATAACCTGGCATGGGCGGTCATTGAGGAAGGAGGTCAGCCAGACCAGTGCCTGCTCCCGGATACTAAGTGTATCATAGAGCCGTTTTATGAGGATAAGTGGTTGACCATGTCAAAATGCAGAGGAGATATCAAGTAGAATGAGAACAGCTGGAGAGTTGGAGTCAAGAGATGAAAGCAGTTCCTCACGGTTGTTCAGAAGAGAGGTTTCCGTGCCTCTGGATGCTTGGAATCCAGATTAATTGTCGTGTAGGCAACCAACAAGTTCAGTGTGATGGGCCAGTTGGAGGAAGACCAGCTTCTCCAAGAGTTTCCCAAGGAACATGGTGATAGAGATGGGGTGGTTGTTGGTTGGACAAGACAGGTCTTCAGAAGATTATTTCAGGAGGAGGCACACAAGGGAATGCTTGAGGATACAGTAGCAAAAGAGTGTTGAAGAAATCAGCAAGTGCAGGGGCAAGAGAGCCAATATTGGCCTTAATAGTTCTGGAGGAAGAGGGGGAGACCTGTTGGAGGAGTCTTTCATGGAGCAGTCAACTCTGGTGACCTCATCAGGTGTGCTAGGAGGGAAGGAGGAGAGAAAGGTAGAGGGGGGAATGGAAGCCATAGGATGCAGTGGGAGAGGGAAGCGAGGTTGCTCAGGATGTCCTGATATTTTGCAGTGAAGTGCATGGCCAGAGCGTTGCAGAGGGACTGAAAGGGACGAGGTGAGGATGAGACTGTGGAAGAGTTTGCTAGTTCCTTGCAGATTTTAAAGAGTCCAGCCATGTTTTTGGATGCACCAGAGATGTGATCCTGGAGGTGGGCCCTTTTTTTGGAGTGAATGGAGATTTGATATTGCCTATGGAGCAGGCGACAGGCCAGGTTGTCGGAGTGTGAGCCTGAGGTCTGCCACTTCTGTTCCGCAGCTCTGCGCTTATGTTTCAGGGCTACAAGTTCAGAGTCATACTAGATGTTATGCTTGGAGGTGTGTTTCAGGCGGATCCTCTTGAGTGGGGCAAGAATGTCAAGAGTATTAGTGATGGCAAGATGGAGGTTGCTGAGATCAGAGTCAGAGGTAGAGTGTCTGGAGAGAGGGAGGATGAAGGTAGATGCAAATGCAGGAGCTGACACTCATTTCATCAGATGAATGTTTGTGAACGAGGTTGGAAGGGCTGGGGGAGGTGCGGTCATATGGCTGAGAGGACCCAGGAGAGAGGAGAGGAGAAAATTGGTCTGACCAGGAGAGTGGATATGATCAGTGGGGGGGAAGAGCAAAATATCATTGTGGATGAAAGTATCAAGAGTGTGTCTAGCTGAGTGGGTAGGACCAGAAGGGAGAATGGAGAGAGAGAGCGAGGTGCAGAGATCACGGAAGAGAGTGGATGCCGTGATTGAGGAGTCCAGTTGTATGTTGAACTCACCCAGGAGAAGGATTTTAGAGGTGATTGAGAGGAGAGAGGAGGAGAAATCAGCCCATTCAGAGAAGAACAGGGTGGTAGAGCCAGGTGGCCTGTAGATAGTAGCAATGGTCAGGGAAGAGGTGAGAGAGATGATCAGTTTGCAAACTATGCTCTTGAACGAAGAGTAAGGCTGGGTGGGTATGAGGTAAGAGGGGATCCACTTAGGAAAAGTCAGAGCAACCCCAGCGCCATCACGGTTAAGGTGAGGCTTGGAAATGATCTCATAGCCATCAGGGAGAAGGGAAACAAAAGCAGTGACTGAGCTGGCATTGAACCACTTCTCGGTAAGAGCAAGGATATCATGGTCAAGCTCTTTAAGGAGGAGGTAGATATGGGCATAGTATTTGATGGTAGAACAAGCAGTAACCATGACTAGATGCAAGAAGTCACTATATTTGAAGTTTTTCCGAAGAGGGGTACAGGGGTGGGTACACAGTCGGAGGAGGGGGGACAGAGACAGTGGAAGAAGAAGTAGCAGGTGTGGGTAGGAAGTTGATGAGGGACGGCAAGTGCCGATCAAAGAGGAGGAGTTTGGGTTGTGGACCCTGAACCAAGATAGTGCCTTTGTGATAGACATTAATGATACACCTGGATAATGAGAATCCTGCAAAGAGCACTTCCTATCTGGTGCCACCATTAATGGGTGAAGATGTGAGAGGATAGAGAGGAGAGGTAAGATGAGGGGACCATAGATCTGAAGAGGGGACAGAGAGTTATATCAGTGAAAATCTGCCTGGAAGATGGGCTGACATAGGTGTCTGTGATAGGTTGTCCAGGGTTATTGGTCAGGATGTCTTTTTTAAGCTTTATTCTTGCAGACTTGGTGATAGAACATAGGTGACAGAATAGAAATTAGAAAGGATAGGGGAGATGGTGAGTGCCATAGGAGTGATGGAGGATAGGAGGAGGATAGAGCAGGGGCTGCATAGCACAGTAAAAGCACAAACTCACGATGTGGCCTGGTAGCCAAAGGAAGTAAGAAAACAGATGCAATGGGAGCACTTTAGTACTGAAATAAGGGTGCAAAGATGTTACAAAACACACCAGGATTCAAATTACATCAGAAACAGAGAATGCAGTGCAAAATGGGATGCAGAGATTTAAAAAAACATACCAGAATTCAAATTGCACCTGAAACACAGAATGTGGTACAAAATGTGGTACAGAGATGTTAGAAAACACACCAGAATTCAAATTTGCACAAGAGGCACAGAAATGCATTGTGAGCAACAATTAAGTAAGGCAAGGATGGAAGAATGGCATAGACACACCTTGGATCAACAGCTGTTTAGGTTAGTGGAATAAAGCAAGCAGTGCCCAGCCATGACTCACAGGTATTCTTGAGGGGTGCACAAGGTTTCAGAGGGCCACGCTTGCAGGGTAACAGTCTGCATCCCTGGTGGCTGTTCCATGTTCTGCTGAAGGTGGGAAGGAAAGAGGGGTGAGGCCCTCTGTGTCCTCCAATGCCCAGACAGGTAAAGATAGGGGCCTTAAGAGTGGGCCTAAGGTGGGATGCTGGCTCTCGCTTGCCGGCTCCATTGATTGGACCTACAAAGTCTGCTGGGCCCAATCACAGCAGAGGAAGTTCATGTGGGACAGGCACTTCAGTGCCTGTTGTTGCAAAGGTGGCCATGATGGAGGAGACTGCCTGCTATGCAATTTTATAAAGCACAATTGTTCTTTGGGCACAAAAGGGTGGCCAGGCAGCAGTGAACACTGTGAGTGTGCAAAAATTACCGCACAGCCAGTAGATTTTCAGAGCACTCAATGTTAAATGGTGCCACAACACCCTCAAAGCCCATCAGGGCTTACCTTGCAAGTCAGGATGAAAGGAGGCCCCCTCTCGAGCCTCCTGGTGATGGAATAAGGCCGGGTACTTGTTCCTTTGGCTGCAGAGCTGAAATGGAGTCAGATGGGGGGGGGGCTTGCTGAGGGCCATAGGTGAGATGCCGGCTCCACTGATTGGCCTAAGAAGTCTGATGGGCCCAATCACAGCAGAGGAAGGTTGTGTGGGACAGGCACTCCAGTGCCTGTTGTTGCAATGAAGCCATGATGGAGGAGATGTCCTCTTATAGAATTGTATGAAGCACAATGGTTCTTTGGGCACAAGAGGGTGGCAGGCAGCAGTGAACACTGTGATTGCGCAAAAATTACTGCACAGCCTAAAGTTATCAGAGCGCTCGATGTTACGGTCTAAAATTGTGTCACAATACCCCTAAAGCTCATGCAGGCTTACCTTGCAAGCCAGGATGAAAGGAGCATTTTCTCCTAGTCCTGTGGTGATGGAGTAAGGCCAGATGATTATTCCTCTCGCTGCAGAGCTACATGACATTTGGACATCCCACTCCGTTCCCCTGATTTCAGCACAAGTCAAAATGTGTTTGTGGGTTTGTGGCTTGGCAAAGTGTTGTTCCTTATACAATCCCACACTGTTTAACCAATCTGCACCAAATTAGGCACATTACCTGTTAGTACCCACCAGACATTACTAGCTACATGTTATTTGACCACTCCAACGCTTTCGCTGGATTCCAGCACCTTCACACACAGGACGGTTGCTTGAAATCAGTGAATCATCAATGTGGTCATTGAACGATCGGTCACGACACGAGGAACAAAAACCGAGGTCAAGGCCCTGGGATGCATGGTTTCGAAGATATTTGCCTTGCAATGCACTGAAACAAACTGCACCACGCTAGAGCGAGGTGACAGGTGTGGAGAGAGCACAGTATTAGCATGTCATGTATGTCTGTCTACGGAACCCGTTCAGAGAACGGGTACTTCTGCAAGTTATTTAATAAAAATAAAAATCAGCCAGGCCTTTCACACCCTTGCCAGGTGGCAATACATCAGATTAAGCTTCACTCAAATTGAAAATAGCACGTACAGTCTCACTGCAAGCTTCTCTTGTACATAAACATTTATTCTCACCGGGCTGAAGCCTCTAAACTGTCCTTATTATATAAAGAATTCCTACGAGGGGAGCTAAGAATAAGGAACATTTTTTTGTAAATGGCTTGCTCCCACAGTATTCTAGCTATATTATTATCAAAAACCCTTGCAGGACAAGGCTGCAGTGTTGAGTGACGCAGGTGTGCCGGAGACGCTGCCTCATTATACGTTGCATGCATCGTTATGTCCATGCTTCTGTGCCTATAAGAACCAAGGTTCGGACCCTCTGTGGCAAAGACCTCACAGGACAAGGCTGTGGCGTTGAGTGAGGCAGAAGCGCAGCAAATGCTGCCCAATTATATGTTGCACTCATTGCTACCTCCACGCTTCCTTGCCTATAAGAACCGAGGTTCGTACCCTCTATGCCAAAGCCCTCGCAGGACGAGGCTGCGGTATTGAGCAATGCAGGTGCGCAGGAGACGCTACCCAATTATACCAATCACTCTTCGCTATGTCCACACTTCTGTGCCTATAGGAACCGAGGTTCTGACCCTCTGTGGCAAAGCCCTAGCAGGAAAAGGCCACGGTGTTGAGTGATACAGGTATGCATGAGACGCTGCACGATTATTCACAGCACGCATTGCTACATCCATGCTTCCATGCCTATAAGAACTAAGGTTTGGACCCTCTGCGGAAAAGCCTTTGCAGGACGAGGCTGCAGTATTGAGTGATGCAGGTGCGCTGGAGATGGTGCCCAATTACATGTAGCTTGCATCGCTACAACCATGATTCCGTGCCTATAAGAACCAAGGTTCAGATCCTCTGCAGCAAAGCCATTGGATCCTCTGCAGCAAAGCCCTCACAGGACAAGGCTATATTGTTGAATGGCGCAGGTGTGCAGGAGAAACTGCCCGATTATATGTAGCAGACATCGCTACATCCATGCTTCTGTGCCTAAATGAATTGAGGTTCGGCCCCTCTGCGTCAAAGCCCTCGCAGGACAAGCCTGCGGATGCGCGATGCAGGTGTTTGGTGGCAATGGCGAAGTGGTGCAGATTGCAGTACAGATGACCTCACCCCCCTGTCTGTGGCTGCAATGTACGAAGCTGCAGGCAGAGTTAGCTTGCTAGACTGTTTTTGACATTGCAGTGTGTTCCATTGGTTTGACATTACATTGCATTGCCTGCATTCTTTCTTCTTGGTTCCTGTTGTGTATTGTGCCTTTTCTGATGGTATTGACTTTTTGTTTTTCTCTAATGGTTTTGATATTGTGTTGTTTGCCACGGTTATTGGCAATACTTTGCATTGCCTACATTCTTCACTTCTAGGTTCCCTTCTGTTGCTCTATGTTCTGCTGTTGGTTCTGTATTGCATCTGATGTTGCAGATCCATTGTTCATGTTCTTGTTGTGCTCCCTTCCCTCTCGTTTATCCCCATGTGCCTACCTCCTGTCTGCCTCTGTGCTAACTCTCCACCTCTTCCCCTGCCTGGGCTCGCCTCTCCACCCCTTCTTCCCGACACCCCCTATGGTGCTCTCTGTCTTACCTATCTATCTTATCCCTCTCACTAAGTCTGGCAGGAAGAAACTCAAAAGGGATATCCTGATCTCCAACTGAGGCCTCCCTATCGCTGATACCTACACCAGTGCTTCCTCCAGAAAGACCCTTACCAACCTCATCTCTGTTGTTCCCTCACCAGGCCTATGGACCCCCATATGGTCTCTGTTTGCTCTCCTTTTTCCTCTTAATGGTGGCACCCAGTGGGAAGCCCTCCTGCACCCCTTCCACTCCTCCAAGACCATCATTAATATGTACTTAAATGGCACTGTCTTGGTCTAGGGCCCTCAGACCAACCTCTTCCCTTTTGATAGATGATTCCTGCACATCATTAATATCCTTTCCTCTCTGGCTATCTTTCTTACCCCTCTCTGGCTCCTCTGCCACCTCCTTCATCAGGCACTCTCTTCTTCTTCCTCTCTGACTACCTTGCCTTCTCTTACTTCATCCTCTGGCCATCCTTGGCTTCCTCTGACAATTCTGGCCTGTACCTCTCCACAGAAGTCCTTCAAATATTACAACCTGCTCCACATCGCTACTCTCAACTCTCGTTCAGCTGTCAAACATTCCTCTGACATCTGCTGTTACCAAGACTTGGTTCACTGCAAGCTCTGTCACAAGTTTTGACACTCTCCTTCCTGATGGCTACAAAATCCCCTCCAAACCCAGAACCAACCATCCCAGTGAGGGTGGAGACTTGATTTTCCCAGAGTGGATCCCTGCTTCTATCATTCCAATGCAGGACTACTCCTCCTTTTAATGCCGGGTCTGCAGGCTCTCAATCTCTCCTGGCCTTTCTCTCTACAGGCCGCCTGGCCCCATCATTCGTCCCTATGGCCTCACTCACTCTGCAGGGCATACCCTGGATGTTCTGATCTCCTCAGACCTCCCCTTCTCTAACTCTCTCACTACTCTTCTCTCTTGGAGTGACCACTTTCTGCTTTCCTGCCACCTCTCTCTCTCTATCCCTCAGATCAAGCTGACTCCTCCAATGCCACCTACGTTCTCGGTCATCCGACCCATGAAGCATGTGTCAGTTGAGGCTTTTGCTGCTACTTTATCTCCTCCTCCTGCACCTTTGGCTGACTCACACCCTGACACAGCCCTCTCTAACATGACTTCTCTCTATCTCTAACACTGTCATTGGCCATGTCATAAAGATCCACTTGAAGCCCAAATCCAAGTGCAACTCTTGGTACAATTTACACCTCGCCATCGTTAAACGCAAGTGTAGGGTGGCTGAGAGGAAGTGGAGGGCATCAGGCGCACCCCTGACAAACTGGCTTGCTGCCTGCTCCAAAGGCAGTACAGACTCTCTGTCATCTTTAAGAAGAGAGCCTACATCAAAGCCCACATCTCTGTGGCATCTAACAACTCAGCTGAACTTTTCAAAATCTGCAAGGTGCTGGCCAATCCTGGTGCAGTCTCTACTTCGCCTGTTCCCTCCCAGGGCCTCTGCACAGCCTTGGCCTCTCATTTCACCACTACAACTCAGGACATACTGGCCACTCTCTCTTCATCTACCTCCTTTTCTACTTCCTCTACCACTCCTGGCCCATCTGTGGCCGCCTCTCTTCCTCCTTTCTCCTATTTTCCCTTGTTCACCCCTGACAATGTTTCTAGACAAATCCGATCTATGAAAGTCTCATCAAAGCAGGTTCTCCCATGCTCATCCAGAACCATTAAGGATCACATGAACACCCTAGCTCCAGCCTTGGCCAATTTCTGCAATCACTCTTTGGCCACTGGAATCTTCCCATCCACCCTTAAGCACTCCCTTGTGCTTCCACCTTCTTAACACGCCTTCTGCTGATCCTTCCTCTCTGGCTAACTATCGCCCAATCTCCATCACTCCTTTCCTGGGCAAACTCCTGGAAAAGTGGGGCATCTCCCAGCTTAATCTGCACACTGAATCTGCTGGTTGTTTCCACAACCACCAATCTGGCTTCAGAGCTGCCTGAATCATGGCAACTGCTGTCCTGAACACCCGTGAAGACCTGTTGTCCAATCTTGACCCTAATCATCCTTCTGTCCTCATTCTCCTTGATCCATCCTCTGATTTTGTCTTGGTCAACCATGCCATCCTGCTCAATTGCCTTAGTGAAAACCTGGGTATCACTGATCCTTTATCACTGATAAACCCTCTCAGGTTCAACTGGGGTCTTTCCTCTCTTCTATCTCTCACTAACCTTTGTCACTGTCTTTTTAACCACCTGGCACGTCTTGCCCACTGCATCGCTACTTTCTGCTTCTATTGTCAGTGCTATGTGGATTACACCCTATTCTGCTTCAGGTTCCACTCAGCCACCACTGCTCCTTCTCTCATACCATACTGTCTGGACACAATTCAGAAATGGTGTGCCGCCAATGATCTCTGACTTAATGCTAGTAAGACTGAGATCATCCTCATTGACACACCCGTTCCCTCCTTTCCCCTCTCTCTCTCTAGCTGCCACTCTGTGACCTCTTCCTGCTCCTTCCTGTTAGGCTAAGAAATGTAGTGTCATCTTCGACTCCACCCTCTTCTTCTATCCTCACATCTCTGGTTCAAGACCCTTTGCATCATTCACAAGGCTTTCTGGGGGCTGGGACCACTCTACCTCCAACTTTCTCTTCCAAAACATCTTCCTTCTCGAGCTCTCTGCTCATCCACTTCCAATGCTCTTAGGGTTAGACGCTTCTCCAAACAGAGAGTTGGGGGAAGATAGCTCGCCTTGGCTGGGGCCTCCCTCTGGAACAACCTCCCTGCCTCTCTTAAACCTGAGCAGAACCACTTCCGGTTCTGGAATCAACTCAAGACATTCCTTTTTGCTTCCGCTTTCTCTCTTCCTCTCGCCTGCATATGTCCCTGACTGCTCCGTGCACTGGTCAGTAGGTCCAGTTGCACCATTGCACTGCCTCCGGGCTCCCTCAGCACTTAAGGGTTTATACCTGCAACCATACAGTCCCTTCTCTCTGTGCTTATTGAGTGACCTGCACTTCTCCAAGTACGTTTTAGTTCACTGTACCTTTCACAGAGGAGAAATTATGATCACTAGCAATAGCATTCATTTGGGAAAGTGGCACGGCCCGTATGAAATGGGAATCTCTTACTGAGCCATATAATAAAGGAGGCATTGCCGCCCCAGACTTCGAGCTGTATTATCTTGCGGCCCAGGCACACTATGCAGATACAGGTACGGACAAGAGACTGATATAACACACACACAACTAAAGAGGCGTACTGAGCATCCCTAATTAACTTATATTCGGTAATGCTGGCTGACCGATATACAGATACATACAAAAAAGGTAGCAGGCGCCCCTCTCTCGAAAGAACATGGCATGATAACCTGTTCAGTGGTTATTAACCACATTGAGAGTTTGCAGCTATCTGCTTTTTGCTCAGTGTACCTTTCACAGATGGGATATACAGATACATGCAAATACGACCCGGTCTGCGCTACTTTGGAGGCATGGAGGAGGATAAATGCCAGAAAAGACAATAAACACCCATACTGTGAAAGCATGCCTCTACGGGATTGCCCTGATCCCCCCCCAACACAGGATATAGATATCCAAATGTCGTGGGACCCGAATAGGGAAATGATCCTGGGTGATCTATATATGGGTGGCAGATTAGTCACTTTAGGGGAATTTAAGAATAAACTGGGGAACGACCCAATAAGCACACTACAATACTACTGAATAGTTGCTGCCACCAAAAAGAAATGGCCAATTTTCCCGTCAGAACCCGAAACAAACAAATGTATAGATATGGTGGTGCAGAGAAACTGCAAGAGAGGATTGTTAGCAAAGATATATGCCAAGGTGCAGGATGACTCAGCCCAGCGGAACTGTGTGAGATTGAAATGGGCAAGGGACACAAATGCTGTAATATATGATGTGAAATGGTAGAAAATGTGTAGGCTCACTAAAATGGTGTCACTTAATGCAATATTCTGTTTAATACAATTTAAAGTAATGAACGGGTTACATTACACACCAGCACAAATATCCTGATTTACCCCTAACAAACCACATACATGTCCAAAATCTGGAAATGAACAGGCGGACACTGTACAGATGTTTTGGAGTTGTCCTTTATTCAAAGGGTACTGGGAATAAGAGGCAGAATTATTAAGTGACATGACAGATGTTCCCCCAACACTCCTCCCCCTGAAATACCTACTATGAGATATAGGTAAAACAAATATAAGAATAAGAAGACTCTTCAATGTGTGATGTGTTATAGCCAAAAAATGTATTTTATTGAATTGGAAGGCGAAACAGACACCTACAGTCCAACAATGGCTAACAGAACTAGCATTTTCTAATGAGAGGGAGGAGGGATAAGTTAACACTGTGGTTACAACAAGCAGACCTTAGGACATATATTAGCCATATAGAAGACAGATGAACAATCATCAATGTCAATGACTGGTCATAACAACAGAATGATATAAGACATAAAAATAGTTATGATAGTTCTGAATACAAGGCACACTGTGTATTGTTGGAAAACTGGAAAATGTAACATAATATACTTACGGTAACATGTACAAAGGTGTAAACGCTAAGTTGATGTAAAGAAAATATTAGTGACAAAGAACTTGTCGAATCGTACTACCCAGCTTCATCTTCATTATACTTGGACACCAAAACTCTGTTAAGAACTATTACAGATGCCAGCTAGTTGCATCATAAATCAAGTCCCTCACATATCTGCCTCTCAGGCATACCGTTGCTGCCTGGCACTACCTGCTTGACAGTCACTCCATGTTTTTGCTCATCTCTCTTTCTCTTTGCTACTCTGTTTCCCATGTCTCTCACTTTCTAATGTTCTACCTCACTCTCGCGTTTTGAGGTCTGTTGCTCTGTCACTCTTCCTCTCCCATCACAGCATTCTATTATTGCTGTTTCCTTCCTACATGGTGCTGTTTCGGTTGATATAACTTCTCTTCCTCTCTCATGTCATTACTGTGGCTATACTGTTTTTTTCCATCTGTTGTGGTTGCTACTTCTTTTGATTATCTTTCTTGCACTGACGGCTATGTTATTGGCCTGCCTTTCTCTGATCTGGATTTTCTATTTCCAGATCTCCCTGTCTGCTGTTGATTTGTTTTTCTTATTTTACTGTCTCAATATGTCTCTTTTACTCTGATTCTATTCCTCACTCCTATTGTGTGTGTGTCCTATTATTTACATCTGTTTCCCTTCTCACTTTCTTTGTTGCTTTCTTAGGTAGCTCATTGCTCTCTCTCTTCCTGTTGCTCAATTCCTGTTTTGGATTGTCTAATACGCTCTTGGTTCTCACAGCCTCTCTCCCTACCCCTCATTTTGTTCTCCTGTATTGCTTAGGTTCAGAGTTGCTCTTTCTCTCTTTTTTGTCTTTTGACATAGCACCAATACAAATTTAAAAACCTGAAAATGTATTTTCCATTTACAAATCCAGTGCTGCTATACCATTGGGTACTAATTATTTTAGATCTGTGCAAACCTTCTTTTGGCCATTAGGCTGGGAATTATAGAGGTAGAGGTGTGTCTCGCCAGATGCAGTACTTTCCTGAATGCAGATGCTTTACCAGCACTGTATGCTATTATAAGTATAAGAGCCAAGATGAGATGTGTGTTCTGAGCCATTACAAGTATAGCATCCCTCATGGGATGTGCTTCTTCTGAGCCATTACAGGTATGGCATCCCTGATGAGATGTGTGTGGTCTGAGCCATTACAGTTTAGCAACCCTCATGGTGTGTGATTCTTCTCAGCCGGTACAGGTATAGCAGCCCTGATGAGATGTGTGTCTTCAGAGCCATTACAGGTATAGTAGGCCTGATGAGAGGGGATATATGTGATCACTATAGTGTTTTTATTGCGACCACCGAAAATGCTGATTTACAAATTAAACACCCTTTTCCTCCCATACATATGCAGGGGGAGACCCCGTGTCCCCTGTCACCCCGTACATTCATTATATACTGTACCCACCCCCCCACTTATATGGGGTTGAAATAAAAAGTCAACATTTCCAGTGGTTGCCATAAAAAAGACACAGTAATGGTATGATCTCAATGAGAGGTATGAGTTCCGAATCACTGAACATTTAGTAGCCCTTTTGATAAGTCAGAAGATAAGTCAGCCCGTTACAATTGAATGTTACCTGCATCTTAAACACATACCTCTGATGCAGACGCATTAACTCACCGATCAACAGGATTTGAACTAACAGGTTACACAATGATACCTGCAGCAGTGTTATTGGCCCACTTAGCTAGCTTCCCCAAAAGGCTGTTGAATTGGAAAGGCACATAGGGTTAGGGCACTGGCAGTTCCATCTGAGGCTTGCCTGACATAACTGGCTTGTCAAAATCTCTCCGCCTGATTGGACTATCCTAAATCATTTAGTAGACTCATAAAGCTGCTTTGAAATTTGCTATATTTTTGTTAGTGGGACTCAGTAATGTGACATGGGATCACTGCTGGACCCATGTGCATGTAAAAAGCCAGAACCGACCCACCCACCCCGCATAGTGAGTTAGACCACCCAGTTTGCAAGTGTTGGCAATAAAAGGCTGTAGGATATTATTGATACAGATATAGTTATGGAATAATAACAATAATCACATATCCATATGTTATCATACTTTTGGGCACCGGGTCCAGAGGTAGCCCCCTCTGGCCCGTGCCGCCTTTCCTGTCCCACGACTTGTTGTGGACACCGTACAGTGCCCTGTACCTCTTTTTCCTTTGTTCTTCTCCCTTCTTTTCTAGGGTTGGAGGGTTTTGCGGAAAAGGAGGAAGAAATTGAAGGCACTGAGTTCACAGTGTACCTCCAGCCTGTTTGAGTCCCCGTTCAGGGTCTACAAACAGATTGTGTTTTTCTTTTGAGCTGGAAGCTCTTTTTTATAAGAACCAGGGCAAGCCCTGGGTCTTTGAAGTGTATCTGTTGGGGGCTGACCCAGCCCCCAGGCCGGCAGAGCCGACTGTCTGTCCCCCCAGGCAGGGGAGGGGGGGTGCTCCTGCTCTCTCTGCCTGCCTATGTTAGATCCTCTTAGCATCCTGCTGCTTATTGGAAGGGTGAGGTGCTTTTCTCACCTTCCCCTTCCATTGCTTTGTCCTGGAGGGAGACTGCTGTCTCATGAATAAGTGGTGGAGTGGAGAGGGGCCAGGTCCGGATAGTGGGGGGAGCACTTACCCTGCCTCACTTTGGGAGGCCGTACAGAATTGTCCAGAAGCAGAGGTTTTGGAAAGTGCAAGGCTGAGTAGGAGGGATTGAACTATATGACAGCATTGCCATCTTCTCACAGTGTCCGCCAGTGTGCATCACACCAGCTCAGGAGTGTGGTGGGAAGGATCTACATGAAAATACCAAATTTTGTACTGCAAGGTCGAAAATCCTGCATGTAAAACATTTTCAGTATTTTTAATGCAGGGGGAGACCGCTCACAGCACACTCCCTCCAGTTCCACCCACTTCATTAAATTTGTCTACCCAATGCCCCTCACATCTATTCTTTGGGGGACATATTTTGCTTTCTATGCAAGGTTTTCTACATTGCAGTAATGGGATTTGCGAATGTTGTAGTGAAACCGGTGGGAAGAGCTCAGACACTATTCTTGCTCAGTACTTAAGCTTGCTGCAGAAAATTCCAATACATGTTCGTGCTTTGTCATTACAGCAGCTCTTTTAAGAAATTCAGGTACTGTCCCAAAACATAGCAGTCCTGCTAAGAAATGTGGACATTATGCAATCAGCCCTGCTGTGAATAATTGGCATTGTGCTGTGGCATGTGTTTAGCAGCTCCAATGATAAATTAGGCTACTCTGCCTGACAATATAGCAGTCCTGTGCAGAAGTACCTGTACAATCTGTGCCACTGAAAATATATACAGCACTGCTTCTACCTGCATCCATTATACCCGCTTGTGGTGGGCAGGTGGTCCGAAAGGGAGTTAAAGTGAAGGTCAGACTACATGCCCAGCTATTCCTTGCTCTCTAAGACAACAAACTATTTACAGTGCCCTTTCATGCATGCGAATGCACACCGACACACACAATCTTAAGACTAAGAAAACACATCTTCATATAGAACATCAAAAGCTTTTCCTTCTCACAAATGCCAAACAACTGCTTGCTGGAGGCTCGTCTAAGACATCGAGAAATCAAATGCAATTGATGTGCTTCTGTGATGAAAAGAAAATGAAGTATGAAATGCCCATGATGCTGCAACTGTGCTGCCTCCATTAAAGCTGATCAAAACAGAGAGAAATGAAGAAGAAAATCAGCGCTAGTTAAGACAATTTTCATTTTACACAATAATACATGTGTCGTAAAGCAATGTGAAAAGCATGATCATGGTTAAAAATGCTTCAATAGCACTGTAACCTTCAAAATGCAGGCAGTTGAACAAAATGAACAAACCACAAATTCCCTTCTACCTTACTCAGAAAGTATTATCTTGTTAGAATTATTAACAGAGAGCGTTACCAAAAAATAGACCAGGACTCATCCCAGTTGCTTCTTTCAAGGAACCTTGTGGATTGCTAAAGTAAACAGTAGGTTTGCAAGCTGCTGCTGGCCAGTCACCAGTAACCTCCAAGATTTATGGGGGTGCTGTTATAAATAGCCTGTGTATGCTGTACGCAAGTAAGAATTAAAAGAGCCATATTGACTAGATTTCTGTGCGTAAAAAGGTCTGATATGCACCTTATCTGGAGGGCTGCACCTACCTATACATTCACTCATGTTTACCTCCTTGAACAACCTGCACCCAATGAGGGGTGTACATGGGAGCCTTTATTCTCGGATGTTATTTTTTTTTATTTCACAGGTCGCAGACCCTTCCCAACTCCGGAAACACCCAGCACCCTATGAACTCCTTAACGTATAACATTGAGCACCAGAGCAGCTTCATTATAGGATTTCCTCACATAAAGACCGGGAAAAGCCTGCACAGCTGCAGTGGAATCTTCCCTCAGATGTATACCAGCATGACATGAGTATTTATAGTTTGTCCTCACATCCAGAGCAGCACACATGAGTATGTGTTGTAAAAGATTCTCTAACAAGTAGAACATGTACATCATCGGCAGAAGCTTGACACTTCAAATATATCTAGAGGCCAGTGTAAGCCTCCTTCACACACAGAAAAATACATTCTGACAAGTACCACAGCTCAAACTTCTCTTTACCCGTGTAAATGTCAGCAACAGTGCAAGCTTCTCTATAACACAAAAGGTACAAGTCAAGCATGTGCATCGTGACCTAGTAAAAAAACTGTCAAGTTCCAGGCATTTGTGATCAAAACCCTTGCACAAATGACTTAGGCATGCTGTGTGTTTCCTGAGGGCCAAACCTGTGGGTCAGTATTATGGGGAAATTGGTAAGTGAACAGAACATACTAATTCAGCATAGAAAAAAAAAAAACGAAAGGCATACTTTAAATATTTGATTAAGTGAGGCAGAGTACAAAGTCGCATTTCGACGAGAGGCGTTTGATCTAACTGAAACATACGTGGACCTTTCTCTGAGACCAGGCATTCTTTCAGCGGTAATGCAGTATGAATAGGTAATATAGGCATTTGAGAATTTGATTGCCATTGTATGGCAACATTTGTGAGGCTGTCCATTACATGTTTTGAAAATAAATGACATAGATGCTATGCTACTGTACTTAGCACGTTATGTTAACACCTGGTCATCGGTGTATGCACTTAGATGTGAAAAGTGTTTCTAAGACAGGAGAAAACATGTATATCACTCTAGTCAAAGTGCTGTTTTGGCACCCCTGATCCCTTAGAATTGTATCAGACGTGATGTGTTTTCTTTTTTTTGTGTTGCTCCAAATGTGTTTTGATGCACGTACAGCGTCCTGGCCAGGCAAAAAGGTTCTGATTGAGAAAACATATTAGCACAACATATTGTGGGAGTACACTGGGGATGGCGCAGCAGAAGGTGCGTGTATTGATTTTAGTTATGCTTCATACATATTAGCTGCTTACATATAGCAACACGGAAAGAGCAACAAATCTACTACTGTTGCAGAGGTTATAAGTAGAGCAGTATGAGAGGCCCAATGTTTAGCTGATGTATTTAAAATGATGAAGAGAGAGGCAGAAAGAGTTTAAGCAGGTGAAAGATGGAGTCAGAACGGTGCTGGGGTAGAATCGAGGTCAGTGTGTATGGCCGAAGTATCGCCTTATTGAAAGCTAAGGGCTGGTACACTTTGAAAAGTATAGAATACAGAAGTTTATGTGGAGATCAGCTCCAAAATCAAATCCCCTTTTCCTTTCCCCAGGAGAGAAGCCGAGGTCAGAGGCACCCGCAGTTCACAGATAAATGTTAATTGTATCCAGCCAAAGAAATTGAATAATGTGGGAAAATGAATGTGAGCTGCGGGGAGAGTTGCTAGGGATGCACCCTTTGAAGGACAATTTAACAAAAACATGGCATACGTTTTTGTGGTGTCCAGTCATAATGTCGAAACAATAATATCCAATTACAAATTGTCGAATCCAAAAAGTCAAAAACAAAAATGTCGTTTTTTTTATTTTTTTATTTATATATTTTTTTGGGGCTCCAGGGGTAAAAAAAAGGGGTAAAACGAGGGTTGGGGGGCGGGACCCCATTTCGAAAAAAAAGCAACCAAAAAAAAAATTCGACATTTTTGTTTTCGACTTTTTGACTTTCGACATTATTGGATTCGACTTTTTGACTATAAACCCGTTTTTGTGAGGCCAATGGGCAAGGTGAAGATTTAGAGCACTACTGCCCCCCCCCCAAATGAGCGGTCATCCCATATGAATTAAAGTAGACACACATCCAAAAACAAATAAATCCCTGAAATTCAGACTCAAGAGCATTTCCTCACTCACATCGTTACTGGGCACGCAGGGTTCAAAGGAGGTAAGGGGAGCCGTGTCTGGAATGTTCCATGATTTGGGATAGGAGGAGCAGAGGTGATGGCAATACATTAAGTACAAGGTCACTGAGGCAACTTGGGTACGCCACAGCATTTGGTACAATGAGAATGCCTATAGTCTGTTTGTGCAAAGTTGTCCTCGTTAGCTTATTTTGATGATTTCTGAAAAGGAGGGGTGCACATCACATGAGGATCTTAATTTATTAATATATCAATACAGGGAGCAACCAATCCCATACCTGGATTTGCAAGTGACAATGTATGGGACCATGTATATAGGGGAATGGGCTCAGATCAGACGTGACCAATCCGTCTAGGGACTATAGGGGAACATTAGCATGTTATATAGGTGGCAGCCAATGAGGGTGTAGAGATTATGTTGTATCTCATTATTAGGCTAGTATTGGTAACTCTAGTTTATTAGCCTATAAACGATGTAACCGTTTGAAAAAAATCAGAGCACGTTGTGTCAGTTCGTTTCTATGGGACCACCTGAGGCCTATTTGCATGCAATAAACCTTGTTTTCCCTTGCATAGAGGTGCAGTGCTTTTTTGACTCTTTGGATTATTTTTCAGTGCAGTTTTTGGGTTACTTTCATTTCAAATAGCACACTTTATTTCTACTCTACTGGTATGTTGGTGCCATAAACAGCAGCCTGGAATTGACTAATTGCAGGCACAAGGTTGATTTAATCTGGCATCTGAGGTGGCACCTGGCATATGATGACAGTGCCTAGTCCTACGGGAGTGTGCACGTGACTATATCAGGCATATAAGGAATTACCTGGCATAAAATGGTGTATTGGGGCATATGATGATCCACTTGGCATATGACAGGTGAAGCTGTATGGTACATATGAAGAATATACTTAGCATTTGGATTTCAACCATCAAAAGATGGTAATGCTTGACATTTAAGAATACCCTTGGGGTCTGATAGTAAGGCGTTGCTAGAGGGGACTAAGGGGGCTATAGCCCCGGGTCCTTTGTCTATAACCCTGGATAGAAACCCAGGGGCAACAACCAAAAGGCTAGCTAGCCCCAAGTCCCGACAGTCCAGACATTAGCATAGCCCCGCATCTTTTCCAGACCTAGCCACACCCCTGATGGTAGCATCTATGCTTGTGATCTTGCGTTTAGAATCTGATGATGATACCTGGCTTATGATGGCCATGAATGCACATGGGGTCTATTTAGTGGTCATGTTTCAATGGTCATTACTTTATTGAAGTTCTTCAAATTGGAAGAACAAAAGGTAATGGCAGACGGTATCTGTATAAATTACAGAAATAAAAAAAAAAAAACGAACTGAAGAAAATGCCGAAAGGGCATTGAAAAAAGAAAAACGAATTACAAAATGTTGATCAAGCGGAGTGGGTGTTGCTGGGGTGTCCCCACCCCCCTTGATCGACATTCCGGGACTTCAGTGGATGTGGGGGGGGGGGGGACTTCCATAAAATGAAAGCGGGGACAAGCAAAGTTGAAAAAGAAAAGCAAAGGACCCTGCAGTGCTGGTTCCCTTCCATGTGCGTGAATGGAAACAGCGTGGCAGCGGGATTGCGGAGGTGGTCGCACACTTTGCTATGCGCCATCAGACGCTAAGTAAGGGGGTTAAGTGGGATGGGGGTGGTCCAAAATGTCCGTGGGAGACAAAACCAAAAGATATTTTCGAAAAAATAACTTTCGTTTTCCTCCCTCAGTCATTTCGGATTCGATCTATTCATGGTAAACCAGGGCAGACAGATGTATGTTATCTTTGCAGGATAGATACCAGCGTCTCTAATGCATATTTAAACTATAACTGGAA
Source organism: Ambystoma mexicanum (assembly GCF_040938575.1). Lineage (NCBI taxonomy): Eukaryota > Metazoa > Chordata > Amphibia > Caudata > Ambystomatidae > Ambystoma > Ambystoma mexicanum. The sequence goes on from NC_090929.1 coordinate 1,328,240,563, forward strand.
AGTCAAGCGGGGCTCCTAACAGAGGCGTAGACAGGGTAAGGCCAGAGCAGGCAAGGCTCACCCAAAATCTATAAATGCCCACTCAGCAGCGCTGTGTGGGAATTTGCAGCGTAAATATCACTGTGGTGGGCTCAACTACATTAGCTTCAGGCCCCACTTGCAAGAGGAGCATGGTTGCGCCTCTGGCTCCCAGCAGTGCAGCACATTTGCCCAGCACCATGACCAAACCAGCACTGTAATTACCTCTGGGATGTGACCTGTCTACACTACAAACAACTGCACTTCTACATACAGGAGTCATTTTTCAGAACAGCGCCATCATTCTTCTGAGTGTTATACACCACCAACCCCTTGCCACCCAATGAGCCCACTCTGGTGTATCCATACTTCCTTGAACACAAGCTAACACAATGGAACAGTGTATTTTCCGTTAGATTCACACTAGAAAATAAACAATCTGCAAACGCCTAATGCGCAGGGACCGATCCCAGGCAATGTGTACTGACAGAGTAGAAGAAAACGCACACATCTTTGTAAAAATATGTCCAGTTATCTTTGCCAGCACTGCCTTTTTTATACTATACAACAGTGTGAGGGCCAACTTCAGTGCAACATGCATGTGTGTGGTTTATTAGTGCAGCTAAAGTAAATACAGTATTTTGTAAATCACATTGTTGATATTGTCCCATTGGTTCACAATATCTTCAATTCAATAGTTATTGTAGTTTGGGATACGCATTTAGTATTACATTATTGTATTACAATCGGGATGTGACATAGTGGTCGCTCCATTTGAATTTAGAGCATCATTATGGCAGAAATATATAACGTTTGGAGTGTGTTCATAACATAGTAATCACCAGAAAGTAAAGACTTTACTTTGACGAAACTGTCCACGACTGGTCGCCATTTTCGCAAAGCTTGGATTTGAGACACGTTGCCCTGGAAGTGATGGGGATATTGATGATTTTCTACATTCAGACTCTGTATATGATCTCCTTTGTAATCATTTCCGATTAACATGTTTACTACACAGACCACAGCAGAATATAAAGTTGGAAACTGTTGCCAGGGTGCTGACAGGCACACACAGAACTCCTCCCTTCGCTGCTGCCACGATGTGGAGAGAAGGAATTAAAGCCGCATTCTACATTCCTTTGACACTATAGATTTCATCTCAACCACTGAAATCACAATTCCCGTCAATAAATGTTTGAATAGAATGTTCTGGACACCGTTTGAAATGTAGGACTGTCAATGCAAGAGCTGATCCTTACCTATTGGTAACGAGAGCAGCATTTTGTCAAAGGAACATTTTGCAAATTATAAAGGCAAGTAATACTGCAAAATCAATGTCTTTTACAGCGGCCCATTTAGGTGGAATACCACCGTCAGCAAAGTCTGTAACGATGCTGCTACGGAATGCAAGCCTTTAGGAAGCGAGGCTACTGATGGAGCCTCTCATGCATTCACCCACTATATTAATCTTACTCAAACTGAAGCATGTCTGGGTCAGAATGCTTTCTTAGTGAGAGGAGTGACCAACTGACCCATTTCTGTCCACTTCATGCTCACGGAAAATGCCTCTTAATCTTTATTTAAGTGACACTTGTGGCTACTGCTCTACAGGAGTACAGGGACGAGTAGTGGTTTTTAAACTCCTAATACGCCTTACAAGAATACTAAACCAGCAGTGATCACAGTCATAGAGCTGGAACAAGCACACAATAAATGGTATGCCAACTTCACTCATTAAGCTAGCATGGAATGAGGGCAGCTGGGCAGGCTACACTGTTCAAGAGGATTTGAGCGATCAAGAAAGCATTCAAACCAGCCATATTACTGTAGGTCCTATAATAAAAGAAATGTTCAATCAAGATTCTTTCAAAATATGAGACTTTAGTTACACTAAAAGGACAAAAACACTATATAAACACTAGCACCACTGTAAATAAATGCATAGATAGTGAAGACTTTTGAAGAAAGGGGAACTCTGGTTAGTGAATAACTGGGGTCTGCAGACAAATAATCTTTTTAGCAAGCCCAAGTTCACGGATATGTATTTTTTTAAGATAAAGAGCGTGATTTACCTAGTGTTTTTTCAATGGGATTGCACCATTGAAAAACGCTTTTGTAAATCAGGCCCAAACAGTGGGGATTTAAATGTCACTTAGGCCCATAAAACAAGGCCAGGGGGACAAAAACACTTTAGATACCTTAATGTTTTCCTTCAGGAGCTCGAAAATGTTGAGCCAGGCTTCTGAAAGCATTTTGGTGAAGTAAATCGAATTCGAGTGAGTCAAGTTGGCTCGACAGGATACAGCAAAATGAGTACCTCAACAGCGCAAATGATTGAGGCTCAAAGACGGTTGTGACAGTCAGTGTGGTGTCCAGATCCACACAGTTTGAAGGCTTGACACTGGCTAAAATGCAGTAATTTGGGGAATTCTCTTCAGAGGTGAGCTGGATTAACTGGCTCCAAAGACTCAATGCAGTCTTGCAGGGGAAATGGGCTAGCTGCTTGAATAAACTGGGGAAAAGGGAGGCAGTGTTGAGTGGATGGCTTAAAGATCCTTGAAGTCTACCAAAGTGCTAAATGCCAAAAGTAGCTTCCTAGGTCTTTGCAGTAGCTCAACGGGTCTTGAGGTGGTTGGACCATCTTGAAATGGTTTCAAGGTGCAGAGAGTGTCAGAGGCAGCACCTTATGGTGCTGGAGTGCTGTGAGACACTGTCAATGGTCGCTGGGGAAAGGGCAAGTCCTTCTTCTTCCCTTCCCAGATAGCAAGGTGGCTTTGAACATTTTCAGGTGTGCAAGTTTGGAAGGCAGAATACCTGGTACCAATGTTGCAGAAGCAGACAGATCATTTATATCGACAGGTTGCTTTAAATGTTCCTCAAGTATAGGAAGGGAGAAGGTCTGCACCCTCCTTGGAAATCGTCATCTTCAGCCATCTTTTATATCTTCGTTATCTTTTGAACTGCTCGATCATAAGCAGCTTCAGTGGGCTCTGGAACACACTGCACATTGCTCTCTTGATGCAATCAGATGGATAATTTCTTTTGTCTCTGACCGAAGCTCACAAATCCATTGGGGGACACATTTTCAGTAGAAAATCTGATTGACTGAGGTGTGCCGCAGGGCGCATGTCTAGCCCCGATCTTATTCAACCTATATCTGTGGTGTCTCTGCATAGTACTCGAGAACATCAGAGTCTTTTTTACTAACTACGCAGATGACACCCAGCTTGTGGTAGAGCTGAGCGGATGTTATAGCAAGGATAGCGCCAAATTGGAAGCCACTTATAAAATTATCGAAACATGGATGGCACAAAATTGGATGTGCCTGAATGGGAAGAAAACGGAGCTGATGACTTTTGGATCCAGCCAAGCTCGAGCCAAACTCAGCCCAGAATACAAATCCTTTACCACCTAGGACGTAATCATCCCAGTCAGTGAAAAGTAAAAACACTTGGCTTATATTTAGGAGCATCCCTAGGGACAGAATTGGAGGTAGCATATCTGCATAGAAACTGACAATACTATCTCAGATTAACCCGGGGTGATAAAAACAAGATTTTTCTTCCCAAACCGGAACGCCTGCGGCGTCCCGGTGTAGGAAGGAAAATCTTTTACCAAGATGGACACCATGGAAAGGGAAGGCGGGGTGTATAAAGAGAACACAACAGGGCATGGGTAGGGGGGACCAGGAGGGAGACACGGGGCATGAGAGGGGGGTGGGGGTAACAGGAGAGAGACAAGGGGCATGAGCGGGGGGTAGGGGGTAACAGGAGGGAGACACGGGGCAAGAGCAGGGGTGGGGGGCAACAGCAGGGAGACATGGGGCATGAGCGGGGGGTGGGGGCAACAGCAGGGAGACACGGGGCATGAGCGGGGGGTAACAGGAGAGAGACACGGGGCAAGGGGTGGGGGGCAGCAGCAGGGAGACACGGGCATTGAGCGGGGGTGGGGTGCAACAGCAGGGAGACACGGGGCATGAGCGGGGGGCAACAGGAGGGAGACACGGGGCATGACCGGGGTTGGGGGGCAACAGGAGAGAGACATGGGGCATGAACAGGGGTGGGGGCAACAGGAGAGAGACACGGGGCATGAGAAGGGGGTGGGGGGTAACAGGAGAGAGACACGGGGCATGAGCAAGGGGTGGGGGTAACAGGAGACAGATACTGGGCATGAACGGGGGGTGGGGGGCAACAGCAAGGAGACACAGGGCATGAGCGGGGTGCGGGGGAAAAACGAGGGAGTCACGGGGCATGAGAGGGGTATGGGGGTAGCATGAAGAGAGACACGGGGCAAGGGGTGGGGGGCAACAGCAGGGAGACACGGGCATTGAGCGGGGGTGGGGTGCAGCAGCAGGGAGACACGGGGCATGAGCGGGGGGGGCAACAGGAGGGAGACACGGGGCATGACCGGGGTTGGGGGGCAACAGGAGAGAGACATGGGGCATGAACAGGGGTGGGGGCAACAGGCGAGAGACACGGGGCATGAGAAGGGGGTGGGGGGTAACAGGAGAGAGACACGGGGCATGAGCAAGGGGTGGGGGTAACAGGAGACAGATACTGGGCATGAACGGGGGGTGGGGGGCAACAACAAGGAGACACAGGGCATGAGCGGGGTGCGGGGGAAAAACGAGGGAGACACGGGGCATGAGAGGGGTATGGGGGTAGCATGAAGAGAGACACGGGGCATGAGCGGGGAGTGGGGGGCAACAGGACGGAAACACAGGGCATGACCAGGGGGTGGGGGGCAACAGGGAGACACGGGGCATGACCGGGGGGTGGGGGCAACAGGAGAGAGACACGGGGCATGACCGGGGGTGGGGGGCAACAGGAGAGACTTAGAGGCATGAGATGGGGGTGGGGGCTAACAGGAGAGAGACACGAGGCATGAGCGGGGTGTGGGTGCAACATGAGAGAGGCACAGGCATGAGCGGGTGTGGGGGGCAACAGCAGGGAGACACAGGGCATGAGCAGGGGTGGGGGGAACACGAGGGAGGCACGGAGCATGAGAGGGGGTGGGGGTAACAGGAGATAGACACGGGGCATGAGCAAGGGGCAAAAACAGAGAGACACAGGGCGTGACTGGGGGGTGGGGGGCAACGGAACAGAGACACGGGGCATTACCGGGGGCAACAGGAGAGAGACATGGGGCATGAGAGGGTGGTGGGGGTAACAGGAGAGAGACACGGGGCATGAGAGGGGGTGGGGTAACAGGAGAGAGACACGGGGCATGAGTGGGGGGTGGGGGGAAACATCAGGGAGACAGGGGGCATGATCGGGGGTGGGGGGCAACAGGAGAGAGAGACGGGGCATGAGAGGGGGTGGGGGTAACAGGAGAGAGACACGGGGCATGAGAGGGGCGTGGGGGGTAACAGTAGAGAGAAACGGGGCATGAGCAGGGGGTGGGGGCAACAGCAGGGAGACACAGGGCATGAGCGGGGGGTGGGGGGCAACAGCAGGGAGACACGGGGCTTGAACAGAGGGTGGGGGGAACATGAGGGAGACACGGGGCATGAGAGGGGGGTGGGGGTAACAGGAGAGTGACACGGGGCATGAGCGGGGGGTGAAGGGCAACAGCAGGGAGAAACGGGGCATGAGCGGGGGGGCAACAGGAGAAAGACACGGGGCATGAGCGGGGGGTGGGGGGCAACAGGAGAGACACGAGGCATAAGCGGGGGGTGGGGGGAACAGGAGAGAGACACGGGGCATGAGCGGGGGGTGGGGGGCAACAGCAGGGAGACATGGGGCATGACCGGTGGGTGAGGTGCAACTGGAGAGAGACATGGTGCATGAGCGGGGGCAACAGCAGGGAGACACGGGGCATGACCGGGGTTTGGGGGATAACAGGAGAGAGACACGGGGCATGAGAGGGTGTGGGGGGCAACAGAAGGGAGACACGGGGCATGAGAGGGGGTGGGGGCAACAGCAGGGAGACACAGGGCATGAGCGGGGGGTGGGGGTAACAGGAGAGTGACACGGGGCATGAGCGGGGGGTGAAGGGCAACAGCAGGGAGAAACGGGGCATGAGCGGGGGGCAACAGGAGAAAGACACGGGGCATGAGCGGGGGGTGGGGGGTAACAGGAGAGACACGAGGCATAAGCGGGGGGTGGGGGAACAGGAGAGAGACACGGGGCATGAGCGGGGGGTGGGGGGCAACAGCAGGGAGACATGGGGCATGACCGGTGGGTGAGGTGCAACTGGAGAGAGACATGGTGCATGAGTGGGGGCAACAGCAGGGAGACACGGGGCTTGAACAGCGGGTGGGGGGAACATGAGGGAGACACGGGGCATGAGAGGGGGGTGGGGGTAACAGGAGAGTGACACGGGGCATGAGCGGGGGGTGAAGGGCAACAGCAGGGAGAAACGGGGCATGAGCGGGGGGCAACAGGAGAAAGACACGGGGCATGAGCGGGGGGTGGGGGGTAACAGGAGAGACACGAGGCATAAGCGGGGGGTGGGGGAACAGGAGAGAGACACGGGGCATGAGCGGGGGGTGGGGGGCAACAGCAGGGAGACATGGGGCATGACCGGTGGGTGAGGTGCAACTGGAGAGAGACATGGTGCATGAGTGGGGGCAACAGCAGGGAGACACGGGGCATGACCGGGATTTGGGGGATAACAGGAGAGAGACACGGGGCATGAGAGGGTGTGGGGGGCAACAGAAGGGAGACACGGGGCATGAGAGGGGGGTGGGGGTAACAGGAGAGTGACACGGGGCATGAGCGGGGGGTGGGGGGCAACATCAAGGAGACACGGGGCATGAACGAGGGGTGGCGGGGAACAGGAGAGACACGAGGCATGAGTGGGGGGTGGGGGGAACAGGAGAGAGACATGGAGCAATAGCTGGGGGCAACAGCAGGGAGACACGGGGCATGACCAGGGGGTGGGGGGCAACAGGAGAGAGACACTGGGCATGAGCGGGGGGTGGGGGGCAACAGCAGAGAGACACAGGGCATGACCGGGGGTGGGGGCAACAGAACAAAGACAAGGGGCATTACCGGGGGGGAACAGGAGAGAGACACGGGGAATGAGAGGGGTGTGGGGGGTAACAGGAGAGAGTCACAGGGCATGAGAGAGGGTGGGGGTAACAGGAGAGAGACACGGGGCATGAGTGGGGGGTGGGGGGAAACAGCAGGGAGACATGGGGCATGATCGGGGGGTGGGGGGCAACAGGAGAGAGAGACGGGCATGAGAGGGGGTGGGGGTAACAGGAGAGAGACACGGGGCATGAGAGGGGCGTGGGGGGTAACAGGAGAGTGGCACGGGGCATGAGCGGGGGGTGAAGGGCAACAGCATGGAGACACGGGGCATGAGCGGGGGGTCAACAGGAGAAAGACACGGGGAATGAGCGGGGGGTGGGGGGTAACAGGAGAGACACAGGGCATGAGCGGGGGGTGGGGGGCAACAGCAGGGAGACATGGGACATGACCGGCGGGTGAGGTGCAACTGGAGAGAGACACGGTGCATGAGCGGGGGCAACAGCAGGGAGACACGGGGCATGATCGGGGGGTGCTGGGCAACAGCAGGGAGACACGGGGCATGACCGGGAGTGGGGGGTAACAGGAGAGAGTCACGGGGCATGAGAGGGTGTGGGGGGCAACAGGAAGGAGACACGGGGCATGAGAGGGGGTGGGGGGTAACAGGAGAGTGAAATGGGGCATGACTGGGGGGCAACAGGAGAGAGACATGGGGCATGAGATGGGGTGGAGGCAACATCAGGGAGACACAGGGCATGAGCGGGGAGTGGGGGGAACACAAGGGAGACATGGGGCATGAGAGGGGGTGGGGGGTAACAGGAGAGAGACACAGGGCATGAGCGGGGGGTGGGGGGCAACAGCAGGGAGACACAGGGCATGAGAGGGGGTTGGGGGCAACATCAGGGAGACACGGGGCCTGAGAGGGGGGTGGAGGGTAACAGGAGAGAGACACGGGGCATGAGAGGGGATGGGGGTAACAGGAGAGAGACACAGGGCATGAGCGGGGGGCAACAGCAGGGAGACACAGGGCATGAGAGGGGGGTGGGGGGAACAAGGGAGACACGAGGCATGAGCAGGGGTGGGGAGAACAGGAGAGAGACACGGGGCATAGGTAGGGGGTGGGGGGCAACAGCAGGGAGACACGGGGCATGACTGGGGGGTGGGGGGCAACAGCAGGGAGACACAGGCATGAGCGGGTGGTAGGGGGCAACAGCAGGGAGACACGGGGCATGACCGGGGAGGTGGGGGCAACAGGAGAGAGACAAGGGGCATGAGAGGGAGGTGGGGGGTAAAAGGGGAGAGACACGGGGCATGAGCGGGGAGTGGGGGGCTACAGCAGGGAGACACAGGGAATGACCGGGGGGTGGGGAGTAATAGGAGAGAGACACTGGGCATGAGCCGGGGGGTGGGGGGCAACAGCAGGTAGACACGGGGCATGACAGGGGCGTGGGGGTAACAGGAGAGAGACGCGGGGCATGGGAGTGGGGGGTGGCAGGCAACAGCAGGGAGACAAGGGGCATGAGCGGGGGTGGGGGGTAACAGGACAGAGACACAGTGCTTGTGCGGAGGGTGGGGGGCAACAGCAGGGAGACACAGGGCTTGACCGGGGGTGGGGGGAACAGGAGAGAGACACGGGCCATGAGAGAGGGGTGGGGGGTAACAGGACAGAGACACGGGGCATGAGAGGGGGTTTGGGGCAACAGCAGGGAGACACGGGGCATGAGTGTGGGGTGGGGGGAACATGAGGGAGACACAGGGCATGAGAGGGTGGTGGGGGGTAACAGAAGATAGACACGGGCATGAGAGGGGGGTGGGGGGTAACAGGAGAGAGACACGGGGCATGAGCAGGGATTTGGGGGCAACAGAAGGGAGACACGGGGCATGAGAGGGGGTGGGGGAAACAGGAGAGAGACACGGGGCATGAGCGGGGGGTTGGGGCAACAGGAGAGAGACACGGGTCATGAGCGGGGGGTAGGGGCACACGAGAGAGACACGGGGCATGAGCGTGGGGTGGGGGGCAACAGAAGGGAGACACGGGCCATGAGCAGGGGGTGAGGGGCAACATAAGGGAGACACGGGGCATGAGAGGGGGGTGGGGGGTAACAGGAGAGAGACACAGGGCATGAGCGGGGGTGGGGTCAACAGCAGGGAGACACAGGGCATGAGAGGGGGTTGGGGGCAACATCAGGGAGACACAGGGCATGACCGGGGGGTGGGGGGCAACAGGAGAGAGACATGAGAGGGGGTGGGGGGTAACAGGAGAGAGACACGGGGCATGACCGGGGGTGGGGGGTAACAGGAGAGAGACACGGGGCATGAGCAGGGGTTGGGGCAACAGCAGGGAGACACTGGGCATGACCGGGTGGTGTGGGGCAACAGGAGATAGACACGAGGCATGAGAGGGGGTGGGGGTAACAGGAGAGAGACATGGGGCATGTGCAGGGGGTGGGGGGCAACAGCAGGGAGACACGGAGCATGACCGGGGGTTGAGGGGCAACAGGAGAGAGACACAGGGCATGAGAGGGGGGTGGGGGGTAACAGGAGAGAGACACGGGGCATGAGAGGGGGTGGGGGTAACGGGAGAGAGACACGGGGCATGAGCGGGGGGTGGGGGGCAACAGCAGGGAGACACGGGGCATGACTGGGATTTGGGGGGCAACAGGAGAGAGACACAGGGCATGAGAGGGGGGTGGGGGGCAACAGGAGAGAGACACGGGGCATGAGCAGGGGGTGGGGGGTAACAGGAGAGAGACACGGGGCATGAGTGGGGGTGGGGGCTACAGGAGGGAGACACGGGGCATGAGCGGAGGGTGTTGGGCAACAGGAGAGAGACACAGGGCATGAGCGGGGGGTGGGGGGTAACAGGAGGGAGACACGGGGCATGAGCGGGGGTGGGGGGCAACAGCAGGGAGACATGGGGCATGAGCGGGGATTGGGGGGCAACAGCAGGGAGACACGGGGCATGAGCGGGGGGTAACAGGAGAGAGACACGGGGCAGGGGGTGGGGGGCAACAGCAGGGTGACATGGGCCATGAGCGGGGGTGGGGTGCAACAGCAGGGAGACACGGGGCATGAGCGGGGGGTGGAGGGAACACAAGGGAAACACGGGGCATGAGAGGGGGGTGGGGGGTAACAGACGAGAGACACGGGGCCTGAGTGGGGGGGAATAGGAGGGAGACACGGGGCATGACCGGGGGGTGGGGGGCAACAGGAGAGAGACACGGGGCATGAACAGGGGTGGGGACAACAGGAGAGAGACACGGGGCATGAGAGGGGGGTGGGGGGTAACAGGAGAGAGACACGGGGCATGAGCAGGGGGTGGGGGTAACAGGAGACAGACACGGGGCATGAGCGGGGGGTGGGGGCAACAGCAAGGAGACATGGGGCATGAGCGGGAGGCGGGGGAAAAAAAAGGGAGACACGGGGCATGAGAGGGGTGTGGGGGGTAACAGAAGAGAGACACGAGGCATGAGCGGGGAGTCGGGGGCAACAGGACGGAGACATGGGGCATGACCAGGGGGTGGGGGGCAACAGGGAGACACGGGGCATGACCGGGGGGTGGGGGCAACAGGAGAGAGACACGGGGCATGACCGGGGGTGGGGGGCAACAGGAGAGACTTAAAGGCATGGGAGGGGGGTGGGGGGTAACAGGAGAGAGACACGAGGCATGAGTGGGGGTGGGGGCTACAGGAGGGAGACACTGGGCATGAGCGGGGGGTGGTGGGCAACAGGAGAGAGACACGGGGCATGAGTGGGGGGTGGGGGGTTACAGGAGGGAGACATGGGGCATGAGCGGGGGTGGGGGGCAACAGCAGGGAAACATGGGGCATGAGCGGGGATTGGGGGGCAACAGCAGGGAGACACGGGGCATGAGCGGGGAGTGGGGGGTAACAGGAGAGAGACACGGGGCATGAGCAGGGGGTGGGGGGTAACAGGAGAGAGACACGGGGCATGAGTGGGGGTGGGGGCTACAGGAGGGAGACACGGGGCATGAGCGGGGGGTGGTGGGCAACAGGAGAGAGACACGGGGCATGAGCGGGGGTGTGGGGTAACAGGAGGGAGACACGGGGCATGAGCGGGGGTGGAGGGCAACAGCAGGGAGACATGGGGCATGAGCGGGGATTGGGGGGCAACAGCAGGGAGACACGGGGCAAGAGCGGGGGGTAACAGGAGAGAGACACGGGGCAGGGGGTGGGGGGCAACAGCAGGGAGACACGGACCATGAGCGGGGGGTGGAGGGAACACAAGGGAGACACGGGGCATGAGAGGGGGGTGGGGGGTAACAGACGAGAGACACGGGGCCTGAGTGGGGGGGAATAGGAGGGAGACACGGGGCATTACCGGGGGGTGGGGGGCAACAGGAGAGAGACACGGGGCATGAACAGGGGTGGGGACAACAGGAGAGAGACACGGGGCATGAGAGGGGGGTGGGGGGTAACAGGAGAGAGACACGGGGCATGAGCAGGGGGTGGGAGTAACAGGAGACAGACACGGGGCATGAGCGGGGGGTGGGGGGCAACAGCAAGGAGACATGGGGCATGAGCGGGACGCGGGGGAAAAAAAAGGGAGACACGGGGCATGAGAGGGGTGTGGGGGGTAACAGAAGAGAGACACGAGGCATGAGCGGGGAGTCGGGGGCAACAGGACGGAGACATGGGGCATGACCAGGGGGTGGGGGGCAACAGGAGAGAGACACGGGGCATGACCGGGGCTGGGGGGCAACAGGAGAGACTTAGAGGCATGAGAGGGGGGTGGGGGGTAACAGGAGAGAGACACGAGGCATGAGCAGGGTGTGGGCGCAACATGAGAGAGGCACGGGGCATCAGCTGGGGGTGGGGGGCAACAAAAGGGAGACAGAGGGCATGAGCGGGGGGTGGGGAACACGAGGGAGGCACGGAGCATGAGAGGGGGTGGGGGGTAACAGGAGAGAGACACGGGGCATGAGCAGGGGGTGGGGGCAACAGCAGAGAGACAAAGGGCATGACCGGGGGTGGGGGGCAACAGAACAGAGACACAGGGCATTACCGGGGGCAACAGCTAGAGACACGGGGCATGAGAAGGGGTGGGGGGTAACAGGAGAGAGACACGGGGCATGAGAGGGGGTGGGGGTAACAGGCGAGAGACATGGGGCATGATCGGGGGGTGGGGGGCAACAGGAGAGAGAGACGGGCATGAGAGGGGGTGGGGGGTAACAGGAGAGAGACAGAGGGCTTGAGAGGGGCGTGGGGGGTAACAGTAGAGAGAAACGGGGCATGAGCAGGGGTGGGGGGCAACAGCAGGGAGACGCGGGGCATGAGCAGGGGGTGGGGGGAACACGAGGGAGACATGGGGCATGAGAGGGGGGTGGGGGTAACAGGAGAGTGAGACGGGGCATGAGCGGGGGTGAAGGACAACAGCAGGGAGACACGGGGCATGAGCAGGGGGGCAACAGGAGAAAGACACAGGTCATGAGCAGGGGGTGGGGGGTAACAGGAGAGACACGAGGCATAATCGGGGGTGGGGGGAACAGGAGAGAGACACGGGGCATGAGCGGGGGGTGGGGGGCAACAGCAGGGAGACACGGGGCATGATCAGGGGGTGCTGGGCAACAGCAGGGAGACACAGGGCATGACCGGGGGGTGGGGGGTAACAGGAGAGAGACACGGAGCATGAGAGGGTGTGGGGGCAACTGGAGGGAGACACGGGGCATGAGAGGGGGTGGGGGTAACAGGAGAGTGACACGGGGCATGAGTGGGGGGTGGAGGGAACAGGAGAGAGACACGGAGCAATAGTGGGGGGGCAACAGCAGGGCGACACGGGGCATGACTGGGGTGGGGGCAACAGGAGAGAGACACGGGGCATGAGAGGGGGTTGGGGGTAACAGGAGAGAGACATGGGGCATGAGCAGGGGGGGCAACAGCATGGAGATACGGGGCATGACTGGGGGAGGGGGTAACAGTAGAGAGGCACGGGGCATGAGCACGGAGTAGGGGGCAACAGCAGGGAGACACGAGCATGACCGGGGTGGGGGGCAACAGGAGGGAGACACAGGGCATGAGAGGGGGGTGGGGGTAACACAGAGAGACACGGGGCATGAGCAGGGGGTGGGGGGCAACAGCAGGGAGATACGGGGCATGACCGGGGTGGGGGGTAAGAGTAGAGAGACACGGGGCATGACCGGGGGTGGGGGGCAACAGCAGGGAGACATGGGGCATGACCGGGGGTGGGGGGCAACAGGAGAGAGACACGGCGGGGCATGAGATGGGGGTGGAGGCAACAGCAGGGAGACACAGGGCATGAGCGGGGGGTGGGGGAACACAAGGGAGGCACAGAGCATGAGAGGGGCTGGGGGTAACAGGAGAGAGACACGGGGCACGAGCGGGGGGTGGGGGCAACAGCAGAGAGACACAGGGCATGACCGGGGGGTGGGGGCAACAGAACAGAGACACGGGGCATTACCGAGGGGCAACAGGATAGAGACACGGGGAATGAGAAGGGGGGTGGGGGTAACAGGAGAGAGACATAGGGCATGAGAGGGGTGGGGGTAACAGGAGAGAGACACGGGGCATGAGTGGGGGGTGGGGGGAACAGCAGGGAGACATGGGGCATGATACGCGGTGGGGGGCAACAGGAGAGAGAGACGGGGCATGAGAGGGCGAGGGGGGTAACAGGAGAGAGACACGGGGCATGTGAGGGGCATGGGGGGTAACAGTAGAGAGAAACGGGGCAGGGAGTGGGGGGCAACAGCAGGGAGACACGGGGCATGAGCGGCGGGTGGGGGGAACACGAGGGAGACACGATGCATGAGAGGGGGTGGGGGGTAACAGGAGTGTGGCACGGGGCATGAGCGGGGGGTGAAGGGCAACAGCAGGGAGACACGGGGCATGAGCGGGGGGCAACAGGAGAAAGACACAGGGCATGAGCGGGGGTGGGGGGTAACAGGAGAGACACAGGGCATGAGCGGGGGGTGGGGGGCAATAGCAGTGAGACATGGGGCATGACCGGCGGGTGAGGTGCAACTGGAGAGAAACACAGTGCATGAGCGGGGGCAACAGCAAGGAGACACGGGGCATGACCGGGGGGTGGGGGGTAACAGGAGAGAGTCACGGGGCATGAGAGGGTGTCGGGGGCAACAGGAGGGAGACACAGGGCATGAGAGGGGGTGGGGCGGTAACAGGAGAGTGACACGGGGCATAAGCGGGGGTGGGGAGCAACATCAGGGAGACATGGGGCATGAGCGGGGGTGGGGGGCAACAGGAGAGAGACACGGGGCATGAGAGGGGTGTGGGGGGTAACAGGAGAGAGACACGGGGCATGGGAGTGGGGGGTGGCGGGCAACAGCATGGAGACACGGGGCATGAGCGGGAGGTGGGTGGTAACAGGAGAGAGACACAGGGCATGAGCGGGGGGTGGGGGGCAACAGCAGGGAGACACGGGGCATGAGCGGAGGGTGGTGGGCCACAGCAGGGAGACACGGGCATAAGCGGGGGGTGGGGGGCAACAGCAGGGAGACACGGGGCATGAGCGGGGGTTGGGGGGCAACAGGAGAGAGACACGGGGCATGACAGGGGTGTGGGGGGTAACAGGAGAGAGACACGGGGCATGGGAGTGGGGGGTGGCGGGCAACAGCAGGGAGACACGGGGCATGAGCTGGGGGTGGGGGGTAACAGGAGAGAGACACAGGGCATGAGCGGGGGGTGGGGGGCAACAGCAGGGAGACACAGGGCTTGACCGGGGGTCGGGGGCAACAGGAGAGAGACACGGGGCATGACAGGGGTGAGGGGGGTAACAGGAGAGAGACACGGGGCATTTGAGTGGGGGGTGGCGGGCAACAGCAGGGAGACATGGGGCATGAGCGGGGGTGGGGGGCAACAGCAGGGAGACACAGGGCATGACTGGGGGTGGGGGGCAACAGGAGAGAGACACGGGGCATGACAGGGGTGTGGGGGGTAACAGGAGAGAGACACGGGGCATGGGAGTGGGGGGTGGCGGGCAACAGCAGGGAGACACGGAGCATGAGCGGGAGGTGGGAGGTAACAGGAGAGAGCCACGGGGCATGACCGGGGGTGGGGGGAAACAGGAGAGAGACACGGGGCATGAGAGGGAGGTGGGGGGTAAAAGGGGAGAGACACGGAGCATGAGCGGGGGGTGGGGGGGCAACAGCAGGGAGACACGGGGCATGACTGGGGGGAGGGGGCAACAGCAGGGAGACACGGGGCATGAGTGGGGGGTGGGGGGCAACAGCAGGGAGACACGGGGCATGACCAGGGGGTGGGGGGCAACAGGAGAGAGACACGGGGCATGACAGGGGTGTGGGGGTAACAGGAGAGAGACACGGGGCATGAGAGTGGGGGGTGGCGGGCAACAGCGGGGAGACACGGGGCATGAGCGGGGGGTGGGGGGCAACAGCAGGGAGACACAGGGCTTGACCGGGGGTGGGGGGAACAGGAGAGAGACAAGGGCCATGAGAGGGGGGTGGGGGGTAACAGGAGAGAGACACGGGGCATGAGAGGGGGTTTGGGGCAACAGCAGGGAGACACGGGGCCTGAGTGGAGGGTGGGGGGAAACAGGAGAGAGACACGGGGCATGAGAGGGAGGTGGGGGGTAAAAGGGGAGAGACACGGGGCATGAGCGGGGGGTGGGGGGGCAACAGCAGGGAGACACGGGGCATGACTGGGGGGAGGGGGCAACAGCAGGGAGACACGGGGCATGAGCGGGGGGTGGGGGGCAACAGCAGGGAGACACGGGGCATGAGCGGGGGGTGGGGGGCAACAGCAGGGAGACACAGGGCTTGACCGGGGGTGGGGGGAACAGGAGAGAGACAAGGGCCATGAGAGGGGGGTGGGGGTAACAGGAGAGAGACACGGGGCATGAGAGGGGGTTTGGGGCAACAGCAGGGAGACACGGGGCCTGAGTGGAGGGTGGGGGAACACGAGGGAGACACAGGGCATGAGAGGGTGGTGGGGGGTAACAGAAGAGAGACACGGGCATGAGAGGGGGTTGGGGGGCAACATAAGGGAGACACAGGGCATGAGAGGGGGGTGGGGGTAACAGGAGAGAGACACGGGGCATGAGCGGGGAGTATGGCAACAGGAGAGAGACACGGGGCATGAGCGGGGGGTAGGGGCAACACGAGAGAGACACGGGGCATGAGCGGGGGTGGGGGCAACAGCAGGGAGACACGGCCATGAGCAGGGGGTGAGGGACAACAAAAGGGAGACACGGGGCATGATCGGGAGGTGGGGGGAACAGGAGAGAGACACGGGGCATGAGCGGGGGGTGGGGGGCAACAGCAGGGAGACACGGGGCATGACCGGAGGGTGGGGGCAACAGGAGAGAGACACAGGGCATGAGCGTGGGGTGGGGGGCATCAGCAGGGAGACACAGGGCATGACCGGGGGGTGGGGGGCAACAGGAGAGAGACACGGGGCATGAGAGGGGGTGGGGGGTAATAGGAGAGTGACACAGGGCATGAGAAGGGGGTGGGGGGCAACAGCAGGGAGACTCGGGGCATGACCGCGAGGTGGTGGTAACAGGAGAGAGACATGGGGCATGAGCGGGGGTTGGGGGCAACAGCAGGGAGACACTGGGCATGACCGGGTGGTGTGGGGCAACAGGAGATAGACATGAGGCATGAGAGGGGGGTAACAGGAGAGAGACATGGGGCATGAGCAGGGGGTGGGGGGCAACAGCAGGGAGACATGGGGCATGACCGGGGGTTGGGGGGCAACAGGAGAGAGACACAGGGCATGAGAGGGGGTGGAGGGTAACAGGAGAGAGACACGGGGCATGAGAGGGTGGTGGGGGTAATGGGAGAGAGACACGGGGCATGAGCGGGAGGTGGGGGCAACAGCAGGGAGACACAGGGCATGAGCGGGGGTGGGGGGCAATACGAGGGAGTCACGGGGCATGAGCAGGGGGTGGGGGTAACAGGAGAGAGACATGGGGCATGAGCGGGGGGTGGGGGCTACAGGAGGGAGACACGGGGCATGAGCGGGGGGTGGTGGGCAACAGGAGAGAGACACGGGCATGAGTGGGGGCTGGGGGGCAACAGCAGGGAGACACGGGGCATGAGCGGAGGGTGGGGGGCCACAGCAGGGAGACACGGGGCATAAGCAGGGGGTGGGGGGCAACAGCAGGGAGACACAGGACATGAGCGGGGGTGTGGGTAACAGGAGAGAGACACGGGGCATGAGCGGGTGTGGCGGGCAACAGGAGGGAGACACGGGGCATGAGCGGGGGGTGGGGGGCAACAGCAGGGAGACACGGGGCATGAGCGGGGGGAACACAAGGGAGACACGGGGCATGAGCGGGGAGTGGGGGGTAACAGGAGAGAGACATGGGGCATGAGCAGGGGTGTGGGGGGCAACAGCAGGGAGACACGGGGCATGACTGGGGGGAGGGGGCAACAGCAGGGAGACACGGGGCATGAGCGGGGGGTGGGGGGCAACAGCAGGGAGACACGGGACATGACCAGGGGGTGAAGGGCAACAGGAGAGAGACACGGGGCATGACAGGGGTGTGGGGGGTAACAGGAGAGAGACACGGGGCATGGGAGTGGGGGGTGGCGGGCAACAGCAGGGAGACACGGGGCATGAGCGGGGGGTGGGGGGCAACAGCAGGGAGACACAGGGCTTGACCGGGGGTGGGGGGAACAGGAGAGAGACAAGGGCCATGAGAGGGGGGTGGGGGTAACAGGAGAGAGACACGGGGCATGAGAGGGGGTTTGGGGCAACAGCAGGGGGACACGGGGCCTGAGTGGAGGGTGGGGGGAAACAGGAGAGAGACACGGGGCGTGAGAGGGAGGTGGGGGTAAAAGGGGAGAGACACGGGGCATGAGCGGGGGGTGGGGGGGCACAGCAGGGAGACACGGGGCATGACTGGGGGGAGGGGGCAACGGCAGGGAGACACGGGGCATGAGCGGGGGGTGGGGGGCAACAGCAGGGAGACACGGGGCATGAGCGGGGGGTGGGGGGCAACAGCAGGGAGACACAGGGCTTGACCGGGGGTGGGGGGAACAGGAGAGAGACAAGGGCCATGAGAGGGGGGTGGGGGCAACAGGAGAGAGACACGGGGAATGAGAGGGAGGTGGGGGGTAAACGGGGAGAGACACGGGGCATGAGCGGGGGGTGGGGGGGCAACAGCAGGGAGACACGGGGCATGACTGGGGGGAGGGGGCAACAGCAGGGAGACACGGGGCATGAGCGGGGGTGGGGGGCAACAGCAGGGAGACACGGGGCATGAGCGGGGGGTGGGGGGCAACAGCAGGGAGACACAGGGCTTGACCGGGGGTGGGGGGAACAGGAGAGAGACAAGGGCCATGAGAGGGGGGTGGGGGGTAACAGGAGAGAGACACGGGGCATGAGAGGGGGTTTGGGGCAACAGCAGGGAGACACGGGGCCTGAGTGGAGGGTGGGGGAACACAAGGGAGACACAGGGCATGAGAGGGTGGTGGGGGGTAACAGAAGAGAGACACGGGCATGAGAGGGGTTGGGGGTAACAGGAAAGAGACACGGGGCATGAGAGGGGGGTGGGGGGTAACAGGAGAGAGACACGGGGCATGAGCTTGGGGTTGGGGGCAACATAAGGGAGACACAGGGCATGAGAGGGGGGTGGGGGTAACAGGAGAGAGACACGGGGCATGAGCGGGGAGTATGGCAACAGGAGAGAGACACGGGGCATGAGCTTGGGGTTGGGGGCAACATAAGGGAGACACAGGGCATGAGCGGGGGGTAGGGGCAACACGAGAGAGACACGGGGCATGAGCGGGGTGGGGGGCAACAGCAGGGAGACACGGCCATGAGCAGGGGGTGAGGGACAACAAAAGGGAGACACGGGGCATGATCGGGAGGTGGGGGGAACAGGAGAGAGACACGGGGCATGAGCGGGGGGTGGGGTGCAACAGCAGGGAGACACGGGGCATGACCGGAGGGTGGGGGCAACAGGAGAGAGACACAGGGCATGAGCGTGGGGTGGGGGGCATCAGCAGGGAGACACAGGGCATGACCGGGGGGTGGGGGGCAACAGGAGAGAGACACGGGGCATGAGAGGGCGTGGGGGGAATAAGAGAGAGACACAGGGCATGAGAAGGGGGTGGGGGGCAACAGCAGGGAGACTCGGGGCATGACCGCGAGGTGGTGGTAACAGGAGAGAGACATGGGGCATGAGCGGGGGTTGGGGGCAACAGCAGGGAGACACTGGGCATGACCGGGTGGTGTGGGGCAACAGGAGATAGACATGAGGCATGAGAGGGGGGTAACAGGAGAGAGACATGGGGCATGAGCAGGGGGTGGGGGCAACAGCAGGGAGACACGGGGCATGACCGGGGGTTGGGGGGCAACAGGAGAGAGACACAGGGCATGAGAGGGGGTGGAGGGTAACAGGAGAGAGACACGAGGCATGAGCGGGTGGTGGGGGTAATGGGAGAGAGACACGGGGCATGAGCGGGAGGTGGGGGCAACAGCAGGGAGACACAGGGCATGAGCGGGGGTGGGGGGCAACACGAGGGAGTCACGGGGCAAGAGCAGGGGGTGGGGGGTAACAGGAGAGAGACATGGGGCATGAGCGGGGGGTGGGGGCTACAGGAGGGAGACACGGGGCATGAGCGGGGGGTGGTGGGCAACAGGAGAGAGACACGGGCAAGAGTGGGGGCTGGGGGGCAACAGCAGGGAGACACGGGGCATGAGCGGAGGGTGGGGGGCCACAGCAGGGAGACACGGGGCATAAGCGGGGGGTGGGGGGCAACAGCAAGGAGACACAGGGTATGAGCGGGGGGTGTGGGTGACAGGAGAGAGACACGGGGCATGAGCGGGGTGTGGCGGGCAACAGGAGGGAGACACGGGGAATGAGCGGGGGGAACACAAGGGAGACACGGGGCATGAGCGGGGAGTGGGGGGTAACAGGAGAGAGACATGGGGCATGAGCGGGGGTGTGGGGGGGCAACAGCAGGGAGACACAGGCATGAGCAGAGGGTGGGGGGTAACAGCAGTGAGAAACGGGGCATGAGCAGGGGGTGGGTGGAACACGAGGGAGACACGGGGCAAGAGGGAGGGTGGGGGGTAATAGAAGAGAGACACAGTGCATGAGCGGGGGGTGGGGGGCAACAGCAGGGAGACACAGTGCATGACCGGGGGGTGTGGGGCAACAGAAGGGAGACACGGGGCATGACCGGGGGCGGGGGGTAAGAGGAGAGAGACACGGGGCTTGAGCAGGGATGGGGGGCAACAGCAGGGAGACATGGGGCATGACCAGGGGTGGGGGGCAACAGGAGAGAGACATGGGGCATGAGAGGGGGGTGGGGGTAAAAGGAGAGAGATACTGGGCATGAGCGGAGGGTGGGGGCAACAGCAGGGAGACACAGGGCATGAGAGGGATGTGGGAGTAACAGGAGAGAGACATGGGGCATGATCGGAGGGTGGGGGTAAAAGGAGAGAGCCACAGGGCATGAGCGCGGGGTGGGGGGCAACAGCAGGGAGACATGGGGCATGATCGGAGGGTGGGGGGAACAAGAGGGAGACACGGGGTATGAGCGGGGTGTGGGGGGAACACAAGGGAGACACGGGGCATGAGCGGAGGGTGGGAGTAACAGGAGAGAGACACAGGGCATGAGCAGGGGGTAGGGGGCAACAGGAAGGAGACATGGGGCATTAGCGAGGGGTGGGAGGAACACGAGGGAGACACGGGGTATGAGCCGGGGGTGGGGGGCTACAGCAGGGAGACACGGGGCATGATTAGGGGGTGGGGGGAACAGGGGAGACACGAGGCATGAGTGGGGGGTGGGTGGAACAGGAGAGAGACATGGAGCAATAGCGGGGGGGCAACAGCAGGGAGACACGGGGCATGACCGGGGGTGGGGGGCAACTGGAGAGAGACACGGGGCATGAGAGGGGGTGGGGGGTAACAGGGGAGAGACATGGGGCATGAGCGGGGAGTGGGGGGAACACAAGGGAGACACGGGGCATGAGAGGGGGATGGGGGGTAACAAGAGAGAGACACAGGGCATGAGCGGGGGTGGGAGGCAATAGCAGTGAGACATGGGGCATGACCGGCGGGTGAGGTGCAAGTGGAGAGAGACACGGTGCATGAGCGGGGCAACAGCAGGGAGACACGGGGCATGACCAGGGTGTGGGGGGTAACAGGAGAGAGTCACGGGTCATGAGAGGGTGTGGGGGGCAACAGGAGGGAGACACGGGGCATGAGAGGGGGGTGGGGGGTAACAGGAGAGTGACACAGGGCATGAGCGGGGGTGGGGAGCAACATCAGGGAGACATGGGGCATGAGCGGGGGTGGGGGGGAACAGGGGAGACATGAGGCATGAGTGGGGGGTGTGGGGAACAGGAGGGAGACACGGGGCATGAGAGGGGGGTGGGGGTAACAGGAGAGAGACATGGGGCATGAGCAGGGGGTGGGGGTTAACAGCAGGGAGACACGGGGCATGACCGGGGGGTGGGGGGTAACAGGAGAGACACACGGGGCTTGAGCTTGGGGTGGGGGGCAACAGCAGGGAGACACGGCCATGAGCGGGGGTTGGGGGCAACAGGAGGGAGACACAGGGCATGAGAGGGGGGTGGGGGTAACAGGAGAGAAACACGGGGCATGAACAGGGGGTGGGGGGCAACAGCAGGGAGACACGGGGCATGACCGGGGGTGGGGGGTAAGATGAGAGACACGGGGCATGAGCGGGGGTAGGGGGCAACAGCAGGGAGACATGGGGCATGACCGGGGGTGGGGGCAACAGGAGAGAGACACGGGGCATGAGATGGGGTGGGGGCAACAGCAGGGAGACACAGGGCATGAGCAGGGAGTGGGGGGAACACAAGGGAGACACGGGGCATGAGAGGGGGGTGGGGGGTAACAGGAGAGAGACACAGGGCATGAGCGGGGGGTGGGGGGCAACAGCAGGGAGACATAGGGCATGAGAGTTGGTTGGGGGCAACAGCAGGGAGACACGGGGCATGAGAGGGGGGTGGAGGGTAACAGGAGAGAGACACGGGGCATGAGAGGGGGTGTGGGGTAAAAGGAGAGAGACACAGGGCATGAGCGGGGGGTAGGGGCAACACAAGAGAGACACGGGGCATGAGAGGGGGGTGGGGGGAACAGGGGAGACACGAGGCATGAGCAGGGGTGGGGGGAACAGGAGAGAGACATGGGGCATGAGCAGGGGCTGGGGGGCAACAGCAGGGAGACACGGGGCATGACCGTGGGGAGGGGGCAACAGCAGGGAGACACGGGGCATGAGCAGGGGGTGGGGGGCAACAGCAGGGAGACACGGGGCATGACCGGGGGGTGGGGGGCAACAGGAGAGAGACACAGGGCATGACCGGGGGGAGGGGGCAACAGCAGGGAGACACGGGGCATGAGCGGGGGGTGGGGGGCAACAGCAGGGAGACACAGGGCATGACCAGGGGGTGGGGGGCAACAGGAGAGAGACACGGGGCATGACAGAGGTGTGGGGGGTAACAGGAGAGAGACACGGGGCATGGGAGTGGGGGGTGGCGGGCAACAGCAGGGAGACACGGGGCATGAGCGGGGGGTGGGAGGTAACAGGAGAGAGACACAGGGCATGAGCGGGGGGCAACATCAGGGAGACACAGGGCTTGACCGGGGGTGGGGGGAACAGGAGAGAGACACGGGCTATGAGAGGGGGTGGGGGGTAACAGGAGAGAGACACGGGGCATGAGAGGGGTTTGGGGCAACAGCAGGGAGACACGGGGCATGAGTGGGGGGTGGGGGGAACACGAGGGAGACACAGGGCATGAGAGGGTGGTGGGGGGTAACAGAAGAGAGACACGGGCATGAGAGGGGGTCGGGGGTAACAGGAAAGAGACACGGGGCATGAGAGGGGGGTGGGGGTAACAGGAGAGAGACACGGGGCATGAGCTGGGGGTTGGGGCAACAGAAGGGAGACACGGGGCATGAGGGGGGGTGGGGGTAACAGGAGGGAGACACGGGGCATGAGCGGGGAGTGGGGGGAACACAAGGGAGACACGGGCCATGAGAGGGGGGTGGGGGCTAACAGGAGAGAGACACAGGGCAGGGGGTGGGGGGCAACAGCAGGGAGACACAGTGCATGAGAGTTGGTTGGGGCAACAGCAGGGAGACACGGGGCATGAGAGGGGGGTGGAGGGTAACAGGAGAGAGACACGGGGCATGGGAGTGGGGGGTGGCGGGCAACAGCAGGGAGACACAGGGCATGAGCGGGGGGTGGGAGGTAACAGGAGAGAGACACAGGGCATGAGCGGGGGGTGGGGGGCAACAGCAGGGAGACACAGGGCTCGACCGGGGGTGGGGGGAACAGGAGAGAGACACGGGCTATGAGAGGGGGTGGGGGGTCACAGGAGAGAGACATGGGGCATGAGAGGGGTTTGGGGCAACAGCAGGGAGACACGGGGCATGAGTGGGGGGTGGGGGAACACGAGGGAGACACAGGGCATGAGAGGGTGGTGGGGGGTAACAGAAGAGAGAAACGGGCATGAGAGGGGGGTGGGGGGTAACAGGAGAGAGACACGGGGCATGAGCTGGGGGTTGGGGGCAACAGAAGGGAGACACGGGGCATGAGGGGGGGTGGGGGTAACAGGAGAGAGACACGGGGCATGAGCGGGGAGTGGGGGGAACACAAGGGAGACACGGGCCATGAGAGGGGAGTGGGGGCTAACAGGAGAGAGACACAGGGCAGGGGGTGGGGGGCAACAGCAGGGAGACACAGGGCATGAGAGTTGGTTGGGGGCAACAGCAGGGAGACACGGGGCATGAGAGAGGGGTGGAGGGTAACAGGAGAGAGACACGGGGCATGAGAGGGGGTGGGGGGTAAAAGGAGAGAGACACAGGGCATGAGCGGGGGTCGGGGGTAACAGGAAAGAGACACTGGGCATGAGAGGGGGGTGGGGGGTAACAGGAGAGAGACACGGGGCATGATCTGGGGGTTGGGGGCAACAGAAGGGAGACACGGGGCATGAGGGGGGGTGGGGGTAACAGGAGAGAGACACGGGGCATGAGCGGGGAGTGGGGGGAACACAAGGGAGACACGGGCCATGAGAGGGGGGGAGAGACACAAGGCAGGGGGTGGGGGGCAACAGCAGGGAGACACAGGGCATGAGAGTTGGTTGGGGGCAACAGCAGGGAGACACGGGGCATGAGGGGGGTGGAGGGTAACAGGAGAGAGACACGGGGCATGGGAGGGGGTGGGGGTAAAAGGAGAGAGACACAGGGCATGAGCAGGGGGCAACAGAAGGGAGACACTGGGCATGAGAGGGGGTGGGGGGAACAGGGAGACACGAGGCATGAGCAGGGGTGGGGGGAACAGGAGATAGACAATGGACATGAGCAGGGGGGGCAACAGCAGGGAGACACAGGGCATGACCGGGGGGAGGGGGCAACAGCAGGGAGACACGAGGCATTAGCGGGGGTCGGGGGGCAACAGTAGGGAGACACGGGGCATGACTGGGGGTGGGGGAGACACAGGGCATGACCGGGGGGTGGGGGGCAATAGGAGAGAGACATGGGGCATGAGAGGGGGTGGGGGGTAATAGGAGAGAGACACAGGGCATGAGCAGGGAGTGGGGGGCAACAGTAGGGAGACTCGGGGCATGACCGGGGGGTGGGTGTAACAGGAGAGAGACACGGGGCATGAGCGGGGGTTGGGGGCAACAGCAGGGAGACACTGGGCATGACCGGGTGGTGTGGGGCAACAGGAGATAGACATGAGGCATGAGAGGGGGTTAACAGGAGAGAGACATGGGGCATGAGCAGGGAGTGGGAGGCAACAGCAGGGAGACACGGGGCATGACCGGGGGTTGGGGGGGCAACAGGAGAGAGACACAGGGCATGAGAGGGGGTGGAGGGTAACAGGAGAGAGACACGGGGCATGAGAGGGCGGTGGGGGTAATGGGAGAGCGATACGGGGCATGAGCGGGAGGTGGGGGCAACAGCAGGGAGACACGGGGCATGAGCGGGGGTGGGGGGCAACACGAGGGAGTCACGGGGCATAAGCAGGGGGTGGTGGGCAACAGGAGAGAGACACGGGCATGAGTGGGGGCTGAGGGGCAACAGCAGGGAGACACGGGGCATGAGCAGAGGGTGGGGGGCCACAGCAGGGAGACACGGGGCATAAGCGGGGGGTGGGGGGCAACAGCAGGGAGACACGGGGCATGAGCGGGGGGTGGGGGTAACAGGAGGGAGACACGGGGCATGAGCTGGGGGCGGCGGGCAACAGGAGGGAGACACGGGGCATGAGCAGAGGGTGGGGGGCCACAGCAGGGAGACACGGGGCATAAGCGGGGGGTGAGGGGCAACAGCAGGGAGACACGGGGCATGAGCGGGGGGTGGGGGTAACAGGAGGGAGACACGGGGCATGAGCTGGGGGTGGCGGGCAACAGGAGGGAGACACGGGGCATGAGCGGGGGGTGGGCGGCAACAGCAGGGAGACACGGGGCATGAGCGGGCGGAACACAAGGGAGACACGGGGCATGAGCGGGGACTGGGGGTAACAGGAGAGAGACATGGGGCACGAGCGGGGGTGTGGGGGGCAACAGCAGGGAGAAACGGGGCATGAGCAGGGGGTGGGTGGAACACGAGGGAGACACGGGGCATGAGGGAGGTGGGTGTAATAGGAGAGAGACACGGTGCATGAGCGGGGGGTGGGGGGCAACAGCAGGGAGACACAGTGCATGACCGGGGGGTGTGGGGCATCAGAAGGGAGACACGGGGCATGACCGGGGGTGGGGGGTAAGAGGAGAGAGACACGGGGCATGAGAGGGGGGTGGGGGTAACAGGAGAGAGATACTGGGCATGAGCGGGGGGTGGGGGCAACAGCAGGGAGACATGGGGCATGACCGGGGGTGGGGGGCAACAGGAGAGAGACACGGGGCATGAGAGGGGGGTGGGGGTAACAGGAGAGAGATACTGGGCATGAGCGGGGGGTGGGGGCAACAGCAGGGAGACACTGGGCATGAGAGGGGTGTGGGGGTAACAGGAGAGAGACACGGGGCATGATCGGAGGGTGGGGTAACAGGAGAGAGACACAGGGCATGAGCGCGGGGTGGGGGGCAATAGCAGGGAGACATGGGGCATGATCGGAGGGTGGGGGGAACAAGAGGGAGACACGGGGTATGAGCTGGGGGTGGGGGGAACACAAGGGAGACACGGGGCATGATCGGGGGTGGGGGGCAACAGGAGGGAGACACGTGGCATGAGCGGAGGGTGGGAGTAACAGGAGAGAGGCACAGGGCATGAGCAGGGGGTAGGGGGCAACAGGAGGGAGACACGGGGCATTAGCGGGGGGTGGGAGGAACACGAGGGAGACACGGGGTATGAGCGGGGGGTGGGGGGCTACAGCAGGGAGACACGGGGCATGATTGGGGGGTGGGGGGAACAGGGGAGACACGAGGCATGAGTGGGGGGTGGGTGGAACAGGAGAGAGACATGGAGCAATAGCGGGGGGCAACAGCAGGGAGACACGGGGCATGACCGGGGGTGGGGGGCAACAGGAGAGAGACACGGGGCATGAGAGGGGGGTGGGGGGTAACAGGAGAGAGACATGGTGCATGAGCAGGGGGTGGGGGGCAACAGCAGGGAGACACGGGGCATGACCGGGGGGTGGGGGGTAACAGGAGAGAGACACGGGGCATGAGAGGGGGGTGGGGGGTAACAGGAGAGAGACACGGGGCATGATCTGGGGGTTGGGGGCAACAGAAGGGAGACACGGGGCATGAGGGGGGGTGGGGGTAACAGGAGAGAGACACGGGGCATGAGCGGGGAGTGGGGGGAACACAAGGGAGACACGGGCCATGAGAGGGGGGGAGAGACACAAGGCAGGGGGTGGGGGGCATCAGCAGGGAGACACAGGGCATGAGAGTTGGTTGGGGGCAACAGCAGGGAGACACGGGGCATGAGAGGGGGCTGGAGGGTAACAGGAGAGAGACACGGGGCATGGGAGGGGGTGGGGGTAAAAGGAGAGAGACACAGGGCATGAGCAGGGGGCAACAGAAGGGAGACACTGGGCATGAGAGGGGGTGGGGGGAACAGGGAGACACGAGGCATGAGCAGGGGTGGGGGGAACAGGAGATAGACAATGGACATGAACAGGGGGGGCAACAGCAGGGAGACACGAGGCATTAGCGGGGGGTGGGGGGCAACAGTAGGGAGACACGGGGCATGACTGGGGGTGGGGGAGACACAGGGCATGACCGGGGGGGGGGGGCAATAGGAGAGAGACATGGGGCATGAGAGGGGGTGGGGGGTAATAGGAGAGAGACACAGGGCATGAGCAGGGAGTGGGGGGCAACAGCAGGGAGACTCGGGGCATGACCGGGGGGTGGGTGTAACAGGAGAGAGACACGGGGCATGAGCGGGGGTTGGGGGCAACAGCAGGGAGACACTGGGCATGACCGGGTGGTGTGGGGCAACAGGAGATAGACATGAGGCATGAGAGGGGGTTAACAGGAGAGAGACATGGGGCATGAGCAGGGGGTGGGAGGCAACAGCAGGGAGACACGGGGCATGACCGGGGGTTGGGGGGGCAACAAGAGAGAGACACAGGGCATGAGAGGAGGTGGAGGGTAACAGGAGAGAGACACGAGGCATGAGAGGGCGGTGGGGGTAATGCGAGAGAGATACGGGGCATGAGCGGGAGGTGGGGGCAACAGCAGGGAGACACGGGGCATGAGCGGGGGTGGGGGGCAACACGAGGGAGTCACGGGGCATAAGCAGGGGGTGGTGGGCAACAGGAGAGAGACACGGGCATGAGTGGGGGCTGAGGGGCAACAGCAGGGAGACACGGGGCATGAGCAGAGGGTGGGGGGCCACAGCAGGGAGACACGGGGCATAAGCGGGGGGTGGGGGGCAACAGCAGGGAGACACGGGGCATGAGCGGGGGGTGGGGGTAACAGGAGGGAGACACGGGGCATGAGCTGGGGGCGGCGGGCAACAGGAGGGAGACACGGGGCATGAGCAGAGGGTGGGGGGCCACAGCAGGGAGACACGGGGCATAAGCGGGGGGGTGGGGGGCAACAGCAGGGAGACACGGGGCATGAGCGGGGGGTGGGGGTAACAGGAGGGAGACACGGGGCATGAGCTGGGGGTGGCGGGCAACAGGAGGGAGACACGGGGCATGAGCGGGGGGTGGGCGGCAACAGCAGGGAGACACGGGGCATGAGCGGGCGGAACACAAGGGAGACACGGGGCATGAGCGGGGACTGGGGGTAACAGGAGAGAGACATGGGGCACGAGCGGGGGTGTGGGGGGCAACAGCAGGGAGAAACGGGGCATGAGCAGGGAGTGGGTGGAACACGAGGGAGACACGGGGCATGAGGGAGGTGGGTGTAATAGGAGAGAGACACGGTGCATGAGCGGGGGGTGGGGGGCAACAGCAGGGAGACACAGTGCATGACCGGGGGGTGTGGGGCATCAGAAGGGAGACACGGGGCATGACCGGGGGTGGGGGGTAAGAGGAGAGAGACACGGGGCATGAGAGGGGGGTGGGGGTAACAGGAGAGAGATACTGGGCATGAGCGGGGGGTGGGGGCAACAGCAGGGAGACATGGGGCATGACCGGGGGTGGGGGGCAACAGGAGAGAGACACGGGGCATGAGAGGGGGGTGGGGGTAACAGGAGAGAGATACTGGGCATGAGCGGGGGGTGGGGGCAACAGCAGGGAGACACTGGGCATGAGAGGGGTGTGGGGGTAACAGGAGAGAGACACGGGGCATGATCGGAGGGTGGGGTAACAGGAGAGAGACACAGGGCATGAGCGCGGGGTGGGGGGCAATAGCAGGGAGACATGGGGCATGATCGGAGGGTGGGGGGAACAAGAGGGAGACACGGGGTATGAGCTGGGGGTGGGGGGAACACAAGGGAGACACGGGGCATGATCGGGGGTGGGGGGCAACAGGAGGGAGACACGTGGCATGAGCGGAGGGTGGGAGTAACAGGAGAGAGACACAGGGCATGAGCAGGGGGTAGGGGGCAACAGGAGGGAGACACGGGGCATTAGCGGGGGGTGGGAGGAACACGAGGGAGACACGGGGTATGAGCGGGGGGTGGGGGGCTACAGCAGGGAGACACGGGGCATGATTGGGGGGTGGGGGGAACAGGGGAGACACGAGGCATGAGTGGGGGGTGGGTGGAACAGGAGAGAGACATGGAGCAATAGCGGGGGGCAACAGCAGGGAGACACGGGGCATGACCGGGGGTGGGGGGCAACAGGAGAGAGACACGGGGCATGAGAGGGGGGTGGGGGGTAACAGGAGAGAGACATGGTGCATGAGCAGGGGGTGGGGGGCAACAGCAGGGAGACACGGGGCATGACCGGGGGGTGGGGGGTAACAGGAGAGAGACACGGGGCATGAGCTTGGGGTGGGGGGCAACAACAAGGAGACACGGGCATGACCAGGGGGTGGGGGGCAACAGGAGGGAGACAAGCATGAGAGGGGGTGGGGGTAACAGGAGAGAGACACGGGGCATGAGCAGGGGGTGGGGGGCAACAGCAGGGAGACACGGGGCATGACCGGGGGTGAGGGGTAAGAGGAGAGAGACACGGGGCATGAGCGGGGGTGGGGGGCAACAGCAGGGAGACATGGGGCATGACCGGGGGTGGGGGGCAACAGGAGAGAGACACGGGGCATGAGATGGGGTGGGGGCAACAGCAGGGAGACACAGGGCATGAGCAGGGAGTGGGGGGGACACAAGGGAGACACGGGGCATGAGAGGGGGGTGGGGGGTAACAGGAGAGAGACACAGGGCATGAGCGGGGGGTGGGGGGCAACAGCAGGGAGACATAGGGCATGAAAGTTGGTTGGGGGCAACAGCAGGGAGACACGGGGCATGAGAGGGGGGTGGAGGGTAACAGGAGAGAGACACGGGGCATGAGAGGGGGTGGGGGTAAAAGGAGAGAGACACAGGGCATGAGCGGGGCAACAGCAGGGTGACACAGGGCATGAGAGGGGGGTGGGGGGAACAGAGGAGACACGAGGCATGAGCAGGGGTGGGGGGAACAGGAGAGAGACATGGGGCATGAGCAGGGGCTGGGGGGCAACAGCAGGGAGACACGGGGCATGACCATGCGGAGGGGGCAACAGCAGGGAGACACGGGGCATGAGCAGGGGGTGGGGGGCAACAGCAGGGAGACACGGGGCATGACCGGGGGGTGGGGGGCAACAGGAGAGAGACATGGGGCATGAGAGGGAGGTGGGGGGTAAAAGGGGTGAGACACAGGGCATGAGCGGGGGGTGGGGGGCAACAGCAGGGACACACAGGGCATGAGCAGGGGGTAGGGGGCAACAGGAGGGAGACACGGGGCATTAGCGGGGGGTGGGAGGAACACGAGGGAGACACGGGGTATGAGCGGGGGGTGGGGGGCTACAGCAGGGAGACACGGGGCATGATTGGGGGGTGGGGGGAACAGGGGAGACACGAGGCATGAGTGGGGGGTGGGTGGAACAGGAGAGAGACATGGAGCAATAGCGGGGGGCAACAGCAGGGAGACACGGGGCATGACCGGGGGTGGGGGGCAACAGGAGAGAGACACGGGGCATGAGAGGGGGGTGGGGGGTAACAGGAGAGAGACATGGTGCATGAGCAGGGGGTGGGGGGCAACAGCAGGGAGACACGGGGCATGACCGGGGGGTGGGGGGTAACAGGAGAGAGACACGGGGCATGAGAGGGGGGTGGGGGGTAACAGGAGAGAGACACGGGGCATGATCTGGGGGTTGGGGGCAACAGAAGGGAGACACGGGGCATGAGGGGGGGTGGGGGTAACAGGAGAGAGACACGGGGCATGAGCGGGGAGTGGGGGGAACACAAGGGAGACACGGGCCATGAGAGGGGGGGAGAGACACAAGGCAGGGGGTGGGGGGCAACAGCAGGGAGACACAGGGCATGAGAGTTGGTTGGGGGCAACAGCAGGGAGACACGGGGCATGAGAGGGGGCTGGAGGGTAACAGGAGAGAGACACGGGGCATGGGAGGGGGTGGGGGTAAAAGGAGAGAGACACAGGGCATGAGCAGGGGGCAACAGAAGGGAGACACTGGGCATGAGAGGGGGTGGGGGGAACAGGGAGACACGAGGCATGAGCAGGGGTGGGGGGAACAGGAGATAGACAATGGACATGAGCAGGGGGGGCAACAGCAGGGAGACACGAGGCATTAGCGGGGGGTGGGGGGCAACAGTAGGGAGACACGGGGCATGACTGGGGGTGGGGGAGACACAGGGCATGACCGGGGGGTGGGGGGCAATAGGAGAGAGACATGGGGCATGAGAGGGGGTGGGGGGTAATAGGAGAGAGACACAGGGCATGAGCAGGGAGTGGGGGGCAACAGCAGGGAGACTCGGGGCATGACCGGGGGGTGGGTGTAACAGGAGAGAGACACGGGGCATGAGCGGGGGTTGGGGGCAACAGCAGGGAGACACTGGGCATGACCGGGTGGTGTGGGGCAACAGGAGATAGACATGAGGCATGAGAGGGGGTTAACAGGAGAGAGACATGGGGCATGAGCAGGGGGTGGGAGGCAACAGCAGGGAGACACGGGGCATGACCGGGGGTTGGGGGGGCAACAGGAGAGAGACACAGGGCATGAGAGGAGGTGGAGGGTAACAGGAGAGAGACACGAGGCATGAGAGGGCGGTGGGGGTAATGCGAGAGAGATACGGGGCATGAGCGGGAGGTGGGGGCAACAGCATGGACACACGGGGCATGAGTGGGGGTGGGGGGCAACACGAGGGAGTCACGGGGCATAAGCAGGGGGTGGTGGGCAACAGGAGAGAGACACGGGCATGAGTGGGGGCTGAGGGGCAACAGCAGGGAGACACGGGGCATGAGCAGAGGGTGGGGGGGCCACAGCAGGGAGACACGGGGCATAAGCGGGGGGTGGGGGGCAACAGCAGGGAGACACGGGGCATGAGCGGGGGGTGGGGGTAACAGGAGGGAGACACGGGGCATGAGCTGGGGGCGGCGGGCAACAGGAGGGAGACACGGGGCATGAGCAGAGGGTGGGGGGCCACAGCAGGGAGACACGGGGCATAAGCGGGGGGGTGGGGGGCAACAGCAGGGAGACACGGGGCATGAGCGGGGGGTGGGGGTAACAGGAGGGAGACACGGGGCATGAGCTGGGGGTGGCGGGCAACAGGAGGGAGACACGGGGCATGAGCGGGGGGTGGGCGGCAACAGCAGGGAGACACGGGGCATGAGCGGGCGGAACACAAGGGAGACACGGGGCATGAGCGGGGACTGGGGGTAACAGGAGAGAGACATGGGGCACGAGCGGGGGTGTGGGGGGCAACAGCAGGGAGAAACGGGGCATGAGCAGGGGGTGGGTGGAACACGAGGGAGACACGGGGCATGAGGGAGGTGGGTGTAATAGGAGAGAGACACGGTGCATGAGCGGGGGGTGGGGGGCAACAGCAGGGAGACACAGTGCATGACCGGGGGGTGTGGGGCATCAGAAGGGAGACACGGGGCATGACCGGGGGTGGGGGGTAAGAGGAGAGAGACACGGGGCATGAGAGGGGGGTGGGGGTAACAGGAGAGAGATACTGGGCATGAGCGGGGGGTGGGGGCAACAGCAGGGAGACATGGGGCATGACCGGGGGTGGGGGGCAACAGGAGAGAGACACGGGGCATGAGAGGGGGGTGGGGGTAACAGGAGAGAGATACTGGGCATGAGCGGGGGGTGGGGGCAACAGCAGGGAGACACTGGGCATGAGAGGGGTGTGGGGGTAACAAGAGAGAGACACGGGGCATGATCGGAGGGTGGGGTAACAGGAGAGAGACACAGGGCATGAGCGCGGGGTGGGGGGCAATAGCAGGGAGACATGGGGCATGATCGGAGGGTGGGGGGAACAAGAGGGAGACACGGGGTATGAGCTGGGGGTGGGGGGAACACAAGGGAGACACGGGGCATGATCGGGGGTGGGGGGCAACAGGAGGGAGACACGTGGCATGAGCGGAGGGTGGGAGTAACAGGAGAGAGACACAGGGCATGAGCAGGGGGTAGGGGGCAACAGGAGGGAGACACGGGGCATTAGCGGGGGGTGGGAGGAACACGAGGGAGACACGGGGTATGAGCGGGGGGTGGGGGGCTACAGCAGGGAGACACGGGGCATGATTGGGGGGTGGGGGGAACAGGGGAGACACGAGGCATGAGTGGGGGGTGGGTGGAACAGGAGAGAGACATGGAGCAATAGCGGGGGGCAACAGCAGGGAGACACGGGGCATGACCGGGGGTGGGGGGCAACAGGAGAGAGACACGGGGCATGAGAGGGGGGTGGGGGGTAACAGGAGAGAGACATGGTGCATGAGCAGGGGGTGGGGGGCAACAGCAGGGAGACACGGGGCATGACCGGGGGGTGGGGGGTAACAGGAGAGAGACACGGGGCATGAGCTTGGGGTGGGGGGCAACAACAAGGAGACACGGGCATGACCAGGGGGTGGGGGGCAACAGGAGGGAGACAAGCATGAGAGGGGGTGGGGGTAACAGGAGAGAGACACGGGGCATGAGCAGGGGGTGGGGGGCAACAGCAGGGAGACACGGGGCATGACCGGGGGTGAGGGGTAAGAGGAGAGAGACACGGGGCATGAGCGGGGGTGGGGGGCAACAGCAGGGAGACATGGGGCATGACCGGGGGTGGGGGGCAACAGGAGAGAGACACGGGGCATGAGATGGGGTGGGGGCAACAGCAGGGAGACACAGGGCATGAGCAGGGAGTGGGGGGAACACAAGGGAGACACGGGGCATGAGAGGGGGGTGGGGGGTAACAGGAGAGAGACACAGGGCATGAGCGGGGGGTGGGGGGCAACAGCAGGGAGACATAGGGCATGAAAGTTGGTTGGGGGCAACAGCAGGGAGACACGGGGCATGAGAGGGGGGTGGAGGGTAACAGGAGAGAGACACGGGGCATGAGAGGGGTTGGGGGTAAAAGGAGAGAGACACAGGGCATGAGCGGGGCAACAGCAGGGTGACACAGGGCATGAGAGGGGGGTGGGGGGAACAGAGGAGACACGAGGCATGAGCAGGGGTGGGGGGAACAGGAGAGAGACATGGGGCATGAGCAGGGGCTGGGGGGCAACAGCAGGGAGACACGGGGCATGACCATGCGGAGGGGGCAACAGCAGGGAGACACGGGGCATGAGCAGGGGGTGGGGGGCAACAGCAGGGAGACACGGGGCATGACCGGGGGGTGGGGGGCAACAGGAGAGAGACATGGGGCATGAGAGGGAGGTGGGGGGTAAAAGGGGTGAGACACAGGGCATGAGCGGGGGGTGGGGGGCAACAGCAGGGACACACAGGGCATGACCGGGGGGAGGGGGCAACAGCAGGGAGACACGGGGCATGAGCGGGGGGTGGGGGGCAACAGCAGGGAGACACAGGGCATGACCGGGGGTGGGGGGCAACAGGAGAGAGACACGGGGCATGACAGGGGTGTGGGGGGTAACAGGAGAGAGACACGGGGCATGGGAGTGGGGGGTGGCGGGCAACAGCAGGGAGACACGGGGCATGAGCGGGGGGTGGGAGGTAACAGGAGAGAGACACAGGGCATGAGCGGGGGTGGGGGGCAACAGCAGGGAGACACAGGGCTTGACCGGGGGTGGGGGGAACAGGAGAGAGACACGGGTTATGAGAGGGGGTCGGGGGTAACAGGAGAGAGACACAGGGCATGAGAGGGGGTTTGGGGCAACAGTAGGGAGACACTGGGCATGAGTGGGGGGTGGGGGGAACACGAGGGAGACACAGGGCATGAGAGGGTGGTGGGGGGTAACAGAAGAGAGACACGGGCATGAGAGGGGGTCGGGGGTAACAGGAAAGAGACACGGGGCATGAGAGGGGGGTGGGGGGTAACAGGAGAGAGACACGGGGCATGAGCTGGGGGTTGGGGGCAACAGAAGGGAGACACGGGGCATGAGGGGGGTGGGGGTAACAGGAGAGAGACACGGGGCATGAGCGGGGAGTAGGGGGAACACAAGGGAGATACAGGGCATGAGAGGGGGGTGGGGGGTAACAGGAGAGAGACACAGAGCATGAGCGGGGGTGGGGGGCAACAGCAGGGAGACACAGGGCATGAGAGTTAGTTGGGGGCAACAGCAGGGAGACACGGGGCATGAGAGGGGGGTGGAGGGTAACAGGAGAGAGACACAGGGCATGAGAGGGGGTGGGGGGTAAAAGGAGAGAGACACAGGGCATGAGCGGGGGCAACAGCAGGGTGACACAGGGCATGAGAGGGGGGTGGGGGGAACAGGGGAGACACGAGGCATGAGCAGGTGTGGGGGGAACAGGAGAGAGACATGGGGCATGAGCAGGGGCTGGGGGGCAACAGCAGGGAGACACGGGGCATGACCGTGCGGAGGGGGCAACAGCAGGGAGACACGGGGCATGAGCAGGGGGTGGGGGGCAACAGCAGGGAGACACGGGGCATGACCGGGGGGTGGGGGGCAACAGGAGAGAGACATGGGGCATGAGAGGGAGGTGCGGGGTAAAAGGGGCGAGACACGGGGCATGAGCGGGGGGTGGGGGGCAACAGCAGGGAGACACAGGGCATGACCAGGGGGAGGGGGCAACGGCAGGGAGACACGGGGCATGAGCGGGGGGTGGGGGGCAACAGCAGGGAGACACAGGGCATGACCGGGGGTGGGGGGCAACAGGAGAGAGACACGGGGCATGACAGGGGTGTGGGGGGTAACAGGAGAGAGACACGGGACATGGGAGTGGGGGTGGCGGGCAACAGCAGGGAGACACGGGGCATGAGCGGGGGGTGGGAGGTAACAGGAGAGAGACACAGGGCATGAGCGGGGGTGGGGGGCAACAGCAGGGAGACACAGGGCTTGACCGGGGGTGGGGGGAACAGGAGAGAGACACGGGCTATGAGAGGGGGTCGGGGGTAACAGGAGAGAGACACAGGGCATGAGAGGGGGTTTGGGGCAACAGTAGGGAGACACGGGGCATGAGTGGGGGGTGGGGGGAACACGATGGAGACACAGGGCATGAGAGGGTGGTGGGGGGTAACAGAAGAGAGACACGGGCATGAGAGGGGGTCGGGGGTAACAGGAAAGAGACACGAGGCATGAGAGGGGGGTGGGGGGTAACAGGAGAGAGACACGGGGCATGAGCTGGGGGTTGGGGGCAACAGAAGGGAGACACGGGACATGAGGGGTGTGGGGGTAACAGGAGAGAGACACGGGGCATGAGCGGGGAGTGGGGAGAACACAAGTGAGATACGGGGCTTGAGAGGGGGGTGGGGGGTAACAGGAGAGAGACACAGAGCATGAGCGGGGGTGGGGGGCAACAGCAAGGAGACACAGGGCATGAGAGTTAGTTGGGGGCAACAGCAGGGAGACACGGGGCATGAGAGGGGGATGGAGGGTAACAGGAGAGAGGCACGGGGCATGAGAGGGGGTGGGGGGTAAAAGGAGAGAAACACAGGGCATGAGCGGGGGGCAACAGCAGGGAGACACAGGGCATGAGAGGGGGTGGGGGGAACAGGGAGACACGAGGCATGAGCAGGGGTGGGGGGAACAGGAGAGAGACAATGGCATGAGCAGGGGGTGGGGGGCAACATCAGGGAGACACGGGGCATGACCGGGGGAAGGGGCAACAGCAGGGACACACGGGGCATGAGCGGGGGGTGGGGGGCAACAGCAGGGAGACACGGGGCATGACCGGGGGTGGGGGGAACAGGAGAGAGACACGGGGCATGAGAGGGAGGTGGGGAGTAAAAGGGGAGAGACACGGGGCATGAGCGGGGGATAGGGGGGCAACAGCAGGGAGACATGGGGCATGACCGGGGGGAGGGGGCAACAGCAGGGAGACACGGGGCATGAACGGGGGGTGGGGGGCAACAGCAGGGAGACACGGGACATGACCGGGGGGTGGGGGGCAACAGGAGAGAGACACGGGGCATGACAGGGGTGTGGGGGGTAACAGGAGAGAGACACGGGGCATGGGAGTGGGGGGTGGCGGGCAACAGCAGGGAGACACGGGGCATGAGCGGGGGGTGAGGGGTAACAGGAGAGAGACACAGGGCATGAGCGGGGGCTGGGGGGCAACAGCAGGGAGATACAGGGCTTGTCCGGGGTGGGGGGAACAGGAGAGAGACACGGGCCATGAGAGGGGGGTGGGGGGTAACAGGAGAGAGACAGAGAGCATGAGAGGGGGTTTGGGGCAACAGCAGGGAGACACGGGGCATGACTGGGGGGTGGGGGAACACGAGGGAGACACAGGGCATGAGAGGGTGGTGGGGGGTAACATAAGAGAGACACGGGCATGAGAGGGGGTTGGGGGTAAAAGGAAAGAGACACGGGGCATGAGAGGGGTGTGGGGGGTAACAGGAGAGAGACACGGGGCATGAGCTGGGGGTTGGGGGCAACATAAGGGAGACACGGGGCATGAGAGGGCGGTGGGGGTAACAGGAGAGAGACACGGGGCATGAGCGGGGAGTTGGGGCAACAGGAGAGAGACACGGGGCATGAGCGGGGCGTAGGGGCAACACGAGAGAGACACGGGGCATGAGCGGGGGTGGGGGGCAACAGCAGGGAGACACGGGCCATGAGCAGGGGGTGAGGGACAACAAAAGGGAGACACGGGGCATGATCGGGGGGTGGGGGGAACAGGAGAGAGACACGGGGCATGAGCGGGGAGTGGGGGGCAACAGCAGGGAGACACGGGGCATGACCGGAGGGTGGGGGCAACAGGAGAGAGACACAGGGCATGAGCGTGGGGTGGGGGCAACAGCAGGGAGACACAGGGCATGACCGGGGAGTGGGGGGCAACAGGAGAGAGACACGGGGAATGAGAGGGGGTGGGGGTAATAGGAGAGAGACACAGGGCATGAGAAGGGGGTGGGGGGCAACAGCAGGGAGACTTGGGGCATGACCGGGGGGTGGGGGTAACAGGAGAGAGACATGGGGCATGAGCAGGGGTTGGGGGCAATAGCAGGGAGACACTGGGCATGACCGGGTGGTGTGGGGCAACAGGAGATAGACATGAGGCATGAGAGGGGGGTAACAGGAGAGAGACATGGGGCATGAGCAGGGGGTGGGGGCAACAGCAGGGAGACACGGGGCATGACCGGGGGTTGGGGGGCAACAGGAGAGGGACACAGGGCATGAGAGGGGGGTTGAGGGTAACAGGAGAGAGACACGGGGCATGAGAGGGCAGTGGGGGTAATGGGAGAGAGACACGGGGCATGAGCGGGAGGTGGGGGCAACAGCAGGGAGACACAGGGCATGAGCGGGGGTGGGGGGCAACACGAGGGAGTCACGGGGCATGAGCAGGGGGTGAGGGGTAACAGGAGAGAGACATGGGGCATGAGCGGGTGGTGGGGGCTACAGGAGGGAGACACGGGGCATGAGCGGGGGCTGGTGGGCAACAGGAGAGAGACACGGGCATGAGTGGGGGCTGGGGGGCAACAGCAGGGAGACACGGGGCATGAGCGGAGGGTGGGGGGCCACAGCAGGGAGACACCGGGCATAAGCGGGGGGTGGGGGGCAACAGCAGGGAGACACAGGGCATGAGCGGGGGGTGTGGGTAACAGGAGAGTGACACGGGGCATGAGCAGGGGGTGGCGGGCAACAGAGGGAGACACGGGGCATGAGCGGGGGGTGGGGGGCAACAGCAGGGAGACACGGGGCATGAGCGGTGTCATGACCACTGCCCCCAAGGTGTCAGACCTAGCCCAACATCCTTGGAAGCAGGGTCATGATCCTCATTCCAGGCACCAGCTGGCCCCCGTAGGGGCCTTTTGGACCTTGTCCTGACGCCAGTGGCGCCAGGCTCATGCTCATAAAGGGACCCAGTCCCGGCACTGGAAGCGCCGGGCTCATATAAAAGGGATTGGTGCTTGGGTGGACTTACCTGCTGCAGACCATGCTGCCTTTCTACCTGCAGGATGAACTCTTCATCCAATCCTGCTGGGACTACTTTAACTGCTGGGTGGGGCCAGCACCACTCCCAAGAACCACATACTGGAACTCTTTTCTTACCTCTGGAGGCTGTGGAAGAAGACGCCTAAGCACTACTAAAGGCTATTTAAACCACACCCGATTGGTTTCACATGCTTTGCGTTATTCTGCAATAGCAGCAGGACGCTCACCGTGTCGGCTCCAGCTGATCTTCTTCTTCTGCACCTGAAAACAGGACAATCTTCAACTTACCTTCCTGAAATCCAGCTCCAGCCTTCCGTGACATCTGAAAAGGAAAACGAGAACATTAGAGTAGCACGAGAAAATACCAGAGCTGCTCTTACCACCCGTCGGCGCCTTCCAAGGCCTCGTGCCGCGATTCTTCGTTCTCCAGCCGTCTGCAACAACAAAGAATACAGGTTAGCGATAACTCCATGATATCTGCTTACCTGTGCCACGGTCTCCGCGAGCTCCGTTCTGCGCCCATTTGTCCACACCTGTAAAATACAAGAAGGACATTATTAGAGCTCAGGACTCCATTTCTACTCACGTGCCTCAAGTGGTCCTCCGGCACGATCCTTCGGCATCAGTCTTCATCGCCGGTTGCACCGCGACCTGAAAGAAAAGGGGAAAAAGACATTTAAAAGTGTATTTAACTTCAGATGAACCTTTTGCTTGCCTGCAAAAAACTCCGGACTTTTCCACTTACCGGATCAACATACCGGACCTGCAAAGAGGCAAGATTCTGAAAGGACAATAAAAGACTCAAATAAGGCACTTACCGTT
This sequence comes from Ambystoma mexicanum, assembly GCF_040938575.1. NCBI lineage: Eukaryota > Metazoa > Chordata > Amphibia > Caudata > Ambystomatidae > Ambystoma > Ambystoma mexicanum. Next base: position 1,328,280,202 of record NC_090929.1, read on the forward strand.
CGTGCAGCTAACGACGGTCTTGCCTTCTGGACTCTACCTCCGCAATAAAAGGCTGAACTATCGTCCAGTGAAGTAACTGGCTACAGCGCCCCTGCACAGACGCAGGATGGAGAGCGCCGCATTTACTTACCTAAGGTGAGCACGTGCGGCCTAGGGGAGTCGTAGGAGTGTCAGGAAGGGGAAAGGGCCGAAACCCTGTCAGGCAGACGTTAACCCCTGTTTCCTCTCTGCCCGCAGACATCTCACTCTCCAGATTAAGATCACAGTAAGGAGGGGGCCCTTCCAGGGTGGTGCCAAAGACCTGCGAGTGACTCTGGAAGGTTCGGAGAACGCCCAGACCAGACCCGCGCCTCCGAGAGATTCAGGTGAGCGTTACAGAACGCGAAGCCTACCACAAATATCCCACCCAGGCGCAATGGAAACCTCGGATACAGACCAATTAGCCCAATTGCTTGGGGAGCTGAGGGCCGAGGTACATGCATCTCGTCAAGAAACAAATGCCTTACGAAGGGAATTGATCGTTTCCAAAGAGCGAGCGGACGACCTGGCCAGGCAATTGCTACAAATTCAAGCTGGGCAAGCACCTTTGCCTACCTCGGGAGGGAATTATCCACATACAACCTCAAGCAATCCGGTGCAGATTAATCTGCCAGGGAACGTGCCCCTGGCTCCACCAGAACGTTTCTCAGGTGATCCTAGACGCTACGCAGTATTCATCAACCAATGCCGCTTGCACTTTTTGTGTAGACCCGCTGCATTCCCAACTGACCAAGCTAAAGTAGCGTTTGTACTTTCTTATCTTAGTGGCAATGCGGCTGATTGGTCCATTCCTTTAGTGACACAGGATGATCCGATCCTCCAAAACTTCCAAGACTTTCAGGCCAGTATGGAAAAGTTGTTCGCACGGCATTCACAAGGGCAGGCCTTGGACAATGAACTCCTATCGCTAAGACAAGGTAACCAAGATCTCCTGGCGTACATAGCATCTTTTAACAGACTGGTGGTTGAAACCAGGTGGCCTGAAGACAAGAGGATCACGCTTTTCCACAGGGGGCTACGTGGAGAACTTAAAGATGTCTTAGCACAGATCGTAAATCCTCCGCAAGAGTGCTCCGATTATATCGACTTAGTAGTTCAATTAGAGTATCAACTACAGAATAGAAAGGCCGATCGCTCCAGATTTGAAACCAGGGCGTTCTCAAAGACTCAAAACCCTGCTAAAGGAAATGATTCCGTGGAACCCATGCAGATAGGCATCATGAAAGGACCTTTAACGCAAAAGGAACGAGAAAGGCGAAGTCAGTTACAGCTATGCCTCTACTGTGGGAAGTCTGGACACTTCCTTCGAGATTGTTCAGTGAAACCGGTCAAGAAAGCCTTGGGAGCTTCCGAAAAGGATGCAAAACAACAAGAATCGGGAAACGACCTCGCCCGGCAAGCGTAGAGGTCCGCTTGCCGAGCGTAAAAACCAGTTCCTTGACCTCGCATTTCGTACTGCCTATGGTCCTCATAAGCCCCGACCAACCAGATCGTATGCATGCTATTACGGCATTCATTGATAGCGGATCAATCGGTAACTACGTGGATCAAGATATGGCAGCTAGGATGAATCTTCCTTTGTGTCCTAAATTGGTAAAAGATGTAATCACTACAGTGGATGGTACAGAAATAGTTTCCAGACCAGTCTCTCACACCACCGTGGAAGTGACGCTGCTCTGCCAGGACGGACATCGGGAAGGAATCGTGTTTGATGTAATCAAGGCCCCGCAGTTTCAAGTAATTCTAGGAGTTCCTTGGTTGGAAAAACACAATCCTCAGATCGACTGGCGAGCCAAGGTAATCCGGTTTCCAGAGAGCGCCCAAACTTGTTATTCTCGGCCCGACATCAGGCTGGCAGCCATCGCTTCCGAGAACCTCCAATTGCCTCCTGAATATCAAGAGTTTAGTGATGTCTTCCAGAAAGATCAGGCCAACACCTTGCCTCAGCACAGGTCATACGACTGCCAGATAGACCTGATACCCGGATCCACTCCACCGTGCAGTAGAATATATGCTCTTACTGAGCCAGAAAATCTTCACCTCAGACAATACTTGGACCAGTACCTGGCTAACGGATTTATTCGTCCCTCAAAATCTCCAGCTTCTTCAGCTTTGTTCTTCGTCCCGAAAAAGGAAGGTGACCTGAGAACGTGTATAGATTATCGCGCCCTGAACCAGATTACAGTCAAAAACAGGTACCCGCTGCCTCTGATTCCCGAACTATTGGACCAAGTAAAGGGCGCCTGCATTTACACAAAACTAGATCTCAGAGGAGCCTACCACTTGGTACGAATCAGGGAGGGGGACGAATGGAAGACGGCCTTTCGCACAAAATACGGATTATTCGAGTACCAAGTAATGCCTTTTGGACTATGTAATGCACCGGCCGCCTTCCAGTTCTTTATGAATGACGTTCTCCGAGAGCTTATTGATGTTTGTGTAGTCGTCTACATTGATGACATCTTGGTATACTCCTCCTCAGAAGCTGAACACCGACGACATGTCACCGCAGTTTTGCAGAGGCTTCGCCACCATCGTTTATTTGCTAAGTTGGAAAAGTGTACCTTTCATGTAAAGGAAGTCGAATTTTTGGGGTTCATTTTATCACCCAACGGTGTTCACATGGACACAAGAAAAGTGGATACTATCACCAAATGGCCGTCTCCGACTTCGGTAAAAGGACTACAGAGCATGTTGGGCTTCGCTAATTTTTACCAAAGGTTTATCCCCGAATTCTCTCGAATAGTCCAACCTATCACGGCTCTCCTAAAAAAGAACAAAACATTCGAGTGGACTCCAGAGGCCGAACAAGCCTTCCAAGATTTGAAAGCCAAATTTATTTCTGCTCCAGTCCTGAAACATCCTCGTCCAGACCTTCCTTATATCGTCGAGACCGACGCATCTAGCCTTGCAATGGCGGCAGTTTTGTCACAAAGAGATCCTGAAACACACCAGTTACACCCTGTGGCGTTTTGGTCCCGCACATTTTCGGCCCCGGAAATCAATTACACAATCACGGACAAGGAACTTCTGGCAATCAAGTCCGCCTTTAAGGCCTGGCGGCATTATCTCCTAGGAGCCCGGCACACTGTCACTGTAATTACTGATCATCGTAATCTCCAATATTTGAAGTCAGCCAAGGCCCAATCTTCAAGACAACTCCATTGGGCTTTATTTTTCGCGGAATATGATTTTGTGATAACGTTTCGGCCGGGCGTCAAAAACGGAAAAGCGGATGCCCTTTCACGAATAGGTGTTAACGAACTCGCAGCTAATCCAGAACCAGTACCCATAATCCCCGAACAAAAGATTTTGGGAGTCATCAACACAATGTCTCTTGACGACATAAAAAAGAAGATCAAGCAAGTAATAACTCCCGAAGATTCCTTGACTTGGCTGCAGAAAGGAAAGGATTTTACGATAGAACAAGATCTATTATACTTCCAAGGCAGACTTTATTTACCGTGTGATGACTTACAGAAACAGGTCATCACCTGCTATCATGATTCCTTAATAGAGGGACATCCGGGTGTAGGCAAAACCTCCGAAAAAATTAAAAGACATTTCTGGTGGCCGTCCTGGAGAAAGGATATCAAAGACTTTGTGGCCTCATGCGGCATTTGTGCACAAAACAAGAGCCAGAGAGAAAAACCAGCCGGGCTACTGCATCCGATAGACATTCCACCGTGCCCTTGGCACACCCTCTCAATGGATTTTATCACGGATTTACCCCCTTGTTCCGGATATAATACAATTCTAGTAATTGTCGATCTTTTTTCAAAGATGGCTCATTTTGTTCCCCTGAAAGGATTACCCGCAGCTTCCATTCTAGCCCGAGAATTCCTTGAAAACATTGTTCGCTTGCACGGGTTCCCTTCAGTTCTAATCTCTGATCGAGGGAGCCAATTCATTTCCCATTTCTGGAGGAGTTGTTGTCGTCTTGCACAAATTGACGTGCGACTCTCTACCAGCCACCACCCTCAAACTGACGGACAGACTGAGAGGACTAACCAAACTCTGGAACAGTATCTTCGTTGCATGTTACAACAATCAGAGGGTACTTGGAGGGACATTCTTTGGATTGCTGAATATGCGTACAACAACTCAATACATACCGGAACAGGTAAAACCCCTTTCTTCCTGTTGTATGGGGTTCATCCTCGGACCACTAATTTAGATCCGCCTCAAGATCTAGGAACACCCGCTGTGGACCATCTTCATGCGACCATAACTCAAACATTTAAGGAAGCCATCGCACACCTTCAACGAGCCAAAGAATCTTATAAGAAAGGTGCTGATCAACATCGGAAAGAGGCCCCTCAGTACCAAGTAGGAGACCAAGTCTGGCTGTCTACTAAACATCTATCTCTAAAAGGACCATGCACCTTTAACCCAAAGTACTTAGGACCCTACGCGATCACGGCTGTGATAAATCCTGTGCAGTTAAATTAGAATTGCCCACTCGGATGAAAATACACCCTGTATTCCATGTTTCACTCCTGAAACCTATGCAACCCGGAACCCGTCTGACTAAACCTCCAGAGCCAATCCAAGTAGACGGAGAAACCGAATACGAGGTTCAGGACATCTTGGAATCTAAATTTTTCAAGTCAAAACTGTATTACCTGATTGATTGGAAAGGGTATGGCCCCCAGGAGAGATCTTGGGAACCTTCAGAAAATGTCCATGCTCCTCGTCTAATCAGAAAATTTCATCGGACCTTCCCCAACAAACCAAAGCCTCCGGGGAAGACCAATTTGGGAGGGGCCTTGAGGGCGGGTGCTGTCATGACCACTGGCCCCAAGGTGTCAGACCTAGCCCAACATCCTTGGAAGCAGGGTCATGATCCCCATTCCAGGCACCAGCCGGCCCCCGTAGGGGCCTTTTGGACCTTGTCCTGGCGCCAGTGGCGCCAGGCTCATGCTCATAAAGGGACCCAGTCCCGGCACTGGAAGCGCCGGGCTCATATAAAAGGGATTGGTGCTTGGGTGGACTTACCTGCTGCAGACCATGCTGCCTTCCTACCTGCAGGATGAACTCTTCATCCAATCCTGCTGGGACTACTTTAACTGCTGGGTGGGGCCAGCACCACTCCCAAGAACCACATACTGGAACTCTTTTCTTACCTCTGGAGGCTGTGGAAGAAGACGCCTAAGCACTACTAAAGGCTATTTAAACCACACCCGATTGGTTTCACGTGCTTCGCGTTATTCTGCAATAGCAGCAGGACGCTCACCGTGTCGGCTCCAGCTGATCTTCTTCTTCTGCACCTGAAAACAGGACAATCTTCAACTTACCTTCCTGAAATCCAGCTCCAGCCTTCCGTGACATCTGAAAAGGAAAACGAGAACATTAGAGTAGCACGAGAAAATACCAGAGCTGCTCTTACCACCCGTCGGCGCCTTCCAAGGCCTCGTGCCGCGATTCTTCGTTCTCCAGCCGTCTGCAACAACAAGGAATACAAGTTAGCGATAACTCCATGATATCTGCTTACCTGTGCCACGGTCTCCGCGAGGTCCGTTCTGCGCCATTTGTCCGCACCTGTAAAATACAAGAAGGACATTATTAGAGCTCAGGACTCCATTTCTACTCACATGCCTCAAGTGGTCCTCCGGCACGATCCTTCGGCATCAGTCTTCATCGCCGGTTGCACCGCGACCTGAAAGAAAAGGGGAAAAAGACATTTAAAAGTGCATTTAACTTCAGATGAACCTTTTGCTTGCCTGCAAAAAACTCCGGACTTTTCCACTTACTGGATCAACATACCGGACCTGCAAAGAGGCAAGATTCTGAAAGGACAATAAAAGACTCAAATAAGGCACTTACCGTTCGTGCAGCTAACGACGGTCTTGCCTTCTGGACTCTACCTCCGCAATAAAAGGCTGAACTATCGTCCAGTGAAGTAACTGGCTACAGCGCCCCTGCACAGACGCAGGATGGAGAGCGCCGCATTTACTTACCTAAGGTGAGCACGTGCGGCCTAGGGGAGTCGTAGGAGTGTCAGGAAGGGGAAAGGGCCGAAACCCTGTCAGGCAGACGTTAACCCCTGTTTCCTCTCTGCCCGCAGACATCTCACTCTCCAGATTAAGATCACAGTAAGGAGGGGGCCCTTCCAGGGTGGTGCCAAAGACCTGCGAGTGACTCTGGAAGGTTCGGAGAACTCCCAGACCAGACCCGCGCCTCCGAGGGATTCAGGTGAGCGTTACAAGCGGGGGGAACACAAGGGAGACACGGGCATGAGCGGGGAGTGGGGGGTAACAGGAGAGAGACATGGGGCTTGAGCAGGGGTGTGGGGGGCAACAGCAGGGAGACACAGGAATGAGCAGAGGGTGGGGGGTAACAGCAGGGAGAAACGGGGCATGAGCAGGGGGTGGGTGGAACACGAGGGAGACACGGGGCATGAGGGAGGGTGGGGGGTAATAGGAGAGAGACACGGTGCATGAGCTGGGGGTGGGGGGCAACAGCAGGGAGACACAGTGCATGACCGGGGGGTGTGGGGCAACAGAAGGGAGACACGGGGCATGACGGGGGGTGGGGGTTAAGAGAAGAGAGACATGGGGCATGAGCAGGGGTTGGGGGCAATAGCAGGGAGACACTGGGCATGACCGGGTGGTGTGGGGCAACAGGAGATAGACATGAGGCATGAGAGGGGGGTAACAGGAGAGAGACATGGGGCATGAGAAGGGGGTGGGGGCAACAGCAGGGAGACACGGGGCATGACCGGGGGTTGGGGGGCAACAGGAGAGAGACATAGGGCATGAGAGGGGAGTTGAGGGTAACAGGAGAGAGACACGGGGCATGAGAGGGCAGTGGGGGTAATGGGAGAGAGACACGGGGCATGAGCGGGAGGTGGGGGCAACAGCAGGGAGACACAGGGCATGAGCGGGGGTGGGGGGCAACACGAGGGAGTCACGGGGCATGAGCAGGGGGTGAGGGGTAACAGGAGAGAGACATGGGGCATGAGCGGGGGGTGGGGGCTACAGGAGGGAGACACGGGGCGTGAGCGGGGGCTGGTGGGCAACAGGAGAGAGACACAGGCATGAGTGGGGGCTGGGGGGCAACAGCAGGGAGACACGGGGCATGGGCGGAGGGTGGGGGGCCACAGCAGGGAGACACCGGGCATAAGCGGGGGGTGGGGGGCAACAGCAGGGAGACACAGGGCATGAGCGGGGGGTGTGGGTAACAGGAGAGTGACACGGGGCATGAGCAGGGGGTGGCGGGCAACAGAGGGAGACACGGGGCATGAGCGGGGGGTGGGGGGCAACAGCAGGGAGACACGGGGCATGAGCGGTGTCATGACCACTGGCCCCAAGGTGTCAGACCTAGCCCAACATCCTTGGAAGCAGGGTCATGATCCTCATTCCAGGCACCAGCTGGCCCCCGTAGGGGCCTTTTGGACCTAGTCCTGGTGCCAGTGGCGCCAGGCTCATGCTCATAAAGGGACCCAGTCCCGGCACTGGAAGCGCCGGGCTCATATAAAAGGGATTGGTGCTTGGGTGGACTTACCTGCTGCAGACCATGCTGCCTTTCTACCTGCAGGATGAACTCTTCATCCAATCCTGCTGGGACTACTTTAACTGCTGGGTGGGGCCAGCACCACTCCCAAGAACCACATACTGGAACTCTTTTCTTACCTCTGGAGGCTGTGGAAGAAGACACCTAAGCACTACTAAAGGCTATTTAAACCACACCCGATTGGTTTCACATGCTTTGCGTTATTCTGCAATAGCAGCAGGACGCTCACCGTGTCGGCTCCAGCTGATCTTCTTCTTCTGCACCTGAAAACAGGACAATCTTCAACTTACCTTTCTGAAATCCAGCTGCAGCCTTCCGTGACATCTGAAAAGGAAAACGAGAACATTAGAGTAGCACGAGAAAATACCAGAGCTGCTCTTACCACCCGTCGGCGCCTTCCAAGGCCTCGTGCCGCGATTCTTCGTTCTCCAGCCGTCTGCAACAACAAAGAATACAGGTTAGCGATAACTCCATGATATCTGCTTACCTGTGCCACGGTCTCCGCGAGCTCCGTTCTGCGCCATTTGTCCACACCTGTAAAATACAAGAAGGACATTATTAGAGCTCAGGACTCCATTTCTACTCACGTGGCTCAAGTGGTCCTCCGGCACGATCCTTCGGCAGCAGTCTTCATCGCCGGTTGCACCGCGACCTGAAAGAAAAGGGGAAAAAGACATTTAAAAGTGTATTTAACTTCAGATGAACCTTTTGCTTGCCTGCAAAAAACTCCGGACTTTTCCACTTACCGGATCAACATACCGGACCTGCAAAGAGGCAAGATACTGAAAGGACAATAAAAGACTCAAATTAGGCACTTACCGTTCGTGCAGCTAACGACGGTCTTGCCTTCTGGACTCTACCTCCGCAATAAAAGGCTGAACTATCGTCCAGTGAAGTAACTGGCTACAGCGCCCCTGCACAGACGCAGGATGGAGAGCGCCGCATTTACTTACCTAAGGTGAGCACGTGCGGCCTAGGGGAGTCGTAGGAGTGTCAGGAAGGGGAAAGGGCCGAAACCCTGTCAGGCAGACGTTAACCCCTGTTTCCTCTCTGCCCGCAGACATCTCACTCTCCAGATTAAGATCACAGTAAGGAGGGGGCCCTTCCAGGGTGGTGCCAAAGACCTGCGAGTGACTCTGGAAGGTTCGGAGAACGCCCAGACCAGACCCGCGCCTCCGAGAGATTCAGGTGAGCGTTACAGAACGCGAAGCCTACCACAAATATCCGACCCAGGCGCAATGGAAACCTCGGATACAGACCAATTGGCCCAATTGCTTGGCGAGCTGAGGGCCGAGGTACATGCATCTCGTCAAGAAACAAATGCCTTACGAAGGGAATTGATCGTTTCCAAAGAGCGAGTGGACGACCTGGCCAGGCAATTGCTACAAATTCAAGCTGGGCAAGCACCTTTGCCTACCTCAGGAGGGAATTATCCACATACAACCTCAAGCAATCCGGTGCAGATTAATCTGCCAGGGAACGTGCCCCTGGCTCCACCAGAACGTTTCTCAGGTGATCCTAGACGCTACGCAGTATTCATCAACCAATGCCGCTTGCACTTTTTGTGTAGAACCGCTGCATTCCCAACTGACCAAGCTAAAGTAGCGTTTGTACTTTCTTATCTTAGTGGCAATGAGGGTGGTTGGTCCATTCCTTTAGTGACACAGGATGATCCGATCCTCCAAAACTTCCAAGACTTTCAGGCCAGTATGGAAAAGTTGTTCGCACGGCATTCACAAGGGCAGGCCTTGGACAATGAACTCCTATCGCTAAGACAAGGTAACCAAGATCTCCTGGCGTACATAGCATCTTTTAACAGACTGGTGGTTGAAACCAGGTGGCTTGAAGACAAGAGGATCACGCTTTTCCACAGGGGGCTACGTGGAGAACTTAAAGATGTCTTAGCGCAGATCGTAAATCCTCCGCAAGAGTGCTCCGATTATATCGACTTAGTAGTTCAATTAGAGTATCAACTACAGAATAGAAAGGCCGATCGCTCCAGATTTGAAACCAGGGCGTTCTCAAAGACTCAAAACCCTGCTAAAGGAAATGATTCCGTGTAACCCATGCAGATAGGCATCGTGAAAGGACCTTTAACGCAAAAGGAACGAGAAAGGCGAAGACAGTTACAGCTATGCCTCTACTGTGGGAAGTCTGGACACTTCCTTCGAGATTGTTCAGTGAAACCGGTCAAGAAAGCCTTGGGAGCTTCCGAAAAGGATGCAAAACAACAAGAATCGGGAAACGACCTCGCCCGGCAAGCGTAGAGGTCCGCTTGCCGAGCGTAAAAACCAGTTCCTTGACCTCGCATTTCGTACTGCCTATGGTCCTCATAAGCCCCGACCAACCAGATCGAATGCATGCTATTAAGGCATTCATTGATAGCGGATCAATCGGTAACTACGTGGATCAAGATATGGCAGCTAGGATGAATCTTCCTTTGTGTCCTAAATTGGTAAAAGATGTAATCACTACAGTGGATGGTACAGAAATAGTTTCCAGACCAGTCTCTCACACCACCGTGGAAGTGACGCTGCTCTGCCAGGACGGACATCGGGAAGGAATCGTGTTTGATGTAATCAAGGCCCCGCAGTTTCAAGTAATTCTAGGAGTTCCTTGGTTGGAAAAACACAATCCTCAGATCGACTGGCGAGCCAAGGTAATCCGGTTTCCAGAGAGCGCCCAAACTTGTTATTCTCGGCCCGACATCAGGCTGGCAGCCATCGCTTCCGAGAACCTCCAATTGCCTCCTGAATATCAAGAGTTTAATGATGTCTTTCAGAAAGATCAGGCCAACACCTTGCCTCAGCACAGGTCATACGACTGCCAGATAGACCTGATACCCGGATCCACTCCACCGTGCAGTAGAATATATGCTCTTACTGAGCCAGAAAATCTTCACCTCAGACAATACTTGGACCAGTACCTGGCTAACGGATTTATTTGTCCCTCAAAATCTCCAGCTTCTTCAGCTTTGTTCTTCGTCCCGAAAAAGGAAGGTGACCTGAGAACGTGTATAGATTATCGCGCCCTGAACCAGATTACAGTCAAAAACAGGTACCCGCTGCCTCTGATTCCCGAACTATTGGACCAAGTAAAGGGCGCCTGCATTTACACAAAACTAGATCTCAGAGGAGCCTACCACTTGGTACGAATCAGGGAGGGGGACGAATGGAAGACGGCCTTTCGCACAAAATACGGATTATTCGAGTACCAAGTAATGCCTTTTGGACTATGTAATGCACCGGCCGCCTTCCAGTTCTTTATGAATGACGTTCTCCGAGAGCTTATTGATGTTTGTGTAGTCGTCTATATTGATGACATCTTGGTATACTCCTCCTCAGAAGCTGAACACCAACGACATGTCACCGCAGTTTTGCAGAGGCTTCGCCACCATCGTTTATTTGCTAAGTTGGAAAAGTGTACCTTTCATGTAAAGGAAGTCGAATTTTTGGGGTTCATTTTATCACCCAACGGTGTTCACATGGACACAAGAAAAGTGGATACTATCACCAAATGGCCGTCTCCGACTTCGGTAAAAGGAGTACAGAGCATGTTGGGCTTCGCTAATTTTTACCGAAGGTTTATCCCCGAATTCTCTCGAATAGTCCAACCTATCACGGCTCTCCTAAAAAAGAACAAAAAATTTGAGTGGACTCCAGAGGCCGAACAAGCCTTCCAAGATTTGAAAGCCAAATTTATTTCTGCTCCAGTCCTGAAACATCCTCGTCCAGACCTTCCTTATATCGTCGAGACCGACGCATCTAGCCTTGCAATGGGGGCAGTTTTGTCACAAAGAGATCCTGAAACACACCAATTACACCCTGTGGCGTTTTGGTCCCGCACATTTTCGGCCCTGGAAATCAATTACACAATCACGGACAAGGAACTTCTGGCAATCACGTCCGCCTTTAAGGCCTGGCGGCATTATCTCCTAGGAGCCCGGCACACTGTCACTGTAATAACTGATCATCGTAATCTCCAATATTTGAAGTCAGCCAAGGCCCAATCTTCAAGACAACTCCGTTGGGCTTTATTTTTCGCGGAATATGATTTTGTGATAACGTTTCGGCCGGGCGTCAAAAACGGAAAAGCGGATGCCCTTTCACGAATAGGTGTTAACAAACTCGCAGCTAATCCAGAACCAGTACCCATAATCCCCGAACAAAAGATTTTGGGAGTCATCAACACAATGTCTCTTGACGACATAAAAAAGAAGATCAAGCAAGTAATAACTCCCGAAGATTCCTTGACTTGGCTGCAGAAAGGAAAGGATTTTACGATAGAACAAGATCTATTATACTTCCAAGGCAGACTTTATTTACCGTGTGATGACTTACAGAAACAGGTCATCACCTGCTATCATGATTCCTTAATAGAGGGACATCCGGGTGTAGGCAAAACCTCCGAAAAAATTAAAAGACATTTCTGGTGGCCGTCCTGGAGAAAGGATATCAAAGACTTTGTGGCCTCATGCGGCATTTGTGCACAAAACAAGAGCCAGAGAGAAAAACCAGCCGGGCTACTGCATCCGATAGACATTCCACCGTGCCCTTGGCACACCCTCTCAATGGATTTTATCACGGATTTACCCCCTTGTTCCGGATATAATACAATTCTAGTAATTGTCGATCTTTTTTCAAAGATGGCTCATTTTGTTCCACTGAAAGGATTACCCGCAGCTTCCATTCTAGCCCGAGAATTCCTTGAAAACATCGTTCGCTTGCACGGGTTCCCTTCAGTTCTAATCTCTGATCGAGGGAGCCAATTCATTTCCCATTTCTGGAGGAGTTGTTGTCGTCTTGCACAAATTGACGTGCGACTCTCTACCAGCCACCACCCTCAAACTGACGGACAGACTGAGAGGACTAACCAAACTCTGGAACAGTATCTTCGTTGCATGTTACAACAATCAGAGGGTACTTGGAGGGACATTCTTTGGATTGCTGAATATGCGTACAACAACTCAATACATACCGGAACAGGTAAAACCCCTTTCTTCCTGTTGTATGGGGTTCATCCTCGGACCACTAATTTAGATCCGCCTCAAGATCTAGGAACACCCGCTGTGGACCATCTTCATGCGACCATAACTCAAACATTTAAGGAAGCCATCGCACACCTTCAACGAGCCAAAGAATCTTATAAGAAAGGTGCTGATCAACATCGAAAAGAGGCCCCTCAGTACCAAGTAGGAGACCAAGTCTGGCTGTCTACTAAACATCTATCTCTAAAAGGACCATGCACCTTTAACCCAAAGTACGAGGTTCAGAACATCTTGGAATCTAAATTTTTCAAGTCAAAACTGTATTACCTGATTGATTGGAAAGGGTATGGCCCCCAGGAGAGATCTTGGGAACCTTCAGAAAATGTCCATGCTCCTCGTCTAATCAGAAAATTTCATCGGACCTTCCCCAACAAACCAAAGCCTCCGGGGAAGACCAATTTGGGAGGGGCCTTGAGGGCGGGTGCTGTCATGACCACTGGCCCCAAGGTGTCAGACCTAGCCCAACATCCTTGGAAGCAGGGTCATGATCCCCATTCCAGGCACCAGCCGGCCCCCCTAGGGGCCTTTTGGACCTTGTCCTGGCGCCAGTGGCGCCAGGCTCATGCTCATAAAGGGACCCAGTCCCGGCACTGGAAGCGCCGGGCTCATATAAAAGGGATTGGTGCTTGGGTGGACTTACCTGCTGCAGACCATGCTGCCTTCCTACCTGCAGGATGAACTCTTCATCCAATCCTGCTGGGACTATTTTAACTGCTGGGTGGGGCCAGCACCACTCCCAAGAACCACATACTGGAACTCTTTTCTTACCTCTGGAGGCTGTGGAAGAAGACGCCTAAGCACTACTAAAGGCTATTTAAACCACACCCGATTGGTTTCACGTGCTTCGCGTTATTCTGCAATAGCAGCAGGACGCTCACCGTGTCGGCTCCAGCTGATCTTCTTCTTCTGCACCTGAAAACAGGACAAATTTCAACTTACCTTCCTGAAATCCAGCTCCAGCCTTCCGTGACATCTGAAAAGGAAAATGAGAACTTTAGAGTAGCACGAGAAAATACCAGAGCTGCTCTTACCACCCGTCGGCGCCTTCCAAGGCCTCGTGCCGCGATTCTTCGTTCTCCAGCCGTCTGCAACAACAAAGAATACAAGTTAGCGATAACTCCATGATATCTGCTTACCTGTGCCACGGTCTCCGCGAGGTCCGTTCTGCGCCATTTGTCCGCACCTGTAAAATACAAGAAGAACATTATTAGAGCTCAGGACTCCATTTCTACTCACGTGCCTCAAGTGGTCCTCCGGCACGATCCTTCGGCATCAGTCTTCATCGCCGGTTGCACCGCGACCTGAAAGAAAAGGGGAAAAAGACATTTAAAAGTGCATTTAACTTCAGATGAACCTTTTGCTTGCCTGCAAAAAACTCCGGACTTTTCCACTTACCGGATCAACATACCGGACCTGCAAAGAGGCAAGATTCTGAAAGGACAATAAAAGACTCAAATAAGGCACTTACCGTTCGTGCAGCTAACGACGGTCTTGCCTTCTGGACTCTACCTCCGCAATAAAAGGCTGAACTATCGTCCAGTGAAGTAACTGGCTACAGCGCCCCTGCACAGACGCAGGATGGAGAGCGCCGCATTTACTTACCTAAGGTGAGCACGTGCGGCCTAGGGGAGTCGTAGGAGTGTCAGGAAGGGGAAAGGGCCGAAACCCTGTCAGGCAGACCTTAACCCCTGTTTCCTCTCTGCCCGCAGACATCTCACTCTCCAGATTAAGATCACAGTAAGGAGGGGGCCCTTCCAGGGTGGTGCCAAAGACCTGCGAGTGACTCTGGAAGGTTCGGAGAACTCCCAGACCAGACCCGCGCCTCTGAGGGATTCAGGTGAGCGTTACAAGCGGGGGGAACACAAGGGAGACACGGGGCATGAGCGGGGAGTGGGGGGTAACAGGAGAGAGACATGGGGCTTGAGCAGGGGTGTGGGGGGCAACAGCAGGGAGATGCAGGAATGAGCAGAGGGTGGGGGGTAACAGCAGGGAGAAACGGGGCATGAGCAGGGGGTGGGTGGAACACGAGGGAGACACGGGGCATGAGGGAGGGTGGGGGGTAATAGGAGAGAGACACGGTGCATGAGCGGGGGGTGGGGGGCAACAGCAGGGAGACACAGTGCATGACCGGGGGGTGTGGGGCAACAGAAGGGAGACACAGGGCATGACGGGGGGTGGGGGTTAAGACGAGAGAGACACGGGGCTTGAGCGGGCGTGGGGGGCAACAGCAGGGAGACATGGGGCATGACCAACGGTGGGGGGCAACAGGAGAGAGACACGGGGCATGAGAGGGGGGTGGGGGTAACAGGAGAGAGATACTGGGCATGAGCGGGGGGTGGGGGCAACAGCAGGGAGACACGGGGCATGAGAGGGGTGTGGGGGTAACAGGAGAGAGACACGGGGCATGATCGGAGGGTGGGGGTAACAGGAGAGAACCACAGGGCATGAGCGCGGGGTGGGGGGCAACAGCAGGGAGACATGGGGCATGATCGGAGGGGGGGAACAAGAGGGAGACACGGGGTATGAGCGGGGGGTCGGGGGAAACACAAGGGAGACACGGGGCATGATCGGGGGTGGGGGGCAACAAGAGGGAGACACGGGGCATGAGCGGAGGGTGGGAGTAACAGGAGAGAGACACAGGGCATGAGCAGGGGGTAGGGGGCAACAGGAGGGAGACATGGGGCATTAACGGGGGGTGGGAAAACACGAGGGAGACACGGGGTATGAGCGGGGGGTGGGGGGCTACAGCAGGGAGACACGGGGCATGATTGGGGGGTGGGGGGGAACAGGGGAGACACGAGGCATGAGTGGGGGGTGGCTGGAACAGGAGAGAGACATGGAGCAATAGTGGGTGGGCAACAGCAGGGAGACACGGGGCATGACCGGGGGGTGGGGGGCAACAGGAGAGAGACACGGGGCATGAGAGGGGGTGGGGGTAACAGGAGAGAGACATGGGGCATGAGCGGGGAGTGGGGGGAACACAAGGGAGACACGGGGCATGAGAGGGGGATGGGGGTAACAGGAGAGAGACATAGGGCATGAGCGGGGGTGGGGGGCAATAGCAGTGAGACATGGGGCATGACCGGCGGGTGAGGTGCAACTGGACAGAGACACGGTGCATGTGCGGGGGCAACAGCAGGGAGACACGGGGCATGACCGTGGTGTGGGGGGTAACAGGAGAGAGTCACGGGGCATGAGAGGGTGTGGGGGGCAACAGGAGGGAGACACGGGGCATGAGAGGGGGGTGGGGGGTAACAGGAGACTGACACAGGGCATGAGCGGGTGTGGGGAGCAACATCAGGGAGACATGGGGCATGAGCGGGGGGTGGGGGGAACAGGAGAGAGACATGGAGCAATAGCGGGGGGCAACAGCAGGGAGACACGGGGCATGACCGGGGGTGGGGGGCAACAGGAGAGAGACACGGGGCATGAGAGGGGGGTGGGGGGTAACAGGAGAGAGACAGGGGGCATGAGCAGGGGGTGGGGGGCAACAGCAGGGAGACACGGGGCATGACCGGGGGTGGGGGGTAACAGGAGACAGACACGGGGCATGAGCTTGGGGTGGGGGGCAACAACAGGGAGACATGGGCATGACCGGGGGTGGGGGGCAACAGGAGGGAGACACAGGGCATGAGAGGGGGGTGGGGATAACAGGAGAGAGACACGGGGCATGAGCAGGGGGTGGGGGCAACAGCAGGGAGACAGAGGGCATGACCGGGGGGTGGGGGTAAGAGGAGAGAGACACGGGGCATGAGCGGGGGTGGGGGGCAACAGCAGGGAGACATGGGGCATGACCGGGGGTGGGGGGCAACAGGAGAGAGACACGGGGCATGAGATGGGGTGGGGGCAACAGCAGGGAGACACAGGGCATGAGCAGGGAGTGGGGGAACACAAGGGAGACACAGGGCATGAGAGGGGGTGGGGGGTAACAGGAGAGAGACACAGGGCATGAGCGGGGGTGGGGGGAATCAGCAGGGAGACATAGGGCATGAGAGTTGGTTGGGGGCAACAGCAGGGAGACACGGGGCATGAGAGGGGGGTGGAGGGTAACAGGAGAGAGACACGGGGCATGAGAGGGGTGGTGGGTAAAAGGAGAGAGACACAGGGCATGAGCGGGGGGCAACAGCAGGGAGACACAGGGCATGAGAGGGGGTGGGGGAACAGGGGAGACACGAGGCATGAGCAGGGGTGGGGGGAACAGGAGAAAGACATGGGGCATGAGCAGGGGCTGGGGGGCAACAGCAGGGAGACACGGGGCATGACCGTGGGGAGGGGGCAACAGCAGGGAGACACGGGGCATGAGCAGGGGGTGGGGGGCAACAGCAGGGAGACACGGGGCATGACCGGGGGGTGGGTGGGCAACAGGAGAGAGACACAGGACATGAGAGGGATGTGGGGGGTAAAAGGGGAGAGACACGAGTCATGAACGGGGGTGGGGGGCAACAGCAGGGAGACATGGGGCATGACCGGGGGGAAGGGGCAACAGCAGGGAGACACGGGGCATGAGCGGGGGGTGGGGGGCAACAGCATGGAGACACAGGGCATGACCGGGGGGTGGGGGGCAACAGGAGAGAGACACGGGGCATGATAGGGGTGTGGGGGGTAACAGGAGAGAGGCACGGGGCATGGGAGTGGGGGGTGGCGGGCAACAGCAGGGAGACACGGGGCATGAGCGGGGGGTGGGAGGTAACAGGAGAGAGACACAGGGCATGAGCGGGGGTGGGGGGCAACAGCAGGGAGACACAGGGCTTGACCGGGGGTGGGGGGAACAAGAGAGAGACACGGGCTATGAGAGGGGGTGGGGGGTAACAGGAGAGAGACACAGGGCATGAGAGGGGGTTTGGGGCAAAAGCAGGGAGACACGGGGCATGAGTGGGGGGTGGGGGGAACACGAGGGAGACACAGGGCATAAGAGGGTGGTGGGGGGTAACAGAAGAGAGACACGGGCATGAGAGGGGGTCGGGGGTAACAGGAAAGAGACACGGGGCATGAGAGGGGGGTGGGGGGTAACAGGAGAGAGACACGGGGCATGAGCTGGGGGTTGAGGGCAACAGAAGGGAGACACAGGGCATCAGGGGCGGTGGGGGTAACAGGAGAGAGACACGGGGCATGAGCGGGGAGTGGGGGGACCACAAGGGAGACACGGGGCATGAGAGGGGGGTGGGGGGTAACAGGAGAGAGACACAGGTCAGGGGGTGGGGGCAACAGCAGGGAGACACAGGGCATGAGAGTTGGTTGGGGGCAACAGCAGGGAGACACGGGGCATCAGGGGGGGTGGGGGTAACAGGAGAGAGACACGGGCATGAGCAGGGAGTGGGGGGACCACAAGGGAGACACGGGGCATGAGAGGGGGGTGGGGTTAAAAGGAGAGAGACACAGGGCATGAGCGGGGGGCAAAAGCAGGGAGACACAGGGCATGAGAGGGGGTGTGGGGAACAGGGAGACACGAGGCATGAGCACGGGTGGGGGGAACAGGAGAGAGACAATGGGCATGAGCAGGGGGTGGGGGGCAACAGCAGGGAGAACCGGGGCATGACCGGGGGGAGGGGGCAACAGCAGGGAGACACGGGGCAAGAGCGGGGGTGGGGGGCAACAGCAGGGAGACACGGGGCATGACCGGGGGTGGGGGGAAACAGGAGAGAGACACAGGGCATGAGAGGGAGGTGGGGGGTAAAAGGGGAGAGACACGGGGCATGAGCGGGGGGTGGGGGGGCAACAGCAGGGAGACACGGGGCATGACTGGGGGGAGGGGGCAACAGCAGGGAGACACGGGGCATGAGGGAGGGTGGGGGGTAATAGGAGAGAGACACAGGGCTTGAGCAGGGGTGTGGGGGGCAACAGCAGGGAGACGCAGGAATGAGCAGAGGGTGGGGGGTAACAGCAGGGAGAAACGGGGCATGAGCAGGGGGTGGGTGGAACACGAGGGAGACACGGGGCATGAGGGAGGGTGGGGGGTAATAGGAGAGAGACACAGTGCATGAGCGGGGGGTGGGGGGCAACAGCAGGGAGACACAGTGCATGACCGGGGGGTGTGGGGCAACAGAAGGGAGACACAGGGCATGACGGGGGGTGGGGGTTAAGAGGAGAGAGACACGGGGCTTGAGCGGGGGTGGGGGGCAACAGCAGGGAGACATGGGGCATGACCAACGGTGGGGGGCAACAGGAGAGAGACACGGGGCATGAGAGGGGGGGTGGGGGTAACAGGAGAGAGATACTGGGCATGAGCGGGGGGTGGGGGCAACAGCAGGGAGACACGGGGCATGAGAGGGGTGTGGGGGTAACAGGAGAGAGACACGGGGCATGATCGGAGGGTGGGGGTAACAGGAGAGAACCACAGGGCATGAGCGCGGGGTGGGGGGCAACAGCAGGGAGACATGGGGCATGATCGGAGGGGGGGAACAAGAGGGAGACACGGGGTATGAGCGGGGGGTTGGGGGAAACACAAGGGAGACACGGGGCATGATCGGGGGTGGGGGGCAACAAGAGGGAGACACGGGGCATGAGCGGAGGGTGGGAGTAACAGGAGAGAGACACAGGGCATGAGCAGGGGGTAGGGGGCAACAGGAGGGAGACATGGGGCATTAACGGGGGGTGGGAAAACACGAGGGAGACACGGGGTATGAGCGGGGGGTGGGGGGCTACAGCAGGGAGACACGGGGCATGATTGGGGGGTGGGGGGGAACAGGGGAGACACGAGGCATGAGTGGGGGGTGGGTGGAACAGGAGAGAGACATGGAGCAATAGTGGGGGGGCAACAGCAGGGAGACACGGGGCATGACCGGGGGGTGGGGGGCAACAGGAGAGAGACACGGGGCATGAGAGGGGGTGGGGGGTAACAGGAGAGAGACATGGGGCATGAGCGGGGAGTGGGGGGAACACAAGGGAGACACGGGGCATGAGAGGGGGATGGGGGTAACAGGAGAGAGACATAGGGCATGAGCGGGGGTGGGGGGCAATAGCAGTGAGACATGGGGCATGACCGGCGGGTGAGGTGCAACTGGACAGAGACACGGTGCATGTGCGGGGGCAACAGCAGGGAGACACGGGGCATGACCGTGGTGTGGGGGGTAACAGGAGAGAGTCACGGGGCATGAGAGGGTGTGGGGGGCAACAGGAGGGAGACACGGGGCATGAGAGGGGGGTGGGGGGTAACAGGAGAGTGACACGGGGCATGAGCGGGTGTGGGGAGCAACATCAGGGAGACATGGGGCATGAGCGGGGGGTGGGGGGAACAGGAGAGAGACATGGAGCAATAGCGGGGGGCAACAGCAGGGAGACACGGGGCATGACCGGGGGGTGGGGGGCAACAGGAGAGAGACACGGGGCATGAGAGGGGGGTGGGGGGTAACAGGAGAGAGACAGGGGGCATGAGCAGGGGGTGGGGGGCAACAGCAGGGAGACACGGGGCATGACCGGGGGTGGGGGTAACAGGAGACAGACACGGGGCATGAGCTTGGGGTGGGGGGCAACAACAGGGAGACATGGGCATGACCGGGGGTGGGGGGCAACAGGAGGGAGACACAGGGCATGAGAGGGGGGTGGGGATAACAGGAGAGAGACACGGGGCATGAGCAGGGGGTGGGGGCAACAGCAGGGAGACACAGGGCATGACCGGGGGGTGGGGGGTAAGAGGAGAGAGACACGGGGCATGAGCGGGGGTGGGGGGCAACAGCAGGGAGACATGGGGCATGACCGGGGGTGGGGGGCAACAGGAGAGAGACACGGGGCATGAGATGGGGTGGGGGCAACAGCAGGGAGACACAGGGCATGAGCAGGGAGTGGGGGAACACAAGGGAGACACAGGGCATGAGAGGGGGTGGGGGGTAACAGGAGAGAGACACAGGGCATGAGCGGGGAGTGGGGGCATCAGCAGGGAGACATAGGGCATGAGAGTTGGTTGGGGGCAACAGCAGGGAGACACGGGGCATGAGAGGGGGGTGGAGGGTAACAGGAGAGAGACACGGGGCATGAGAGGGGGTGGTGGGTAAATGGAGAGAGACACAGGGCATGAGCGGGGGGCAACAGCAGGGAGACACAGGGCATGAGAGGGGGTGTGGGGAACAGGGAGACACGAGGCATGAGCACGGGTGGGGGGAACAGGAGAGAGACAATGGGCATGAGCAGGGGGTGGGGGGCAACAGCAGGGAGAACCGGGGCATGACCGGGGGGAGGGGGCAACAGCAGGGAGACACGGGGCAAGAGCGGGGGTGGGGGGCAACAGCAGGGAGACACGGGGCATGACCGGGGGTGGGGGGAAACAGGAGAGAGACACAGGGCATGAGAGGGAGGTGGGGGGTAAAAGGGGAGAGACACGGGGCATGAGCGGGGGGTGGGGGGGCAACAGCAGGGAGACACGGGGCATGACTGGGGGGAGGGGGCAACAGCAGGGAGACACGGGGCATGAGGGAGGGTGTGGGTAATAGGAGAGAGACACAGGGCTTGAGCAGGGGTGTGGGGGGCAACAGCAGGGAGACGCAGGAATGAGCAGAGGGTGGGGGTAACAGCAGGGAGAAACGGGGCATGAGCAGGGGGTGGGTGGAACACGAGGGAGACACGGGGCATGAGGGAGGGTGGGGGGTAATAGGAGAGAGACACGGTGCATGAGCGGGGGGTGGGGGGCAACAGCAGGGAGACACAGTGCATGACCGGGGGGTGTGGGGCAACAGAAGGGAGACACAGGGCATGACGGGGGGTGGGGGTTAAGAGGAGAGAGACACGGGGCTTGAGCGGGGGTGGGGGGCAACAGCAGGGAGACATGGGGCATGACCAACGGTGGGGGGCAACAGGAGAGAGACACGGGGCATGAGAGGGGGGTGGGGGTAACAGGAGAGAGATACTGGGCATGAGCGGGGGGTGGGGGCAACAGCAGGGAGACACGGGGCATGAGAGGGGTGTGGGGGTAACAGGAGAGAGACACGGGGCATGATCGGAGGGTGGGGGTAACAGGAGAGAACCACAGGGCATGAGCGCGGGGTGGGGGGCAACAGCAGGGAGACATGGGGCATGATCGGAGGGGGGGAACAAGAGGGAGACACGGGGTATGAGCGGGGGTCGGGGGAAACACAAGGGAGACACGGGGCATGATCGGGGGTGGGGGGCAACAAGAGGGAGACACGGGGCATGAGCGGAGGGTGGGAGTAACAGGAGAGAGACACAGGGCATGAGCAGGGGGTAGGGGGCAACAGGAGGGAGACATGGGGCATTAACGGGGGGTGGGAAAACACGAGGGAGACACGGGGTATGAGCGGGGGGTGGGGGGCTACAGCAGGGAGACACGGGGCATGATTGGGGGGTGGGGGGGAACAGGGGAGACACGAGGCATGAGTGGGGGGTGGGTGGAACAGGAGAGAGACATGGAGCAATAGTGGGGGGGCAACAGCAGGGAGACACGGGGCATGACCGGGGGGTGGGGGGCAACAGGAGAGAGACACGGGGCATGAGAGGGGGTGGGGGGTAACAGGAGAGAGACATGGGGCATGAGCGGGGAGTGGGGGGAACACAAGGGAGACACGGGGCATGAGAGGGGGATGGGGGTAACAGGAGAGAGACATAGGGCATGAGCGGGGGTGGGGGGCAATAGCAGTGAGACATGGGGCATGACCGGCGGGTGAGGTGCAACTGGACAGAGACACGGTGCATGTGCGGGGGCAACAGCAGGGAGACACGGGGCATGACCGTGGTGTGGGGGGTAACAGGAGAGAGTCACGGGGCATGAGAGGGTGTGGGGGGCAACAGGAGGGAGACACGGGGCATGAGAGGGGGGTGGGGGGTAACAGGAGAGTGACACGGGGCATGAGCGGGTGTGGGGAGCAACATCAGGGAGACATGGGGCATGAGCGGGGGGTGGGGGGAACAGGAGAGAGACATGGAGCAATAGCGGGGGGCAACAGCAGGGAGACACGGGGCATGACCGGGGGGTGGGGGGCAACAGGAGAGAGACACGGGGCATGAGAGGGGGGTGGGGGGTAACAGGAGAGAGACAGGGGGCATGAGCAGGGGGTGGGGGGCAACAGCAGGGAGACACGGGGCATGACCGGGGGTGGGGGGTAACAGGAGACAGACACGGGGCATGAGCTTGGGGTGGGGGGCAACAACAGGGAGACATGGGCATGACGGGGGTGGGGGGCAACAGGAGGGAGACACAGGGCATGAGAGGGGGGTGGGGATAACAGGAGAGAGACACGGGGCATGAGCAGGGGGTGGGGGCAACAGCAGGGAGACACAGGGCATGACCGGGGGTGGGGGGTAAGAGGAGAGAGACACGGGGCATGAGCGGGGGTGGGGGGCAACAGCAGGGAGACATGGGGCATGACCGGGGGTGGGGGGCAACAGGAGAGAGACACGGGGCATGAGATGGGGTGGGGGCAACAGCAGGGAGACACAGGGCATGAGCAGGGAGTGGGGGAACACAAGGGAGACACAGGGCATGAGAGGGGGTGGGGGGTAACAGGAGAGAGACACAGGGCATGAGCGGGGGTGGGGGGCATCAGCAGGGAGACATAGGGCATGAGAGTTGGTTGGGGGCAACAGCAGGGAGACACGGGGCATGAGAGGGGGGTGGAGGGTAACAGGAGAGAGACACGGGGCATGAGAGGGGGTGGTGGGTAAAAGGAGAGAGACACAGGGCATGAGCGGGGGGCAACAGCAGGGAGACACAGGGCATGAGAGGGGGTGGGGGAACAGGGGAGACACGAGGCATGAGCAGGGGTGGGGGGAACAGGAGAAAGACATGGGGCATGAGCAGGGGCTGGGGGGCAACAGCAGGGAGACACGGGGCATGACCGTGGGGAGGGGGCAACAGCAGGGAGACACGGGGCATGAGCAGGGGGTGGGGGGCAACAGCAGGGAGACACGGGGCATGACCGGGGGGTGGGTGGGCAACAGGAGAGAGACACAGGACATGAGAGGGATGTGGGGGGTAAAAGGGGAGAGACACGAGTCATGAACGGGGTGGGGGGCAACAGCAGGGAGACATGGGGCATGACCGGGGGGAAGGGGCAACAGCAGGGAGACACGGGGCATGAGCGGGGGGTGGGGGGCAACAGCATGGAGACACAGGGCATGACCGGGGGGTGGGGGGCAACAGGAGAGAGACACGGGGCATGATAGGGGTGTGGGGGGTAACAGGAGAGAGGCACGGGGCATGGGAGTGGGGGGTGGCGGGCAACAGCAGGGAGACACGGGGCATGAGCGGGGGGTGGGAGGTAACAGGAGAGAGACACAGGGCATGAGCGGGGGTGGGGGGCAACAGCAGGGAGACACAGGGATTGACCGGGGGTGGGGGGAACAGGAGAGAGACACGGGCTATGAGAGGGGGTGGGGGGTAACAGGAGAGAGACACAGGGCATGAGAGGGGGTTTGGGGCAAAAGCAGGGAGACACGGGGCATGAGTGGGGGGTGGGGGGAACACGAGGGAGACACAGGGCATAAGAGGGTGGTGGGGGGTAACAGAAGGGAGACACGGGCATGAGAGGGGGTCGGGGGTAACAGGAAAGAGACACGGGGCATGAGAGGGTGGTGGGGGGTAACAGGAGAGAGACACGGGGCATGAGCTGGGGGTTGAGGGCAACAGAAGGGAGACACGGGGCATCAGGGGCGGTGGGGGTAACAGGAGAGAGACACGGGGCATGAGCGGGGAGTGGGGGGACCACAAGGGAGACACGGGGCATGAGAGGGGGGTGGGGGGTAACAGGAGAGAGACACGGGGCATGAGAGGGGGTGGTGGGTAAAAGGAGAGAGACACAGGGCATGAGCGGGGGGCAACAGCAGGGAGACACAGGGCATGAGAGGGGGTGGGGGAACAGGGGAGACACAAGGCATGAGCAGGGGTGGGGGGAACAGGAGAAAGACATGGGGCATGAGCAGGGGCTGGGGGGCAACAGCAGGGAGACACGGGGCATGACCGTGGGGAGGGGGCAACAGCAGGGAGACACGGGGCATGAGCAGGGGGTGGGGGGCAACAGCAGGGAGACACGGGGCATGAGCGGGGGGTGGGTGGGCAACAGGAGAGAGACACAGGACATGAGAGGGATGTGGGGGGTAAAAGGGGAGAGACACGAGTCATGAACGGGGGTGGGGGGCAACAGCAGGGAGACATGGGGCATGACCGGGGGGAAGGGGCAACAGCAGGGAGACACGGGGCATGAGCGGGGGGTGGGGGGCAACAGCAGGGAGACACGGGGCATGAGCGGGGGGTGGGAGGTAACAGGAGAGAGACACAGGGCATGAGCGGGGGTGGGGGGCAACAGCAGGGAGACACAGGGCTTGACCGGGGGTGGGGGGAACAGGAGAGAGACACGGGCTATGAGAGGGGGTGGGGGGTAACAGGAGAGAGACACAGGGCATGAGAGGGGGTTTGGGGCAAAAGCAGGGAGACACGGGGCATGAGTGGGGGGTGGGGGGAACACGAGGGAGACACAGGGCATAAGAGGGTGGTGGGGGGTAACAGAAGGGAGACACGGGCATGAGAGGGGGTCGGGGGTAACAGGAAAGAGACACGGGGCATGAGAGGGGGGTGGGGGGTAACAGGAGAGAGACACGGGGCATGAGCTGGGGGTTGAGGGCAACAGAAGGGAGACACGGGGCATCAGGGGCGGTGGGGGTAACAGGAGAGAGACACGGGGCATGAGCGGGGAGTGGGGGGACCACAAGGGAGACACGGGGCATGAGAGGGGGGTGGGGGGTAACAGGAGAGAGACACAGGTCAGGGGGTGGGGGCAACAGCAGGGAGACACAGGGCATGAGAGTTGGTTGGGGGCAACAGCAGGGAGACACGGGGCATCAGGGGGGGTGGGGGTAACAGGAGAGAGACACGGGCATGAGCAGGGAGTGGGGGGACCACAAGGGAGACACGGGGCATGAGAGGGGGGTGGGGTTAAAAGGAGAGAGACACAGGGCATGAGCGGGGGGCAAAAGCAGGGAGACACAGGGCATGAGAGGGGGTATGGGGAACAGGGAGACACGAGGCATGAGCACGGGTGGGGGGAACAGGAGAGAGACAATGGGCATGAGCAGGGGGTGGGGGGCAACAGCAGGGAGAACCGGGGCATGACCGGGGGAGGGGGCAACAGCAGGGAGACACGGGGCAAGAGCGGGGGTGGGGGGCAACAGCAGGGAGACACGGGGCATGACCGGGGGTGGGGGGAAACAGGAGAGAGACACAGGGCATGAGAGGGAGGTGGGGGGTAAAAGGGGAGAGACACGGGGCATGAGCGGGGGGTGGGGGGGCAACAGCAGGGAGACACGGGGCATGACTGGGGGGAGGGGGCAACAGCAGGGAGACACGGGGCATGAGCGGGGGGTGGGGGGCAACAGCAGGGAGACACGGGGCATGACCGGGGGGTGGGGGGCAACAGGAGAGAGACACGGGGCATGACAGGGGTGTGGGGGGTAACAGGAGAGAGACACGGGGCATGGGAGTGGGGGGTGGCGGGCAACAGCAGGGAGACACGGGGCATGAGTGGGGGGTGGGGGGTAACAGGAGAGAGACACAGGGCATGAGCGGGGGGTGGGGGGCAACAGCAGGGAGACACAGGGCTTGACCGGGGGTGGGGGGAACAGGAGAGAGACACGGGCAATGAGAGGGGTGGGGGGTAACAGGAGAGAGACACAGGGCATGAGAGGGGTTTGGGGCAACAGCAGGGAGACACGGGGCATGAGTGGGGGGTGGGGGAGCACGAGGGAGACACAGGGCATGAGAGGTCGGTGGGGGGTAACAGAAGAGAGACACGGGCATGAGAGGGGGTTGGGGGTAACAGGAAAGAGACACGGGGCATGAGAGGGGGGTGGGGGTTACAGGAGAGAGACACGGGGCATGAGCTGGGGGTTGGGGGCAATATAAGGGAGACACGGGGCATGAGAGGGGGGTGGGGGTAACAGGAGAGAGACACGGGGCATGAGTGGGGAGTTGGGGCAACAGGAGAGAGACACGGGGCATGAGCGGGGGGTAGGGGCAACACTAGAGAGACACGGGGCATGAGCGGGGGTGGGGGGCAACAGCAGGGAGACACGGGCCATGAGCAGGGGGTGAGGGACAACAAAAGGGAGACACGGGGCATGACCGGGGGGTGGGGGGAACAGGAGAGAGACACGGGGCATGAGCGGGGGGTGGGAGGCAACAGCAGGGAGACACGGGGCATGACCAGAGGGTGGGGGCAACAGGAGAGAGACACAGGGCATGAGCGTGGGGTGGGGGGCAACAGCAGGGAGACATAGGGCATGACCAGGGCGTGGGGGGCAACAGGAGAGAGACACGGGGCATGAGAGGGGGTGGGGGGTAATAGGAGAGAGACACAGGGCATGAGCAGGGGGTGGGGGGCAACAGCAGGGAGACTCGGGGCATGACCGGGGGTTGGGGGGCAACAGGAGAGAGACACAGGGCGTGAGAGGGGGTGGAGGGTAACAGGAGAGAGACACGGGGCATGAGAGGGCGGTGGGGGTAATGGGAGAGAGACACGGGGCATGAGGGGGCGGTGGGGGCAACAGCAGGGAGACACGGGGCATGAGTGGGGGTGGGGGGCAACACGAGGGAGTTACGGGGCATGAGCAGGGGGTGGGGGGTAACAGGAGACAGACACGTGGCATGAGCGGGGGGTGGGGGCTACAGGAGGGAGACACGGGGCATGAGCAGGGGGTGGTGGGCAACAGGAGAGAGACAAGGGCATGAGTGGGGGCTGGGGGGCAACAGGAGAGAGACACGGGGCATGAGAGGGCGGTGGGGGTAATGGGAGAGAGACACGGGGCATGAGCGGGGGGTGGGGGCTACAGGAGGGAGACACGGGGCATGAGAGGGGGGTGGGGGTAACAGGAGAGAGACACGGGGTATGAGTGGGGAGTTGGGGCAACAGGAGAGAGACACGGGGCATGAGCGGGGGGTAGGGGCAACACTAGAGAGACACGGGGCATGAGCGGGGGTGGGGGGCAACAGCAGGGAGACACGGGCCATGAGCAGGGGGTGAGGGACAACAAAAGGGAGACATGGGGCATGGCCGGGGGGTGGGGGAACAGGAGAGAGACACGGGGCTTGAGGAGGGGGTGGGGGGCAACAGCAGGGAGACACGGGGCATGACCAGAGGGTGGGGGCAACAGGAGAGAGACACAGGGCATGAGCGTGGGGTATGGGGCAACAGCAGGGAGACACAGGCCATGACCGGGGGGTGGGGGGCAACAGGAAAGAGACACGGGGCATGAGAGGGGGTGGGGGGTAATAGGAGAGAGACACAGGGCATGAGCAGGGGGGGGCAAC